>NW_024080692.1:1313792-1970179 GCF_003009895.1 Hyaena hyaena
CAAAATAAGTCAGGCAGAGAAGGACAAATATCATATGCTTGCACGTATAGGAGGATTAGGAGGAACTTGACGGAGGAACAAGGGGGAGAAGAAGAGGGGAAATGGTGGGGGAAAGGGAGAGAGGCAAACCATGAGAGACTCTTGAATGCTGAGAACAAACTGAGGACTGATGGATGTGGGGGGTAGGGGGGGATGGGCATGGAGGAGGGCACTTGTGGGGATGAGCACTGGGTGTTATATGGAAACCAACTTGACAATAAACTATTCGTAAAAAATAATAATAATAAGAGCACACGTTTCCCCGAAGGATGTTTCTGGCCATGACCTCATGGTGTCCACGTTGTGGTTCCTCAAAACAGAAAATCACAGCACGGGGGACGTGTTCAAAAGAGCAACCAAGTCTAGCCTGACCCAGATTCCTAAAGGCACAATCTCTCCCTAGGTCTTTCCTTACACTCTGCTTCTCCCATATTCTGCCTTTAGTGATTTCTTTGAGCCCTACCATAGACTTTTTACTTCCTCTGTGCTGTTTCCAGTTTCACTGGAAGCCTGTATTGAGGATTTGCTATGTGCCAAACATAACGTTAAGCAATTTGCATACTTAATGATCACAACAACCCCTCCCAAAGGGTGCTGTCTCACCCATTTTATAGATGAAGAAATTGAGGCACAGAGAGGTTAAATGTTTGTTCAAGGCCCTACTCCTTGTTAGTGGTGGGGCTGGGATTCAAATCAGGCAGTATGGCTACATATTTGGATCTTTAGCGGGACCCTGTCCCCCAAAGACCATTAGGGATATATCCTTAGAAAGCATTGACGACAAGGAATCAATGCTCTTTTTTGCTGTTAGGTGATACTAATAATTGCCAACTACTTCCATTCTATCTAGTCTACGTGTAAGTGTGTACGTGTGTGTGTGTGTGTGTGTGTGTGTGTAATACTGAAATACAGTTCAATCATGAAAGAAAAAAAGAACAACCCACCCAGAAGTGATGGAATTAAGGATCCTTGGACTTTGAACAGATAATTCTAAAGCAAATTAAAGATTTCAGGTGGTGGAATTGTCTGCTTTTCAGATCTAGAAACCAAAAGTTGAGAATCAACATGTATTTGAAATACCACAGTGCTAATGTTCATTGCAGGGACTCAAATGGAATGAAACGCTGGCTTGCTTTAGAGAATTGCTAAGTTTTCTTTCTTTCTTTCTTTCTTTCTTTCTTTCTTTCTTTCTTTCTTTCTTTCTTTCTTTCTTTCTTTCTTTCTTTCTTTCTTCCTTCCTTCCTTCCTTCCTTCCTTCCTTCCTTCCTTCCTTCCTTCCTTTCTTTCTTTTGTCTCAATTGAGTGAAACTGAGTAGGTATCAAAAAATGAGGAGAAACTATTTTTGTTTTGCTCTTTGTTAAGAAGTGAATATTCACACCGAGTGACTTGAGGGATCACAAATAAATGTCATTTGCTCCAGTTTGAATTCATACAGTAGTCTTCTCTTATTTATAAAGAATGCATGCCAAGACGTCTGGTGGATGCTGGAAAACACAGATAGCACCGAACCCAATATACACTATGCAGTTTCCCATACGTACATGCCTATGCTAAAGTTACAACAAGAGACTCACAGCAACAGTAATAAAGTAGAACAATTATAATGATATACTGTAATGAAAGTTATGTGAATGTGGTCTCTCTCTCTCTCTGTCCCTTATATTCTTCTTGTGATGATGTGAGATGATCAAATGCCTAAGTAAGATGCAACGAGGTGAATGACCTAGGCCTTGTGATATAGGGTTAGGTAACAACTGACTTTCTGATGACACTCTGGAGGAGGATCATCTGCTTCCAGAATGCATCATCTGCAGTTGACCGTGAGTAGCAGAAATGATGAAGAGCAAAACCCCGGGTAAGGGGGAACTACTGTAATTCAGTTTGGTTGAAGCTTCTGAAATGTCCAATTCTGTGACAGAATTCTGCATCATAGGATTTTGGGACTAGAGGGACTTTTAACAGAGAGTTATTTTAAAACAATTACAGTGATATGGCCATCTGGTTTTTAAAGGTTCCCAAGCAAATCCTCTTATTTCTCATCGAAATGTTTTAAAAACACATTTGTCATTTTACTTAACATCTAGCCCTTCTCCTGCTAATGAAATATAGCACTTTTTGGATTGACATGACTGCCCAGTTGCCTTCTTATTTGCCCTGATGGGTAGTTCTCTATGTGATATAGACAACAGATTGTGGATCTCAGCCCACAAGGGAAATAACCTTTCTTCCTCTGAGCACAAATTACTTCATGGGCATTTTCTCATTTCATCCTTAGGACAACCTTCTTATGTCCATTTTACAAATTCAGAGACAAAGATTAAAAAGAGTGAAGCAACTGGCTCCCGGTCACTCTACTGCTAAGCATAAGAGTGACCTAAATCCAGCTCTGCCTAACCCCCAGGGCCACTACACCATGCCATGCTGCTTGCTTCCAAGTTAATGGAAGCACATCACTTCTTCGACTTAATTTCCATAAAACCTTTAGGAAGCCTTGGTTAGCGAGGCGAGTCAACCATTTTAACCTTAACCTCCACCCCAGGCCAAGTTGACTTTCCTGTGGAATGACTGAATGGAAAAGGGGTGGCTTAGCACTTATGGGCAGACAGAGAGTGGAGGCACCAGGCCTGGCTAATGTAACCTAGGTGATCAGCTTCTGAATCATCAGTGAATGTCACTCTCAGACTTGCTTGGGAACTCGTTATACTAAGGGGAATATTCTACCTTTATCCCAGAAGACTGCTTCCCCGGAGATTTCTGAATGGAAGAGGATTTCCTGTTGGCAACAGTGTATCCACCTCAAAAGATTCACCAAACAGAGCAAAAACTAGTGGCCTGAAATTAGCCTTTTAATTCCAAACATAAATTACAATCCTGAGTGAGGATGGAACACCATTTGGATTATTATCCCACAGGAATGAGTCTGAGTTGAACTGGACAAAAGGGAAGTGCATAAAATGTACGTTTTTTCCATCACTACTCACCCTTGCCCACATTTTCACAGGTGCTTCTCTCCGTGAAGCCAAGGAATGTTGGAGTTCTGGATCTTGAAAAGGACAATTCCCGTTTTAGTCTCTTGACCAGCTTCTTTCTTTTCATAACTCTGTTTAAAGAATACACGATATTCTCATGCCAGTGTGTGACATTATGGAATTCACAGCTTCTTGAATCTGAAAAGAAGTTAAAAATGTGAAAATGGGTAAACCTTGGCACAGGCAGAGACACTTTTCGTCACTTAAGGATTGCATCATAACAGATGGAGAAGCCAAATCCATACCCCCATGAATGAAATCCATCATTCACTCATTCATTCAATCATGTGACCAAGGGAAACATTTATGGGGCTCTCACTATGCACTAGCTGGAACTGCAAAGATGCATAAAATATGCCGCTGTCCTCAGTGAACCCCCAGTCTAGTAGGACAAACCAAAAAATACAATTCCATAAAATGCCACAGTTACTTTGATAGAATATGAACTTGATCTGGTGAGGGAATAAAGGAGGGAGAAAGTAAACTTGGGATGGAGTCTTGAGTGATGGGTCAATATTTGCCAGGCATTTCATATTGGGACAGAATGGTAGAAGTGAGTGATACTTCATTGTCCATTGTCTACAGTTTTAGCACTGTCAGTGCTAAATGTCAGTGACTGTCATTGATTTAACTTGTTCCTCCAGCCCTCCACCCACTGCTTCATTATCCCTTTTTATGTTGTTGCTTTTATCATTTTGAAGCCACCACATGTGCCTGACTCTACCTCTCATCAACAGCTTGAGAAGGTCACTGCAGCCATATGCTTTCCTTGTTTCCCTAAAATGAGGAAAACTGGTGCTTTGGCAATGTGGCTTTTAAACAGTTTAGATGCAAAGCCCAGAATTTTATTTTTTGGGGAAAAAATTGACTGGGCTTTTGGTTGGTTAGTAGAGGCCTGATTTTCACTTCCCTTTCATCATCTCACTGCTAAACGGTTTTTGGGGATGGTGTGTGTGTGTGTGTGTGTGACAGAGAGAGAGAGAGAGAGAGAGAGAGGGAGAGAATGTGTGTGTATCCTTATGGAGCATAGTTGAAATATATATTGTTAGAAAAGTCCTGATATTTAAACCACATGGGCTACACAGAAATCTCTTTGAGAACCAGGAATCTGAATCTTTGTGAAAGGAAAGTGTTTTTCCTATCAAGTATGAAGAATCAAAACCAAATGGGTGTTTTGAAGTGTGGAGCAGAAAAATAAGGACTGCGTCTGGCACATAGTAGAAGCTTAGCAAACTAATGAATTTATCCAGCTGCCCTTATGGGGAAGAGAAGGCTTCTCAGAACTGCTTTCCAAACAGAGGATAATTGGGAGTTGGTCTCCTTTCACTTCTGCTAGGATGGGAATACCTTCCTGTAATTTTGGTTTGATAAACACAGTATTTAAAATCTTGGTTAAGATGGGGGAAAAGAGAATTTTCCTCTGAGGCGCTCTACAGGGGCTAGGCAAGAGAACACAGGCCCATGACTCACAGGCGCTGCCCAAGCCCATCCATGGTCACCCAAGTATCTGGGCCCCAGATGGTGGAGAAAACCAGCGATGAGAGTTACTATGTTTCCAGAATTCTGTCCATTTCCCCCTGTGGTATTCATGCCTTGAGGCATTTTAACTGCCCAAGGTGTCTGAGCTTAAAGTCAAGCATTCAGAGCTAATTCAGAGGGATCCCATAAATGGTGGTACCAGGAGTAATAGATGAATAGATAGATGGTAGATAGATAGATAGATAGATAGATAGATAGGTTTTATTAATTCTTTATTGTGAAATATAACACACATACAGAAAACTGTAAAACAAATGTAGAACTTAATAAATTGTCATAAATTAAGGCACAGCATAGAGCCAGGACCCCAGAAGTTTTCCAGGTCCCCTTCCTAATACAACCCCTTTCTTTAAAGGGGATACTACCCTAAAGCCCATGCGGGGGACCCTGTGTTGAGCCTTGTGCTGTTAGGTTTCTAGATTTCCTCCAGCAATATCGCTTTCCAAGGGGAGAAGAGTCAAGAGGCCATGTCCACCTAGAATCTATGTCTCGCTTTCTAGACCATTCACCGAGTACCAGGACTTCCGATTCCCTGTCCAAATGATTCTGAGCCCACTTCCAGGTCTCTTTTCGGCCTCTTGCTCAGGTCCACCTTCCTGAGGGGTGGCCTTGGGGCAAATATTTGCAGGAGGCTGCAGATAAACATATACAGACGCAGGGGCCCTTGACCTCCGGGATGGGGCAGACATGGGAGGAGAAGACGGATGGTCTGGGGGTCCAGGGCCACCTCTTCCTGTGCCACATGTTCCAGTGACAAGCTGTAAGCAGCCCAAGAATCCTAGGGTCCAACCTGGTCTTCCAGATTGCCATGAAGATATATTTGTCCGGGTGGAGGTTAAAACATCTTTCATTTCATTTAGTGTTAGTTTAACTGACTTTAAAATATTTAGGCCTATGATGATGATATGCAGTTCTTCATTTAAGCCCCACAAATGTTAGGAGTGATCCTGCCTAAAGGTAACTATCTTATCACAGTAATCACTTCCTTGCCTTTCTTTAGACTTTACCCCTTAAATTGGCATTCCTATACACTAGAGTACCTTTTCCCTATTTTTGAGCTCTGAATAAATAGATCATACATCTGTATTCTTTTATGTTTACTGCATCCACTCAGCATTCTGTTCATGAAATTCACCCATGTTGTTGCCAACAGCTGTAGTTTATAATTTTTATTGCCATATAGTATTCCATTGTACTGATATCTATCAATTTTAATATGGAGGGACAATTGAGTCGTCTTCAGTATGAGGCCATTAAAGATAATAGAGTTATGTAGACCTTTATCTATTTCTGTTGTCCATATACCTAAGAATGAAATTTGCTGGATGATAGATATGCATTCTTTTTATTTACCGGAAAATAAAAATGGTTGCACTAATTTATATTCTCACCAGCAAGGTATGGGAGATCCCACTGACAATATCTGGCATTTCTTTTTAGTTTTAACCTTTCTGTACTAGGAATATTTTAATATCCTACTCAAAAGTTTCTTTTTCTTTTTCTCCCCAGTGACTTGTTTCTGAAAATACTGAAGTGATTCTAGGAGCTTAGAGTTTCAAATTGACTGCTGATAACATCAGTAGAAGTATATAATAATAATAATAATAATGATGATGATGATAGTTATAGTAATATCCATAGTTTTTACTTGGAATATGACAGTTAAGAGAAGATCTGTACCCTTGGAAGATTCACAGCAATGAAATCCAAACCAATAGGGTTGGCCCATTTTAAAATAACACTGATTAGCAGACTGACCCAGGGGGTAAACCAATGCACTAGATATTCAGTTGGTGTTGACCTCTTCTTTCCACAGAGGCACACATGTCCCCAGAGCATGCTCTGACAGTTGTAGCAGCACTGGGCACAAATGGCCCAGCTGGGGCCAGTTAGGACCACCCTAGAGGAGATTGTTTAGCTGGGGGGGGGGGGGCATCAGTTAGTGGCTCATTAGCAAGTCACATCTGGCAACATCTATTCCTCCAGAAGGCAGCAATAACCATGTGCTCTGGTCAACAGAAAGCAAGGGACATGCACCAGCCTCTTGGGCAGAAATGAGCAGAGCCTCCTTACTGCACACTTTCTTCTCCACCTACTTGGGTCCCTGAGCCTTATGACTTCATGTTCCCCTTGCTCATGTCCTCAACCTCCTTTCCCCTCTGTCCTTATAATGCACCCTCCTGGACAAAGCCCAGCTCTATATGTACTCAACTGTTTACTTTCTCTACATCAATCGCCCAGCTGTTGAGCATTGCTGGAAAAACCACACACCCTGCATGCAGATGGTACCACTATAAACTTTGGTCACCAATGCCATCTGGGCCCTTGTTACCATCAGGCAGCCCCTCTGTGCTCCTCTGGTTTGCTCACCCTCCCATCTCCCCACCTTTCTATTCTAATAGATCCTTGCCTATAATGATGCAGTGGGTGCCTCCTCTAGACATAGCTGGCTGTGGTCTATTATGCACAAGGCTATTTCAAACTCTTCTCCACTCTCCTCAAGTCCCCGGTTTCAGTTCCAGTCCCTCTACTGAGCCCTATTTCCCACCTCCATTGTCAGCCCCAATAGGCAGTATCTCTTCCTGCTTTATGAAGAAAGCTAGAGCCACCTCAGGTGAACTCTCTCGACTTCTTTCCTCCTCATCTGCTGATTCATTTTGTATCCAAACTCATTCCTTTCTCCTTCCTGCCTCTTTGTGACAATAACGGAAGTGTCTCTCTTCCTGTGCCCAAGCCTATCTCTCCATCTGGCCTTAATGTCTGCTCAGGGACATATCTCTATGTGCCTGACATACCTCTTTCCTGACTTCCCAGTAATTGTCAAATATGCTCACGTCTTTCCCTTATCAGAGACTTCTTTGCTTGGCCAAGAACTTCATCAAAACAGGGCAAGAAACAATGCTATGGATTGGATTGTGTCTACCCCCGCCCGCCACCCACCTCCAAATTCATATGTGAAAGTCCTATCTCCTAGTATTTCAGAATGCAACCTAATTTGGAAATGGGGTCATGAAGATGTAACCCGTTAAAATGAAGCCATGCTCTCTCTGGATCTCAGTTTCCTCATTTGGGACACGAGGAGTCATTGGATTATCATTTTCGTGGTGTGCAGCTCCACAGTCTGTGGGAGCAGAGGTGGCACATGAGAGAGGGAGATTGGAAGTGAGGGTTCTGAGCTCTGCCTTTCTCCTTTGGCCACAGCCATTCCCATTTTAACTGGTTTACAATTTGGGGCTCTTGGTGATATTGGCTTAAAAAAGTATTTCCTTGTTTAAAAAATGAAATACAACAGTTAAATCTTCTGGGTTAGGTGATATCTCAGATCCTTTCTAACCACAATAGACTATGATTATAAGATTTTGCAAGTCCAAGCATGTGGGTTTGATGAACATATTGCACAGATTTTTCTCAAAAAGGCCTGGTTTAATGAAATCTGTTTCTTTTCAGTAAAAGAGACTTGATAAAAGACTTACTAATGCAGCTTAATTTCTAAGCCTTTTAAAGAGGTTTATCTAAAACATTCACACATTAGAAAAGCAAGCTTGGGCCTTCTAGGTGGCTTAGTAGGTTGAGTCTGACTTTGGCTCAGGTCATGGTCTCACAGTCCATGAGTTTGAGCCCACATTGGGCTCTGTTCTGTCAATGTGGAGCCTGCTTGGAATTTTCCCTCTCTCCCTCTTTCTCTGCCCCTCCTCCATGCTCACTCTCTCTCTCTCTCTCTCTCTCTCAAAAAAAAAAAAAAAAATAGAAAAGCAAGCTTAATTTGAGCACTATGTGTTGAAATTTGGGGTTTAAAAATACATTCATTGTCCACCTGGGGCTGAGGGCTGTGTGCAAACAAGAACCTGTGTATGAACAGGATGTGCAGATGATGAACTCTTGAGGATAATGACTGTGGCTGCCCCTTCTTTGTTTTCCCAGGACCTCACTCGATATCTGCTCAGTAAGTATTTGTTGCCTGAGGACATATGAAGTAAACTCCCTGAAGCTCTGTGAGAAGACTTGATGATAGGAAAACAAAACTTCTTTCTAAAGGAAGAGGTAGGTAAAGTAGAACCACAAGTACAGATTAAGAGGGGGCAGTGCTCTTGATCTAGGCGTGGGTAAAATAGCAGGGCTTCTGTTTGTAGGACAGTTACCTGTGGGATGGAAGAAGCACGGTGGAGGAGTGCAGCCCTATGGCTTCCTCAGACCAGTCTGTCTTAAGTTCCTCATTTCCTGGCAAATTATTTCATTTCATATATGGAAGCCAATGGACCCCTGAGTCTACATGTTTTATCCTTGGATATTTCTCTAGGTGGTATCTGATCCTTATATTTAAGGACCTGAAATGGGATCCTTGATGGGAAAGGACCTGGGTAGTTACTAGCATAAATCAGGTTCTCTAACTTTCTCTGTCTCCCATGCCGCCATATGCAACTGGCAATGTTCATGGCAGGAAGTGCCCTGGAAATCAGGAGGACTAGAAAACCGGAGAACCTAGTCCCCATTGTATGTGACTTTGGGCGACTTGGCCATTTTTCTGGCTCTGTTTCTTCCTGTGCAAGACGAAAAGTCAGACAAAATGTGTCCTCAATTCCATTGTCATATAGGTTATCACCTGGATATGTAACTGGTGGGACACCAGGAAAGGCATTATTGACCATAAATAGTATCTTTCTCTCTCTGTCTCTGTGTTTCAGTCTATCACCCTGTCACACTTGGTGATGTTTCTACTTTGCTGTGTCTTTTAGATAAGGCCTTGGAGGTGACGGCGAAATTGCAGTGCTATTTAATTAAAAGGCACAGGAGCTAAGCATTTGTCAGTTGTGAACATCAAAGATGTTATGTTTTTACCACCTGGGGAGTATCCTGAGGTCGGGCTTAAGGACAAAGGTGTTAGAAAGACCCTCATCAGGGGACTGGGCAGTGCTTCCCCAGAGGGAGACACCTTGAGAAGGAGGAACAGAACAGGGGCTAAAACCAGCTGGGTGCCCCTTATATTTCTGCCTCAAGACGATTCGGGGCCTGGGACCGATGATGCATTCAGGGGAGCGCACTGGCTGTCCACTGTCTGGCCGCTGACAGCACCTGAAATAGAGGCTTCTAGAAACTACACACGTACTGAGTTGTCTTCCTGGGGAATTTTATTTCCTTGGGCTGTGGAGCCTTGCTGAGATGTTGCTTGTCAGCTGATGGAGGCCGCCTATCGCATTGGGAGTCACACGGTTTATTTTGGTAGGTTACTAAGACAGAAAGAGTTAATTAAACCCTTCATAAAACAGTCCATCAGCCACCTGCCTGCAGAGCAAAAAGTCAGATTCTTTGCTGGGCTTTGGCAGAAGGATTGTGTGCCTCAGCCTCCTCTTGGGCCTTAGTCAGGATTCTAACCAGGTTACCTAAGAAACTTCTTTTTAGTTACGGTATATATTTTTTCCATTTGTGTAAAAACAGTAAATATCATGGCCGTGATCTCGTCAGGCCATGAAAAGAAGAATTTGTAGGGGATTTAATACCCTAATGCATCGGACACACTGAAATTTGGCTAAACATTCAAACTGGGTGGTTTGGCCTAGTTGAAGCCATTTAAATGTTGGGGTATAGCCTTTCAAGTGACCTCGGTTCTTTCAGAATGATCCCTGGAAGGGACTGGCTTTTAAGTGATTTGGAAATTCTCAGGTGTGTTTTAGAGATGTACGAAACAAAACTTCCCTTTGTTGTAAATGGGTAAGACTCAGTAAACAGTGGGATGAACAGGGCCCTGGGTTCATCCAAGGGCATGTCCACACGTGCACCCTGGGGACATGGCAATGAAGTAATACGTGTTCGAAGGTTTCTTACAAACACCAAGATATTCCAAACTACGGCTGAAACTCTGACCAAGAAAACGGGCATGGCAATGATCATGAAATAAACGAGGGTGGAAGTCGGAGTTATGAGGTCCTCTAAACCCTTCTGCGCTTACGTAATGTCTTGTTGAGCTCACGGCCCTGATTCTTTTCCTGGTCTCTGCCAGCAAATTTTCAGGAATCTCTTAGCAGAAGAGAGGACATGGCTGCACCTTCCACTCCTGTGAAGTTCTTGGATGCCGACTGTTTATAGGGACTTTCAACTGCCTTTTTCCCCCCCATCTGGTATTAATTTTTATTTCTTCTTCTTTACTAGGCTCTGACTCATCTCCACCCAAACTTTCAGGTTTCCTGAAGGCTTGCTTCCCCAGACGTTGGCACCCCACCCAGGTAATGCAACTGGCCACGAAGAAAGAACAGTGTCTGTCCCCAGTCTCGAAGAACAGGACCATGATTTATTCCATCATCCAAGTCAGAGGCAGAGAGGTTTCCGTCAGTGCTTTCTTTATGGCTGCTGCCCCCATCTCCTCCGTAATGGAGTCTCTCGTCTTTCTGTCTCCTTAGGACCTCCTTCTCCCTCCTCCCTCCCGTCCCCCCACCTGCCATCTCAGCTCCCACTGTCAAGACCATTGACATTTTCTTGCCACTTTATCCTCAAGCAAAGGGAAAGACTTTGAAAGCTTTTCACCGGGAAGTAATGCGATCACGTTTCTTTGTCAGAAAAATCACACTGAATCCAGTGGCTGAATTGGAAAGGTGACTGGCAAGAAATCCATCACAGAGCTGTGCTAGAATCCAGATGCGAAACCAGAGGGTCCCCCATTAAGCTCAGGACAGAAACAATGAAAACGAGAGCAAGTGGCTATTTAGCCAGTCAGTGAATTAGAAGGGGAGGTTGGAGAGAGTGTTTGTGATAAATGTCTCCCAGACAGAAGTAGAGGAGATTGCATGGAAGATAGTATCAACCTGAGAAAGAGAAAATCCAGAATTAAGTCGGTGAGCAAATGATGTGACATGTTAGGTTCCAGGGTCGTGTGGGGAATGTCATGTGGGGAGAAGAGCCATAAGCAGGTATATATATATATACGCACACATATATACATATATATGTATATATATACATACTGCAGACTTTAGGATTTGTCCATCTCCATATTTATATGAGCTGCTTTCCTTATAATAAATCATAATATCTATAGCTATATGTCCATGCTACTACTTTTGTCTCTGAGGAGGACCCCGACTAATACAGCACAGAATGGAGAAGAAAAGAAACAAAATTAGAAATAACTCAGGAAGGGAGTGTGAAAGGCATGTGTCAGATGGATGAAGTCCACGAGAGCCTATGTGCTCTGAAAATGCAGGCAGAGGGCGAGTCTAGCCGTCTGTAATATCTGACGACATCGGTGACTCATCAATGTTATGTAACTAGAATTAGCCTTCAGACTTTGCTGCCCTTGGAGGTTATGTCTCATAAAAGCGAGACTGCCTAGCTTGGCTTGTTTTCATGTTACTTAGGAGCCGTTGCTAGCATCAGGTCATACTCAGAAAATGAAACCGTCAATAAGATTACTCAGACACTTGGCTGCTTTCTCCCTGGCCATTTTATCTTTAGGTTGAAAAAAGAAACAGCTCACTTGTCTGAAGTGACATTACACATCACTTTGAAATATGCCCTATAGGCCAGCCCTGAAATCTGGTGGGCTTTTTTTCTTTTCCTGATACTCATGAAATAGAAGCTTTGTTTTAAGTAACGTAAACCAAATTTCCGTTTGTTTGTTTTATTCTACAGATCTTCTTTGATATGCCAGTTTTTAGGAAACTACCTGCTGAAGAGAAGCTGAGGCCAAGGTGAGAATTTGCCCAGCTCATACCCAGTTTATTTCTGATCCAGGGATGGGAGAACCTTGGAAACCAGGAGGGTGATTTAAATGAGAGGTTTATTGGGCACAGAGAATGAATTTTGATTCTGCTTTATTTTTATGATCTTTTTTGTTATTAAAGTAATGATGATTGGGGCGCCTGGGGGGCTCAGTCGGTTGAGTGTCCCACTTCGGCTCAGGTCATGATCTCACAGTTCATGGGTTAGAGCCCTGCGTTGGGTTCTGTGCTGACAGCTCAGAGCCTGGAGCCTGCTTCGGATTCTGTGTCTCCCTCTATTTCTGACTCTCCGCAGCTTGTGCTCTCTCTCTCTCTCTCTTTCTAAAATAAATAAATAATAAAAAATTTAAAAAAAGAAAGTAATGATAATAAACTATTTTATTTGTGGTTGTAGCACATGCCATTTGAAATATCTCCCCAGCCAAATAGATGCCCTTGGTTGTCCTGTTCACTCAGAGAGATAGGTTCCAGATTTCAGTTTGGGCAAAATGGTTGCGCTTTACTGTTCACAGCTTCCTGGACCTGGGATGAACTCCTGACCTAAGTTTAGACTCAAAATCCTTCATAAACACACACACACACACACACACACACTCACTGAGTCACTCACACGGCCCCTCTCCACATGGGAACTTGGGAGCACAACTGCATTTCTGCTTCTGGCACCAGGAGATCATTCCTAATCCTTACAGGGACCACCTCCCTTCCTTCCCCACTATCCTGTGAACTATTATCAGAACAAGACCAGAGATTCCTTCCCTGTGAATAAAGTCTACTATTCCTCAAAATTCAGCAGTGGAGAACAGGCTTAACATGTTACCGTGTCTGAGGCAGCTAGAAAACAGGGACTCAAAACTCACACTAAGGTATAGAAATATTAAATTGCGGGGCCTCTCGGTGGCTCAGTTGGTTAAGCGTCTGACTCTTGATTTTGGCTCATGATCTCAGGCCAGAAACTCAAGTCTGAAACTCCATTCTGCCTCTGCCATTTCTTTCCCCCTTAAAATAGATCTGAACCTCGGGAGATCTTCTGGAGCATTTGCTGAATTCTAATGGGAACTGAGCCCTCCAAATATTATTCTTCTTATGGTTTGCTAACATTTTTTCCTGGAAACATATCACACTGTCTTGTAACCCTTGTTTTCCAGACTATTTGAAAGATAAAATATGCAGACATCCAACTTCCGAGCTGATCCAGATTTTTCATGATCTAGCCAGGGTAGGCAATGATTCCAGGGAAGGCCAAGGATTTAGACCACCTGCATTAGAATCACTGGGAACACTTGTTTAAAGTCCTGATTCTTGGAGCGGGGGGGGGGGGGGGGGGGGGGGGGGGGGGGGGGGGGGGGGGGGAGGGGCTGGAGAGGAGGCTGGGTGGCTCAGTTGGTTAAGTGTCCAACTCTTGATCTCAGCTCAGGTCATGACTTCACAGTTCATGAGTTCGAGCCTCACGTTGGGCTGTGTGCTGATAGCATGGAGCCTCCTTGGGATTCTCTCTCTCCCTCTCTCTCTCCCCCTCCCCTGCTCATGCAAGCATTCTCTCTCTCTCTCCCAAAATAAATAAATAAACATTAAAATGCTGATTCATGGGACCTATTCCAAAACTATCTTCTGAATCTCTGTGGGAGGAGGCCTGGGAACCTTCATTGTTCACAACCTCCATGCCCCACTCTGGCCCATTCCTGGTGATTCCTATGTGCAGTAAAGTTGAAAGACATTGGTAGAAGTTAAAGGGTCTTAGATTATCAGCCAAAAAACGAGTTCAAATCCATTCACTACGGGGGTGGTGTTGGGCAAGTTATTTCTTAACTGCCAGCCTCATTTTCCCGTCTGTAAAAATGAATATGATCTTTTATAGGAGTTATATTTTTTCCTTGAGAATTAAATGAGATAAAACATATGACAAGGCCAGCATATACTGAGGTCTTGCTAGATATTAGTACACTGTACCCTAAGAGAAAGAAAAAAGGGATGGTGAGCTCACAGTAATCTTTGAAGGGCTAGAGATGCATATGTTTTGCCGCAATTTTCAAAGGCTCATGTAACTCCTTTTGGATGGACAAGAACAAGGAGACTTACGCATTAAATGGCTTTACTTCCTGCTAAGGCCCTATGAACATAGCCAAGACATGGGACATCATGCTACCAGGAAAATGAGACGCTAAAGAGATGCTTTCAGAAAAACAGACTCAGGCTAACATACAAAGTGGAGTAAGTCAGGGGTACCTGGATGGGTCAGTTGTGTAAGTGTCCGACTTCAGCTCAGGTCATGATCTCATGGTTCGTGAGTTCAAGCCCCACATCGGCGGGCTCTGTGCTGACAGAGCCTGGAGCCTTCTTCAGATTCGTATTTCCCTCTGTCTCTGCCCCGCCCCTGCTCATACACACACACACACACATTCTCTCTCTCCCTCTGTCAAAAATAAATAAGCATTAAAAAAAAAAAAAAAGATGGAGTAAGTCAGCTAAGAGCATATAGTGAAAGTGGTATCTTTATAGGTGTGTTCCTCAGCAGAGACCACATGCTCTAAGTCGCTGACTCACTGAGGACAATTATGTCCTCTAAGGGACACGGGGCAATGTCTGGAGACATTTTTGATTGTCACAACTGTCACAATTGTCCACTGGGCCGAGGTCAGGCATGCTGCTAACCATCTAAGGGTGCATAAGACAGTTGCTCTTACAGGGAATTATCTGTCTCAAAATGTTAACAGTGCCAACGTTTAGAAACCCTGCTATGAGTTGACACAGGTGACTGAGTCATAGTTGACAGAAGGAGGCCTGCAGGTGGTTAAACACTGCCCAAGTGACAGCCTCCAGCTGCTGTCTCGCAAAGTCTTATCAATGAACAACTATACCCAGTGTCCTGTGAGCTGGTGGGTCACCATAAACCACATCCCATGTCACACGTTCAACGGAGCCAGTTTCCTGCTTGTTTTCACAATGAAACCATAGGGACAAGCATGCTGAGAGCTTTGGAGAAGGAATTGCTCTCTGCAAGAGCGCGAGAACAGTTGTCTCATTTTTTACCAGGAAGGTGGAGCAGTGGGAAGGACCTGGGAGGCCAGGTTGCCAAACAAGGTTTGGCCCGTCCGGAGCCCGGTGCAGGCCCATGACAGGTACCTTCCATGCTTACAGGGATGTCACGGGGGCGCTCAGCATTCTGGGATGCGATCAGATCCAAATTGCACTGGTTTATGATAACCTTTGCTAGTATCTTGCCCCTCTATGTGATCCTTGGTTTTGTTTCAGGGGCTGCTCCTGGTGCTTCCAGTTTAGTGTCTTGTGTCCTGGTTAACCAGCGCTCTGACTTTATTCCCTCCACTTGATCCCCTGTCTCTTCTTGTCTCCTCTTTCCTGACATGGCTTGTGCTCTGGGGCTATGACCTCTGGGAAGCCATCTTTTTGGTTGTGCTAGCCTCCTCCTGTGCAAGCTCAGCTGTGTGGAGGCCTGGCTTCCCAGTGTTCTTTTCCTGCGTTCCCCCCACGTGCCCTGGGCTCTCTTTAGCATTTTCATACATGCTGCCTTCCTGCTTGCAAGGTCATCGTCATGGTATGTAGGAGCATTCTCAGAAGGACCCCTGCCTGGGTTTAAAGGCTCCACTGCCACCATATTAAAATTCTTAATAGATTTTTCTTTGAACTTGAATTTTGTAAGTGAACTCTGATGGGACAACAGAGCATGCACAGGCAAGAAGAGATGCATCTAATATGCCTGTCTGCCTTTTCTTATTACTCCATTCTTGTAGTGTGTTCACTGGAAACACAGAACTCTAGTGGACCCACAGGTGTGGCGGTTCTTAGAGATTCAAAACGAATACCACTGGTTGTCTACCACTGGTTAAGCTGTGTGAGGGAGGGACACCGACCACCCCCAGAGGCCACGCTTTCCTTTTGAACCAAAACTTGTTTCCAACACAGAAAGAAAAGGATGACATGCTAAAACATATTGATGACCGAAATACCCTTCGTCCATTCTTACTGACATTCCCATACGGTTCTAGCCAACCCTGAGCTCCTTTCCTTTCCATCCTTCCTAACTCATGTCTAAGCCAAAGATGGGACTGTTAATACAATGGGCGTAATCAAGAAATGAAATAAAAGCAGCTGACTTAGTTTTGTGCAGCTTTTCCACTGTGTGACTGTAAGAACAAAGTATGCAAATCGTGTAATTGTGGTGATGAGCATATGAGTTAAATGCTCTTATATTTGCATTTAAAACTGGCATCACACAATGTGGAGATGAAAGGTAAAATTCATGCTAATAATTTAAAATTTAAATTTCCCTTTTCTTAGAGTGGCATGAAATAGCAAATTAAAAAAAAGAAAACAACAAGCCGTGACAAGTGAAGACAGAGACTGTGGATGGAAGGGAAAAGCTTTTATTTCAGTACCTCTAATGGCATCTTTTTCTTGCTTTAAAAAGAATGGGTGCCTACATTTCCATTTTGCGCTGAGCTCTGCCTGTGTGCTTTTATTTACTGAGGCCAGAACAAGTGTCTCTTTGCAGGTGGACTGTGCTCAGGCTGTAGGAACCCATCAGCCTGTGTGCTCAGACAGCAGGCAGTGCCCGGGAAAGGGTGCTCCCTGGGAACAGGGCTGAACCAATGGCTGACAGAGTCAGAGATATAAATACAGCAAGCGGCTCCTGTGTACCCCTCCCAGACACTGAATCCAGGCTCCCTGGGGCTTACCAAGCCAACTGTTCTGCGACTTCACTTGGTAGCACCCCTTTGCCTACTCTTGACCTCCATGGTCCCACTGCCTTACCAGTTTTTCCTGGGAAGATCTCTGAAACAGTCACTTTCATTCAACCTAAAGCAGCATCTGTATGTCTCCTGACACTAGGACCTCTCCAGCCGAAACATTTGAGTATGCTGTGGACAAGCTCACCTATCTTTCCCAGGTGAAGGCCTGGTTTTTTGTGAGGTGTCAATGATCACGTGCCCATGATCAGGTTGTGGGGTAGGAAACAACACTGTGGACATGCCCAAAGGAGTCTTCTGTATATGTCAGTTTCTGAGATTTATGCTGAAACTTTTGATACAAAAAATCTTTCTCTGCTGGTCAGAGGGAATTTGGAAAGCACTTTGGAGACCCAGTGCATCATGGACCACTCTACCACCAAGCAGTGTTCTGGGCAGATCTGGGCTGAGACCCAGATGAGAGAAGACTGGATGGTTCACACCTCAGGGAAATGTGCTCTTTTGATCTAATGATCTTCTTGATGCTGGGAGACAGGAAAATAAAACCTACAAACAGTAAGCTTTGTCTTACCTTTTTAAATTAGTCATAATCTATTCTTTGAAAATGAGGCTGAAACTAAAACACAAGTTTATCCAGTGGAAAAAAGACAGTCTCTTCAACAAATGGTGTTGGGAAAGCTGGGTGGTGACATGCGAAAGAATGAAACTGGACCACTTTCTTACACCATACACAAAAATAAACTGAAAATGGATTAAAGACCTAAAGGTGAGACCCGAAATCATAAAATTCGTAGAAGAAAACAGAGGCAGTAATTTCCTTGACATTAGCCATAGAAACATTTTTCTAGATATGTCTCCTCTGGCAAGGGAAACAAAAGCAAAAATGAACTATTGGGACTATATCAAAATAAACAGCTTTTGCACAGTGAAAGAAACCACCAACAAAAAAAAAAAAGGCAACCTACAGAATGAGAGAAGATACTTACAAATGATATATCTGATAAGGGGTTATTATCTAAAGTACATAAGGGACTTCTACAGCTCAACACCCCCAGAACATGAGGAGAGTACCTGAATAGATGTTTTTCTTAAGAAGACGTACAGTGGCCAACAGGCACATGAAAAGATTCTCAACATCACTCATCATCAGTGAATGCAAACTAAAGTCACAATGGGATATCACCTCACACCTGTCAGAATGGCTAAACTCAACATCACAAGAAACAACAGGTGTTGTTGAAGATGTGAAGAAAAAGGAGGCCTCATGCAAACTGGTACAGCCACTCTGGAAAAGAGTATGGAAGTTCCTCAAAAATTTAAAAATAGAACTACCGTATGATCCAGTAATTCCACTCTTGGGTATTTACCCAAAGAAAATGAAAATGCTAACTCATTGATAGATGAATGGATAAAGAAGATGTGGGGTGTGTGTGTGTGTGTGTGTGTGTGTGTATGTATTCCTGGGGTGATATATACCCCATGGAATAGTATCCAGCTTAAAAAAAAATCTTGCCATTTGCAATGACACGGATGGAGCTAGAGAGTATAATGCTAAGCAAAATAAGCCAGTCAGAAAAAGACAAATACCACATGATTTCTCTCATATGTGGAATTTAAGAAACAAAACAAACAAACAAAGAAAAAAGAGACAAACAAAAAACAGACCCTTAAATACAGAGAACAGCCTGGTGGTTGCCAGAGGGGAGGGGATGGGAGGATGGGTAAAACAGATGAAGGGGATTAAGAGCACACTTATCATGATGAGCACTAAGAAATGTATAGAACTGTTGAACCACTATATTGTACACCTGAAATGAATATAACATTGTATATTGACTATACTTCACAAAAAGCTATCATCTTTTTCTACTCATCTAGGTACATGGTTCCTTGAGCCATCTTGGCATGCCTTCTCATCTTCTCTGCCTGGAGAATTTTTATCCATGCTCCAGAATTCAACACAAATGCAAATAGCATTGTGGCATCTCTTTCCATGCCACTTAATGTCCCAATGTATTTGTGTGTATATTTACTACCCCTAAATTATAAAGGCCTTGAGTCCAAATCTTTATCTTATTAATTTTTGAAGTCCCACAGCCTTGCACAGAACTTGGCACATGACTGATCTCAAAAGGGTTTGAGTAGATAACCAAAATGGCAGCCAGGATGAGCCTGGCACTTTATATGCATTATTGTCTTTCCTCTTCACACCAACACAATTAGGGAAACTGAGGCCAAGGAAGGTTAAGTAACTTGCTTGAGATCACACAGCCTCCCTAGGAATCCAATGGAGTCAGACTGAGGCTTGCGAGCGCGAGAGCCTGTGTTGTGCACTGTGGAGTGAAGGAAGTCTGTGAATAGGTATTTCCACGGCTTTCAGGAAGAGTACTCATTAGGAAGACTTGTCTGTACAACAGCCTTTTAATTAAACAGTACAGCCAAGTTACGTACATTAAAAAGAAGTCATGTTTACCTCCCAACTCTGCATGGAACAACTTTCATCATATCTCGCTTCAACCAAGTCCACTGAGCTTTGTTATCAGAGGACTTTTTGCACAAGTATTTAGCCCCTGTGCAAGTTAAAAGCGGTACACAAACCAAGCACAGCTGCAGAACTAGCCTGCTCTCAGCTCATGATTACAGCTTGCTGCAGGACTCCACCAAAATTGGCATTGTGTGTTTTCAGCACCTAAGAAATTCTTGAGAGTGGTACCAATACACCGATTAAAGACACTGGTATTTTTCGCTATGGGTTAGACAAAGGAAAGGGATTTTTGTTGTTGTCGTTATGAGAAACGCTTTCACAATTCTACTCAACTTTTATTATTCACTAAGGTATTTCAAAATATTACCAAAGAATATGAACAGCATATTGAATTATCTGAACACGCTGGACGTGTGTCGCCTAATGGGTGCTGTTTTACAATGTATTTGTTTTCAATCCAGTGTGGGTTCATTAAAAAATAAAGTCACAAAAACTCACCAGTTTCCCTGCCCCTGGCCTCTTCCAGCCTTTGTCACTGAGAATGTGGAAGGGTGTGGGTAGCTGTCCATGGCTTGGTCAATATCAAGACTGTGGGCTTGTCTGGGCCTGGCTGATCCTATTCCTGGGGTGATTTGCTTTCTTGTCCACTTAGGAACTAAAGGCCCCAGAGTTCAGACAGTCTGGACTTGACACTGTGATTTATACCCACCCAAACTTTGAGGATGACTAGGTTGCAAGAACATAAGAAATATGTTCCTCTTCAGATAGGAGGAAAAGTTTATGAGAGCCACAAAAAAGAGGGACAGAGGAAGGGTTATGTAGGGGAAAAGTAATGAATTGATGGTTAGGAAACTTGAGTTTCAGGTAGGGTGACCACATCATTTATTATCCAACCTGGACTTTTTTGAGAGTGAGAGGGATTACTATTGAGAAGTGTGCTGGGCCAACAGGCACAGATGGAGACTGTCCTGGTGTGGTGTGGTCATGATCGTTCTACGCCACTGACCAGCTGTCTAACCTGCAGCAAGTCACGTAGTATCTCTGGGCCTCAACTTCTTGCAATGCACTCAGTGGTGGTAGAGATACCCACTAACTGATGCTGGGAAATGGGTGTATTCGGAGGTGGTTCGTTGTGACAGTGACTGAAGGCAGTCACTACTATATTTTGTGCCCAGAATCTGGGAACGCTAATATGTCCTGCTACAGGTCATTTTAGGTGACCCTTGAGATCAGTTCCATCATGAAGAGTCAGCCCACTCAAGGTGTTCAAAGCATCCCCACTGAGAAGCACCAACTAACAGAATGGCTTTTAATTCTTATGTATAAAGAAATCTTAGACCCTGGAAGAGAGCTCAACTCATCCTGGACAAACTTCTATGGTGCCAGGCCATTAGGCAGAAGTTCCGGATGGAGCAGGTTAATTTTGATAGCCCCTGGATAAATGCAGAGAGCAGAGGTTGCTCCAGAAGATACTGTGTAACTCATCCTCACCCCAAGATAGTATAAAAAATATTCTATGGGGTGGTTTTTCTTTTCTTTCCATGTTGACAGGATTGTTGAATAATTGTCTTCATTAATTTATGAGGTGGTTGACATTGTCCCTCAAAACAGAAAAACAACTGGAGCGACACTACAGCTGCAAGTAGGCAGCTGACATAGTGTCTTTTGCCTCTGCTTTGCCTTTTGCGATAAACTTGGACTTCTCCTGAGTTTTGGTTCCATTCACTTCAGCCAGAAGTGTGTAACAAACCAGCTTTCCACCGGTCTTCCCATGGAATGGTGGATTCAGCTTTGCTGTGAGTTAGTGGCCCCAGGAGGAAGCAGACCGTGGACTCCCTCTCCAGAAGATGCCTCTTAAAAGGAAAGAGGTTATTGACAACTCACAAAGGAGGCTGTGGCCATAAATATTTCAGAATCTGGCGTCCTTTGTATCTTAAATAATGAAAAACATTTGCTTGCTTGAGACCTCTAAGTCCTCCAGTCTTTGGATTCCACCCTTAGTGTCTTGCTTCAGAATTCCATGGCAAGGGACAAGCATGACGTCATGGTCAGGAGCAACATGTGCCATGTAAAGCCTGGGTCGGAGAGAAGTGCTAAGCTCTCAAGAGGGCTCTAAGATAAATACATACATGCATCTTAGCGCATGTCAGAGAACTGTGTGAGGGCAAACATCTTTATGACTTTGGTCCTGGGAAGAGAGACCCGGCCTGGGATTAGAATTTACAGCTGACAAGTTGCTGATGAGGCAGTAATGGCCATTTAGTGCATGAATGGCCACTTTGGGAACAGGGGGCTTAGCACACCAGGCTGAAAATCTCAGAGTGAAGCCGGGGGCAACCCCATTCACCTTTGCTGGCATAAGTTAACTCACCCACAATCTGTCTCTTGGGGCTTTTCTCTGCCTTCCTTTGGATTTACAGCCCTCCCTGCGGTTCTTTAGAGCTTTGAAACACATGACAATTTAGCATCAAGGGAATTTCCAAGACCAGGGGAAGAATATCTTTCTTGGCTATAAACGTCACTCTGACATTCTTCTCATCTGTAATGTTTCAAGAGCCTTGAAATGGGCACGGACTGCCCCCTGCAGAGTCCCTACCCTCTAAGAGCTCACAACTTCCTGAACCTCTCTTGCTCACAAGAGTGCTTACAGATGTCTCCCGCTCCCCCAAAGCATCAGCCAACTTTAGAGCAGTCATTCTCAATCGGGAGCAGTTTTGTCCCCTAGGAGGGGACATTTGGCAACGTCTCAAGCCATTTTTGATGGTCACGAGTGGGAGAGGGATGTTACGAGAATGTAGGGGATGGAGGCCAGAGGTGCTTCTAAACGCCCTACAATGTAAGGGGTGGCCACCCACAACAAAAAAGGAGGCAATCTACAATGTCGGTGGTGCCATGGTTGAGAAGTTGTGCATCAGGGCAGGAGGAGACCACCTCTGCATAGGCCAAGAAAGTAATTATCTAAACTTGCACTATCCAGTGGAACTTTTCAGATAATGGAAATATTTAACACTGGTGCTGTCCAGCATGGTGTCCATGAGATGCGTGTGGTTATTTAGCACTTGAAAGGTGGCCAGTGTGAGTAAGGAATTGAATTTTAAATTTTATTTAATTTTAATTAATTAAATTATAATTCTCCTATGCAGTTAACGACTACTATACTGGACAGTGCAGGTCCATATAATGAGAACTTAGAAGCACTGAGAGATAGCCTGCCCTACCCAGTTATCTACTCTGCCAGTTTATAATTACAATTCCGCAATTAGACATTCCTTCTTCAGCTAAGACTTTGACCAATACTGATATGACATTACCCTGGAAGGGAGATGACCTTTAACTTATAAAGAACTGGTGCTGATTTTTAATATGACTATTGGACCTGGAAGATGTTTTGACAGGAACCCAGGGCACTGAGAGCTCTGACCTGAAGGAGGGGACACTATGAGACTGTGCTGCAGGCCAAGAGGGAGATATATAAAGCAAACCAGAGGACGTGAAGTCATGGGCTAGAGGTAGCAAAAGTAACCTTTGCTCACTGTAATCATGTGCATTCTGTTGAGAAGAGAAGCCAAATACTCTCCATTCCCATTCAGACACGTTCTTTGAACGCCAGTGCCAAAGGGCAGCAGGAAAGACAGAGAAATATATGACAAAGATGAGCCTGTTTCCTGCTCCCCTACATGCCTTTAGTTCTTAAACCAAGTCTCCAAACACTGAAATAATATGGTGTCTCCTCCCTATATGTAAGCCCAAATAAAAGTAATGCTAAAACCACAGAACACAACTTTTTTTTTTTTTATCTGCTTATAAAATTCTGGATAAGTCCATCAAAGCCATTTGTTCTGCGGGTGCCTTAAGCAAGCAAATGCCTCCTAGTTAATCTAGCCCTGCTTTGGAGGTTGAGTTTTAGGGCCTATTTTTACATAATCCATTGCATGGCTAGCTTATGTACAATTTGCATACATGGAATATTGTGTACTCACTGTAAAAATTTTTAGAGAAGTCACCAACCTCACTGGGTAAGCTACATCTAGCCATATTTCTCGAGATTGGGGAAAAATCCTAACTAAACCAAATTAAAGTGGACCAAGCCAAACTGTCTCTTCTTAAATGTTCCTCAGGGCTCAAGCTGGAGCTCCTGGTGGCATCAGTTTTGGTGATTCCCATGGGGGAGCAATGGAGAGTGAACTGGAAGAGTAAGTCCACCAAAGTTATAGGGGATTTGGGTATAAAAAGAGCTAAAAATAAAAAAATAAATTAAAAACAAACAAACAAGAATTCCTCTTCTCAGAAAGACAGAAGTTGAGAGAGATGCATGATCCAGAGAATAGTTGCAAGTACTGACTTGTTCACAAATCTCTAGTTTGCCTGAACATGGCAGAGGAGAAAGGGGTATGGAGGGGAAGGTAGTGAAAGGAAATCTTTTGTCCTCATTCACATAGGTTATTATAACAAAATACCATAGTCTGGGTGCTTGTAAACAACGGAAAGCTATTTGTCACAATCCTGGAAGTTGGAAAGTTCAAAATTAAATCACTGGTAGATTTGGTATCTGGTGAGAACCTCATTTTGGCTCAGAGACATATTCTTGCTATGTCCCCACATGGAGGAAGGGGCAAGAGATCTCTCTGGGGTCTCTCTAATCGCATTCATGAGGGCTTCATCCCATGACTTAACAGCCTTCCAAAGTCTTCACCTCCAAATACCATCACACTGGGGATTTGGTTTCGGTATATGAATGGGGAGGGGGCGAACATTTAGTCTTCAGCATTCTGCCCCTGTTCTCCTGAAATTTATATCTTGTATATAAAATGCCTTCAGTTTATTATAATAGCTGCAAAGCCTTAACTTTATTCCAGCAGCAATTCAGAAGTCTAAAGTCCAAAGTATTATCTTGATATCGTCTCAATCAGATATGGGTAAGACTGAAAGTAAAATTTATCCTGGGGCAAATTCCTCTCTAGTTGTGAGTCTGTGAAATCAGACAAGTCTCGTGCTTTGCAAACACAGTGGTAGGGCAGTCAGAAGATAGACATTGCCATTCCTATGGAGAAACAGGAAAGAAGAAGGTGATGTCAGGTCCCTTGGAAGCCCCAAATCTAATAGGACAAGCAGTATTAAACCTCAAGCCTGAAGGATAATACTCTTCAGCTCAATGCTCTGCTTTTCAGTCCACTGGGATGGCAACATCACTCCACAGCTCAGTGGGACAGCCCCTCATGGCTCCCAGCTAGAGCTCTGTCTCTGCCACAGTTCTCTGCCAAGCTGTGATCCACCATGGTTTTCTGCTGGAGCCCAGCAGCTCTCTCCACATGGCCTTGTCCATTACATGGTTCCACTGGATACAGCCCAAGTCTAGGGCTTTCTCTTGGGAGAGGTGATCCCAACCTTTGAAATCACTCTGCCCCTGGGGGCTGTGGTAGGAGTATAGGCCCAGTGACCTCTGAATTGCCTTCAGAGTCATCCCTTCATTGTCTTAGAGAACAGCCCCAGGCTTCCATTGAGATCGCTGCTCCATACTAACCTTATCAAACTCATCCTTGGCTCTACTTCCAGTGCCCTCATCTTTTTGCAGTATAGATAGGCTGAGCGTTTCCTAAATCTTTAAGTCCTGCTTCCTTTTTGCTTAACAATCTCATCTTTAAGTTTTTTTCCTCTCTTCTCGAATTTTACTATAAGCAGTCAGGAGGAGCCAAGGTGCACCTTCAACACTTTGCTTCGAAATAGCTTCCACTAAGTATTTAATTCCATCGCTCACTAGTACTACGTTTCACAACACTAGAACGAGAACACAGTTCAGCCGAATCAATCCAGCCGGTTGGTAACAAGGATGGCCTTTCTTCCAGTTTCCAATAACATATTCTTCATTTCCACCGGAGACCTCATTAGAATGGCCTTTATGACCACATTTCTACTAACATTCTGTCCATGATTACTTAGGTATCTTCTAAGATCGAGGCCTTCTCTACAATTCTCCTCTTTTCTTTCTGAGCCCTCACCAGAGTCACCCTTAACGGCCTATTCTTGGCAATGTTTGCTTTTTCTAGCATGCACCCCAAAACTCCTCTACCCTCTGCCCATCACCTGGTTCCAAAGCTTCCACATTTTAGCTGAACTTATAGCAGCACCCCACTTCTCAGTAGCAATTTCTGTCTCGTCCATTGGGGTATCAATAACAAAAATGGTGCCTTTCTCACAGTCATGGGGGCTGGGAAGTCCAAGATCAAGGCAGATTTGGTGTCTAGTGAGATCCCTCTTCCCGATTCATAGACATCTTCTCACTGTGTCCTTACATGCTATAAAGGACAGGTGAGCTTTCTGGGGTCTCTTTTATAGGAACACTAATCCGATTCATGAGGACTCCACCTTCATGACCTAATCACCTTCTGAAGGTCCACCTCCTAGTACCATCACACTGAGGATTAGGCAGGAGGGACACAACGTTTATTCTATGGCAATTACTTAATATAGTGTAGTAGTGGCAGTAGTTGGGTGTGTGTGTGTGATTTAAGAGCTTTTTATCCCAATGCCAAAGGCTGCAGAAATAAAGAGCTCAAAAGATATTTAAATATAAAATGGCAGTTCCATAATGAATCCTTGATTAGAGAAAACTAGGGTGTTTAATTAAAGCTAATTTCTTGAGATAAGCATAGAAAGGGGCTTCATGTCTTTCCCATAATGACCCCTGTGCCATTTTTCAAAGCGGAACATTGGGTCAATCTTGCCACTAGCCCTTGGGTTTATCTTCTATGGCTATATGTGCTCAACATCATAATTGGATTTGCAATTAAATCATATTTGACACCAACAGCATTTACAAGCTGAGAAACACCTCCCTGTGTAGAGGTGGGAGCTTCTCCATGGCAGCAGCAAGCCCAGACATATGGGGTGGGGGTCTGCAGTTCAAATGCACTAATAGCTGTTTTTAAGCTGATCCACTCTAAGTCTTGAGAGTGTAATGGATGATTATTGGGTCAACAAACATGAAAAGCTTTGTCATTGGCCTGTATTTGGACCAGAAGCAACATGTCTTTCATGAGCATTTAGGATGAAAGATAGAAGATTAAAAAGGAAAATGCTGGTAATAGTGAGCAGCATAGGAGGGTCTTTGTAATGTGTGTTTGCTCTAAGAGAAAAAGCAGAGCAATAAGATCTATGAAATGTCCTTGATCTCTTCTCATCCCAAAAGCCCTGAGTTACCTTCATGTTTCCATCACCAGGCCTGTGGGGTAGTATCTCCAATCAAATTTCCAGCTTTTAGCTGCACGAGATGATGTTGTCACTCATATGCAGTGGTGCAGTGAACACTGGCTCAAAGCATTCTTCACTGAGTATGAATTTGACCATATAATTCCCCTTTTTAAAATCCTTAAAATTCATCAATGGTCTCCATTACCTCCAGGCTGGAGAGGCGAGCTCCTGTCCAGATGTACACCTCTCATCTCTGCTCCCATCACACTGGGAATCTTTCTGGTTCTCCAAATACTCCCTGTTCTCTTATAACTCCACCCTCTGGCACATGCACTTCCCTCAGAATCATTTGCAATTTCTCTGTGACAACCTCAACAGCCCTTGAATTAGATTCTCTTCTGCACTCCATGTTTAACTTCATTGTAGCACACATCGTGTCCTATTGAAATTACCTCCCAACTTAACTGTGAGATCCTGAAGGCCAGGGGGTGGTGCTATTATGCAGCCATCCTCGCTTCCCCAATGCCTAGCACGGTGCCAGGCACAAAAGTAATAGCAGCTTAGTAAATGCTTAATGATGGAGTGGGTGAGTTTCAGTTAGTTGTAAATAATAGAGACCTTTTCAACATAGGTGCACCCCATATTTTCTCTTTGACAGAATAAATGCTATTAGAGCAGTTAATACTTCCCTCATATCAGCTCCACATAAATTAAAGATGTAGTTAAATCTCATAAAATAAAAAATGAAAAGAGAAAATGAGAACAGAAACAATTCATACATTTCAGGCAAGGAAGGGAGAAGGAATGAAAGAAGGGAAGAAGGAAAGGCGGGAGAGAGGGAGGGAGGAAGGAAGGAAAGTTTTCCATCTGAAAGTTCATCTCAGATGCAAGAGAAGAAATTATTTATATTTTATTCTGAGGCTTGGTCATAAACCAACCCCCCCCCCAAAACCCACTCAGAAAGTGATGGAATACATTATTTTCCATCCATGAGCTTAGAAGAGGGTTGTCTTTCAGCTCCCAGTCCTTCAAAAGACAAATTGTATTTCAACCAGAAACCTTTTCTAAAGCAGCTCAGGAGTGTGGGAGTTGCATTAGACAATGGAAAGCAAACTGAGCCTAACATGAAGGGCCGGATTAATTGGTCTGTTTATTTCCTAATAACTCCCCTTTTCATTTTTCAGAAATGAATAAGCTTTATTATTCACCTCCATTGGACTTAGGGTGTCTCACCTACATAGATGCCTCTCTTGCAAAGAGCCACTCCTCCTCTGCATCTTGCTGTGGAAAGACCAAGGGAGGGGCAAGACAAACAAACCCTCCCAGGATGTGGGGAAGACATCAGGTGAGTGACAGGTGCAGAGGCCGGGCCAGGGCCACACAGCCTGGAGAAGTTTCCCCTCCTGGCAGAGAAGTCTGTCTCTGCTTGCTTCTCTGAGATTGCTCATCAAGTGTGGCTGGGATTTGGGTAGCCTGCAGCTGTGTTTAGGGGTGCATTTGCTTTATCTACCACATCCTTTGAGGATTTCATTGCAGACCATTTTATCTACTTTAATGAACGCTCTGGCAGTTTCTGAACATGGGGTTGTGTCTGCATGCCCTGAACGGTGATTATTTTCACCTCTGTTGAGATCGAATGGAACGTATACTCACATGTCCTTTTGCCGTATCTTTCTCATCACATACCCTTCATTTTGGGCCACAACAAGCGGACGGCCAAAGAGAGGAAGGCTTTAGCTTAAAAGGTGGGACTGTCTGGTTTTCCTCCTTCCCCTCACACCCCATCAGCCAATCAATCACCTCCTGCTGCTATTTAGAATTCTCTAACACTTTTCAAGTCTGGCTAAATAAATATGGCATATCCATTAGAGATCAAGTTGTACAGTCACTTCATGGAAGAGGGAGATATATACAAAGTGGGAAAAGCAGGTTATAAAATAGTTGGAGGAAATGACTACATGTGTGGATATGTATGTATGATTTTGAAAAGAACCTAATAGGATATACACATAAAGATAATAATGCTTATTCCTGGAGTGGAAGTAAGGGCCATTTTAATTTTATTCCATCTACACTTAATAATTAGTTTTCCAAAATTTTTACATTGAGCACGTCCTAACTTTTATAATCTGAAAAATTCATACAAAATGCTAAGAAAATGAAGATATGTGCAAAGTATTCCTTGTACTTTGTATTCCTGTTGCTTCTACCAGAGTTTATAGCTCTTTTGATTTTGATTTCTCCTTACATGGCACCCTGTCGTTAGTCTCTCCCACCCTTAATTCACTCTCTTTCCCAAAGGTCTTCCTGAAAAGGAAATCTATCCAAGTGGCTCCCCCAAATCCTCCAGGGGGTTCTGTAGAACAAAGGAGTCCAAAATCCTCAGGGTAAAGATTAAAACAGTTCAGAAGCTTGTGTGCACCCAAGGTTCAAATCCAATTCCCATGTCTCCATCCTGGGCCACCAGAAGGCTGTCTGGGCCTTCTGCTTTGAGCATCGAATCCCCCGAGACTCCCCTCTTCCCTCCTCCCTTCTGCCCTGCCCTCACCCACATCATTTACTCTCTGACTCAACTAAGGAGAGTCAACTCTTGCATCATTTCCCACAGGAAGCCTTCCTCGGCATCTCCAGGTAGAGTTAGGGGGTTTCTGTCTTGTTCACATCTCCGCATTAGCATTTTCCACAGTGATATGATTATTACGTTATGCGTCTCTTTTCTCCATCTGAAGGGCAAGTGGGTCTCTGGCCACCTCTGCGATCTGCTCTTAGGGGAGTGTCACACACGGGTAAATGTTTCACAGACATTACAGAGTGAATACACCCTTAGCTGGTGTGGATGGGGAGAGGGGAGGAGAAAGAACCCGAACTTATTTTTATTGATTTCCTCTGGCTGTAGAGGTTGTGACTTTTAGTTAACTGACTTTAGACTCTCTCTTTCCTCAGATGAGGGTAAGGCATGCCCAAATTTTAAGGTATTCAAATTTATGCCGGCATTTATACACTTTCTCCATTTGGGGGATGTATCCCATTAGCTGTGCCTTAAAGACACACTGCAAAATACTTCTCCTCTGTGAGCAATATAATTCTGGATAAGTGAAATGTTATTTGGTGTTGTGGGTTGAATTGTGCCCCCACAAAATTCATATGTCGAGGTCCTAAACCTCCAATGCCTCTGAATGTGACCTTATCTGGAAATAGGGTTGTTGTAGATGTAATTCGTTAAGTTAAAGTGAGGTCATTCGGGTGGACCCCCTAATCCATTATGACTAATCCAATACAATATCTTTGGGAAAAGGGGAAATTTGGACAAAGACACACACACACACGCGCACGCACACACACACACACACACACACACACACACACACACACACGGAGAGTGCTACATGAAAATGAAGGTGGAGATCAGGATGGTGCTTCTATATGCCAAGAAATGCCAAGAATTGCCAGCAAACCACCAGAAGTTAAGGGGGAGGTATGGATTCTTCCCTGGAGCTCTCCGAAGGAACAAGCCCCATGGACATCTTGGTCTCAGACTATAAGCCTCCAGAACTGTGAGATAATAAACTTCTCTTGTTAAGCCACTCAGTTTGTGGTATTTTTTTAAACAGCGATTCTAGTTAATGAATATACCCAGGGGCCCTTAAGTGAAATATCAGAGAGGCGGACGATATCCTAAATGTCCTCTATTGAACTACCATTGTGCTGACCAGCATCTGGCATGATTATGGCTCCTTTTGCATATAAGAAAAAGAAGATCCTATTCTAGCTGTTTTGACAATTAAATTGTGTGCATTATTTTCCTTTACCCTATACTTTTTAATTTTCCTCAACTGAAGAAAACAAGTTGTCTGAATTTAGGTATATATAGAACTAAATTCAAAAGACACAGGATAGACCAAACGATAAGTCTTCTGCTTCTTGTTGGCCCCTGCCATTCACTCCCCCTCCCCAGAGGCGACCTTTTTCATGTCTATCCATATCTATATTTCACTTTTTTATGTAAGTGGCCATACACTATAAACACCAGTCTGCCTTGATTTTACCATGTAATTATTAGAATATACAAACATGCCTCATTCTTTTTGATGACTGCATGGTATTTCTTTGATAGATATTTTCTGCCTGTTCTTAATAAATTTCTAGCTGACTTTTCTTAATCAATATAAATATGAAGCATTCCCAAAGTTCTCTTCACAGCCCAGACAGGGCTGATCCTGTCCACTGCTCTTACCCCATTAAAGAGATGGATACTCTTTTTGCCACCAGAGTTTGTTAAATATGCTTTAAACTCTGGGAAAGGCTGACTTTCCTTATGTTTTATACACATGTCTCCAACGCAAAGCAGCTTTTCTTTGGTGTGGGACTGGCCCATACTGGCCTTCTAGGTCCTATGTCATCCAATTTTTCTCCTCCAGTGGGCTGTGCTAGAAAGGCTCACTTGGATACATGTTGGGCCAGATGAAATGTGAGGCCATATGAATTAATCAAAACCTTTGAGTAATGTGTCCATTTCCTTCCTGTGACCCATGCTACTGCACTGGGATTTCAGGACTCACCTGAGTTCTCTCTGCTTGCATTTTTTGGAACCTTACCTAAATTCTCACAGGGATAAATGATAATGCTTCTGGTTCTATAAGACTCTTCTTACATTTTTCATCTGTTTTCCTAAAATAAGTTAATAAAGTCTTTCATTCGTAGTATAACCATGTCCTACTTTGTATGGTTGATTCTGAATGTGAACTTAAGGGGATAATGGCCATTCCTAACTCATTATTTTTCACATTGAGTCTAAGAAGCTCTTTAAAACATTAACTGTAGCCAAGATTCAAGTGACCTTCAGAAGCCATAACTTACATGAAACCTCATCCCCTGTGGGTCTGTGACTTTCAAATAGGCCAGGCAGCACATGTGCATGATAAACATTCCATTCCTTTCCAGAGTATCCATCCCTTTCATCCTTCAAAGTCTGACTGTCTCCCTGAAGTCTTCAAAGATCCCCCCAATGGAATGAGTAAGTTTCCCTCTTTATTAATGATCTGAAAACATGTATCTCTACTTAGGTTTTATTGCCTTCAGTGTTGTTTTAAGATATTTGTTTCCATGCCAGTTTCCTTCATTAAGCTGCACATATGCCTTTAGGACCAGAACTGTACTTCTCACTTCCAGAGCAGGGAATCAGCCAATGTCTCTTGAGTGAAGAAATGATCATCACACATTCAAATTATCAGAGAGTAGTAGTTATCACTTATGGAACTCTCACTTAATACATGTAAGTCACATACATGAATTATCTAATTTAATTGTCTTAGTATACCTTATGTGATATTATTATTATTTCCACTTTGTAGAAATAGAGACATTTTAAGCCACTTGCCTAAACTCATACAGCTAATTTGGCTGTAGATGATGTAGTCTTAGACCCTAAGACGTCTATCTCTTAGTGAGCCCTAAATTCTACAAAATTGACAAAAATCTGTCCACCAAACTTGTATAATATAGAGTTTTAATTCATTTGCAAGTTTAGTCAGTTGATTGTTTCACTGGTCTTCCAATGGAGCTTCCTGTCTTTTCCCTTATTCCCTTGTGTTTGCCCTAAAGATTTATTCTCAATGGACAGTTGATCCTGTGCTCACTCAAATTAGTTCTTGGGCCCAAAACTTCTCAATGGCTTCCATTTCACAAGAGTAATAGCGAGAGTCCTCATAATGGCCTATTGGGCTACATCAGTTCTTTTCCCATCCCACGGCTTCTCTGCTCCTATTTTCTACTTTCTCCTTCATCCACTGTACTCCAGCCAACTTGCTTCCTTGCTGTTCTCCTAAGAAGTCAGTGTGCATTTGCCTCACAGCCCTTCTCATTGGTTTTTCCTTCTCTCTGAAATTGTCTTTCCCCACAAATAGTCTTCATCTCCTTCAAATTGTTACTTTAAAGAAAATTTCTTGGGCTCCTGACCACGATGGGGTAATTGATTTCAAACTAGCTCATTGCCTGTAAATAATTAGGAAACTGGACAAGATATGTGAAGTAAGATCATGTTCAGATAGTGGAAAATAAACAGCACGAGACTTCAGTACCTGACAGAAAGGAGCATGAAGTGAGCCCCACAGTTTTTCAGCTTTCTACTCAGAGAGCTGAATTTGAGTGAGCACATTAGTCCTCCTGAGCTGAAGAGGCAGTGGTCAGAGTTCAAGCCAAGTGAAACCTGTGTAGCAAGAAGGCCCTAGAAGTCTATGGATATCTGTGGACAGATCCTCCTTGAGTTCATGGCTAAGAGCTGGATTGTACATGTGCAAACCATCCAAGGCTTACCACATACCAGCAACTACGGGCTTGATGTTGAAGCAAATATAATAAAGGTTGAGCAGTTCTTGGGGTAAATGTGTGAGTATTTAAATTTAAGTTAACAAAAATTAAGTGAAATTTGAAATTCAGTTCTTCGGGGACACCTGGGTGACTCAGTCAGTTAAGCATCTGACTTTGGGAGTTTGAGCCCCATGTAAGGCTCTGTGCTAATGGTGCAGAGCCTGCTTGGATCCTCTGTCTCCCTCTCTCTCTGTCCTTCCCCTGCTCACTCTCTCTGTCTTTCGAGAATAAATAAATATTAAAAATTTTTTAATTCAGTTGTTCAGTCATGCTCAAGTATTCAATACTACCCTATTGCAAAGTGAAGACATAGAACATTTTCCTTGATTCAGGAAATTCCACTGAGCAAAGCTGATCTCGAGACTCTACCATGTAAAATTCACAGTCTCCAGTAGTCAATCATAAATCACTAGACATGCAAAAACACAAACTAATCAGGATCATGTCATCCACAATAAAAAACAAAAGTAGTCAAAATAAACTGATTGTACAATGGACCAAATGTTGGACTTAGTAGATAAAGGCTTTAAAGTATATATGTTTTATAATATATATTCAAAGAATTAAACATATATTAATTTTTAAAAAAAGATTCCAGTGAGTGAATAAATAAGGAATCTTAGGAGAGAAATGGCAACCATAAAAAGAACCACATGGAAAAATTAGAATTATGCAAGATCTAATGTGAGTCACTCACTGAGGGACTTGAGATTGTAGAAGAAAGATTCAGTGAGGTTGGAGACAGATCAGTAGAAATTATCAAAGAGAGAAAAAATATTAAGAAAAAATGAACAGCAGATTGGCAACCTGTGGAACAGTATCAAACAGTTTAACACATGTGTTATGGGTGTCCCAGAAAAAGAGAGTGAGAACAGAAAGAAATATCTGAAGAAATAGTGGCCAAGACCTTCCCATTTTTTTAATGAGTTATAAATCCAAGAAGTCAGGAAGAATTAAGATAAAATGGCACCATATAGGTACATCATAGTCAAACTACAGAACACTAAACAAAGACAAAATCTTGAAAGCAGTCAGAGAAAAAGACACATTACATATGCTAACACAAAGTTAAGAACTGTTAATTTTTCATCAGAAACAGTAGAGTCTAGAAGACAATAAAACAACATCCCTAAAATGTTGGATGAAAAATTATGTCCATCCAGAATTCTATATTGAACAAAAATATTCTTCAAAACCAAAGGTGAAAAAAAAGGCATTGTAGACAAACAAAATCTGAAAATTAATCACCAGCAGACCTGAACTGCAAGAGATACTAAAGGATGTCCTTTAGTCCATAGGGAAATAATACCAGATGGAAACTATAGGAAGAATGAAAAGTAACAGAAGTAATAAATAATTGAATAAGGTAGTTGTGGCATATTCATACAATGGACCAATAGTAATAAGAAATAGTAACTACTAATAAGTGAAATAACATGGATTAGGCTTACTCAAAGAAGTCACATACAGAGGATGTCATGCTAGGCGTGTCAGGGTGGCTCAGTCCTTTAAGTGTCCAACTCTTGATTTTGGTTCAGGACATGATCTCTCAGTTTGTGAGTTCAAGCCCTGCATCTGGCTCTGCACTGCGAGTGCAGAGCCTATTTGAGATTCTTTCTCTCCCTCTCTCTCTGCCCCTTCCCTGCTTTCATGCACTATCTCAAAATAAATAAATAAACATGAAAAAAATTAAAAAGAAAACAGGCTTCATGCCATATGATTCCATTTATATTACATTCTAAAAGTAGGAAAAAATAGTGATATAAATAATATCTGTGGTATCTTGGGGTGGGAGTATGAGATTGTCTATAAAAATATAAGTGGTAACTTTCTAGAAGTATAGAAATTTCCTATAGCTTGATTCGATAGTAGATGTATATACTAGTCAAAAGACATCAATTTGTATACTTTAAATGTGTGAATTTTACAGCAAATAAATTATATCTTAAGAAGGTGGGTTAAAAAACATGTTAAGTTACCTTCTCTCTGAGCGTTTCCCTGAGCACCCTATTTAAAACTGTACCACACTGCTCCCTTTCATGAGTTTTCTCCCTAGTATGTATCACTATGTTTATTTTTGAGAGAGAGGGAGAGTGTGTGTGAGCGGGGAAGGGACAGAGGGAGACACAGAATCTGAAGCAGACTCCAGACTCTAAGTTGTCGGCATGGAGCCAGACACGGGGCTCCAACCCACAAATCACGAGATCATGACCTGAACCAAGTCAGACACTTATCTGACTGAGCCACCCAGGCGCCCCACATTTTTTAAATTTAATTTAATTTAATATTTTTATTGAAGTATAGTTGATACTCTACATTTTATTTTTCTTGTTTTATCCTCCCTTCTAGAATGTAGCTCCCAGATGAACAATTACTTTTCTCATTTCTTTCATTGCTGAACATTGTCAACAACAGTACAGGGCACATAATACCTGCTCAATAAATGCTACATGAATGACTAAATGAATCAACATATTAGTAAATGAAGGAATGAGTTGACTTTCTTTACTGGTATTAAAAGTAAGATTGCATACATAAGCTAAACTAATGCTATGCTAGTATGTCATGAAACTCAAAACACTATTATTTTAGTCTAACTCAAAGCAAGAAGGCAAGAAACATAAGAAGGTATGACACATGGGCTAGATACACGTGCAAGAGTTGGCATGTCATGTGAGATACTTGACCTGGGCTCTCAGATAACTAGGGATGTTTACAACAAATATAACCTCAGATGTTTTTCTGTACTTTACCCACTAGAAGATAAAGAAGTATATGACCAGGAAGTTAGGATAACAAGTGGGAGGGGTGAGGTTGTAGTAGCCAGGGACAGAGATGGCCTGATATATATCATCCCAAGACCCACACCACCTCAAAGTTTCTTTCTTTTTTGTTTACTTGTTTGTTTTCAGGGTAAGTATAACTCTCCTAAGTGTCTTGATCTTGTGACAGCTGGGCCTGTCCCATCTCTGGCTACCAACAAGTGCTGACTTGTAATGGACATAATAGCATAATATGAATTTGAGCTCAATTCCAAAGACTAAGACACCTCATTTAGCCTCAAATTTCAGACAAGTGAGAAAAATCCACCTAGGTCTCTTCCTATCCACCCTACTGAAGATATTTACTTTGAAGAGAGAGACCTCCATCAAGGTAGACTAAAGTTTAGAAGGGGGTTTACACAAAATTGGATTCCTAAATTCAGGTAAGGGTATGTTTATGTCATAGTTGATAAAATAATATTCCAATATGCAGAGCCATCTGGAGGCTCTGACAGGTGTGACCTCAGTACCACCTCCTCTAAGGCGAACTCCATTTTCATTCTGTGCTTATTGCCACTGAAATTAGATCGAATAGCACACATTCCGGCATGTGGCCACATTCTGCCTGGGTGTTGGCCAATTTGGCACCTCCTTTACCCACCCCAACATTAACATCAGTCTCTCTAGCTCCAAAGTTCAGAAAATAATGACCTTGTCTCCTAGTTTGTTTATTCTTATCATTGAACAATAGCAACACATTTCTTCTCTTCTTTTTTATCCCCTAACTTTCCCCTACTCCTGTCTGTGTCCCCATTAGAGAGTTAATACTCAAAGAAACTGGGGATTGGGACTCTGTGGGGAGCTGAGGGGAGTACTCAAACCTCTCATTCTGTGTCCTTCTGACTGCTAGAATTTTAAGTCCCAGGAGGCAGCCCTTTCAAGAAAGAAAAGGAATCTGAGGACATTCTTGTGGCACTAGAGAAGATATCAAAGAAGAAAGTATTTTGGAAGAGATTTTGTCTGGAATAGGGTGACCAGGAAGGGGGCCTGGAAAGGGGGACCAAGGTGAGGCAGGATGGGAAGAGGGTAAGAGTGGGAGTGAAAATAAACATGAAGATACCGAGAAAGGGAGGAAGGTGAAGAAATCCACCACGGGAATATTTAAGATTTGACAGGACATTGCTGGGGGAAGGAGATGGGAGGTGGAGAAGATGATGTGCTCTGAAACCAAACCAAAGATGGGTGCTTTAAAACCAAGACAAGAAAACTGAGTAACAAGAAGCCATGACATTTGTGACTCATTTTGATAGTGTGCACTCTGGATAGCAAGAGGGAATTTCAGGGTTTCATATTACTTATGTATGGAGTTATCCTGATGCAGGACAGCAGGGATGTGATGGAGAGCCAAGTACCAAGACAGCAAGTGTGTGTGTGTGTGTGTGTGTGTGTGTGTGTGTGTGTGCATGCGCTGCACTTGGAGACCTTACAGGAGACTCTTCCTTTTGCCAACTTTAGCTATGTACATTCAGTGAGAGTCTGTCTCTCTCTCCTACTGTCACAGCCACAGAGGATGATGGCTTCATTTCCCAGTGAACTTCAGATCTGCTCTTAGTCCCCTGTCCCCAGCTGCCAAGTTTCCAAAGAGGTTTTCTGAAGGAGAGATTATCTTCTTTTCAACCCCACAAACAGGTGTAGAAGATTTTTCAGAGTAGAAAGTGCACAGTGCATGATGCATTGGTTGTAAATACCAACACAGTACCAACACAGTACTAAACAAAGCAGCACTACTGAAAGGTATTTTTATGTGAGATCAAAAGGCCCAAGCCAGCGTGATGGATGAGGGCATAACCAATCTCCCAGCTCATCTCGTACCACTTCCCCTGGCTCAGGCCTTCCAGCCCCATTGGCCTCTCGTTGTTTTTCAAACACGACTTCTGCACGTGCTCTCTGCCTTAAGGCTCTGACCCCAGCTCTCCAGGGTTATGGCTTCTGAGACCTCCATATCTAAAGTGTCTCCTACACTGCATCACCCGTCTTCAGCTTCCTTATGGCACTCCCCACTCTCTGACATAATCTAGTATATCTATTTATTTATTTGGCTTATTTGTGTCTTCATCGTTAAAATATAAGTTCCATGAGAGCGGGGGCCTTGCCCATCTTTTCCAGGACCGAGGATACTGTCTGGCACACGAAAAGTGCTCAATAAATGTTCATTGAATGAATAAACATGCCCGTTAATATAACATATGCATTTTTTATATTACATAGAAGGCTTTTTTTCTGTACTGCATATTGATGGAGTAGACTCTCCCGCCCTATTCTTCTATTTAATGATGGGGACGGCCTTTAAAGGATGAAAGAATGAGGGGACCAGTTAACTGTTAAGGACCCAGTGAAACAGCAGTGCTCTTTATTAAAGAAGCAAATGTCTGTGGTTCGCTTTTGTTGTGTGGTCCTAAGAAGGCTCAGGGACCCCCATGTGAGTTCAAATACCTTCTGTTTACTTGGTAGAATCGATCTTATTGTGATGCACATATTAGAATTTGCAGGCAGAGAGGGCTTGGCTCCCTACAGCTTCTGTTTGTGGCTGGGGTGACTCTCCTTAAGGAACAGGTTAGGGCTGGGACACTGGTGTTGCAGAGGGGATCTGGCCTGTTTGCTCACTGAGCAGCTACCACCTCAGCTTTTCAAGACTCCTCCACTTGCTTTGATCACTCAACCATTAGCTTCTGCAGAAAGCAGCTTGTGCTCAGTAGGGTCCCAGCTCTTGGGTCTTTGTGTAGAGAAGGTGTGAAAACCCCCTTTTTTTTTTTCTCTGTGAAAGCCCATACTCAGCCAACTTCAGAGCCCAGAGCTACTCAGTCAGGGCTGACCCAAAGCTGAGTCGTGAAGGGTCAACCAATCTTTTCTATTCCCCATCTTCACAACTGCATTTCCATGCCTCTACCCCTTCCCCTTGCCCTTCATGATCTCCTTTTGGGTTAAGGGGCCACCAGGGCATATTTTAGCCAGCCTGCCCTGCGCAGCACAACCCCACCTCCACCTCCCAGCTTCAGTGCAGGGCACACCCTCCTGCACCAAAGGAACAGAGCTGGGAAGTACAATGTGAGGAGGGTCACTGTGGAGACAAAGATGGGGACACCAGGCCACTTTCATCTTTATGAGCTGCAACTGGGCAAATCACTTCTTTCTGAGACTCAGTTTCTTTCTTTGTAAACCTGTGATGAAACTCCCGATTTATCTAGCTCAGGGTATCTCTAGATTCGAAAGAGATAACAGATGGTATACAAACTAAAAGTCTTACCCAACCTTGTAAACTGAGAAGATCACACTAGAAATATTTAGAAGTAAATGGTTCACAGCTCTTCAGGAGCTAGTCTGGGCAACACAGTTTCATCTACAAAATAAACTCACTTACAGTTGGCTGTTAATGGCTTTAAGGGTTACATCAAGGTAATATTTTTCCATTTATATTCAGTCTCTTCAAGTAAATGCAATCTTAAGGAAAAATCATTTAAGGTAAGGATTTCAGCTATCAGGCTGACCTCTAGAGGCAATACCTTTGAGGGAGAAGGGGCTTTTAAACACCCCTATCCTAGTTTTGATGATTGTCTTCTAGGCCCATACACACAAGCATGCAAAGTTTCAGGTGATTTGGACAGACCAAAGATGGTCTCAGAGGTTACCATCATCTTTACACAACTAGTTGTTTTGCAACTCTTGCCTCATCAAAACTATGTTTTTCTCTTGGTTTGGTTTCTCTGATTACAAACTACAAAGACCAGGTGGACCTAGGCAACCCCAAACAGAAGTCATGTCATCTGGCTTTGGCAATTTTCTCTCTATGACTAACTGTGGGAGACTCAGACTTTTGGAGTAAATGGGAACTTAGAGGTTAGTGGGTCTGGCCTCCCTCAATGTCACCCATCAGTCAGTATGCCTATAGATCACCTACTCTGGGCCAGATGCTGGAGTGGGTACTGGAATGGGTATGACCAAGGTGTTGAACTGGACACTGTGGCTAACCCCACGGAGAAAAGAAGACAGGACGATAAGCATTTGGGATGCACAGATAAATACAGTGAAGCTGAATGCTCAGGTTCATGGATGGAATGTCACCCAAGGTGGGGGAATCAGAAAAGTCCTTTAAGAAGAGGTTGAGTCTTGAAGGAAGAAAAGGAGTAAGCCAAAAGAAGATCAAAAGGTAGAGGGGAGGGAAGAAGTTCTAGGTAGTTTATAGAATGTGCAGGGCAGAGAGACCAGAAAGGAAAAGAGGTTGAAAGAAGAAAAGGAGAGATGGAAAAAGCAAGGTGAAGGAGTGGGAGAAGACCAGGCAAGATCAAAGTGATGTGACCGAGCTTGTTGCCCATTTAGACGGCTACCAGGAGTCCCCTGCTGTAGTTGGAAGGCCCAGGTGGAGAGCGGTGGCAGGTGAGGCTGGGCCAGTAAGCAGGGGCCAGATCAGGAGGATCCTTCTGGTCCTTGTGAAGGAGGTAGGAAAGTAGGACTTCATTCCAGAGGTGATAAGGTGGCTCTGAAGGTTTTAAGCAGCACGGTGAGTTCTAAGTTTTCTTCAGTGGTCCCCCTGGCAGACAGTTCATTCTGCTGTGAGGCAGGTCAATTTGTTAACAAAATGTGTGTTCACGTGGAGACCAAATATGGACTCCAGGAACAAGAGCCTGATTCTGTCCTCGCTGGTCCACTTGCTCTTCCACCTGCAGTGGTCTCAATACTGGAAGGCTTTTTCTTAGCCCACTTGCATCCCACATTTCCTCCTCTTCAGGGTTAACAAGCTGAAGACTTGTTAACATCTACATAGAAGAGCTTCTCCTTGGAAACTTGGGGCTTGGGAAGCCCAGTTTTTCTCCTCTTGTCTCTTTAAATGAGTTGTCTATACCAAAAGATGTTCAGTCAGCCATCTGGGCACAGATGAAGCAGATAAGTCCTCTCCTAGTGTCAGCAAAAAGATTGACACAGACACTGAGTCCAGTTGCTTTGTCTTCCAATACTCAATCTCTGGCATTGCTTCTTTCATTAGCTAACTCTCCCACTGTCAGTCATTTGGTTCACCACTTTCTCCTCACTCTTGCCTGTTGCCCCACAAATGTACTCTTCCTTTGGTGCTTTTTTGTTGTTGTTAAGCTTCACTTATAAGTATTCAGTTTCTTCTTGCAGTGTCTTTCTCTGAGGCTAGGTAAATCTTAAAAGGAATGCCTTAGCTCTTCCCTGGCAACGTGGCATAATGGTAAGAACAATCTTCAGAGTCAGGAGGACCTGAGTTTGAAATTTGGTTCAGCTGATTAATACTTGTGGGACTTTCAGGCAAGTGACCTAGCCTGTCTGAGCACTGATTTCTTCATCTGTATAACACTGACAGTATCTATCCTTCAGAACTATGAAGATCTGAATTCATTTGGGTAATGTCCTCCATACAAAGGGGGCACAGGCTTGCAAGAACTGATGGCTATTAACAACAAAAAAACAATGGTAATGACAACGATGATCTGGCTCTTCCACCCATAGCTGAATGCCCTGGGCTACTGCTTTATGTAGAGCCTCAGTTTTCCCGTCTCTTAGATGAGGATATCAGCAATCATTTGGTAGAGCTATTTGAAGTTCCAATGTAATGAAAATGTGCAATCCATTCAGTAGGCCCTAGAGCACAGGTATGTGCTCTTTGCTCTCAAGGGGACCCCTTTCCTTTTAGCCATTACCTCCATCATTAGGCACCCTTCCCTCCATCTTGGCTGTTCCTATCAGGGGTCATAAGCTTTTTCTGGGCAAACAGCCTCTGAGAAATGAGGCTTTCCTTTTTGTTTGCCTAAAATCAGAGTCATTTTTCTGTCCCTTGTTTTTCTCTTTTTATCTCTTTCTGGCCTATTATGGATTGAGTTCTGCATTTCCCACCTATCCTGGGTTTAGGAGGAAGTATATTGAGTACCAATCCCCAATTACCTGTGAATGCGGCCTAATTTGGAAATTAGGTCTTTGCAGATTTGATCAAGCTAAAATGAGGTCATTGGGGTGGGGTCTTATCCAACATGACTGTTGTCCTGATAAGAGAAGAACACCATTTGGAGACATAGACACAGAAGACAGTCTGTGAAGACAGAGAGAGATTGGAGTTTTGCCATCACAAGCTTAGGAAGCTGGGACTATAAGAACTAGAAAAGGCAAGGAAGGGTCCTCCCAAAGAGGTTTTGAATTAAGTATGGCCAATACCTTGATTTCAGACATCTGGTCTCCAAAACTGTGATCAGAATGCATATTTGCTATTTTAAGTCACCTGGTTTATGATCCTTTGTTACAGCAGCCACAGGAAACTGGTACCCTGGCCCCATTGCTAGATAGAGTCCACTTGACTGACAGGTTCATTAATTTCTGAAATGAACATTCTTTAATTTTTTAATGTTTATTTATTTTTGAGAGAGAGAGAAACAGAGCATAAGCAAAGGAAGGGCAGAGACAGAGAGAGACACAGAATCTAAAGCAGGTTTCAGGCTCTGAGCTGTCAGTGCAGAGCCCAATATGGGGCTCAATCTGACGAAACGTGAGATCATGACCTGAGCCAAAGTCAGACACTTAACTGACTGAGCCACCCAACCACTCTTATGAAATATACACTCTTAAACCCCATCTTCAGAATTGACAAGTTCTGTACCCAAGTTTGGGATATATTATGCAATTATTTGTGAAATAAAATGAGTAGAATGGAGTAGGGTTAGTCAGATCCAGAAGGAAAAAAGAGCCACTTAAAAGTCAAAGCACCACCCTGCTAATGAATAAGACAAAGCAACTTGTAAAAGTAGAGAAGGTCTGAAATGAAGGTCAAAATGACCACAATTCATATGTCTCAAGAGGGCTGTCATTTTGGTGCCAATTCAGTCTACAATTTCAGCTTATCAAGGGATAAGGTTGACAGAGTAAAATTGAGCCACAGGCTAAAGCTTCACTCCTAGCTTAACAGAGGACTAAAGGCATAAAGCAAGCCACCATGTCAGAACTTGCAGGGCAGTGTTAAATGTGGTTTGAACAAAGCTGAGCTGGCCTGAGTATGAATTACAGGAAGAAAGGAAGGAAGAAAAAGAAAGAGCTCTGGTCTATTTATTCCTTTTCTATGGGCCACATTGAAGAAAAGAATTGTCACATGTCACAGACCCAGGTGGAAGACGTGGGGCCAGACAGGGCACAGGGGTATGAGTCACAGCTCCCAACTTTCAGAAGCTCCAAATTTGGAAGCCCAGCAAAAGGCTCTCCACTATCTTTTTTTTTTTTTTTAATTTTTTAAGGTTTTTAATTATTTCTAGGAGAGAGAGAGACAGCGTGAGCAGGGGAGGGTCAGAGAGAGAGGGAGTCACAGACTGAAACAGGCTCCAGGCTCTGAGCTGGCAGTCAGCACAGAGCCCGATGCGGGGCTCGAACCCACGAACCGCGAGATCATGACCTAAGCGAAAGTCGGTCGCTTAACCGACTAAGCCACCCAGGCGCCCCAAGGCTCTCCACTATCTTGATAGAGTCCCCTTGGCTTGGAGGCTGCTGTGAGCTTCAGCCAAATGTTGTAAAGGTCTTAAAAATTAGAACCTATGATGATGGTCTTGGACTCATGCAGCATGATGTTTCACGTAAAACCGTTCTCAGATCGGAGCTGGGAATGGGATGGAGGAAACCAGTTGACACACTGTTGATGGGGTAATCAGATCTGATGGGGGTGTAGGGGCTCTTGGCTCAGGTTAAGACTACAGTGGACTTTCATTTGGCTAGCATGTGTGCTTCCCTTGCTTCTGGAAACCATGTTTCTTTGGGGACTCACTTTTTCTCTTCTCAGTTCCTGCTGTTAAGGGCAGGTGCGTGCCCATGCTACAGCCAGTTAGGGTATTCCGTTATCCTGGCCCAACAGTAATTGGTTTAGGAGTCCATCCTACAGTCTTTTCAAAAAGGTATTGAGAACCAGATGCAGTCAGCTGGGCTGCAGAGAGAAGAGGGTGTGCACTGGGAGCTGCTGGGAGCCATCTTGGTACCATGTGGGAAGAGCTTCTCTGAGTGATCTCAGGAATGGAGGGAGAGAGTCCTGCTGAGACTGAGCCCCTTAATCTAGCTGTGCCTAAAGCCCTTTTTTGTTATGTGAACCAATACATTCTAGTCTTCTTAGGCCACTAGAAGTTAAGTTTCTTGGAAAACTAAAGAGTTCTGACTAATACACAGACCTCAGCAAGGCAAAATAGGACCACAGCAAATGCCACCAAAATATGTAGAAGACAGAATATACAAGATGTAATGTATGGCATATTGGATCCAAGGGCTTCTAAGGAACAGATGTGAACATAGGAATAGCTTTGAGAGCACTTTAAAGAACTTAATAGTATTTCCAAATGGAAAATGATGGTATTACTCTTTTAAATCCTTCTGGAATTAGGAAATAAAACAAAGTTTAAAAAAAAAACCCAGCAATCTGAATTCTTCTTGTAGTAATATGACATCAAATGACCATCCTAAAGGCAAGAAGTGTGGGTTTCATCTGGGCTCTGACCTAGGGCTATCAACTTGTTCTAGTTTGTCCGGTGGTACTGTCCCTGTTTTGAAATTGAGAGTCTCCCATTCCCAGAACTACCTTGGCCCTGGACAAACCTGGATGGTCCATCATGCCATATTTTGGGGGAGCTCCAGGTTTTCATAATGGGTTACAGTAGTCACTGCAAAAGGAAATAGGGTGGCAAGCGATCTCTTCTGCTTTGGTCAGTGAAATCTCTCCTCTGTATGCTTAAAAATAATTAGAGTCTGCCTGGGACACCTGGGTGGCTCAGTCGGTGGAGCTTCCAACTCTTGATTTCTGCTCAGTTATGATCCCAGGGTTGTGGGATCGAGCCCCCTGTCAGACTCTGTGCTGAGTGTGGAGTCTACTTAAGATTCTCTCTCCTCTCTCTCTCTCCCTCTCCCTCTCTTCCTTTCTCCCTCTGTCCCCTGCTAATGCTCTCTCTCTCTCCCTAAAACAAAAATTTTTAAAAATCAGAGTCTGCCTAAGATTTGTTGGGGATAAGGGAAACCTGCTCTTTGGAGGACCACCCTTTAGAATTCCACTTTCATATTCTCTGTTACAGGGCAAATGGCTCTTATAGACCATAGTTCCTGCACCTGGCTGATCATAGCAGTCACCTGGGGAACTTTAAAATGACATACATTCCTGGCCACCACACCCGGAGATTCCAACTCAGCCAGAATCAGGCGGGGCCAGAGATCTGTATTTTTTAAAATCTTTGCAGGTGACATATATATAAATTATTCACCAATGTTGGTATGTTAACTATCATTAATAATAAATCACTTTCCACACACCTCACAAATGGCCAAGACACACCGTTGTTTGAGGTACTGTTTCCATTACATCTTTAACTTTCCATGCATCAGGAGGGCTTGTTCAAACAGCTAGATGGACCCCACCGGCAGGGGTTCTGTTTCAAGTAAGGCTAGGGCAGGACCAGGCACTTTGCATTTCTGATGCGCCCAGGTAGGCACCATCATTGTAGACCACAATAAGCTTAGTGGAGTGTCTTCTCTGGTCTCTTACATGTTCATAATCATTGTAACATCCCCCTCTCACATCCCCCAAGCATAGTACTAGGTGAATTATTGATGAAACAATGTGTGGATAAATGTATTATTGGCCTCAATGACAGTGACCTTCCCACCACTTTCCAAAGAATATTGTGACCTATCCCCCTTAGCATGTAAGGACGACTTCTGTTGGTTATCTAAGGAACATTGCCTCATGGGACCTCCGCTGAGCACAGGGTGGGGAACAACAGGATTTCCTGCTCTGGGCTTTAGGGGCTTTGTGCTAAATACAATGAGGTCACTGCCACATTCTGTCCTGGGGCCTCCAGCCATGCACATTGGACTCTCCCCAAGACTCCATTTTGCTTGTCTGTCACTCTCTCTAAGGCCGGCAGATTTGCTTTTTCACCCACCAGCTCCTCTCTGTCTTGCTTCAGCTTATATTTAAATGTTAATATGTCGTTATATTTAAATCTTTAAACTGATTTGCCAGGACATTACCTAAACATATTCTGGTTGCTGTAACTCTTTCATTTCTGGGGGTAAACTTGTCATTATGTTGGAAGCTCAAGAACGACTGCTCCAATCCCTGCTCAGGCTGTGGGGGGGGGGAGGGGGAGGTGTGGGGGGGGCGAATCATGCCTGCCTCCTTTGGCTTGTGTTTCTTCTCTGTTGGTGCTGGGACAACTGTGGGCCATTTGGCACCATCTTCCCACCCATCTTCATTAGTATAAGAAATGTTTCTTGTACTAAAGAGACCTACATGTGACCACCGTCCAGACCTCAACCCAGACACACCCCAAACAAAGTTTGGGAAGAAAAAAAAAAAAAAGAAAGCCACTGACCATTATTAGCTGCTAAATATGGGAGTACACTGTCCAAATTCTGCAGGAACGTTCAGATGGTGTTTAAGTGGCTTTGTAACTTGTACGTAACTGCTTCAAATAAGAAACAGCACCCAGAACAACACAAATAGTAATAATAATCGGATTTAAAGATTCCTTCTCTTTATTTCCGACTCCCACTACCATGATAATATTTCAGATAGTTGTTTAGTTGGGGTACCATCTAGTTACCCCAGAAAACAAGAGATGTGCCCCAAATGCAGGAAACAGAGGACCATCCCAGCTCCTCCCTGGAAACAGGGTTTGCTTTTGATCAAGCATGTAATTATGGAGAAATAATCCCTTCTAGATCGGCACTACATCAGCCTGGCTAAATGGCCCAGTCTGTGGCAGTGAACAACATCAGCCTTCTCTGTCCATTACCCAAGGGGTCCATGCGGGCCTCAGCTCCAGAGGTGACTAGTCAGCGACTAAAAGGAGCAATCACTCTGCTATTCCACAATGCCAACAGCATGACAGGAACACTGCCTTTCCCCCAGTGCCACGGTGGCAGAAATGTTTGCCAGCTTGGAACTGTTCTCTGGTGCTAACTGGTCTGACTTGGCTATGTGTGTGTGCTCTGGAAGTCTCCAAAACCTTTTTGCTATTGCAACGACATTTGTGTTTCGGGAAACACCTCTGAACCTGGCTGACAGGAAGATATCATGTTAGATAATAATAAATGAAATTGAGGACTGAAAACATTTTGACCCTCCCTTTGAAGCGTCAGGTCAGTCTAGAGGGAAATGGGGTGTTTTTCTCGTAGGCTTTCAGAAACACGGTGGTGGGTGGTGGTGGGCAGGGCCGTGGGAGGAGGGACGAAACGCAGCCTGCATGTCAATCTTCATAAGTGCCTCTTGACTTTGAATCGGGACGTTGATCGTTTTTCACTTCACAAAGTGTGTATGTGTGATGGTCCGGGAAGGGTGTTGCAAGGAGAAATTGAAAACAACTCCCAACATTCAAAGAGACTGAAGAGATTCAAATAAGAAGTCAAGTTCACACTATTGCAGGCAACAGAGTGAGAAGGCAAAAATATCTTGGCTTAATGATGCATATTACCACTGCCAGGGGAACTAGCATTCCTCAAAGTCCATCTTTTTTAAGATGGGTCAGGATCAAATATTTTGTAAGAGACACACAAGTCTGTAAAGCTTAGAGGGACTTGAGTGGGCTTCTGTATATAACAGAGAGAATACAAAGCTCCTGATATGTGGGAAGACAAGTCTTCAGCAACCTAAATCAGATGAGTTACAGGAAGAAAGCCAGCAAGGATTTCATTTGGGATGGGGGTGGAGGAGCACAGGGAGAAGGAAATACACATATATCTCTATGGAGAGGTAGACTGAAGTTTCCAATAAAGCCTGTTTATCCTTGCAACCCAGAAGCAAAGGAGCCTTTGCTTGAGACTCTAAGAAGTCACTGGCCATGTTCGGATTTCTCTGAGGAAGAGGGTGGAGGAAGTTTCTACCTAATGGTCTGGCAGCATGAAGACATACCCAATAGACTCTACAGAACAAGTGCCCGACTGTCTGTATTTCATAATAGTCCATATTGGTGAGTTAATTTTTTGTAAAAATTCACATTGAAGAGATAACTACATATAAGCCAGTTCAAAGTTATCTCATAAGTTCCTCTCACTCTCCTGTATGAACTTGACTTTTACCTCATGTCCTTTTGGACATAATCCTCGGTGTTGATGCTTGGTTGTCATTACAGCGGTTTCTCAAGAGCTGCTTCAACCATTGTTAGGCAGAGTTGAAAAATGTTCTCTTTCATAATATCCCAAATATTCCAAATAAGTTGCCACATGTTGTTGACCCCAGGCTTTAGAAAGATCTATCATATAAAGTTGGCACCCAATCTGTTAAACACCCACTTTGTCATGAAGATCTCCAGTTGAGAGAGCTTACCATGTTGGTGCACCATTTTGTTTTCAGATACATACTCCCCTGAGATGTGTCTTCTGCCCCTGAGGGACAAACCACGTCTTGAAGCAGTGTGGGGAAGAAAGGGCCTTATGAAATAATTTTCTGAAATTCTTGCCTATATCATGACCAAAGGAGGATGCTCTTCTATCAGCAGAGATGGGTGTGAAAGTCATAACGAGACTGCCCATCATGTGCTAGGATTCTGCAGGCTTCAGTTGCCAGCGTGTCACAGAGCAGGGTGACAGTAGTCCTTTCCAGCTCCAAATTCTCTGCTTCCCAGTAACTGCTGCTGGAAGAAGCTTCAGTCTCCAGGACCACCCAATAGCGAAGTATGGATAGATTAAGGAGACATCAAGGCAAAAGAAACCCTTCACCCAGGGTAAAGAGGACATCACATGTGAGAAAGGTTAAACTACAAAACACACCAGAGATCAGTAAAATAGCAGCCAAAGGAGAACAGGACTGAGAGTCTGCTAATAATGTAAAGAGTCTGGGGAAGAAGAGAAAGTGAAACAGTCCTCACAAATTAAAATGGTGTGGTCACTGCTTGGCCAGGAAAGGGTACCACCCCTTGTCTGTGTGTGCCTTTTGTGAGAAGCTGACATCTTCCAAGAGGAGAGCATTATGACAGGAACGGAAAGGGTGCATAGCACAGTTTCCTACTCAAAGTCGAGAGACTGGGCAAATCCTACCATGTGTTAGCTTGTTTGTGTGTACACACATGAGGCACTTTTTCTTACTGCCATTTACTTTTGGGGTACTCAAGCCTTATTCAGTGAAGGAGTGGAGGCATGGTCTCCTGAATTAAGCTGCTTGATCTGGAAAAAAGAAAACCACCTCTAGCAAGCTTGGTTTTGGGTTTTGCTGAAGGACACTTTTGTGCTTGGACAGTGGTACCATTGTGGTAGGAGTGCAGGAAAGGGGATCCTAGTTAGAGTCTAACCAAACCTTGGACGGTACCTTCCTTTTACCCTCTACACAGTAGATGGTTAAGAAATGCGGGTTGCCGATGAGAAAGCAAAAAACCTGTAAGTTTTTGTTAAGAAACATAGGGGAACATTGTGTGTCCACTATACTTCAGTTAAAAAGAAATTTCCAAATCTAAAAAGAAGGAAAAAAACCCATCATGTGGATTTGAACCACTGTAAAAATTAATGATGTAAAAGTGAGGTACTTTGTTTCATACATGATAATTAAGTGTTATAATCAAAGATTCATAATGTCAATTTTAGGAAGAGATTTCATTAAAGAATCTTTTGTTGCTGTTAAAAAAAGAAACTTCCAAGTATAGCAAAAAATTTATATATATATAAATATGTATAATCTCCATTGATAATTATATATGCAATCTAACTATATATGCATATATGTGCACATAAATATATAACAATATATTTATGTATAAATATATAACCTCCACTGATAATTATATATGATCTAATTATATATGCACATAAATATATGTGCACATAAATATATAACAATATATTTATATATAAATACATAACAATATATTTATATATAAATACATAACAATATATTTATATATAAATACATAACAATATATTTATATATAAATACATAACAATATATTTATATATAAATACATAACAATATATTTATATATAAATACATAACAATATATTTATATATAAATATATAACCTCCACTGATAATTGTATATATGATCTAATTATGTATGCATACATGCATATATATTATCCAAGTATACATTCATATATACTTAATATATGTATATTAGATATTACATAATCTAAATGTGACTCTAAAGAGCAATGTCTAATATTAACAAGGATAGCTATACATTTGGAGGAGGGAGAAAGCACCAAGGGCTAGGGGCTGGAACATTCAAGAAAATATGTCAAGAAAGAGAGAATATGTGAGGTAAGTCTGATACACGGGCAGAAAGGAGAAATTAGTCTGGGCAATGGCAAAGACACAGATATTCAAGGAAGAGTTGAGGGATTGTATAGGAAGAAAAATGAAGTCTTAATGAACAGTCGTGTGCTAAACAGTCTTCCATTTCATCTCTTGTCCCGCTTTGGGTGCTCTACCTCTCCCTTCTCCTCTGCATGTCTTAAGTCCTTCAGTAGCACCCTTGCACCCAACTATCAGTAACCAGAGCCACAATGAATACTTTGACCTCGATGTTCTCTGAACTTCACTTCTTATTTTTTCTGGATCCCATGATTTAGTCTTCAAATTACGAAATCAAACAACCCCGGTCACATTATTCTTTCATTTTAGTTTCCTTCTCTTGCTCGCTTTTCTCACTGGAGGGGGCGATTGTGTAGGTGTCAAAGTTTGGCACTGGGTTGACGATAGTCATCCAGGAAATACACACCCACACACTTGGGATATGTCATAAACCACCAAGTCCAAGGTGAACCTCTTTTAACAAATGGCAAGACATTAGAAATTGAATGTTAAAGGAACAGACCTTTACTGACCATTCACCATGTATCATTTCTATGCAAAGCTTTATAAGGGACAGAAATGACTAAGACATTTACAAAAGCTTCATTTATTGGAAGAGACAGATGCATAACAACTGTCCTAATGTTGAAATAAACTATTGTGCCAAGACTCTTGGTTTCATCATACTCTATGATGATATGGCAATGTCCATTGATAGTGCATTTTTTTAACTTAAAATTCCTTCCTTACAAAGTTTCTCTCATAGAATCTATCGAGGCAGAATTCAAAGGATTCAGCTAGCTCTACCAATTTCCAAATCCTGTTTTGTTTTGTTTTGGTTTTTTTTTTTTTTTTTACTAAAACATCCCTCTCAATTAAGGGACTCTTTCATTAAGAGATTTCTCTAGTCCAGCTGAATTAACTTGTGCCACAGCTGTCTACACTGCATTCACAGCCAGCTGGGGGATACTCTCCTGCTCATCCTGTTGACAGAGCCAAAGACATGAAAACCTGGAGAATGATGAAGTAGAGGGAATTCTGTGATGTAAAGTCGTGATTAATTAGTTAACATTGGGAGGGGGTGAATGGGAGAAATTGCTTTGCCAGAATTTGTGGAAGCCTGAAGGTGATTTACAATTGGATGATTTCAATTGTCATGTGAAGATTCACCACCTAGATGTCATAAAAAAATTCTTAGAACATTATAAATACATATCCTGAAAAAATGAGGGGTATAAAAAAGCATACTTAATTGAGTAAGAGGGAAAGACTGTGGTAAGTCAAAACTATGCCCATTTGGGACATTTAAGTACTAGACACTACGAATATGCTTGACCAATGAGGGTTCTGCATCATAGTGTGACATTGCGTGTCGTTTGAGGAAATTATGTCTTCAAAACAGTCAGCTATACTTCAGGACTCCAGCTTCTGTGAGCCTGAGAAGGGAGGGAACTACCACCTCCATTTCTAGCTGGGGTTTGAAGGATACTCTTTTGCTTACTCTAGAATAAAGTGAATAGATGCATGGGTGTTTTTTAGTCACGTAGATGTGAATTCAGATTCCCAGTGGAACAATCTTGGTTTCATAGTCATTCTAAAGCTTAGTAATTTTTTCCCATTTAATAGTAATGGCTTGGGGCGCCTGGGTGGCTTAGTCGGTTAAGCGTACGACTTTCGCTTATGTCATGATCTCGCGGTTCGCGGGTTCGGGCCCCGCGTTGGGCTCTGTGCTGACTGCCAGCTCAGAGCCTGGAGCCTGTTTCAGTCTGTGACTCCCTCTCTCTCTGACCCTCCCCTGCTCACGCTGTCTCTCTCTCTCTCTCTCTCTCTCCTAGAAATAAATAAAATTTAAAAAAAATAATAATACTACTTTCTTGCCACTTTACAGTTGCCAAAGGAGCAACTCTTACAAGAACTCATCACAAGAAAAGAATTCTGTAGCTATGTGTGGTGATGGATGGTAACTAGACTTATTGTGATGATCATTTTGAAATATATACAAATATCAAATCATTATGTTGTACAGCTGAAACTAACAGGGCATGTGTCAATTATACCTCAATAAAAAATAAAAAGAATCACTTCATTTGTGAATTTTAAAGAATAATTTCTTGGGGCACCTGGGTGGCTTAGTCGGTTGAGCGTCCGACTTTCGCTTAGGTCATGATCTTGCGGTTCATGGGTTCGAGCCCCGCGTCGGGCTCTGTGCTGACTGCCGGCTCAGAGCCTGGAGCCTGTTTCAGTCTGTGACTCCCTCTCTCTCTGACCCTCCCCTGCTCACGCTGTCTCTCTCTCTCTCTCTCTCTCTCTCCTAGAAATAAATAAAACATTAAAAAAAAATAGTAATGGCTAAAAATATGTTTAGGGCTTCCCAAGTATAAGGCACTGTGTGTGGGGAAGCTAGGTGGCTCAGTCAGTTAAGCATCGGACTCTTGATTTCAGTTCAGGGCATTATCTCAAGATTCATGTGTTCGAACCCTGCATTGGGCTCCTTGCTGACAGTGGGGGGCTGGCTTAGGATTCTCTCTCTCCCTTTCTCTTTGCCCCTATCCTACTCACTTCTCTCTAAAATAAATAAACTAAAAAAAGGACACTGTTGTAAGCACTGGATGTGTATTACTTCATCTAAATTCACAATAGTGCAACGAGATGAGGTACAGAGAAGAGTTAACACAGCAGGTCTGGGGCTGCTATCCTTAGAAAGCCCTGCTTGAAGGGTTTGCTCTTGGCTGGCATCAGGGAAGTTGGATTTCAGGGAGGTTTCCACCATTCCCTGATAATATTTACTTACTGTAGCTAACTGTACAAACAACGTGGTGTGTGCTAACACCTGCTCCCTTTCTGGAGTTTGAAATTTTGGTATGTGCCAGACAGAGGATGCCGAAGTGACCACCCTTCAGTCAAAACTCTAGCCTTGAGTATCTGACGAGCTTCCCTGGTAGACACCATTTCATACCTGTAATGACTCATTGCTGGTGGAATTAAGCCTATCCTGTGTGACTTCTCTGGAAAAAGGATTCTTGGTAGCTTGTGCCTGGTTTCCTATGGACTTTGTCCCATGTACATTTCCTTTTGCTGATTTCAGTTTGATTCCATTGGGCATAATAGGTCTTAGCTGTGGATATGACTCTATGTTGAGTCGTCTGAGTCCCCCTTGTGAGTCATGAAACTGGGGGTGGGCTTGGGGACCCATGAGATTATTATCATCTCCGTTTTAAAGGTGAGGAAGCAGTTTCATGGAGAGGTTAAGTAAATAAGGTCGCACAGCAGGCACATGGCACCATCAGGGTTTGAACCCAGGCAGAATAGCTACAGAGGCCTTGTTTTCCCCTGTGGAGCCTTTAAACTTACAATAATAACACCTCCCTCATTGTGTGATTGTAAGTCAAAGGAGGTTTGCTCAAAACATACTAAATGCTCAATGAAACTATATCATATTATTGTGCACCATCCCTCTATCCCTTCCACCTGCTACCCAGGAAAGCTACCATACATTTCCTATAGCCCAATGACAAGTAGAATGTCTCCAAGAAGTAAGCAAGGAAGGAAAAGGAAGGGGAATGGTATGCAACTCAATGACTTTCTTTTTAAAGGTTTATTTTATATTTGAGAGAGAGCGCAAGAGAGCGAGAGAGCACAAGCAGGGGAGGGGCAGAGAGATAGGGAAGAGAAAATCTGAAATGGGCGTGGTATTAACAGCAGACAGCCCGATGTGGAGCTTGAACTCATAAACTGCAAGATCATGACCTGAGCCAAAATCAGACCCTTTACCAACTGAGCCATCCAGGTGTCCCATGAGTATTTTTTAAACAAAAATATTTATAACAAGGCCCTTTATTTATATGCCAAGTGGAGCCTCTATGCTTTCTCTCCTCTTTCCTTGCCTCTTCTCTCTCCTTTGGTCCAGCTTGGAGGGGCTGGACACCGTGGTGATAAAGTCAGCAGAGCTAGCTGGGTGTTTAGGAGAATTGAGGCGGAAGCAGGAGAGGGACTGGGCAGCTTGGGTTGAGCCCCTTTCATTAGGGTAACCCTATTTTCTACCACCTGTCCCCCAGATGGGAACACATGGTCTTGCCAACAGAATATTTAACATTCTGGTGCTAAAATTATTTCTCAATCACCCCTTCCTACGTTTCAACCCCTCTAGTTAATGCAGAAACATCCAGTCTCTTTCCACTGAGGAAACGGAATGACCTTAGCATTCCACAGACTTACTCTTGCACTGCTTTCAGAGAAAAACCACTTTTTCTGTAAATGCCTGTTTGCTATACATCAGAGCAATGTATGGCAAGTTGCTATGTTGCCTTAATTGATAGATCAAGATGTCCTACGTAGAGCTGAGTTGGCTTAAGCTCAGTCCACCTACATGGCAGAACTTGGATGGTAATGGAAGATGCCCTTGATGTAAAGCCTCATCTTCTCCATCTCCGCCTCTAAATCCCTTTTAGTAGGGAAACAAATTTATTTTGTAAGAAGAAATATGACTAAAAATGTAAATGGCGGGTGAGTAGCGGCTTGGCGATGCCGAAATCTAAATCAATGAGATCAAATCCTTCCCTGTGAGTACTTTTTGATAAGATAAAATTGGAAGGAGCCCATGGATATTAGACAATTGGAAAGAGAGCTTGGTCACAACAAGTACCAAAAGAAGGAGATGGATCTACCTGTACAATAGATTTTCCCATGGGAAATCTTGGCGCTTGCCGGTCAGCACAATATAAGCAGTATGGAAGAGGTGGATATAAAAATAAAAACCTCCTATCTTGAAACCAAGCATCTTTTTACCTAAGAAAAATCAATGTCTTCACAACAAAAGCACGTACACTGTCAGGATCCACTGCGAGGAGTGGCCTGACCATGGATTAAACTCTTTTAAGCCAATGACTCAGTCAAAAAACCCAGGTTTCAGTCCTAGCTATGTCTGTTGCTCAACGGCCCAATTTTACATAAGTTACCTCACCAATTCTACCTCTATTTCAGTTTCATTATTGATAGAGTGGGAGATATAATAATGCTCCCAGGACCACAGTACACACTGGATATGATGATGCGGGTCAATGTGCTGACTGAACTGTAAATTAGTACCTAAATTTTAGCTATGAATGTTTTGCCCCAATAATATTAGCTATCACCAAGACTGAAGAGAAAAATCAAATGTGAAATAAAAACCTAGTTTTCACTGTACCGAGCATTCAGAAAGGAGGGTAACCTCAAGAGTAGAGCTTTATAATGCTAAATTACAAATGGAAAGGATATTGCAATAAACTCACTTGTATGACCAATCAAAATATTAGCTTTTCCTCATTGTAGCAGCTTAATCCTTCCTCCTGGGTTGGTCTGGTAAAAACCACACGCAGCAGTCTGAAAACGGGATTGGGCATCAATTAAGACTTGGTCAGAGTTTCTCAAGTAGCCAGTGATTTAGTTTCTCGGATTAAGGAAGTTAACAGCCTTACCAATGACTGGATAAAAATAACATTCCTTTCTATTGTGATCATTCTACATCAAGGAAATGTTTGAGATTTAAGCAGCGTAGCATGATGTGCCTGCTACAGTTATTATATGGTTGATCTTCTAAAAACACAGCAGCACAAATGTGTTTTATCAATCTTTGCTGTTGGTAAGAATCTTGGAGAAAGCACATGTGAGTCACTTCCCAAGCAGTTCACTCTGATGGATCATTATTCTAAGGCACTCATCATGCCTGTTAGATTCAGATTCATCTCCTCAGAGCCCTCCACCCCCACCCCCCACTCCAACCCCCCACCCCTGCTCCCCATCATTCAAACACTCTGTGCTTTCTTCACAAATGCTGCATACAGACTGTCATTAAGTTCAGAGTAAGCTGCAATTAGCAAGTCTGTCAGCTTCTCTTACAAGGAACTTATTTTTCAGTGGAAATTTTTGTAATGGTTCCTGTCTGATCTTTAACTCTTCCCTGGAGACCAAACTCCCCAACTCAATTCTTGGCAATGCGATCCTAAGATTGAATGATACCCCTTTGGACCAATTAATTACTGTAATTTCTTAAATTTAGCTACTAGCTGTTTTGGCACCTTCCACACAGCACCCCTTGCAAATAAATCCTGCAGAGCTCTGAAATGCCTGGCCTCCCTGTCTGCACCCTCAGAGATGTGTAAGCCTGGATCTTGGGCCTCACAAGGCCTCTTCAGTGTGGTCAGGGGTAGTAAGCAAAAGCCTGTGTTTCAGGGACTCACTTGCATTTATTTTACTGGGTGAGGGTGATAAGGTGATTGCCAATGTCGCCCAGTTCAACGACCGAGGGGCTGCTTAAAACTTATTGTGTGTCACCAGGTAGCTGCTTCTCCCCTGGGTCCACAGGGCTATTTGCAAGTTGAGAAGGAGAGATAGGGATGGAGGATAACTAGGAATCCGAACAGATGGAGAAAGATTTTCGACGTAGAAGGCAAAGCAATGGGGGATCTGTTTAACTTACAGATAAAATAAACATTAGTTCATTGATCAGTTCCTGGGATTCCTCACAAGACCAGAAATTCAAGGGTTGTCTATCTCTCTAAAAAGGTAAGTACAGTGATGTTTTTTTCCTATTTGAGTCACACTGAGGTAACTACTAAAACACTTGGGTATGTTACAAATCAAGATACAATGAAAGAAATCATGATAGTTTTCTGGCTTTCAGCCCACTTCAAAAAAGTCCCATGCTGGCAAGGCCTGTTGGTACTATTCCCATCATAGCTCAGCACTCTACAGGGACTCCATAAATATTTGTTGACTGGTGACTGATATGCATGCTGGTCTACATGAGGACAAAGTATACCCTCCTTATATTTCATCTCAATACTTATACCTGTGAGCTCATGTTTATCATGTAGGTAATGAAATACCATTCTGACCTTCCTTACAGAGGTGGAGATGAAGTTAATTGGATTATTTCATTCATCCTGGAAGTGTTTGGGTTTTGTTTCTGCACGCTCTTCTCTTCTGGGATTCTTCTCTTGTCAAACTCTGCTCATTCTTTAGGCCCCTTCTCTTTTATGAAAACTTATTCTCTCTCCTCCTCTTCTCCCTCATAGTTAGTATGTACTGAGCACTTAATGTGTCAGATACAGCTCTAAGAGTTTTGAGTATATTGACTCATAGAACACTCAAGCCCATGTACTGACTCAATAAAAAACACCGAGTGAGGTGTTAACTGCTCTTACCTCCCTTCTGTAGATGAGAAATGGAGAAACAGAAAGGTACAGTGGTAACCTCTTCAAGACCACACAGCAGGAAAGAAGTAGAGGTGGGATTCGAACCCAAGTCTTTTGGATCCAGAGCTACCCTCTTAAGTATTCCACTGGTTATCCAGCTTCTTGGATCTGCTCATTTCCTGAACTCTGATGATCCCTGTTGTTGTTGTTTTTTACAAGAAGATAGATAATAATCCTCATTTTATTAAAAATAGGCTAATCTATGTTCTATCATATCTGTTGCTTTGGATTTAGTTCACATCTTTTCATATCTTTGTGGTATAGATCACCTTTATTCTTTTTAACAGTAGCATAGGGGTGCCTAGGTGACTCAGTCAGTGAAGCATCTGACTCTTGATTTCGACTCAGGTCATGATCTCATGGTTCGTGAGTTTGAGTCCTGTGTCGGGCTCCATGCTGACAGTGGAGAGCCTGCTTGGGATTCTCTCTCTCCCCCTCCTTCTCTCCCCTCTCTGCACCTATCGAAATAAATAAACTTAAAAATTTTTTTAAATAAAAAAAACCACACAATCTTGGTGGATGTTTGGACAGTGTTCACACTTTCAATATCAAGCACAACCACATTTTAGAACTGCAAAATGAAAGAAACACATAGAAGGCTGAAGTCAAATACAGAGTGTTGGGTCAGGTAGCTCTTCCATGCTATTAAGAAATAAATTATTCAGCAGAGAAAAAATAAGACATAGATAAGGCCAACACTTCTCCAAGTGGGTATTGAAGGAATAACTGCTGCGGGTATTAGCTCATGTATGTAAAAACTCTTGTCTCCATGCAACACCTTGTTATTTTCACAGTTAATGTGAAATAGAAATTTTACTGTTAAATTATGCTGGCAGTTACCCAGGAGGGCCAATCATGGGCCTGCTTGGAGTAAGGCATCACACGAAAGATTCCTGAAGTTTTCCTATGGCCGAAGCAAGCAGCCAGCCACATTTTCTCTGAAAACTGCTCAGGCCAAAAATACTCTTTGCTCTGCTATATTGAGTCTGTTTTTCAATCAGGTTGTTATTCAAATACTGGAGCAGATCCAAATTCGCTTTCCTGAGGAAAAGTCTGTCTCTGCCTATAGCGTGCACAGTCCAAGAGGGTGGGCTCCTGGCCCTTCACAAGGGACAACCAGGCCTGCCCCCCATTCTTTCAGTGTGTGAGGGGGGTGGCTCCTGCCTCTGCCCTCCCTCTACCTGCACACAAGTCAAAGGGACCAGCTTGTTCCTCAGAAGTGCACCAGTGCCCAGCCACCTTGCTCCTCTGCTCAGACCACCTTTTCTTCCCGCCTCATGATCTCCTTGTGCTTTTCTAGATCTTCCCCATTCTGCAATGCCAGCCATATGAGCCCCAGCTCTCCTGAGCAGGCTTCCTGACTTAAAGAGCTCTTCTCCTGCATGGTGGCACTGGCCTCTAACACTCACTTGGCCATTCCCTCACTCACTCCTTTGTTTATCCATCCAACTGATACTTATTATGCACCTACCAATGCCAGAGATACAGCAGTGAACAAAACTAAGTCCAGGGGAGTAAATAGAAAATAAACAAATACACACGTAGGTATTTACTACACCTGTGTTGGGTGCATAATTGGCCCTTTGAGGGGAACATCAAGGAGGCCATTTTGTGGGGTTTTTTTTAATGTGATTTTTGATTTGAAAACAAATATATTTTTCTTCTCAACTTAAGTGTAAGCTTCCTGAGAGGGGTGGAGATAACCAGTGATAAACTGTCATGATGCTTTCTTCAGTAAAATTCCACTCTCTGAAGTACACCAATCAAAGTTTTTGGTGAGGGCTAGAAAGGGCACAAGGGTACTTGGATAGGATTATGAGCCCTAGCTTGTGGCCCTTGAATATCCTAGTAAAATACCAATGCTCTTAGAGCATAAGTTATGCATGTGGCCCTCAATATGCCAGGGCCACATGTAGCAGTTAGGAAGCAGATAACCTCACCACCTTTAAAAAATGGATTAGCAGGGTGCCTGGGGAGTTCAGGAGGTTGAGCGTCTGACTCTTGATTTTGGCTCAGGTTATGATCTCATGGTTCATGGGATTGTGCCCTGCATCAGGCTCTGTGTTGACAGCATGGAGCCTGCTTAGGATTCTCTCTCTCACTCTTTCTCTGTCCTTCCCCCACTTGCATGAGCATGCTCTCTCTCTCTCAAAATAAATATTTAAAAAATCTTAAATTAAAAACTGGATTCTCAGTTCTAAATAATATGAACTAATCCCTTTACTTCTAATGCCTGCCCTTGCTTCAGACAAAATACCCAAAGCACAATGAAAACAGAGGCCAATAAAGTAAATAACTTAAAGCAACCAAAGAAATAAACACTATCAAACAGTCCTAACTAAGCCTTACCAAATCAATGCTTCTGAAGTCATGCCACCTTTATTAAGTGGTTCTTTTATCCATCTTGCCATAAAAATAGAGAAATATGCAAAAATAATAACTATGTACCAAATACTTTGGCCACTTTATTTTAAATACAATTGTATGCAGTTTGTTAATCCTCACTGTCATTTATAACTGAATTCTATGTACTTTCAAAAGCTGTATAATGGATGAAGTCCATGAAGACACAATCTTATCATATCCCAATACCATATTATCAAGAAAATTGGATTTGATGGACTCATGTTGTATTTGCATTGTTTCTTGTAGGCATAAATCTTACAAGTGATTTTAATTACTGGCCATCACTTCTGTATGAATTCCTTAAAGATGGGGATATTGTCTACTCAGCTTCACTGTTGAATCGTTAGCACCTAGCACAGTGTCCACCCATAGGGGACCCTTCACTAATGTTGAGTAAATAACTACTAACTTATTTTCTGAAATGAGATATGGTATCTGTGATTGTTAATTTTATGTGTCAATTTGGCCAAGCCGAGAGACCCGGATATTTGATCAAACATTATTTTAGATGTTTCTATGACGTTACTTGTTTGGTAAAATGAACATTTAAATTAGTTGACTCTGAGTAAAGCAGACCACCCTCTCTAATGTGGGTGAGCCTCATCTAATCAGTTGAAAGCCTTGAGAGAAAAAGACTGATTTCCCCTGAGCAAGAATTCTGCCAGCAGACTCTGCCTTCACACTCAGCTGCAACTTTAGCTCTTCCTTGGGTCTCTGAGGAGCTTGCCAACTTCCATAGAAGCATAAGCCAATTCCTTAAAAGAAAGTTCTCTATATCACTACACATATATTCACATGCTATTGGCTCTATTTTTCTAAAGAACTCTGGCTAATTCAGTGTGCCTTACTCATTTACTCTCTCAATGAATCAGTCAACACATGTTATTGAATCATTCTCACCCACCAAGGCCCTGCAGTCACCAAAGCCAGACTAAGGACAACCTGGATAGCTTGCTTTTTTATTGAAAAGTTTTTTTTTTTTTATTTTAGAGAGAGAGCTAGAATGCACAAGTGGGGGAGAGGGGCAGAGGGAGAGAAAGAGAATCTTAAGCAGGCTCCATGCTCAGCACAGAGCCCAACATGGGCCTCAATCCCATAATCCTAGGGTCCTGAGCCAAAATCAAGAGTTGGGCACTCAACCGGCTAAGCCACCCAGGCTCCTCCCCACATCCGACAGCTTTTGACCTTAATTTCTCCACTCTGGTGGAGAGCCAGAGAGCATTACCTCCTCAAAGTTTCATTTCTCTTGTGATGCAAAGCACCTGTACATCATCTCTCTAGAGAAACAGGTGCCAAGAGAATATTGTACTTGCTAACGCCATGTCGTGATGGTGTTATGGGAGGCACCGACTTACTACTGTGATTTTAGGGGAAGATACTTCCCATGGTGGTGCTTAGCCATTAATAGTATCACTTCCTCTAAATATTTCCACTCTTTAGAGTGAAGTTGTGGGTGGGGAATTTCCGTCATGGAAACTAGCCGAAAGGTTACAAAAGGTTCACGGACTCTGTACCATTTGATGTGTAGCAGCTAATTGGTGCCCCATAAGGCTAAGGAAAAGATGAATCTAAAAATACATCAGTGGGAAGCCTCTAGGGGAGCATGGCATGAAATTTGGTTCTCTTGGGGATTTAGCAAGGTGATTGGCAGTCATGGAGCCCACGTGTGGACCCGGGGGTGGATGCTTCCGTAGCGTCCATATTCACGTAGACCCTTCCACCGAGGGTTTGTGTGGTAGGGGAAGTGGGCAATGAGAGTGAAAGCCTTCCTTAATGTGCCTGCAGGAAGCACAGTTCACCTCTGGGAGTCTGTTTTCTCTCTGGGAGTCATTTTTGTCTCTTCCTTCCTCCTTAAAGCTCCTCCTCTCCTTTGATGTCTTTTTCCTTCTGGCTCTCAGTTCCCTAATCCATTTACCTCTTACCTCCAGTGAAAGCCTGTTTCTAACATGAGGCCAAGCCTCACGCCCCTGCTGGTAGTATTTTGTGCATGAGAGAGGGAAAAATTTGGGGAGCATTGTGCCTTCCTGAAATTATAGTCTGAGCCTTCATCTGTGGCAATTATCTAGCACTGTCAATGAAGAGAAATGATAAATAGACTGTCATATGTTCACTTGATAAAATGCTATATAGCCATCAAAATAACTCATCAATGCCTATTTGCATTGACATGGATAACCTTCAGAAACAACGTTGACCCAAAGAGCCAGTTATGGAAGAATATATATGGGATAATTATATTTTCATTGCTTCTTGGCCTTTTGGCTAAGATCAAGTGTGGCATGATTATAGTTGCTTACAATTCCCAAACAGGCAAAAATAAATAGCATACACAGTACATATAAATTACATATTAATTAATTTTTATACAAATATAGGCACAAATTACAATACACATAGTAGATAGGTGTACATATAGAGATATGAGGCATATCTAAAAATTAAGGGAACATGATTAACATAAAATTTAAGACAGCAGTTCCTTTTGTTAGGGGCGTGAGTAGAAACTGATACAATTGGGGCACCTGGGTGGCTCAGTCGGTTAAGTGTCCGACTTCAGCTCAGGTCATGATCTCACAGTTCGTGGGTTCGAGCCCCACATTGGGCTCTGTGCTGACAACTAGCTCAGAGCCTGGAGACTGTTTCAGATTCTATGTCTCCCTTTCTCTCTGACCCTCTCCTGCTCATGCTGTCTCTATCTCTCTCTCAAAAATAAATAAAATATTAAAAAAAAGAAACTGATACAATTGGTTGGGGGCATGAATCAGGACTCAAGGGCTGGTAAGGCAGGAAGCAGGTAAACACGCATTGTTTTTTAATGTTTATTTATTTTTGAGAGAGAGACAGACAGAGTATGAGCAGGAGAGGGACCAAGAGAAAAGGAGACACAGAATTCAAAGCAGGATCCAGGTTCTGAGCTGTCAGCACAGAGCCTGATGCGATGCTCAGATTCACAAACTGCAAGATCATGACCTGAGCTGAAGTCAGACACTTAACTGACTGAGCCACCCAGATGCCCCAACATGCATTTGTTTTATTTCTATTATTATTTAGAATGTGTGCACGCATGACCAATACTTCTTTGTAGTATGAAATGTTTTGCAATACCTAAAACTTTTTCTAAAGTGAAATTTGTGCATATTATTAATCCTTACTTATCATCTTCCTTAGAAAACAAAGGGAGGGGCTTGGGGAATAACAGCTGCTTATAAAAATTAAGGAGAACGTTAACTGAGTTATAGACCTCCATTAACCAAAGTTTCTGGTCAGAAGCGAAGATGAAAAAGAAGGTTCACTTGTTACCTCACTTCACTGTTGCTGACTCACTTCTGATCCCCCAGGATGCTTCCTTAAGGCACAGCCACCATGTAATGGAACCTGGAGGGATGTCAATTTCAAGTAGTCTATCATCACTGCCTGGATATTTGGGAGCTGTTGTGGGCACAGTGACGTTGGTTATTTGAATGATCAAAAAAGTCTGCCCCAAGGGGTGGCTTGGACACCCCACTCTGTCGTTCGTGGCCCTGCAGCACACGCACAGATGGTGCTAGGTGGAATGAGATGCAGCTGTGGGGCTTGAGGAGCCCCTGCTCTAATGAAGTTCGACCAGTCTTCTCTCAAAGTCCTCCCTCCCAGTGTCTGCCAGATCAGGTGTGCTCCCACCACAATTAGTAACATTGTTTTTTTCTTTCAGTCAACTCACTTTTTTTAAAACTTAAACATATTTACTTATATTAAAAGAAAGTTTATACCACTCCTGCAGATAAGTAGCCAGTGCCCCTAGTGCTAATGGAAGGTAATCATGAAAAATAGATGCAGGAAAACAAAACTATGCTGGTAAATTTTAGCTAGCTATCATGGCCTACTGATGGCCCGTAGCCCAAGGCCCACTTTTTCCTTGTTAGAAAGGTAAATGGCCAACGGTTAGATAATGTTAAAATCAGGCCCAAAGCAAGCGATCCAAAGAGTGAAAATGGAAAAGTTTTCTGTGACAGCGTCTAGTGACTCAGCATGATTTTATGCCATATCTGTGTATCATGTACCATGTAAAATTCTCCTATGGTGCCCCACAGTTTGGAAACTTTGATCAAAGGAGTTTCCAGGAGACAGATAAGCAGAAGGAAAATGGAGGGGGTTTGGAGTAAGATGTGATACAGTTATGTACAGGACACATCAAGCATTAAGGAGCTCTCCCTGGGACGCCTGGCTGGCTCAGTTGGAAGAGCATGTGACCCTTGATCTTGGGGTTGTGAGTTCAAGCCCCATGTTGGATATAGATTACTTAAAAATAAACTATTTTCATTATTTTTTAAATGTTTATTTATTTTTGAGAGAGAGAGAGACAGAGCACAAGCAGGGCAGGGGCAGAGGGTGAGGGAGACACAGAATCCAAAGCAGGCTCTAGGCTCCAAGCTGTCAGTACAGAGCCCAACGTGGGGCTTGAACTCATGAACTGCAAGATCATGACTTGGGCAGAAGTCAGATGTTCAACTGACTCAGTCACCTAGGAGCCCTAAAAATAAGCTTTTAAAAGAAAATAAAGGAGCTCTCCCTCTGTACCTGGGTCCTTTCTCTAAGCAGAATCTCAAAAGGGGCTGAGGAAGATCTCCTCCATATGGCCCTGAATAGATACGAAGGGCATGGAAATGCAGATGCGTAAGTAAATGGGGAACAGTGGATGGCATGACCTGAGTATCCACGGGGCTGTGTAGCAGGTGGTCTTTGCTTGAATTTCCCCAGAAGCAGACCCTGACTCAGATTCAAGTGCATGTACTTTGTTTGTTTATCTATTTACTTTTAAAGTTTATTAACTTATCCTCAGAGAGACAGAGACAGTGCAAATTGGGGATGGAAAGAAAGAGAAGGAGAGAATCCCAAGCAGGCTCCTTGCTGCCAATACAGAGCCTGACACTGGGGTTCAAACTCGCGAAACCATGAGATCATGACCTGAGTCAAAACCAAGAGTTGGCTGCTTAACTGACTGAGCCACCCAGGCACCCTCAAGTGTATGTAGTTTAAATAATGATCCCAGGACACTTTGCTGGGGAGCAGGGAGCCATGGGGGGGGGTAGTGAGAAGGGAAGGGCACATAAAAAGCCAATGACCAAGACGGCCACTGCTGTGGTAACTGAACTTAAGTTCATGTGGAAACTTTAGGAAATAGGTAAAAGAGGTGTCTTAGATTGTTCTACTCAGGCCTGAGGGAGCTGGGATGTTTACGACCCACTGGAGAGTTATTTCTGGGCATTTTCATTTACCTTTAAGCTATTACATGGCCCTACTTGGCTTGGAGAAAGCTCTTAGGTCCTGAGATAAAGATTCAGGCTGTTACAAGTTAGTTCAGTCCCAATGAGGCTCAAAGGATGGAGGTAGGAACCTTTTCACTACACCCTTCCTCTGCTAGAAACTTAAAAGCCTTGTCATGTTTGATCCATCCCACAGCACTCCAAGATGGCTCTTTCCTCTCATTTACATACAGAGAAAGAGGCTCTATCATTTTGGGCATCCCTTGCTCAAAGTCAGGCAGTTTGTGTCCTACACCTCTGGTTATACCTTCCTAGTTGTTTTCTTTTTTAACATCGAAGTGAAATTCACGTGACATAAATTAGATATTTTCAAGAGGACACTTTAGTGACATTCAGTATATTCACAATACTATGCCAAGACCACCTCTATCTGGTTCCAAAACACTCCTGTCACCTCAAAAAGAAATCACCTATTCATTAAGCCCTTGCTGCTCAGTTTTCCCTTCCCTAGCTCCCTGGTAGCCACTAATCTGCATTCTGTCTCTATTGATTTACCCATTCTGGATATTTCATATAAATGGAATCATGTAACTGTACCTGGCTTTTATTTTGCACAGTGTCTTTGAGACTTATCCCTGCTGTAGCATGTATTAGTAGTTCATTTTTTTTTTTTTTTTTGGTGGTTGAATAATATTCTGTTGTATGGACCTACCACAATTTGTCTCTCCACTCATCTGCTGATGGACATTTAAGCTGCTTCACCTCTCAGTCTGTTGTGAATAGTACTGCTAGGAAAGTGTGTACACATGTACTTATTTGTCTTCAGTTGAAGGTTTAACTAGGAGTAGAATTGCTGGGTCATGTAGTAATTTTGTGTTTCACTTTTCAAGAAACTGAGCTAGTCTTCTTGGAGAGCTCCTTCTTCTCTACCTCTATTTATATATTTATTTAAAAACATTTTTTAAAGCCTTTATTTATTTATTGAGAGACAGAGAGGGATAGAGTGCTAACAGGAATGGGGAAGAGAGAGAGGGAGTCACAGGATCTGAAGCAGGCTCCAGGTTCTGAGCTGTCAGCCCAGAGCCTGATGCGGGGCTGGAACTCATGATCTTCATGACCTGAGCCGAAGTCGGACACTTAACTGCCTGAGCCACCCAGGCATTCCATGCTCTACGTCTATTTAAATGTTAGAATTTGTTGGGGCACCTGGGTGGCTCAGGCAGTTAAGCATCCGACTTCGGCTCAGGTCATGATCTCACGATTTGTGGGTTTGAGCCCCACTTCTGGCTCTGGGCTGACAGCTCAGAGCCTGGAGCCTGCTTCGGATTCTGTGTGTGTCTCTCTCTCTGTCCCTCCTCCACTCATGCTCCTTCTCTCTCTCTCTCTCTCTCAAAAATAAACATTAAAATAAAATATGTTAGAATTTCTTGAGATTCAATTCTAAGCTACCCTTCTCCTTTCTCGTTTGATACTTTCCTTCAAGTAGGTATCACCTGGTATCAACCATGGTATCGCCATGGTTGCAATTAGCAAGTCTGTGCCAAGGATCCTCAGACCTCTCCTCTGAGCTCTAGCTATTAGTCAGTGTCGAATGCCTGGCTGACATCTGCGTTTGGATCCATTCTAGAACTGAACTAACCCGAGCCTGGTCCCCACCAGCTTCCACTATCTCTGTGACTGGCAAGCAGTATCAAGATCCATTTGAATGTGCAAACCAGGAAATGGGGGGTCATCTTTGACACGTTACCCCTCGCTCTCCTTTTCTGTCCACCGCCAAGTATTGTTGATTTTCCTTTCTAGTTGACTTTTAAATTTGTGTAATTCTGTCTCTGCTGCTACCATTCTTGTCTGTACTCACATAGATATCCTTGCCTGGTTGAGTTCATCCACCTGCTGATTAGCCTCCCTGTCTCTACGTGTGGTCCCCTTCCATCCATTCTCCACATGGCTATTCTAGAAGCCGTGGAAAACCCTGGTACCTTCTCCTTGGCTTTTCGAATAAGCAGCATCTTTTATGCTGCACTTTGGGCTCATTTGCACCCACTACCCACTTGCCTCTGGCTTGATTTTGCCAGATAATTCTATGGTCTCCTACCTCAGGAAATGGTCTCCACTTATTCTCTCCCTGGATCATAGCCTTGTGAATTCCTACACCTTTTTTCAGTTCTAGTCTCACTTTGCTTCTAGAAACCTCCCGCCTCCCAGACGAGTTCAGCTTCCCCCACAATATGCTCTGATCCTTATCACATTGGTGTGATTAATAATTAACGTCTGCTTCTCCCCTGCACTGTAAACTCTTTGGAAGCAGGGCAATGTCAGTTTTGTTCCATCTTATGTAAGTTTCAACTTAAAAGCAGCTGCCACATGAATTAACGAATTAATGAGAAATGGTGGAGCTCCAACTCAAAGCTGATTTCCCATCCTTCCCTTTCCACTGCACCATTCTGAAAACAGGCATGTCCTTGCAAAGGGAAAGGACTTTATCCCCAAACTGGAAGGAAATGGAAACAAGGAGAAAAATCACTTGACTGGTTCCCAGGGTCCTGTCATGGGCAACTGCTCTTCACACTCACTACTGGGTGGGAACCAGTTTTCTGGGCGGAGGGGAGGAGCTCCTCAAGCATCGGTCAAGAAGAGCGGAGCACTCACCCTCAGCTCTCATTATGGGCACAGAGGAAAGAAAACCTGCTCGCCAATGTCCACACAGCTTTGAAAAACATACAACCCTTTTCGAGTGGCATTCCCTTGAAAGTTGTATGTGTTCTTCATTTTGAAGTGATTTCAGCAAGATGAAAAGGCTGCCTCAATTCCTTTGTGGAAGAAAGGCTAATGAATGAATGAACGAGTCAAGTGAATTAGTAAATACGGAAAAAAGAAAGGTGGGACAAGTTGAGATGGCCCAGTGTGAACAGGTAGAACAAGTGTGATTTGTCCCCAACCCCTTAGAGATGATGCTACTGGCCAGTTCTCTGCAGAGCCAGACACATTGAGTCCAATCCTCAGTCATCGCTTCCTACCCCTCTGGGGTGATTCCAAGAGGGACAGAAAATGACCCTAATCCATCATAATGTGCAAGTGACCCAGCCCACATTTTGAAGTATAGAAATAATGTAGGAGAAGCCAAAGTTCAAGGTTATCACAGGTAAGCTCTCTGAGGAGGGCAGCAAGGGGAGGAGCCATCTAGCTTATACACCAGGAAGCACCTACCCAAGATGATTAAAAAAAAAAAAGAATCATGCAGACTTTAGGTCGCCTTAAAGCCAGTGCCTGCAGGTCAGCTTAAAAGAATCCTGGAGTCCCTGTTTCCTCCTTTGGGACATATGGAGTCCCTCTCAGTTTCAGTTAAGGGATGTCAACAGTAGGGAACACTAACAAATATCTGATACCAACTCAGGAAGTCAGAGTCTGAGCGAGTCCCGCCCCCCATCAGGCCACAACAAGTGTCAGAGAACTTACCCAGGGCAGAACCACCGCTGCTGGGTCATCTGGTGTCCCTGGTGTTCTCTCCGTCTCCCCAGCCAGGCAGGCAGGAGGTGGCAGCTCAGTCCTGCCTCATCATTTTGCTTCTGTCTTGCCACAGCCACCAGATTTGCTTCTAAAGGCAGCTGCAAGCATTTCCCTAGCGAGCAACCCCACACACAGCCTGTGAGCAGGGTATGTACGTGTGTTTTTCCTTCCGGTTGCTGCAAGTGATGTTGTCTCAGTTCATTTCCTCCCTGTGCTTTTTTTTTTTTTCTTTGGGGGACAATATGTAGTTTAGGGGCAGGTGAGAAGTCTAGGTCTAATCTGTACGGCTTGCTCTTTTGAGAGAAAAAGAGGTGATCTTTAAATTATCATTGCAATGGCATTCTGTAGAGTGGCATGAGCTCCTTTCCAGGCTGCATGGAGGCAAACGTTAGGCTATGTTAAGACCAACCAAATTAGGATTTTGTGGTTTTATGGACTTACTGCACTCTAAAACGTTCCACTATGAATTGATATGAAACAAGCTTTTTGACCAGTATTTAAGTCTGTGCACTGTGATAGGCATCCTGCTAGGTGTGAGGCACCCAGATGGAGAATTCCTATTTACAGTGTGGAATGGAAGCCTAGACTGAGAATGTGGAAGGGGCTTTGGAAGTTCCCAAGTCCCAAACCTTTGTCTTCTAACTGTGTTTTTGAGACAAGTGGTCTGGTCTGACGCTACCTACCTCGTGGCTGCCCTTTAAGCACTTTTGATCTTTCTGTGTCTCAGCTTCCTCATCTGTAAAATGGGGGAGCCATAGGATTATTGTGAAAGTTACATTAGTAACTATATGTAAAGCCCTCAAAGAGTAGCTGGCACAAGTCAATAATAAGCAGGATATGAGTGTTTACTATTATCACTAGTAGCAAGTTACATTGTTATAAGCTCAGTCTTTTGCTTTTTTCCTTCTTTTTGCACTTCCCATCCCTTCCTGGTGCCTAGGTAAGGACTGGGGGACAGAGAAGGTTGAAGAGAGAGGGAGATGGTTTAAAGGATCGATACTCCCCCATGATCAGGTGGCGTGGGAGGCTCCTGCTTTTGCCTGCTCCGGGATCAACACAAAGAAAAGCCCCGTCCTTGGCCTTGCCTTCATCTTTGATATCATGGTGTATACTGCATTCTTGTGACTTCTGTTTTGTTGTTGTTTTGTTGTGTCTTAATTTCCTGTAATACTTTTCCAAAATTTAGATCCATGTCATTTAAGTGTTGAACTGGCCTGAATCATATGAAGGAAACACTGCACCCGTAAGCAGATGCCAAATTTAATTTTTTTAACGCTTATTTATTATTGAGACAGAGAGAGACAGAGTGTGCATGGGGGAGGGGCAGAGAGAGGGGGAGACACAGAATCTGAAGCAGGCTCCAGCCTCCGAGCTGTCAGCACAGAGCCCATTGTGGGGCTCAAACTCACAAACCACGAGATCATGACCTGAACCAAAGTTGGACGCTTAACCAACTGAGCCACTCAGGTGCAGTAGCAGAAGCCATATTTAAATAAAGAAACAAAACACTCTGCTCCATGCCTTGTGTAATTGGGACTTCTAAATAAATTGGTGACAAGAACACCCCTGGTAATCCTCATATAAATATTGCATCCATACATTCATGGTAAAAGTATCATCTATTTTTTCTTTCTCCCTTCTTTTCCTTAAAACACCACTCTTGCATACATGCTATATATCAGGAACTGTTCCAGATTTGGGATAGAATTATCCTATTCCCGAGTTTTATTTTCTAGTGCAGCATATCCATAACAAATTTAGCAGGGCAGAAATTCAGACAGTACATATTTTTTCAAGATGTCCCTCCATGCATTTCCCATTGTCCCATATCATGTGCTATTTTCTCATATCATTAGATGCTTAAGCAGTATAAATGTAACTGTGTCAATTTTTGAAAAAATAACTTCCGTTATCCATGATACCTCAAAGATGAATGCTATCGAGCTGTCTCCTTAAGTCAGTGACACCGTAGGTAAATGAGAAGGCTGATCTGGCCTTCATTTACATCAAGCACTTGAGTTGGGCAACTTGATTATCCTTAACTCTCTTCTTTCATCTATATCCCCATGGCTTCCTTTCCCACTTGGAGGTGCCTGTCCCATGGCTGAGGCCTCAGAATGGAGAGAGAGTGTCTGTCAAGGCGAACTAAGCAGTTCAGACTTTTTCCAAACACAGATCACACTTGTTTTAGAAAAACAAGTGAACTATTTTTTTCCCACTTGGAAGGATGAAGGTTTTCTACGTCTGTTTTCCTACTTATAGTCTTAGATGTTTTCCTTTTTCTTTTTTTGGTTTGTTTTCTTCTTTTTTGATTAGTGGCAGATTATGCCACGTGTCAAGATCTTGACAAGCCCCAGATGGCTCTGATAAAAACAAACACCTGTAATTTCTAATCACTCTATCCAATGAAGATCATGTTTACATTTTCATCTTTATTTCAACAATCTTCTTTTCTGCTTTAATTAACTTCTTCATGCTGGCTCAGTTCACACCACTGCACAGTTTATAACTACCTGTTAAGCAGTAGCCAACCCCCTGGCAACTGTTTTGAATTTGTCATGGGTGTTTGGTCCAAGGAGTGACTGTTGTATGAAGTCTGAGAGGCGGGGGAGGCAGGAGTGAGCATTTGGGAAGATAAAACGTTTAAAAATCTATGGCCAACTTGTGTGTGTGTGTGTCTGTGTGTGTGTGTGTTTATGATTCTATGTGTGTGACTCATTTCCCTCCATGACTAAATACAGCATGAGCCATAGGGAATCGGCTACCCACTGAGGAATTTAAATGAACATGCCCAAGGGTTGGTTTGGCAAATTTCAAGAGCAACGTTGAATTATATTATAATGTGCACCTCATCCCTGCTCAAGAATGACAGTCAGTCTTGTGATTCTCATTTTTAGATGAAGAAATTAGAGCTCAGGAAGATACAGTTCGTTTGTCCGTTCAGTAGTTGTGTTCCTCCAAACTCCTGTGAGCTTTGCTGGGCATGTTTGATACGTCAGTCACTGAGACACGGGGCCTGCCCTCAAGGTAATCTGGTGAGATAACTATTCCCATGAATGGGTTCACTCAACTATTAAAAGCATTAATTGTGCGAGTGCTATGAAAAATTTAAAATGAATGAGAATCATCTCCTCCCCTAGGGCCAGTAGACATGGCAAAGCCAACTTTATCCACCTTCCACTTCTGCTCTCTCACCACTTACAACCCTTCTTTTCTCTCATTCCAGGACACAGTTGTCTCCCCGCTCTTCTGTTCTCTTAGTTCATCAGCCAAATCCCCGGTCCTGAATCCCGGAACCTCATGACCAGCTATTTAAGCAACATGTGTGCATTCATGTTGATTTCCTTGTTCTTGTTCTTCTGGGCGCTTATGTATTTCCAGCCAAGAATATAAGCTCAGTCTACTTTCTCTCCTGCCCTACAGCTACCCAGTTAACCAAGACTTGTTTCCTTGCAAATTCTCCCCGTCAACTCAACTGAGGCCCTTCTGCTGCTCAGGAATCTTCTTGTGCATCTCGCACGGATGATCTGTCAAATCTTCTTTCCATACTTTTGCCCACTGTCCAGCAGCTGTGCGCCCAGCCCTCACCGGGTGCCACACTGAGGGTAGGCGCTTATGCGAGCTCTTCTAGCGACTCCATGGTCTCTGCTGAACTTGGCTCTTCTATCCTCCTTTTCCTTATTCTCTGCACGTTCTCCAACCCTTTCAACTATAGCTTCTAGCATGGCCACTTGACCAATAATAAGAGTGATGCTACTATTTTGATGTTTATTATTAGGAAGTAAGTGACATTTGCAAAGATGAATCCATTCTAGTTCACAGAACAGCTGTATGAAGAAATGCAGCCACTGGAAGGGCAAAAGGAAGAAAGGCCAAATTATTTTTAAGAGAGCACTGATGGCAGATTTTCAAGATTCTGATTTTGGGGAGCATTTGTGGCATTTAGGCATCTGGCAAACACCAAGCCCTCACTTCTCCATTCATCTGTCCCTTTTCTGCAAGGTAACCATATTTGGCTCCCTTCCTGTAATAATTGAGAAAGTCTTATTGGTGTTGATTTTTCCATATTTTAAAAAAATTAATGTTTTAAAGGTGTGTCTAGGTCACTCAGTCTGTTAAGCGTCCGACTTTGGCTCAGGTTATGATCTCACAACTCACGTGCTTGAGCCCCATGTTGGGCTCTGTGCTGACAGCTTAGAGTCTAGAGTCTGCTTCAGACTCTGTGTCTTCTTCTCTCTCTGCCCTTCCCCTGCTTATGCTCTGTCTCTCCCTCTTTCTCAAAAATAAATAAACATTAAAAAATTTTTAATTAATGCTTTAAATCTAAAAGTAATAATTTTATATTGTAAAATATATTATTTTATATTACCAACAGTGCAGGTAAAACTAAAGTGCCTCTGACCATCAGCCTTAATTTCAATTCCAGCCCCTGCTTTGCCCACAGCTAGCCCCTGCTCTCTGTCTAGGATATATTCTTCCAAGGCATTTTCCAAGCATTTACATCAATATATGTAACCACCATCAGGTTGCAGTTGAGCACATGAGCTTCCTCCCCCTTGAGTGTGCTTGTGCTCACAACCAGAACACGAGACTGAAACCATCCCATTACCCTCAGTTTCTGAGGGAACTGTATAAACTGCTATTCTGGTTTCACATGCAAATAGCAATTTGAAAACAACATCTTATTCGTGAGAATATACGACATTGCTGCCTTTGAGGGTTGAAGAGATTAGATCCCTCCGTTTGTCTGGCTTTTGCTCATCTGTTTTCTAAATATACAAAAACGTGGATTTCTGTCCAGCTGGTTTGTCTCTGAGTTGAGATTCCCAGATCAAATGCCAAAGGTCCAGTGGTGACTTGATAAAGTGAATTTCTGGATTTTTCTCTTTGCCCACTTGACCGCTGAGCAAAAAATCAAATCGAATCGTGCCTTTCCCTAGGTTCCCTGTGCTGCCCTTGACTATGACCCCAGCCCCAGGCAGGGACTGTCATGTGCCCTTTGTGATGGTTTAGAGCCACCTTTCTCTCTACCCTGGCTGACTTCTTATCTGTCCTCTTTCTTGATATTTTCTTTCTCCTCAATCTCAAAACAGCCTCCACTCACAGCCGCATATTGTGAGATTATTGCTTTAAAGACTGAGATTTTTTTTTTTTTACTGACACCCAGTACTTAAAGCCCCAGCACTTCTCTATGTTCCCTCTGGGTTTTATGCAATTATTTTACTCTAATACAATAAAATTTAAAAGGGAGCTCCAACTTATTCCTCCTCTATGTTCAGCACGACTTCCTGTTCTATAAAGCAAAAGCCTTAAGTCACGGAAGCTGTAAATTTCATCCCCTAAGCTCTGTCTACCCTCTTGCTTTGCCTCCTCTCTTCTTCTTTGCAGGCTCAACTTTTCTGATAGAGGACTCCACACCTTCCATTCCTTCCTTCCTCACTGCATGCCTACCATGCTAACACCTGGATCCCGCCCTAAGCCCCCATGGGGGTTGTCCCTGTTAATGTCACCCAGGACATCCTACGTGATGAAGCCAGTAGGCAATATAGTTTTTCCCTCTGTTGGCATTTAAAACCACTGATCACCTCTTCCCCCTCAGAGCGTTTCATTTGTTCTTTGGGGGACCCCTCTGGGCCCTGGTTCACCTCCTTCATGGCCCACTGCACCTTCCCCACTTACCATCCCCTATGTCTCACCATGGGACTGCATACATTTTCACCCTCCTGCTGTCTCTGGATAGGCTCATCGAGTCTCATCTGGGTGTGGGGCAAGTTTTTACCCCCTGCACTCCCCAGTAGCATCTTTATCAAACGCTTAGTCTCTGTCTTAGTGCTGACTGCTTTCACAACATCCCGCAGGGGCTGGGGAACTTAAACAAGAAACAGTTATTTCTCATAGTTCTGGAGGCTGGGAGTCTGAGATCAGGGTGCCAGCATGATCTGGTCCCAGCTAGAATCCACTCCCTGGTTTGTACATGTCTGTCTTCTTGCTATACCTTCACCTGCAAGATAGACAATCTCTTTTGTATCTCTTCTTATAAGGCACTAATCTTATTATGAGGGCTCCATCCTCATGACCTTCCAAAGGCCTCATTGCTTAATACCATCACACTCGGGATTAGGCTCCAGCATATGAATTTGGAGAGTGGGGGACACAAACATTCAGTCTATAGCAGCCTCTTTGCCTCCAAACACTGCAAACTTTCTTTTCCTTGCTCCTTCCATTTAACTTGTCACCAAATTCTTGGGGGTTTTATTTGCTTGTTTTTTTTTTTTTATCTCAAATCTTGTTGACCAGTTATTTCTGTACACCCTCACTGGCACCACCTTAGACTCTCATTCCTTGGGCTGTCATGACAATTCCTAACAGTGACAACCCTTCCTTTTCTAGCCCCTAATACTTAGCATGCTGTTGGACACAGGTTGGGTCCTCAGGAGTAAATATCTGCCCAATACTAGATATCCTCAAAGGCAGATTTTTAATCTTCCACCAGCTCCCAGTTGCCTATGGAATAAAGTTGAAAGGACTTAATGGTGAATTGAGATCCATGGTATGCTCTTAGATTGTCTCCTGCTTGTCTGCACCTAAGTGACACTTACCTTCCCATCACCCTGAACTCCTCACTGGTCCCTAATGGTTCATACCCTCTCATGACCGTGGCCTTGTAAAAGCCATACTCCTGCCCACACTGCCCTTATCTTTTCCCCTTGTTGCAGCCTCCTGTAAGACTGTACTCCCCTGGACAGAATAGCTTTCCTCTTTCTGTCACGGGACTTCTATTACCTTGATTATGTAACATCACGATAGTGCATCTGCCTTCCCTGGACTTCCAAGTCTCCTGACGGGAGGCAGCTGTTGCTTATTCATTCTGGAGACAAAACATTTTGTGGTCTCTAGAGGTCTTGCATCAGAATCACCCATGAGACTGGTTAAATACAGATTCCCCAGGTCCCACCCTTGAATTGCTGAATCAGTTGGCTGGGGAGTCAACCCTCCCAGGTAATTTTTATGCATATAAACATCTGAGAATACAGTTACAGAATCCAACAAATATCTGATGAATAAAGACATGATGTAAAGTACTGAGATCCCTACTTTATTTTTTTTATTTTTTACTTTTTAAATGTTTTATTTATTTCTGGGAGATAGAGAGAGAGAGACAGCGTGAGCAGGGGAGGGTCAGAGAGAGAGGGAGTCACAGACTGAAACAGGCTCCGGGCTCTGAGCTGGCAGTCAGCACAGAGCCCGACGCAGGGCTCGAACCCACAAACCGCGAGATCATGACCTAAGTGAAAGTCAGACGCTTAACTGACTAAGCCACCCAGGCACCCCTACTCAATTTTTTTTTAAATTTTTAACGTTTTTTAAAATTTATTTTTGAGACATGGAGAGAGAGTGTGAGACAGGGCGGGGTAGAGAGAGAGGGAGACATAGAATCTGAAGTAGGCTCTGGGCTCTGTGCAGACAGGCTCGAACCCACAGACTGTGAGATCATGACCTGAGCCAAAGTGGGAAGTTTAACCGACTGAGCCATCCAGGCACCCCCTGAGATTCCCTACTTTAAAAAATTTGCTCTACACCCTTCCTTTATCTGGGGGTATGTTTTGGCTGGAGAGAGGTCTGGGGAGTTTGGCCCAGCCATGGATCAAAATGACCTAGTGGGAAACAGCCCTGCATTATTCTCTAGTCAGGTCATGCAAAGTACTTATTGTCCTGTCCAAATGCCAAATGAAGTTTAGGGTCATTCAAAGCCCTGAAGATGGTTGGCTGTGATAAGAACTAGCAAATTCTTGCTCAAGTACGAACTGGTATTGCAGGCATGTTCTACATTTTTAGCTCACCACAGCCACGTTCTTAGGCTTCAGTGGTTCACAAGAACCTTCTAAGGAGTCTCATTGTCTCATTTGCTGTGCTTCTCACCAGTATCGATAACTCTAACTTCAGTTAGTAGCCCTTCCTATTGACATTGGGTGGACTATGAATGAACCCTAAGAGTTTTAAGACTTTAGGTGAGACTGACTTGTGAAGGTAGGCAAGTCTCATTTGGGCCACAAGGTCTCTAAATGTTCTTTTTAAATTTCTTCAGTAGATTTTGAGCTCTATCAGCATGATCTTGAGATCTGTCATAAAGCACAATACCAGGCCTAATGAAGACTAGTATGCATCATCTAAATGACCTCATGACTACACAAAATATCCTCCATAAACCTTTGCTGGATTTGCTACTTGCCAAATAATTAAATATCTCTGAAGGTACATATAACCAAAGTGTAGAAACACACCGATACCATTAGGTAAATACGAACATGCATACCTGAGGCATGGAAGGGAAATGAAAGGCATTAAGAGTGATTTGAAATTGGTGGGCCTTTGAGGAGGAATTGAGACCTGGGGCTAGCACCCAAGAAAAAGAGGCAAGATACAGGTTGACAATTAAGCCATCTCTTGGATTGCTCATACGGTATCATACCTGGGCCGAGGCTTAGAAGCTAATTTTCTTATATTACTTATTCTTTAACATGTCCATTACTTCTTTATTACATAAGTAACATATGCTCATTGCTGAAGCCTGAAAAAATAGGTACTTAAAAAAGATGACATGACCAATATTACATTGTAGAATATACTCTTTTAAATGTTTTCTTGTATATATGCAGTGTGATATTATAGTACATTAATTTCTTATTGTTGCTCTCACCACAGACTTAATGGCTTAAACGAAAACACATTCGTTATCTTACAGTTCTCTAGGTTAGAAGTCCAACACCAGCCTCATTGGGCTAGAGATAGCATGCTTGTAGGGCTGCATTCTTTTGGAGGCTTTACGTGAGAATCTGTTTCCCAACTTTTTCCAGCTTCTGGAGGCCACCCACATTCCTTGGTTCATGTATCCTCCCTCCACCTTCAAAGCCAGCAATATTGAATCTCTGTGACCATTCTTCTAGAGTCCCATCTCCCCTGACTGCAGCTGAGATGTTTCTTCTCTGATTTGCAGGGTCCATGTGATTAGATTTGACTCTTATGGATAATATAGAAGCTCATCTCAAGGTCACTCTCTTAAAAACATCCACAAAATCCCCTTTGTGTATAAAGTAACATATCTACAGGCTCCTAGAATTAAGACATGGATGTGGGGGGTGTATTATTCTACATACTGTGTATAGAAAAAAACAAACAAAGTGCATGGAAGTTAAGTGAGTTACCAGAGATCACAAAGCTGGTAATTATTGGATCTATTAAATGCTTACAGAGTGCAAGACTCTGATGCAGTTAGAGTTTCAGCTATTGGATATTAATGATAAAAAGATGTAGGGAAGAACTGCAAAGAATTTGAATGAACGTAAGACCAAGCTTCTCAGGAGCTGGCACCTCATTCTCTGTCAGTAGGTGCCATGATCTTGTTGACTTCTCTGAAATCAACATGACAACATGACATCAACAAAACCACTGCCTATTTCTGCTGCCACTCTCCACACTTCTTAGATCGGTTCTAGCTCCCTCCAATGGGCTTCCTTTACTGCTTAGCTTCCTAGTTTCTACTGACTCATCATGGCTCTGTCCACTGCCTCCTTTCCATGGGTCTCTTGGTTTCTGGCCCCTTCCGTCACTTGTAATTTTCTGTCAGTGTGTCGCCTTCCAGTTCCTTAAAAGAAAGGATCTGAAAGAGCCCGTTGGTCACTACAGGGCACTGGAAACTTCTGTCTGACACAGGGTTCCCACTGGGTTATCTCATTGGCTCTCAGTCAGTTTAGGGGTGGCTGTCTTCAAAAACAATGGACACTTCCTATTCCATCGGCCAGGATCAAGAGGTCGATTACCACAATCTGCATGTAAGGAGTCACGTAGGGTCACCTGCCTCAGAATAGAGCCACAAACAAGTAGTGCAAAGAGATCCTTCTCCAAATGCTAGGTTAGAATGTCTTCCCAGTACACCCTTACATCATACATTGTAATTAAACCGTATCTTGGAACTACAACTAGAATAATATAGCTGAATGAAAGAGTGTAAGCCAGGGATAAACAAGAGGAGGAGAATGGTGCCCAGAACTAATACTGAATATGGACATTTTGAAAAGGTTTAGGTAATTATTTTCAGTACTTGAAGGCTCTAATTGCTGATCTTGAACAAAGAGTCTACACAGGCTTCTGAATGTTCTAAAATTATATCATTTTTATCAGTCTCTAGGACCTCAAGTTGCTCCCACAAACCACACAGGGTCTAATGAAATAAGACTTTGGAAAGGGGACTCGATGTTTCTAAATTTTGTACAGTTGTTTCTCCAGCTACATTTGCTCTGAAAGTGGTCTCAGTAACTTGGAAAGAATGAGTCTGAACAAGTTTCAGAGGGAGGAAAGCTCTCTTGGGCATGCCGAACCCTGCCGCTGCCACCCACCCTCTTCCTAATGGAAGAATGTTGCTCTAAGAGTTTCATCTGATATTTCCCACAAAAATGTGTACTGTGGTCACAGCTCAGCGATGCCAACACAAATCTCAAACGCATCCACCTCCTGACAGAGGATACAATCTGGGCTGTTTTTGGTCTGGACCATGTTGACCAGGGACAAAAGTTGATTTCAAATTTCAATTAACTACATGGGAGGCAAAGGCCATCTGACAGAAGGGTCTTAGCATAACTGCTTTTTCCCTGGTGTCAGAGTATTGAGGTGCTACCATATTACATGCAACCAGAGCTTTTCCTGTGTGGTATGGTATTTTTCTCCTCTTCTTGTACTTTTAGAAAGCATGCCAATGGCATGTTGCTGTCTTAACTTTCCACACCCTGTAATAATTCATTGAGTTCATTCATTTTTTTTTTTACTCTGAAATACAGAACATTCTTTATGCAGTCAATCAAAATTGTTTTTGAGCCATTACCACTGTGTTGGAGCTGGGAATAAACTAGTGGGTAAAAATATACATAGTGTATTGTGTATGTGGAATACTTTGGCTACAAATAACACAAACGTAGAATTTATAAACATTTGGACAACAAGTTATTCTTTGCCTCACTGAGTAAGAATCTGGAGGTAGAGGTTGGCTAATTTAGTAGATCAATAGAAGTCTCATGTCTGCTTTGTCCCCGGGTTTTTGATTCCCTCAGGATTTCAAGTGTCTATAATAGCTCTAAGCAGTGCATTCTCAACCACATCCAAATGCAAATAAAAAAATAAATAAAGCTAAAATAAAGACACTCCCACTTTGGGTCTCTGCCTCTTTTTGAGGATGATCCCTTTCCTAGAAGGATGTTCTTCCCCCCATCCCCCAACCATTCCCTGGCAGAAATACCTTCAAGTCTTAAGAGGCAGAATTGTGTCACAAGACTGTTTCTAAGCTAGTCAACAGCAAAGCAAAAGAAATGGTCATGATTATCTTAGACCAGTAAAACCTGGTTAGGAAGGAACTCAGTCTTTTCTGAAGCACACAGCTGCCAACCACCCAAATACAATCTAGCTCTGTTAGCAGGAGGAAGGGATTAGTTATAAGAAACCAGCAGGTCTGCCTCAGTGTGACACTTCCAGATGACCCAGGAGGACAAGAAAAACTTTCTCCACATACACATTTTTTGCGTGGAGTCCAAAAGGACCATGTTCAGTATCTGCTTTGCTACTTAGTAGTTGCAAGATCTCGGATTAGTTGAAGCTCTTGGAGCCTCAATTTCTGCATATGTGAAAAGGGAAATCCTCCGTATCTCACTGGGTTGCTGTGAGGATCAAATGTATTAATATATGGAGAATATCTAGCACCATGCCTGGCCCATAGGAATTTCTTCCTCAAAGCTCCCAGGCTGCTTCCAGTCTAAATTGCTGGGTGATTGACAAATTGGCTGGCTTGTATTCTGATCGATAAGCACTGTGATCTGAGTGTGTACAGAGGCTTTCACATCTGCTAGGAATCACTGAGGTTTTTGCTACACGCAATGGCTCCTTTCCATTTTCCTCTCTTTCTGCAGCATTATTCCTCTTGACAGTTCCCTTTGTTTGTGAACTCTGTCTTTCCTTCATTCTGTGACAACCTTCTCTCAGTTTACGTCTTATCTCTCTAGCTGTTCCTTCCCATACTGCCTTATAGGGTCCTCTTTGCTGCCTGCGCCAGAATGGTGTTCTCCTCCTCTGTTGCAATCTCACCTGTTAAAGGTAAGATTTAATCCTTTCCTATACTTTCAATTTCTAGTTGTGTATTCATGGCATATATTAGATATTGAGTACATATTTCATTAATCTGTTTGTTATTCAATCATTTGTTCAACATGTATAGATTGAATGTATACTATATGTCTGGTTCTGTTCTTTTGGCTGGAGATAGAGCAACAAATAAAACAGATCAACTCCTGCCCTTATGAACTTACTGTCGAGTGAAGAGACAATGAATAAACAAATAAACATCTCCTATGGAGTAGATGGAGTAAGTGCTGGAGAGAATGTCATGCTGGGTAAGTAGAATGGGGTGGACCTGGAGTCAGGGTAACTTCCTTTAGGGTAACTAAGGATGTCTCCTTAATGACATTTACACAGAGACCTGAAAGGAGTGAGTGACCCAACCATGAACCTTGGCAGAAGAAACAAAGAGCACAAATGCCCTGGGGTAGGATTGTGCTTGGCATTTTCAAGAAATCCTCACGTGGTCAGAATGAAGTGGTCCTGTGGAAAGGGAAAGGACCCAAGGGGCAGCAGGGGCAGGTCAAGGAGGCCCTTAAGGTCAGTTTTAGGGCCTCGGGAGCCAAGGTTAGCTTCAAAGATAGAAGTGTTATAATCTGACTTACACTCTTAGAGGCTCACTCTGACTGCTGTGTTGAGAAGAGACTTAGGAAGCCAGGGTGAAAGCAGGGAGTTCTGTTAAAAGGCAACTGCAATAATCAAGACCAGAGATGGTGAGGGCTTGGCTCCAGATGACAGCAATGCAATGGCGAGAAATGGATGAATTTTGGTTCCAATCTGAGGTGAGACTAATAGGATTTCCTGTTGGATGGGGAGAGAGGGAAAGAAATCAAAGTTAGGCCCAAAGATTTTGGCTCTGGCAAGAAGAAGTGGTTGTTATTTTCAGAGATTAGGAAGACCAAGGAATGGAGGTGAAGAGTTAGATTGGAGGCTGGTAAGTGCTGCACCGCTATTAGACATTGAAGTGCAGCTGTTGAGAAAGAGGTTAGATATACAAATGTGGAGGTCAAGGGAGGGCTCTGGACTGGAAATAGAACTTGGGGAGTCATCAGCATGTAGATGATATTTAAGCACTGGCGCTAGATGAGATCACCAGGTGTACACGTGGAAAAAGAGAGCAAACTGGGGCCTGAACACTGGACACACCAACATGAGGTGAGGGGGTCAGGAGAGGAGAGATACCAGCAAAGGAGACTGAGAATGGGTGACCCAAGAAGAGAGGACCACCACCAATGTGTGGTGTCTTGGAAGGTCAGTGAAGGGTGTGCAGGGGGAGGTGACAAGGGTGTAAGCTGCTGTAAGCAGAAGTATAACAGAGTCTGAGAACTACCCGATGGATTTGGTGATGTGCAAGTCATCAGTGACCTTTACAGAGTAGTTTTGGTTGTGGGTGCAAGAGAACAGTAAGGGAAGTTGGAGGCAGCCGTGTAGATGATTCCTCCTTAGAGCCCTGCTCTAAAGCAAAAGAATGGAGTGAGATTGGAAGGAGGGATGAGAGTCAATGGAGGCTCCTTTTGTTTTTAAGATAGGAGATTTAAGGAAGGAGTATCCAATGGAAAAAAGACAGCCTCTTTAACAGATGGTGCTGGGAGAACTGGACAGCAACATGCAGAAGAATGAAACTAGATCATTTTCTCACACCATACACAAAAATAAACTCAAAATGGATAAAGGACCTGAATGTGAGACATGAAACCATCAAAACCTTAGAGGAGAAAGCAGGAAACAACCTCCTTGACCTCAACCACAGCCATTTCTTACTTGACACATTCCCAAAGGCAAGGGAATCAAGAGCAAAAATGAACTATTGGGACCTCATCAAGATTAAAAGCTTCTGCACCGCAAAGGAAACAATCAGTAAAACTAATAGGCAACTGACAGAATGGAAAAAGATAATTGCAAATGACATAGACAGTTAAAGGGCGAGTATCCAAAATCTATAAGGAATTCACCAAACTCCACACCTGAAAAACAAATAATCCAGTGAAGAAATGGGCAGAAGACATGAATAAACACTTCTCCAAAGAGGACATCCAGATGACCAACAGGCACATGAAATGATGCTCAGCATCCCTCCTCATCAGGGAAATACAAATCAAAACCACACTGAGATACCACCTCATGCCAGTCAGAGTGGCTAAAATGAGCAAATCAGAGAACTCTAGATGCTGGCGAGGATGTGGAGAAGCGGGCACCCTCCTACACTGTTGGTGGGAATGTAAACTGGTGCAGCCCCTCTGGAAAACAGTGTGGAGGTTCCTCAAAAAATGAACAATAGAACTCCCCTATGACCCAGCAATAGCACGGCTAGGAATTTACCCAAGGGATACAGGAGTGCTGATGCATAGGGGCACATGGACCCCACTGTTCATAGCAGCACTCTCAACAATAACCAAAACATGGAAAGAGCCTAAGTGTCCATCAATGGACGAATGGATCAAGAAGATGTGGTTTATCTATACCATGGAATACTACATGGCAATGAAAAAGAATGCAATCTGGCCACGTGTAGCAACATGGATGGACCTTGAGGGTGTTATGCTGAGCGAAATAAGTCAGGCAGAGAAGGACAGATACCATATGTTTGCACGTATAGGAGGATTAGGAGGAAGCTAATGGAGGACCATGGGGGAGGAGAATGGGAAAAATAGTGGGGGAGAAGGAGGGAGAGACTCTTGAATGCTGAGAACAAACTGACGGCTGATGGGGGTAGGGGGGAGTGGAAGGAGGGAGATGGGCATGGAGGAGGGCACTTGTTGTGATGAGCACTGGGTGTTATATGGAAACCAACTTGACAATAAACTATTTAAAAAAAGATAGGAGATGTAATGCATTTGGATGACAATAAGAATTTAATAGGGAAAAGTTTATGGGACAGGAGAGAAGGGAGTGAACTGTTGGAATGAGGTCTTTGAGAAGGATAAAGGGATGGGAACTATGGTACAGTGGAAGAAGCTGGCTTCCATCAGGGGCTTAGCTCAGCTGCTCCACAGTATTGCTGCCTCAACAGTCATTTTTGTTGTTGTTGTTGTTGTTGTAAGTAAGTTCTATACAGAGCTTGAACTCATGACACTGAAATCAAGACTAGCGTGCCTTACTGACTAAGCCAGCCAGGTGCCCCTCAACATTCATTTTGTTTGGCCAAGAAGGCTCTATGGGCCTTGAACTGACACTAACCCTTTCATGCAAGCACATACCCTAGATAAGAGCCCGCAGAGTCACAAGCAAATGCAAGTTCCTGATATGATTTCCCCAGTGGCTCTTGTAATCAAGCCTCCCCTACCTCCCAGGGCCTTCCTCTTGTGTGTTCCTTAGATAAGACCTCCTGGAACTTAAAAAAACCCTATGCAGTTTGGTTGGAACTGGCCAATCTGTCCTCTGCTTGACAACCCCAAAGTGCTCCATCCTTGACCCTAATGAAGGCAGTGCCCCAGGTTCTGTCACTCTCTCTGCCTTGGCCTCCCTGCCATGTGCTTCCCTCAAGACCAATGAGTCATAACCTCTCTACTTCACTTTATCCTGTGATCTTTTATTGAACCATGGCTCACTATTCTGCATCCTGTGTTCCATAGTAATGGATGTTAATGTAACAAAGTCATAACAGCTTCTCATGAAGATGGGCAGACTACAGGTATGGGGTGTCAGTGAATGCAAGACTCCTAGTGACTGCTTCTTTTTGCTCTGTGAAATCGAAAATAAGGTCCTCAACTAAGACTGAAGTTCGGAGGGGAGGCAATGGAGGTTTAAAGAGAAAGGGTAGGACGTGAGATAATCATCTTGAAAAATGAATGAACTTGGGAGATGTGGTAAGATCACTGGTCAGTAAACCATTGTGAATCAACATTTTCGGCTATTATATGCTGGCTCCTGATATCCCCCCTGAGTTCCAAACTCATATATCCACCTGCCTGTTGGCACGTATCCCTTGCCTTCTCATAGGAAAATTAAAGCTATTCTCTCTCTGCCCACCTCCACCCAGTGCTCGTATGGCCCCCATTTCCAAAGCAAGATAATAAAACCTTTGACTAACTCATAAACTAGTGTAGGGCAATATGTTTTTTCCCAAGACTGAAAACACTGGAGGAGAATCATGGTTTTTGAAGGAATATTATTTTTTGAGTTTAGACATTGGATATCAGTCAAAATATCTATGAGAAAACCCAGTGGAGGGGTGAGTGACTTAGCTGATGCACATTGGATTAATGACCACCTGGCCTAATATTATTCCTCTGGCAATTATGAGGCATGTATATAGCCCAGTGTACATCTGATTCACCTGAAGATCTTATTAAAATGCAGATAGTGATTCAGTAGATCCAATGCCAGGTTTCAGATTCTGTAGTTCTAAAAAAAACAAAAACAAAAACTCCTCAATGATACCAATGGTACTGGTCCACGAATCTCAGTTTGAAGTTTAAAGGTTAGGAGACAGAGGGTTGCCTGGGTGGCTCAGTCAGTTAAACATTGAACTTCAGCTCAGGTCATGATCTCACGGTATGTGGGTTCGGACCCAATGTTGGGCTCTGTTCTGTGCTGACAGCTCAGAGCCTCGAGCCTGCTTCAGGTTCTGTGTCTCCTTCTCTCTGCTCCTCCCCCACTTGTGTGGCTCCCTCTCTCTCTGTCTTTCTCTCTCAAAAATAAATAAACATTAAAAATTTGTAGGTTCAATGGAATACTACATGGCAATGAGAAAGAATGAAATCTGGTCATTTGTAGCAACACAGATGGAACTAGAGGGTGTTATGCTGAGCGAAATAAGTCAGGCAGAGAAGGACAGATACCATATGTTTGCACATATAGGTGGCTTAGGAGGAAGCTAATGGAGGACCATGGGGCAGAAGAAGGGGGAAAATAGTGGGGGAGAGGGAGGGAGGCAAACCATGAGAGACTCTTGAATGCTGAGAACAAACAGAGAGCTGATGGGGGGGGGTGAGAGGGGAAGGGGGGTGATGGACATGGGGGAGGGCACTTGTTCTGATGAGCACTGGGTGTTATATGGAAACCAACTCGACAATAAACTATTTAAAAATTTAAAAAATAAATAAAAAGTTATAGGTTAATAGAAAACCATGCAGATCATTTCAATTTAATGTGTTCATTGCTATGGGAAATGTATGAATATAGGTTAGCAAACAGATTAAGGCAAAACCATGGAGATCATTCACTTGCGAGCCAATGAATGTGTTCTTCATTCTGAGAAAGATGTAGAACCGTGGAAGGATTTGAACATTGGGGTGACAACACTTGGGCATTTGTCATTTGAGTATCAGGGTGCAAGATGCTTACTGGCAGTCAACCATGTGTCAACTACTATCCAGGCAACAGACATAAAGAGTCAACAGTGAACAAGACAACCAGGGTCTTGTCTTCAGGGAGCTTACCTCCTGGAGAGGTTAGACAGGTAGTAGTAAGAAAACAAATTAATAAGGTAATTTTTGATTGCAGAAGTGTTGCAAAAAATAAAATAACAGTTTAATGTGATTGAGCCTCAGGGGACTGGTCTCGTGGGAAGTAGTTGTTGAGCCCAGAACTAACCATGCAGTGGAACCAGTTCTGCAGGCATCTGGGGGAAGCACATTCTGGGCAGAGGGAACAGCAGGGTGGTGGCCTTGAGGCAGGGGTGAGCAATGAGGCAGGAGAATCAACCAAATCAGTATGGCTAGAGCTGAGTGAGCAGGGGGAAATGGTAGGAGACGGTGTCAGAAAGATGAACAGGGGCATGTAGGGGCTTTAAAAGATGTGCTGGAGAGTTTGCATTTCATTTTAAATGTGGGAGTGCAAGATAACTCATGCTACCATGTGAAGATGGGATTGTTGAGTATGCCCATGGGTCAGGTGCAGTGTGGATTCCTTGGGCATACTCAGAACTGTGCTTTAGAAGGAGGGTTCTCTTAGCAACATGTAAAGCAGCTCAGAGAGGAAAGAGCAGCTCTTCTGAGATGTCTGCAATTGATATAAGGAGAGTATGAACAGGGGAAGTCAGACTCACGCTTCCGAATGAGGCTACAAGAAGTGAGATGAGAAATTCAAATAATATCCAACTCTCATAAGCCAGACATAGAGGCTAGGACTTTCTCACTAATATCCTCATTTTAAAAATTATTTTATTTCTTTGTTTGTTTATTAGAGAGAGAGAAAGAGCATGAGCAGGAGAAGGAACAGAGGGAGAGAGAGACAGAATTTTAAGCAGCCTCTATGTTCAGCAAGGAGACCCACGCGGGACTTGACCCCAGAACCCTGGGACCATGACCTGAGCCAAAATCAAGAGTTGGACTTTTAACCAACTAAGCCACCCAGGCACCCCCACATTTTAAAATGTTGAATACCCTCATTTAACCCTCTCTACAACCTCACAATGCTGGCTACCAAAATCAGTTTCCAGGGTTTCAAATCAGACCCACTGAAAGAGAGATCCAAGGGCATTTGGTTGTCAATACATAAATGCTTCGGGTGATTCTAAATTCAAGGGTGGTTGGAATCACTGGGTGGGGCTCCATCTTTCCACTCAAAGGAATGGAAACAGCTCTCCCCAATCCTTTCTTTAAACTCTGCAGATTAATTTACAACCTAAGGAGTGTCATTTCAGGAATTCTAGGATGAATCCACCTCAAAAATACCCACCAGCCAGGTTAGGGAGCCTGCTAAGGATGCTTCTCTGCTCCCTGCTCGGGTTGGTGTGAAATGTTGCTGGGGGTTTTAAAATAAAGGCAAATGTTGGGGTAATGCTTTAAGCTGCAATCCACATTTGTATTTTAATGTAAATGAGTTTCAGATCCTTCTTGAGAGAAAATTGGGTCTGGGAAAGGATGGACAGTTCTGGGCCCAGAATTGCAGGACAAAGGCTTAAGGGAGTGAAACAGGGAAGGGGAAAAGGGTAGGAGGTGGAATCGAAGCACTGAGCTTGACTTCCTTCCCACATCTGCTGGGAGTCCACCCTCTTCCTGAGCAGAGGGCTCTTAAAATTCTGAATGAAGAAGTAGAATATGGTTTTATAACTTTGCATGATCTGTGCTTGATTAGAGTCTAACGTGACCTGATCATCTGGTTAATTGACTTAAAATATGCATTTTTTAAAAAGGGAAACTCTGATCTGCATTTTAACTGCTTTCCCTTGTTGTAGCTGCTGGGCTGTGTCGTGTCCATGAGACCAGAAAAGGTTTTGTGTGCACAGCGGAGCTACAAGGTAGAACAAGGATGGTTCACTGACATTCAATTTCATAGAAACAGGGAGATAACAGAAACAGGGAAGGAAGGAAAGCCATCACTTATTGAGTACCAACTGTGTGCCCAGGGCTGCTTAGACATTTCTCATGAACGTTATCTTGAAGGCTTTTCATTTTCCTCTGGCTCTCCTTGAATCTCCCATATTGGAGATCAGCCCCAATGGTGACCACACCTACTGCCGCATCATTTGTGTGAAGATTAGTAATAATCAATATCTATCAAGCACATAACACATGCCAGGCACTTTATAGGAATCCCTCCATTGAATACTCTCAAGAGATGAGTTTCATTTATAGCCTCCTTTTCAGATAAAGTAACTGAACCATGGAGATGCTATTTGTCCAGAATCAACAACGCACAATCCAAGCGCATGTTTGGTCATCCAAACATGGCTACATGTTTAGCCATTATGTGTTATTGCCTTTTACTTAGACAAGAAATGCACAAAATTACACCTGCTCTGAGTATATTTCCTTCTAAGTTTAAGTTTGAGGTCTTCAGCCTTCTTAAGTTTTGCTCCCTTTTTCTCCCTAAAGGCGTCCTGTCTTCGTTTTAGGTTTCCACAGCCCACCTATACTCTTCACACCTCACTATCACTACCACTTCTTCCCTGAAAATATTACTCAATATCATTCACTAATTCATACAAATGCTATCTGTGCCTTCTAGACATAAATACACTTGGAAACTTTCTTTAACTATAAAGAGTTTTTTTTCTCCTGAGAATTTTTTGCTATCATCTCAGAGATAAAGGATCTACTTGTCTCCTTTTTTAAGTATTCTTTTTTTAAAAATATGTTTATTTATTTGAGAGAGAGAGAGACAGCGAGAGTACAGGAGGGGCAGAGTGAGAGGGAGAGATAGAATCTCAGGCAGGTTCTGTGCTGTTAGCTCAGAGCCCGATGTGGGGATTGAACTCATGAAACCATGAGATCATGACCTGAGTTGAAAGCAAGAGTCAGGTGCTTAACTGACTGAGTTACCCAGGTGCCCCTCTACTTGTCTCTTAACTGTGGTTTGGGTATGTCTTGGACCGGTGACTGATTGAAATATCTGGGTGTGAGAACTTACTCTCAAGGCCTTCCTGCTTATCTGGAGAAGGTGAGCTCTAGCACCAGAAGTGTGTTTTCTGAGTGATGTGAGGTTTTAGGAACAGGTGTCCTGGCCTTGTTAGCTGTGTGGAGCTGTAATTCCGAGACCTTGAGCCTACTGTGCCTGAACACTCATTCATTCATTGATCAAATAAGCATGGTCACTTGAATTGGTGCTGGAGACATTCTGATGATCAAGATTGACATTGTTCCCATTTCCATAACATTCGCAATGCAGAGTAGGAGACAGTCATTGGTAAGAAGTTTCAAGAAAAATGGGCAAATTTCATCTCCTATTGGCCCTTTTCCTTTCTCTTCTTTCCTTATTCTGCTGACATTGTAATTTCTCTCCCATCCCCTGCCCCAAGGTTCCCAGATGCTGTGTATCTAGAACTTTCCTTCTTCCCTTGTGCCAATATCCTGTCTTGGTCCTCCCTCTCACTTCTGCCTAGTGGGTGATGATTATGTTTGGCTCAGCTCACCACCAGTCAGGAAATCCATGGCTCCTGGTCCATTTTTCTCTGCCATAAGCTTTTTGGTTATTCCAGACACACAAAATTAAAAACAGCTATAAGAACAGGAAGTAGTTGATGGTCAAGTTCATATTATCCATCAATTAATTCATTTATTCATTCGGTAAATATTTCATAGCTTGTATCTTCCAGGGATTGAAATATAGAAAGGGAAAACACAGGATTTCTGCACAGTAAAAAGGCTATAAATTTCAAAAGACAAGTACCCCATCTATCTTCTGTATGTCTCTGTCTTTAATATTTAACTCCTTCACACCAGGTAGAAACTCAATAAATATTACTGAAATTAAAGAATATATTCATATTTTTCCAGAAAAGACACATGTATAAACTATAATAAAATAGATGGCCATCTATTCAATAAATATTGATTGAACATTTCCTAAATACTATATCAAACAAGACAGATTTAGTCCTTCCCTTATGACCTTACAGTTAAAAATCCACCCAAATAAGTGTTAGAGTTGTTTTAAGTGATGTGAAGAAGTGTAGGGTTCAGAGAGCATAAACCAGGTATGTTTGCCTGGCTCACCTGAAAGCCCTGCAGTCCAGTGAAGCTCCAACTGCTTCTGAAAAAACAAAAGACGATATGGTTGAGACACTTTGAGTTGGGGAAAGGGGGGAGTGGGAAGAAATGAGATTGGGAAAGAAAGCAGGTATTGGATTCTCAGAGCCTGGAGGGGAAGTTAAGGATTCAGGGTTTATCTCAAGAGCAGTGAGATTTTCTATGATTTTAAGTGAGAGAAAGGTATGGTGAATTTTAATTTTTAGAGAATTACTATTCTTTGAGGATAAAGAATGGGTGGCCATGAAGAGTGGACAGTAAATAGACTAATTAGGATGCTATTGCATATAGGCAAGAGTGGATATCCATTTGAACTACGAAGGTGATTTTGGAGGCAGAAAAGAGTGGGTGGAGGAGGGGCTCCTGGGTGGCTCAGTCAGTTAAGCATCCAACTTTTGATTTTAGCTTAGGTCATGATCTCACAGTTTGGGAGTTTGAGCCCCATGTCAGGCTCCATGCAACAGAGCCTACTTGGAATTCTCTCTGCCTCTCCCCTGCTTATACATTTGCATGTGCTCTCTCCCTCTATCTCTCTCTGTCCCTCTCCCTTTCTCAAAAATAAACTTTAAAAAAGTGGATGGATCTAAAATGTATCTTGTCTGCCGAATCATTAAGTCATGATCATTGGATTGTGGATGGGTGGTGATGACAGTAAGGATGATTATCAAGCAAAACCTTTATGTTTCTTGCCTGATCTAACTCATACACATTGGTATTATTTTCTGAGATTGAAATTATGGGAGGAAAACCATGCCTTTTAGAGGAAAATTATTAGTTAAGTTTTGAATACTATCACTTTGAGATACCTGTGAGAGATCCAAATGGGAATGTTGCATAATTTAACTGATACACATTGTATGACTTCCTGGCCTAACGTTATTTCTCTAGTAATTATGAGGTGTTCATGTGACCTAATCATAATGCCTTGACTCTAAAGCCACATAAGTGATTTATGGAAAAGCCATGTAAGCCTCACTACACCAGTTAAATTCCTTCTCTTAATCTGAGTGGAGAGAAGAGAGATTTTTTACATTTTGGTTGTAAAGCTGTGAAGCTAATTTCAGAGCTGTTGATGAATATGGCCCCTCTATGGGAATTATGTTGGCTTAAAAGAATAAAGATAATATACAAACATAGAAGAGTAGAGGAGAAAGAATCGTGAGGATACTGGAATCTTCTTGCTTCTGACCCTGGTTTGGTTACATGAGTTAAAAATCGCTTATCTGTCGTATCTATTTATTAATCAATCTCTCTCTCCCTCTGTCTCTCTTTCTCTCTGTTTTCCATTGTCTGTCTGCCTGTCTGTTTTGTTTTATCTTAGCTAGTTTTTGGTGGGATTTTATTGCTTATAAATCATGACAAAGCTAGCTATCTAAGTAGGCAGTTGGATTTGCAATCTAGGACCCAGTGAAAGAAATCTTACTTGTAGATATATTGTTGAGAGTTATTGATATAGATATAGAATTTGAAGACAGGAAGTGGAGAAGATTACCAAAACAGATAGAAAAGAGAGAGAAGAATACTGACATGTAAGCTCTGAGGAACTGTAACACAAAAGATCCGGGAGAGAAGGGCAAACTCCCAAGGAGGTTGAGAGAAATGCCTTAAGTCATTGGAGGAAAACCAGTAGTGTCGTGTCCCAGAAGCCAAGGGTATTTCAAAGACATGGTGCTCAACTGTGTAGAATGCTCAAGAGAGTAAAGTATGATAAAAACTGAAAAGCGGGCATGGGCAGCATAGAAGACACTCGTACATTTATTTACCAGAAATAACCTCAGTTACTTCTCAGTGAAACAGAGAGAGAGGTCAGGAGTCATTTGGAGGGATTGAAGAGTAAATGGAGATGAGGAAGTACCAGAGTATGGAAACCTTTCCTTTGAGAACCGTAGGAGGAAATAGAGAGGATGGCTCTGGAGAGGGAGATCAGAAAGGGAGATTATTGTTATTTTTTAAGATGAGAAAGACTAAAGAAAAAATATATTTAAAGATCTATTAGAACACAGAAGAGAGAGCAGATAACTCTACCTGGATGAGTGGAGAAAGGTTTCCCCAAGGAGATGGTTTTGAGCTGGATTTTGAGTAGAGAGTAAAATTTTTCCAAAGGAAGAAGGCATTGCATGCAAAAGGAAGATTGTAAGCAAATGTACAATGGTGTTTTTGCAGAATGGTCAGTAGCTCAGTGCATGGAAAATGTTAACCCTGGATTCTGTTAGGAATAAAGGAAAACACACTCAAGACCTTTTTTTACATGTTGTCTTTGTTTTTAATTTCATTTTTAAAATAATGGGGTAAGCCATATTATCTTTAAAGTCTGTTCCAATATAAAAATCCATAGCAAATGGGGATCTGTCTTCAATGTTTTGTTAGACTGATAATAATATTCCCCCAAATGAATATTGCACTACAGGTGTTTCCTCTAATTATGCTTTACATTGTGTGGTGAGGGATTCCAGGAGGTTGGAGGGTCAGCTAAAGTGGCCTACTTAGAAAAAATTAATCCTGAATTATCTCTGAAAAATTTTTAACATTTATTTGTTTTTTGAGAGACAGAGAGAGAGCAGGGGAGGGGCAGAAAGAGAGGAAGATACTGAATCTGAAGCAGACTCCAAGCTCTGAGCTGTCAGCACAGAGCCCAACATAGGGCTTGAACCTACCAACTGTGAGATCATGACCTGAGCTTAGTAAGACACTTAATCGACTGAGTCACCCAGGTGCCTCTCCTGAAATATCTTTGAAGTCTGCTATGTTTTAACTTAAAAGTTCGCGCTTTTTTTTTTAAAAGTACATCCTATTCCTTAATGTAGTTGACATGATTTTATTATTAAAGTGTTTTATTATTATTCATTGATGCCCAAAGAAGATGGGCCAGCTTCACCCTTTAGATTTAAATATTTTCAGATAGTTACTTCCATAAGCTCTGAGCAAAGGTGAAAGTCCCTGGCTGTCTCCTATTTTGCACTCCTTTTTCCCTTGCCCATTCACTGCCACCTTTGGAAAGGCAGGGGGGACCTGAGCACTAGCTCTCTACACAAGTGAGGTAGGGTGGAAACTGAGGCAGAAAAGTGCTCTTTAAGAGTAGTTTAGCTGAATTGATTGATCTTATAAATGCTCTGGGCCAGAGGGACCAAAGTAATTGCATTATGAGCCTTAGCGTCTTAGCTACTCACATATCATATTACTCACATACACTTGGCCATAAGAATTTTCTTTACAAAAGAGTACAAAATATAAAAGCCACATGAAATTGCCTGAAAAAAAAATGCACATTAATTGGATTCTTGGCAAACGACTGCAAAAATGTCCCAGAACTGACAAAGCAAGTTATTTTTAGACAACTTTACCCTAAAATATGTTGGTGCCTCTGTGAATGAGTTCATCACACATGCTACAAACTCCTTTGGCTGGATCCTTTAAAAAGTATCTTCATTTTTCCTCTTTATTATGTAATAAAATAAAATGAGTAGTCTCCTGGTGCCGTCTCTTGGCAGCATTGCTCAATCGAAAGTTCTTTTTACTGTTTCTGTCTTCACATTTGCCATCCTTCATATGGGCCCTTTTATTCATATGCTCCCCCTTTTATATCCTGAAGCTGTGAATAGAAATGTAAGTTCTGTCCACCATTCATTTAGTATTTTAGTTGACCTCTTGATCTCATTTTTAGCCCATGAGCTCACCCTTAGGATGATCAGATTTCCTATATACTATAACCCTTTGCTCATTCTCCAAAGACAAAGTTGAAGACAAGCACTTTATATGGCATTGCAAGGGAAGGTAAAGCCACTGGTAGTTATGGAGATCTGACTTTGCGATCAGAGACCTGCCAATGATTAGAAGACCTCACCTAGTTGGTCTTAAAATGGAATTAGCCCAGATGGTGCCAATGGGAATTAAGGCACTGCATGGTCCCAGAGCAAACACAATACCTGTCGTTTGGATGGTCTTAATCTCAGAGGCAAATGAGGAAAATAAGGCCTTCAGAGGCCTAGCCACACATTCCCCAGTGATTATAGTACCAAATACTCATGATTCAAAGTGACTGGTTATCAGATACTAGAAACATCTTCTAAATCGTTAAAGGATTTAAAAGTCTGCTTAAGGGCCCCTTGTTATCGAAATTAATGAATTTTAAAGTCATTTATACACATTTTTGAGGCTGCATCTACAGAGGCTTTCAATAATGTTAGCCATATTTCTCACTGGAAAGAAAAGCAAATTTACTTCTGGAAAGCACGGCTTGGATACAGATATATTTCCTTAGTGTAGGCTGTTTACTTTGCTCACAGAACCTCTACCACATTTATCCTGGACACATTTTAGGAACTCTATGCAAACAGGCAGACTCACAGTGCTTACTTCTTTGTTTCCAGTGGCCTAGAACTTGGCCTAAGTGTTAAGGTAGATTCTTGGTGTATGCATTGCTATTAGGGGGTAGGCTAATCCGGAGCCCCTCTGTACTCACGAGATGAGGTCTCGTCCTGTAAATTATTTGCTATAAAACTCTCTTATGACAGAAATGATCAATTTCTGGGCTTCAGAGTTAAGCCTGAATCTCTGGTAACATGCACATAGTCAGGTTGAATCTTTCTTTATACTATACTGTCATTCGTTTAGACCTTAATGGGAATGAAGATTCTGAAAGACTGTGGTGCAGAGTGGAGAAGAGAGTGCAGGTTGCCGCGATGCTATGGATGATAATGAAGAAAGGTTCTTTGAAGGCCAAAATGAATAAATCCTGAGTTTTGCCTAATTCCATAGTTGTGCGTGGGATGGTCTTGCCCTTGGGATGGCACTAGCACAGCTTCTTCAAAGAAGACAAGTTTCCAAACTATGAATATTTAAAAAAAATAGTGTTTGTTCATTTGTTTTGAGAGAGAGAGAGCATGAATGCAAGTGTGGGAGGGGCAGAGAGAGAGAGAGAGAGAGAGAGAATCCCAAGCAGGTTCCAAGCCATAGATGCAGAGCCTGACACTGGGCTTGATCCCATGAACCATGAGATCATGCATGGCCTGAGCCGATATCAAGAGTCAGACACTTAGCCAACTGAGCCACACAGGCACCCAAAACTTTGGGTACTTTTTTCTGTAATAGCAATGAAATCTATGGTGTCACAGAATCTAAGAGCAGCTCCCATTTCTGGAGGTCCCCTCTGCGGGCACACACCAATGGATGTCAGTGTGGGCAAAGCAACATGACTTCCATTCAACTGTGTCTCTCACACATCCTTGGTGGCTGACCTTCCTGCTGCTGCTTACAGGTTTGACTCTTGAGGTTAGTGATAAAACACTTGCACCCAGAGTTTTCTTTCCTTCTGATGTGTTTGTCTGGTCTTGCTCTCAGGGTAATAACTGCTTTATAAAAGGAGTTGGAAAGTGGACTCTCATCTTATTTTTTGGAAAAGTTTATGAAAGATAGGTATTTCTTCTTTGAACCTTTGGTAGGAGCCACCAAAGCCACTGGACCTGGGTTTCTTCTTGTGAAGTTTTTTGTTGACTCTGTGTGTCAAGAAGAAAGAAGTTTGTGCATTGTCTCATGACCACTAGGTAGTGACTTATTGCCTAGAGGCTGTGAGGGAACAAAAGGCTTCTTTTTAGGATAATGAAAATATTTTAAAAGTAGATTGTGGCAAGCAGGGGAGGGACGCAGAAAGAGAGGGAGACACAGAATCTGAAGCAGGCTCCTGGCTCAGAGCTGTCAGCACAGAGTCTGACGCTGGGCTCGAATCCACGAAGTGCGGGATCATGACCTGAGTGGAAGTCAGATGCTTAACTGACTGAGCCACCCGGGCGCCCTTCTTTCTTTCTTTTTAATTCTTTGGGTCTGCTCTTTTTTCTAGCTTATTAAGTTGCCTCCATCTGGCCCCTTGGGGCTTGCTGACCAAACAAGTCTGATGTTGCAGATTTGGAGCTCACATGCCTTAAAGATTAAGACCTCAAGGATTAAGATTTATGACCAATCTTGTCCTAGAAACAGCAGTTAGTGTCTTTTAGATCCTGGAGGTGAGACTATTTTTACGTGCTACCAATTCAAGAAGGCAGAATTCCCAGGAGACAATTAGCAGAGATTTTTCTCTTTTTTTTTTTCTTTTTTTTTCTTTTATCAGAGGGTGTCCCATCCACTCTCCAGCTCAATTGCTATTGCCACATTATATAGAATAATTTTAGTTACCATTACCTCAGATGAGCCAAACTGCCAGATTGTTGGTGCCGGCTTACTGCCCCAGAAGCAAGCCCGGATCTTTGTGCTGTGTGCACTAAATTGTCCTGCCTTTCTCGCCCATGTGCCTGGTCCATGTAGATGCTTATCATGTTTTGAACCTGCTTTAAGTATTGTTTTACTTATTTATTTATACTGTGCCTATCATTGTTCTTGTTTGAAGTGGGGGATGGACATACAAAGCATGTACTTACTGAACTAATCTTGATGCCTCCTTAGGGTGATTCTTGCTTAAATACAATCTCCAAATTGCTTTAAAAATAACTTAAGGCCAACTGAACTAAACCTTTTCTTTGTGTTTTCTTAAACTTCAGAGCAGTGTTACCCAATAGAAATAAAACACAAGCCGCATAAGCACTTTTAAATAGAAATAAAACACAAGCTGCATAAGCACTTTTAAATTTTCTAGTAGTTACACTAAAAATATAAAAAGAAACAGGTTGGGGTGCCTGGGTGGCTCAGTCAGTTAGGTGGCCCATTCTTGATCTCGGCTCAGGTCGTGATCTCATGGCTCCTGAGACGGAGCCCCACTTCCAGCTCTGCGCTGACAATGTGGAGTCTACTTGTGATTCTCTCTCTGACTCTTTCTCTGCTCCTCCCCTGTTTGCACGCTTGCTCACTTTCTCACTCTCAAAATAAATGAACTTAAAAGACTAAAAAGAAATAGGTCAAGTTAATTCTCATAATATATTTTATTTAACCCAATACAGATCTTTCCCAATTTATGATGGGGTTCTGTCCTGCTAAATACATCTAAGTTGAAAATATCCCAAGTTGAAGATTCATTTTATACAACTAACCTACAGAACATCATAGCTCAGCTTAGCCTACCTCAAACGTGCTCAGAGCGCTCAGGTTAGCTTACAGTTGCACAAAGCCTAATTTACAATAAAGTGACCGGCTCATGTGATTTATTAAATACCACCCTGAAAGTGAAAAACAGAATGGCTGAATGGCTGCAGAATGGTCGTGAATGTATTGGTTGTTTACTCTCTTATCGGGTGGCTTACCGGGAACAGTGGCGGCTGTCCATGACGGATTATCATACCGAGTACCATTAGCCCGGGAGAAGATCCAAATGGAAAATGCAAAGTAGAGTTTATGTTGAATGTGTATCACTTTTGCGGTATCGTAAAGTCAAAAATTGTACATTGAACCACCAGGAACCAGCACACGATCATTTCAAAATAAGATCAATATAGAAACCAATAATAGGATTTTTTAAAAATATTTTTTTATTTATTTCTAGGAGAGAGAGAGACCGCGTGAGCAGGGGAGGGTCAGAGAGAGAGGGAGTCACAGACTGAAACAGGCTCCAGGCTCTGAGCTGGCAGTCAGCACAGAGCCCGACGCCGGGCTCGAACCCACGAACCGCGAGATCATGACCTAAGCGAAAGTCGGACGCTTAACCGACTAAGCCACCCAGGCGCCCCAATAATAGGATTTTTTAATTCTTCTTTCATACTAAGTCTTTGAACTCCAGTGTGTATTTTATACTTACCACACATCTTAATTCAGAGTAGCCACGTTTCAAGTGCTCAATAGCCATATGCAGCTAGTGGCTTCTGTATTTGATGTATAGATGCAAAGCACATATAAAATGATAGGAAATCGAATCAGCACCATTACTACTTTGGATGTGGGGGAGCCTTTTTGTTCTAAGAATTTCATTAAGTAATTAAAAGACACAAAGCAAAACTTAGATGGCCTCAAAGGCTGTATGTTCCTCTATTATACCTGTCATCACAGAGCTAACACATTTGGAGGATTTTCCTTATTTTCTCTTTTTGAATTGAGGGAAGAGAGCACAAAGGCCTTATGTGTACAAATTTGCAGTAGAAACAATACTATTTATCCTATCAACCTTGGAAAACTGTTTTCTGAAAAATCAGAGTTTTGGGTTTTTTGAGTTACATGAAAGGAGAATATATAAGCCTCAAAATTCTTGTTGCATTAATTACCTATAAATCCTAATGAAGGATTTAAGTGCCATTTACTGAAAAAAAAAAAAAAAACAAACATTTGAAAGTGCTGGAAGGGATCAGAAAGACATCCTAGAAGTGTAAAATATGATGGAGTTTTATGGGTTCTATGGAATTTCGGGGGTGAGATTAATTTTCAATTCCCCCGTGACAAAGGGTATTTGGTTTTACTGAATGTTGTGGTAATCGTTTTGATGGGCTGTTTACAGCCTGACACCCCAGGTATGTCAGGCAGATAGGTAGATCTGTTTAAATGCAAGAACTCTTTGTCCGCCATGTGGGTCTTAGCAACCCTTGCTATTTCCGGGGAAAGTAATCCTCTCAACATATATTGTTACATTATTAAATCACTTGTTTCCTAAAGCATGAGACCACCTTCTCTCAAGATCTCTGAATAAATCACATTACTTTATCAACCTGCTTATTTACACAGCTTAGAAATGCCGATAGTTCACCAACCTCCTGATTTTATGGCCAATCTTCAGACACGCTAATCTGTCACATCTTTTGAAATCCCTTCCTTCATGGGTAAGAGTTTTCCCCGGGAATTCCCAATCATGTCATATTTAATGAAAACAATACCCCTAATCGCATTGGTACATAGCCCTTTCCTCTCGGGGATCTCCAAATGGTTTCCAGATGGGTGGGGGTCAGTTTTCAAAAGCCCCCTGTCAAGAAAGAAGGGGAGGGGATTAGTTCTCCATCAAGGTGGAGGGGGGAGTGAGGCTCGCAACGGGATTGAATCATTACCCATGTCATCCAGTCCATCTGTGCTGTATCACTTCCTTTCGGGCCCAATGTTCCAATAAGCTGACATGCACCTATTTGGCAGGGACTCCTCTTGCACTGCCCAGGGAACCATCACCCTGTCATCACCACTGGATACGACAGGTTCCAGAAGTTCAGAAATTGTTTTTGACATGGTGGGAAGCATGTTCACGTCAGGAACACGTCATTTCCTATGTAAGTGGAAATGTTTTTGTCAATTTCTGTCCTTACCTACCAGTATGTAACCTCCATGAGCCCCCTCAGCTTCATCCGTTTGGTTTGCAGGTGTGTTTACTGCGCAGGCACTTAGTAGGAGCTCAGTCAATAGTCAGTGAATAAAAGAATGAATGTCTGTGTGAAAACCTCACTTCCTTTCAAACGCTTAAATGGAGTCAGAGAAACCTAGAATAACATCACAGCGCTGTCGTTTACTGGCTGTGAGATCTTGAGAGAGCCGCTTGACCTCTCTGGTTTCTCAGGGATGAAATGGAGTAATAATACCTACGTTACAGGTTGGATGAGAATTAGATGATGTAAAACGCTCAACTGAGCATAGGGTCTGGCTTGCAGTGAGCACTCAGCAAAGAGTGGCTATTTGAAAAAAAAATGCATTATTGTTCCCGTGGTTCCTTATCCGGAAGGTTGTTAGATCTTGGAACCCTAACTTTACCCATGGAGGTGAAGCCTCAGGGCTAAGTTCTGTTCCTTCAAGGGTCCAGGACAAAGACTTGGGCATAACTTCAGGTCCCAGGGGGCCTCTGGGGCAGCAGGAACACACTGAGGGGTTTCCCAGCAAATCTAAACACAGTCTTCAAAAATATCTTGTTCCGCACACAGATATGGCAAGCCAGCTTCATATCCCAGCCCAGCAGGGACAGTTTCTGAGAAGGGGAGGGGGCTCATGATACCCCACAGCAGGTGGCTTTCAACTCACAGAAGGAGAGATTTGGTTCAGCCCCCTCTGGCTGGTAGTTATCAAGTTGTCTTTGCTGAATGGTGTCTTGTCCTTATTTGGGCAAGGAGGGATGTGGGGGGTGCTAGTGAGGCAGGACGTTCATTCCTACACCCTGATTACCAGTTCCTTCCCAGCCCTAGTGTGGTAAGAGCAGTTAGAGTGACAACAGCTGATTCACCCGGCAGAACCCGTCACCTTCTGGGGAAAGAGATACTGGCATTCTTCCCCGGAGGCCCTCCTGAAGGACACATACCTCTGAAAGCAAGGGAGTGTTATGTGCACAATCTTATCTGCTTCTCCAAGCACAGAAAGAATATTTTACCAGTCATTTTAAATAAGTGGCCCTGCAAAAATGCAACATTACTCAGATAAGCATTCCTGGCACTTCCAGGAGTAGGGCCAGGGGAGCCCTTCCAAAGAGTTAATCATATAATGTAACAAAAGATACAAAGAGCCATTTCTCAGTTGTCTGCACTTTCACACGTCATTATCATCACTTGGACAACATTTTTCAGTTTAAGGAAAGGGAGGGGAAAGTATTTCAGAGACAGAGCATGCAAATAAAGATTTCTATTAAAGCACATATGTGCATGCCTAGGTCTGCTTTCACACACATGCACACACACATGTGCATGCACACCCATGCATCCATACACTGACTTCTCTCAGGACTCCTGCACAGAGTGGTCATGTGGAAGCACTGACCTTACAAACTTTGCCAGCTCCTGCCACAGCTGACCCGCCACCCAGGAATGCTAAGAATGTCCTCCCCCCTCCCCCTACCTTCCTGCCCCCCACCCCCCATGCTAGCCCACCTTCCCGAATCCTGTTCAGTCATCTGGGCTCCAGCCCCAGTGCCTGGAGAATACCCAGCGCCTGGAGATTACTGCCCTTCAGATTTCACTGTGATCCACATTCTGCTTTCTCTAAACATCTGTGACATGTAGCACTAGCCCATTTTTCTCATCGGAAGTTTGTTCTTATAACTGGAAGAGTGGAATACACAATCGCGTGGGTCTTGCACAGAAGGGTCATAAATCCTCACACCCCCTCTTTTCCTAATGGAAGGTCTCTGCGACGCCTTCCTAGGGCAGGGATGTGACCTAACACACTGAAGCAGCATTTCAAAACCTCTGCAGGGGCTCCCATAGCCATCGGTGATCTGACGGTGCTGACTGACCCTAGATGTCTTAAGCAGGGGTCAGGGGCCCAGAGGGCAGCCTGGGGTCCATCTGAGGGGAGCAGGGTGGGGCGCTGGGGTCAGAGGGGTGGGATGACACTGGACACCATTCAGTACATCGATGTAAGGCTCCAACTGCATAAAATAAGATTTGACTATGTTAGCATGGAAAGGATTCTGCCATATTCAGAAAACATGGATTCCTGGATATTGAAATAGATCATATGATTTTTAAAAGTAATGGTTGTTTTTGGAAGTGTGTATGTGTGTGTGTGTGTGTGCGTGTGCACGTGCACACTTGCAATGGATTCCAGAGTTACCTGTGGGACAACCAGCAAGCCCTCCTTCTGTGGCTTACACTTCTTCAGAGCCCCTCCTGGATGCCACTGAGTCGAAACACTAGACTCAGTGAGCACCTACTCTGTGCCAAGTAATGTTCTACCGAAGCGAATCAGCTTCCACCATCCAGGAGGTAACAACCTTCCAGGAAGATAGAGATGAGGCCAGGGAGCACAGTGTGTGGCGCTGGGGGGTGCTGGTGGGGCTGGTAGCTCCAGTTTAGATGAATTAGATGATGCAACACTGATGTGGGAGCTAATTATAGAAAAATTCAGCTCTCCTGGATTATAAACAATTTCCTGTAACTATTTTATTGAGAAATCTCATCTCATGAGGATTTTTGTGTGTGTCCCTTTCCGGACTAATTTGTTTCTGTGGTGTGTGTGTGTGTGTGTGTGTGTCTTTAACTGTCATTGGGATTATCATACACAGAGCCTGCGCAGGAGAAACTCAGGTACCGCCTGAGTCCCATGTCACTTGTGCTCGCCCTCAAACCCTTTCAGTGCCCAGCCGCCCCTGCGCAGCCCCCCACCCACACCACACACGCATGTGCACACGCACGCAACCTTTGTGTTAGGAGGTCTTTAAAATACAACGACCTGGCTGACCAAGCACCTTCCATCTCATTACATGATTGTGGGGAGAACAGACACTGAGAAGCTGTTTCTCTGTCCTCAGACAGTTTATGGCAAAGAGCAGCCTCCTGCGCGGGGTTCTGGGATCTGTTCTCATTCCCATTCCCATCTTCCCATCAATAAATTACATAGGAAGTTAGGGTTTGTTTGTTCATTTGTTTGTTTTTAACATTTATTCAGTTTTGAGAGACAGAGCATGAGTGGGGCCGGGGCAAAGAGAGAGGGAGACACAGAATCTGAAACAGGCTCTGAGCCATCAGCACAGAGCCCGATGTGGGGCTCGAACCCATAAACCGTGAGATCATGACCTGAGCTGAAGTCGGATGCTTAACCGACTGAGCCACCCAGGCACCCCAGGAAGTTAGGGTTTTTGTTTTTTTAATTTCCTTTTTCTAAAGTTTAAAATGAAAGCAGGGAGGAGCAGAGATATTACTCTCCAGGGCAGAGCAGGGCTGGGGCCTTGGGTGTCCCAGGCCCGGTCAGGTTGTCTGTATGTGTTTCCCTCGCCACAGCTCTCCGTGATTTATCCAGTGTATCCATGATCGCCTTTCTCAACCATGTGGCCACGTCAATCCGGAAGTGATGCTGGTGCCCTCCTCACTTGGCAGGCTTCTCTCCCCGCAACCAGTTTCTCATCCTCCAGCTCTTCCCTCTTCTGAAAATGCTCTGTGTCTCCGCATCTCCTGGTATCACTCACCTTTGTCCCCTTCCCTGCAAGGGGGAGCTCTTCCCGTCAAGCCTCCACCCCCTGCATTGGGCCCTACCCCTTCTCGAAAGCATTGCTAAAATTCCATCTCCTGTAGCCCGCCTTAATCACCTAAGCCCGGAATGCTCACTTCTCAGCCTGGAAAGGACTCACTGTCCTTCTGTGGTATTGTTCTCATTCATGCGTTTGACAAATAATTGTTGAACACCTAGCATGCCCCCAAATCAACACTGCTCGGTATGCGGGATACAGAGGTGAGCAAACACAGACAACAAGCTTTCTGTCCTGTGGTGGGTTCCTAGACTGGTTGTGGGGTCTTTCTTTCTTTCTTTCTTTCTTTCTTTTCTTCCTTCCTTCCTTCCTTCCTTCCCCTTCCTTCCTTCCTTCCCCTTCCTTCCTTCCTCCCTCCCTTCCTTCCTTCCTTCCTTCCTTCCTTCCTTCCTTCCTTCCTTCCTTCCTTCCTTCCCATGTTTATTTTTGAGAGAGAAGAGCATGAGTGGGGTGGCGACAGAGAGAGAGGCAGACACAGAATCCGAGGCCAGCTCCAGGCTTTGAGCTGACAGCACAGAACCTGATGCAGGGCTGGAACTCATGAGCTGAGAGATCATGACCTGAGCCAAAGTCGGATGCTTAATAGACTGAGCCACCTGGGCGTCCCTGATGTGGGTTCTTTCTAGGCAGGACTAGGTCTAACAGTTCCTTCTATCCTCCAGAATATAGTAAGAATTCGATTGAATGTACTGAACTGATTAGTGAGTTCCTTTATTCTTTTGTACAGGGCCATACCGAGTTGGAATCAACACTGTAAATAAACCCCCTAAATATCTGGGGCTGAATGTGGAAAGAAGAGGCATACATTCCATTCTTATTAAAAACATCAAGCGGTTGTTTTCTATATCAAATGTGGAATTCTGGTTTTATCAAACACGTCTCAGAGAAAAACCCCAGCCCCCAAAGCAGACAGCAGTTGTAAACATCTCCTCTTGCTGCTAAATTCCAGATCCTGACCTGTGAAATGCCAGTTCTCTGCTCCCTCCGGTGGAACGGAAGCTAAGCCCCAAAGGTATTTGTGTGTTTAGACCCTCTGCGTGATGCCTGGTGCTGGACCGGGAGTTAGCTCAACCCACAAACCACCAGCAAAGGGGCTGAAAAAAGACAAGACCCAGAGGTTGGGAACACAATTGCTCAATGGCCCAGAATCTGGATCTTGGAAACCAAATTATGGTTAGCCACATTGTTTTATTATTGACCTTGTTCTTTGGCACACAGAGTCTGATGTGTACACTCTATCTTTTGCTTTTTTCTAACCAGTCTCCTCCATCCCACCAACACAGTTTACTCCAAAACATGGTGAATGGCACGTACTCTGGCATTTTTTTGGGCTTAAAACACAGTCAAAACTCTTGATGATGTAAAAGAACAACAAATGAAATCAGCTATTTCCTTCCTGATTACTACACCACTTTAAAGGAATGCTGAGGTTTTGTTTGTGAAAAATACATCGATGATTATGTAACCAGTGAGATCTCCATTTCTACCTTATTTTGTTTAGCGCAGACTCAGTTAAATTTCTCAGCCGTCATATAATCTTCTTTAATCGTCATACAATCTGGCGAACTTTTATCACATCCTGAGGTTGGATATGCAAAGGTATTGGGGAATGAGTTTTGTTCTGAGGTGAAGGAGGCAATGCAGGATAGGTTTTCCATCTTAAATTAGCACATATCATAGGTTTGTGGGAGGACCATGACATCGGGTGACCAGAGTGAAGGGGTAATAGCAGCCTAAGAATCACAGGACGGCTGGGGAAGACACAGAACATTTCTCCTAAGTCCAGCTGAGATTAATGCCCAGGCTGGGGAAGAGCTGCATCACCCTTCTGTAGCACTGAGCTGGGTAAGCCAGTGGGCTTCTGGAGAATTTCTGTTTGCGTGGCTAAATATTAAGAGGTGATCTTAGCTGGGTCTACTCTTATACTATATGACGACTGTTATTAGGGCCCTGCTAACTGATCATACATTTGATTGCCTAAAGCATAGTCTTGTGGTTTATTTTGATCAAGTCCATGGTCATTAGGGCAGTGGGGGGCGTGAAAGAACTTACCAGTCAGTTCTTCTGTGTTGTGCATTCATTTCTCCTGTTAACATTAGTGGAGGGTGTATTATAGACTGAATGTTTGTGTCCCATCCCAAATTCATATGTAGAAGCCCTATTCCCGAATGTGATGGTATTTGGAAGTGGAACCTTTGGGGCACCTGGGTGGTTCAGTCGGTTAAGTGTCCGCCTTCAGCTCAGGTCACGATCTCACGGTTTGTGGGTTTGAGCCCCGCATTGGGCTCTGTGCTGACTGCCAGCTCAGAGCCTGGAGCCTGTTTCAGATTCTTTGTCTCCCTCTCTCTCTAACTCTCCCCTGCTCACGCTGTCTCTCTCTTTCTCAGAAAAAAAAAAAAACAACAACAACATTGGAAGTGGAGCCTTTAGGAGGTAATTTGATTTAGATGGGCTCATGAAGGTGGGGCCCACAAGATGGGATTAGTGCCCTTGTAAGAGGAAGAGCCCAGAGCTTGCATTCTGTCTACTATGTGAGGACACAGAAGGCAGCCACCTATAAGCCAAAAAGAGAGGTCTCACCAGGTCCTGAATCTCCTAGAAGGGTGATCCTAGGAGCCTCTAGAACTGTGAAAAACAAATGTCTGTTGTGTAAGCTGTTTAGTCTATGGTACTTTGTTTAGTAGCCTGAGCTAAGACAAACTGTACTTGCTGAATAGAAAACTGCTCTCATCTCTAAATGCACCACACTTCTTCTCCATATTCACTTAATATTTCCAGTATTTAATTAGAATCTTTTACTGTACAGTTGACCCTTGACCAACATGGGTTTGAACAGCACTCATGGGTCTGCTCACATGTGTTTTTTTTTAATATAAATACAGAACAGCATTGTAAATGTATTTTCTCTTCCTTACGAGTTTCTTAGTAACATATTCTTTTCTCTACCTTGATTAATTGTAAGAATGCAGAATATAACACATATAACAACATGTATATTTAATATTTTAAATATATATAACTTATTCATACAACATATAAAATATGTTTTAATTGACTGTTTACATTATCAATAAAGCTTCCAGTCAACAGTAGGCTCTTAAGAGTTAAGTTTTGGGGGAATCAAAAGTTATACTTCTCAACTGCACACGAGGTCAGCTCCCCTTACCCTCACATTGTTCAGAGGTCAGCTGTATCCTTTTACCTGTTCCGATACCATTTTTCACCCCACTAGGGTAGAAACTAGGGGAACAGAGTGGGACAGACTCTCCCTCCAAGCCCCAGGAAGGAACTAACACTGCCAGCACTTGGTCTCAGCCTTCTAACCTCCGGGACTGTGCTAGAATAAATATCTGTTGTTCAAGCTACCCAGCTTTGTGGTGCTTTGTTAATGACCATCATGGGAAGCTAGTACTCCCCACTCTACATTATCTGCAGACAGTGACTTGGGGTCCTTTACCCCCAAATCTCTAGCAGCCGACATACCTGCTAGATGTTTACGGAAACCTTGAGCTGCCTTCGCAAGCCAAGCTCTCTCAGACTTTCAGTTGGGGGATAGAAGTTAAAATGGAGAGAAAAATGAGAGACTGGATCTGGTACATACCAGAATTTTGCCCAAGTTTTTATTGCCCCCCCTTCCCCCCAGATTCCTAAATCATGGTGTCTCTTTCTCCACACGCATAGAGGAAAGAGTCCAAGATGCCAAGATCCAAGGCCATTCGTCTTTAAAGCCATCTGCTAACAGGGTAAGTAAGAACATGATGTCTTCACCCTGTGTCATACCCCCTCCCTACTCTGGGGTTTAGCTACCCCACAATTTCCTAGGGAACTCTTGTTTCTTATTATTTAAAGGTTAACTTGAAATTCATGTTGGATGAGAAAAGTAAAAAAACTCTGGAAAGCTGTGCATGGATAAGTGTTTTACCTTAGGTTAGCTTTTAATTCCAGAATCTTTGAAAACTCTCAAACTCAGTGATGGATTTATGTGGTTCCCTGACCAATACAGATATTTGTAATAATAATCATAATAGAGAAAAAGATAGCACAGCCTCAGAATGTTTTCCCTTTACTCAGCTGAAAATCAAACCAGACAGGCAATTACCAAGGTTTTGCTATAATATATAATATGTGTCCACTGCATTTGTGGCACGTTACATATTACATGGTTATTATCCTGCATTTTCATCCAATCATCTTATTAGCTTTGGTATTTTTATGTGGTGAATGACTACAAGCTGAAAGTCAAGTGAGGAAGGCACTGGTAGAGAAATAAAACACAGGCTGAGTAAAGTAGGACTACAGCAGACCACAGTTGAGGGTGTTAATAATAAACTCTTGACAAATGGAAAAATATTAAAGTACTACAGTGAGCACCACCTGTGATACCATCTTTACCATGTAACTAATTCTATAATTCATTCTACTATCATACCACAATTACACCTCATTCCTCTTTCTCAAGTCATGGTTAGGCAGCATGTTGAGTGCTTTTGTAATGTTCTCTGCACTTAACTAAAAAAGAAAATCAAAAGAGAAGCATACAGTATTAAAATAGAATTCACAATATAATTAAATATATTTTTCAGACCCTAGAGAATGCCATTGTATATTCTGATGTATTATTAAAAGAAAATGAAACCACACCATGAAATTCTAAAAATAAACTTGGACCCATTTTTACAGCTCATTCAACTGGTTTTCTAAGTTATGAGTCATTTGTTACTTTTGGTGTTTGATGTCGTTTGCCTAGAGCTACACTGAATCCTATTTTGGGGATATGAGTAAAGATATGATGAATTATAATAAATCAGGCTGCCATTCCGATTTTTTTTTCTAATAGTGTTCTATCTTCTCTTTCTCATTTCTAAATTCCCTAACCTGTTCTGTCTTATCTTCTGGAGCTTAAGTTTTGTTTTCTTTTATTTTTTTCTCACCTGCTCCTACATCCCTCCTTTCTTTTTAAAGTTAATGTTAACCATCACCACTGTGAAGTTCAGACTTTTCCATCCCAAAGATAGAGTAATGTGGCTTAGTCAATCAGCTCTGAGGGTAAAATTCAACTTCTTACATTATATTCTAAAAAGTAGGATTTGTTGGAAGAATTGGGTGATTCAGTCGGTTAAGCACCCAACTCTTGATTTTGGCTCAGATCAAGTCCTGAGTCAGGCTCTGTGCTGACAGCTCAGAGCATGCTTGAGATTCTCTCTCTCTCTGTTCCCCTCCTGCTCATGAGTGTGTACACTGTCTCTCTCCCTCTCTCAAAATAAATAAATAAACATTAAAAAAATAAAAAGTAGGATTTGTAGAGAAAGATTTTGAATTTTTTCTCCAACATAGGAGAAAATGACCATGTGCGATGTATTAAAACAAAAGTCTGAATGCCACTCACTAATACAGTACCTGATATGTAAGTTTTCATCGATTATAAGTACATACTCAACCATATGTTCTGACTTTGAGAACCAAAAATCACAATGTATATGTTATGAGCAATTTTTTTTTGACCCAACAAAGAGTAGCAAATGACAAAGCAATCTGCTGAAAATATGTAACTTCTTTTCTCTAATCACTAGGTATGATGAGCTACTTAAACTCAGAGTGTAGGACCATTTATTTCTGCTCTGTAGCTTAATGCCAAGGTCACAATGAGGCTCCAAAGGTTGAACTGAATCAAAGCAAAGGAGTAAACCCTTGATCAAAATCAACTATGTAACTGCCTGTTGGAATAGACAACATACCCTTCCACATACCTCCCTTGAATTTCAGGAATGTTCTTAGACAAGACTTGGCCACCCTAGAGAAGGATTATGAAAAAGTGGACACAGAGTCTATGGACAGTGAGGATGAGAGTGGGGAGTTCTAAGGGGTTCTGGCGCCTGCAGTAACCAGTCTCTCTTTCCAGTTTTTCATGCCACTGTTTCCCTAATACCCTATGAATACAATCAATGTCTCAAGTGAAAACAAAAACAACAACAAACCCCTGGGCCATGTGTTAGCTGATTACTTACTCTTTGTCCAACATATTACAGTATTCTGAAGGTACAGATCACGTTCCCTACACTACATCTCGGTGTCCTCGATAAGGCTCAAAGACCAAGCAGATGCTCAGGAAATGTTTGCTGAATAGGAAAAATAAAACAAACAATTAAAAGTAATTGCTGGAAGGTCACTCCTTGTTTCACAGTTCTGAAATGTGGCTAACAGTCAGAGACCACCGGCCACATTCTCAGAAACCCAATCCTGTGTTTCAAGGAAGCATACTCCCGAAGCTACAGAACGCTTTCGAGAATTCCTTGTGTTCCTTGTGGCTCTTTGTTTTCTTATCACTTACTGTAGACATTGAAGAAATCACTGACTGTGTCACCTTAGCAAATGGAGCTTGTATATACACTGTATAATGGGGAGTCTAGAAAACCAACTCAATCCATAATGGCCGCTATGATTGGAACAGCTAATGTGGTTGACAAGAATGGATCTTAGGAGGTCACTTTTCTTTTGCCAGAAACAGAAATGCTTTCTTGGGTGTGAAGCAATGTATGGCTGAAAGCCATCAGCTAGATTTCTCAACCATCGCCTCTGTGGTGCAATGCCCTGTGTTGGAATCTTATAGCCTGAATTCTTTGCACTCACGGTGCAGTCAGGACATGGTACCCCAGATCAGTTAGGAGTTCCTGGCTGTGTTTAGACACCCAGGTAGATGTGTAAGGGGGAATAGAATTCAAGCAGGTGGTGTAACATGGGGTCCAAATCTGCACAGTCAGAACCAAAGAGATGCCATGTCATGATCCTTCTTGAACACTCCCTGTGAGCTATTTGGAAACTTTTAGGTGATAATAGAACCCCCTATAGACCAGTTGAGTGGAAAGAGCACGGAATTTAAAAACAGCCAGATCTGGCAAAAAAAAAAAAAAAATTCTGGCTCCCACATTAACTATGCGATCTTGAGTAAGTTACTTAAACAGTTTGAACAGTAGTTTTCTTGCCTGCAAATTAGAAATTATACCTATTTTGTGAATTATTGTTTCAGATTAAGGGCATTATGCAAAGACATTTGTATTTTAATTCATGGCATATAGTAAACATGAAATAAAAACCCTTCTTCCCTTTCTTTTCCCCTATTCTCCTTATTCTATTTATTTTTATTTTATCTCTATGACTGGGCTACGTGTGGAAAGCTACACCCATCTTACATACAATCAGATGTGATTCAGGATGCTAGGCCTCCTCCTGGCTCTGTGTGTGGGGGGTGGGGTGGGGAGGGAGAACATGTGTAAGGAAAGGGAAAGGATTTGGGTGGAGAGGGAAGATGACAGACTTTTTAAGGGATGGATATTATCTCGTACAGAAGAGTGCCTGAATTCCCTACTCCTCACCTTCAACCGCCTTCCTCTCACCAGCTAACACTCCTGGAGGATGGAGCTGATGATGTTCTTGTTATGATTGCTATCTCTCTGTAATCTCTTCAATCCCCACACCCTGGGAGAGTCAGAAGAAAGAAAGAAGCAGTCTGTTGCTAATGAATGTCTCTGCACCCTCATGAAGACCACTGTCAAGTTCACAGGCTTCGGAGGGTTACTGGCTTCTTGTAATTCCTCACTTCATCCTTCTGGAAAAAGTAGGGCCACTTGGAGGCTGTACCAGGTGGGCCTCCTGAAATCCACATGGTCCAAGGCCTTTCCCTTGGCCACTTCATTATTCCAAACTCTAGTCAAGGGGTGGTCAAGAGGAACATGGGCCAGGGAATTAATGATATAGAACTTTACAGAGAAGAAAAAAAAACAGTATCTTGGGCAAACAAGTGTACTAGATCACCAAACGTAAGGTGTGAGCAAGAGGTGGATAAGCACAAAGCTAGAGGAAGGTGGCATGCATCCTTCCATTCACTTATGTATTTAGTTAAGACTACTTGTCCAGTCCTTTATTATGTACCAGGCATTGAACTAAAAGCTGAAGTTACAATGGTAAACAAATCAGATATAATCCTTGGCCTCAAGCTTGTAGAGTCTCGTGTGGGATCTTACAGCCTACATAAGTGAACCTCCATTTCATAATTATTGTTTCAGTTACCAGGGCAATTTAACAAATTATCCCCAAGTCTAGCAGCTTAAACTACCTTATTATGCTAATGGTCCAGAGCTAAGGAACTTAAACAAGGTACAGGAGCCCATGATGTCCGGGCTGAGAAGATGCAATGTTGAACATGACATATTGGCCAGGGGCTGAAATTAGCTGGAGATATCTTCACTCCCTTGGCTGGCAGTTGTTGCTTAGCTATTAGCTGAGAGCTGGGCCTGGAACACCTACATGTGTCCTCTCCAAATAACAGTTTTAGGGCAATTGGACTTCTCACATGGTAACTGGCTTCCCCCAGAGAAAGTTTCTTGACAGAGACACACAAACGCTTCAGGGCCTTTTCTGATCCAGCTTTGGAAACCATCGACCATCACTTCTACCATATTCTATTGACTACTAAGGCCAGCCTGGATTCCAGGGAAGGAGAATTAGGCTCCTTCAACCTCTGCTCCCAACCTCTTGATGAAGGACAACAGGGTAAAAGTATGTGGGATCAGAGATACTGGTGTGGCCATCTTTTGAAAATACAGTGTCCCCAAAACACTGTGAAATAACTGTTATGGTACGTGAAGATAGGTTAACATACAAGGAATCCTAATCTTGACTGGCAGGATCAACCAGTAGCTTTTCAAATGAAGTGCCTACTAAACAGAAACTAAGGTTCAGTGGAAGTTAGCCAAACAAAGATGGTGTTAAGTCAGTTTTGGTTGCTACAACAAACCACTCAGTGTTTGGGAGCCTTAACTAATAAGCATTTGCTTCTCACAGCACTAGAGGCTGGAAGTCTAAGGTCAGGGGTACCACCATGGTCAGGTTATGGTGAGATCCCTCTTCTGGGTCTACCTTCTTATATTCTCACATGGCAGAGAGAGGTCTAGCTCTCTTCCTCGTCTTACAAGGACACTAACTTCATCATGGAGGCTCCATCATCATAACCCAATCATCTCCCAAAGGCCTTATCTCCTAATACCGCCCTTTTGGGGATTAGGGTTTCAACATATGAATTTGGGGGGCAGAGAGAAGGACACAAACATGCAGTCCATAAAAAAGAGTATATAAGGAACAGTATTTTAAGCCAACAGGCCAACATGGACAAAGGCCCAACATCTGGTGGAACCCTAGGCCATTATGGACCTGAAATGGTTTCCATATGGCTGCCTTATTAGGTGTCAATGTGGTGCCTCATCAGGGAGGGTGGGATAGAGATGGCGGAGAGAGGGAGGTTAGTATGCACACATGTGTATGCCTGCACGATTAAGAAAATGAAGCTGGAGAGGTAAGCAAGGACCAGAAGGTCCTCATGAAGGTCTTGGTGGAACATCCTGGGGAGTTTGAACAACAGTCACTGAGATGCAGAAAGAAACATTATCTGTTTATAGAAAGGCCACCATAGACAACATAAAAATGAGAACAGAATTCAAATGTAGGCAGCCTTTAATTTTCCAGCATCCAAGCTCTGGAAAAGATAAGGATGTTTATCTTGCCCATTTGGGAAAAAGTATATGGTGCTTTTTTTGTGTGTCACCTTTATTATTATTTTTAAAATTCAAATGGAAAGTGCCATTCACTATCTCAAAGAAGAATATACATAAGATCCATGGATCAGACACTCCCCCCTTGTCAACATACATCATTTTCATGACACATGTAAGCCTTTCTTGATTCCTATTAAAAGCAGCAGTGCACCTAAAAGATCAACATAATGCCTAATGTTAAGCATCATTTATTGCCAGTGTAGTTTTTCATGAACAAGGAGAAAATTTCTTCAAGAGGAAACGTAAATCTCCAGTCACCATTTTCTTCTGTAGAAAGAATCAAACTTTGCTCAGGAAGGGAAGATGCTGAGTAGGAAATGCGTCATTAGAAAGACCCTTTATGATATGGTGACTGTGTGGCAAATGGCTTGATTACATGAAACCATTCATTTCCTGCAATGTGGTTCCCAAGTGTTTGCCTTCTTGGAACAATGACGGGAAAATTCCTCACACAAGGACTATGACGACAGCCCCACTTGTATGTTGCTCTTACCAGTCTTGGAAAATGTCCCATTGTCCTTCATGCATTAGAAGAATCTAAAATAAGCAAGTCTAGACAGTGGAAACCATATATAAGATCTACGTTTCTCCCCCATTATTTAGTATTGTAAAGTAGAAATCATGCAGTAACCTCTAGTCTAATGGAAGAAAAACTAGAAAAATACACAAGGGTAAAAAGCATATATGTTGGCTAACAGTCTATGACTACTTTCCTAGTTAAGTACTAGCTACTTCAAGTCTTTTTAAGAAATGAGTGGGGTAAAAATAATACCTAAATGAACAAAATTGTGCTAACCAAGTTTGAAAGCAGCTGATTTCTAACATGTTTTCAACCTTCAAGACTACTGTCTGACCAATTTTGACTATATCCAGCAAATGTTTATTGGGCCCAGTCTACATGATAGTTTGCTAATCTATGTGATGCCACACCAGTCTATTTTGTTATTTACTACATCTCAACGCAACAGATGTTTCACACCCTTTTATTCGGAAAAACTTTGGGCAAACCTATTACTATTGAGTGTTCATTTTCCTTTTTCCATTTGAATACCTTATAACTCAAAATTAAGTAGTGGCCTTCAATTTTGTTTTTTCCCACATTTGCTTTGGATATTCTAGGCCACATGGATTTCCAAATGAATTTTTGAGTCAGCTTTCATTTTATACCAAAAAGAAAAGTCTTCTGGAATTTTTATTGGAATTGCACTAATTGTACAGAGCAATTTGGAGAAAATTGATTTCCTTCATAATGCTGAATCCTCTGACTTATAAAGTAATATGTCCATTTATTTCATTCCTCTTTAATTTCTCTCGGCATGGTTTCCTAGTTTCCAGGATACTTTCTTTGTCAGATGTATCCCTTTTTAAATGTTTATTTATTAATTTTTGAGAGAGAGAGAGCACAAGCAGGAGAGGGGCATTCAGAGACCCAGAGACATAGAATCCAAAGCAGGCTCCAGGCTCTGAGCTGTCAGTGCAGAGCCCAATGTGGGCCTTGAACCCATGAACTTCAAGATCATGACCTAGGCAGGAGTCAGATGCTTAACCACTGAGACACCAAGGTTCCCCCAGATTTATCCTTAAATATTGCATAGTCTCATGCTATTGAGAGACTATGAGACTATGCCATCGCTTTTCAATTTTTCAATTATTTGTTGCTAGTTTATAGAAATACAATTTACTTTTGTATATTGATCTCATGTACCAAAACTTTGTTCAACTAACTGACTGATTCTAGTACCTTTCCTATAGATTACACGGATTTTCTACATAGACTTTCATGTTGTTTTAAAAAAAGTTTATAGACATAGAATTTTCTACATAGACATTCATGTTGTCTTAAAAAAGTTTTTATTCCCTTTTAGAATGATGCCTCTTATTTCTTCCTCTTGCCTTACTGCACTGGCTAGAACCTCCAATGTAGTGTTGAATACAAGTGGTGAGAGCAAGCATTCTCATCTTTATCTTCATATCAAGGAAAGCATTCAATCTTTCATCACTAAGTTTTATGTTAGTTGTTGGTCAGTAGATGTCTTCTGTTGGGTTGAGGAAGTTCCCTTCTATTCCTGGTTTACAAATACGTTTTAACAGGAACAGATTTGGTGTTTGTCAGACATTCCTACATCTGTAGGTAAGATTATGTGGTTTCTCTTTTTTTTTGTTGTTATTTATTTATTTATTTATTTATTTATTTTTATTTCTAGGAGAGAGAGAGAGACAGCGTGAGCAGGGGAGGGTCAGAGAGAGAGAGAGTCACAGACTGAAACAGGCTCCAGGCTCTGAGCTGGCAGTCAGCACAGAGCCCGATGCGGGGCTCGAACCCACGAACCGCGAGATCATAACCTAAGTGAAAGTCGGACGCTTAACTGACTAAGCCACCCAGGCTCCCCTTGTATTTAAAGAATTAAACCAACCTTGCATTCCTGATATAAATCTCACTTGCTCTTCATATACTTTTTAGTTTTTGTTAGATTTGATTTGTTACATTTTTAAAAAGAATTCTTATATCTAAGTTTATGAGAAGTATTGATCCAAAGTTTTCCTGTCTCGTAATATTTTTATCAAAGTAATTTTAGCTTCATAGAATGAGTTAGGAAGTACTATCTCCTCTTTAATTTCTAGAAAAGTTTGTGTAAAATTGGTATTATTTCTTTTGCAACTGTTTGGTAGAATTCATCAATGAAGCCATCTGGGCCTGGAATATTCTTTGTAACTATAAATTTAAGTTCTTTTATAGATGTAGAGGTATTCAGGTCTATCCTTTTGTTGTTCTGGAGATAGAAATTACATATAACATTGTTTTAGCTTTGGGTGTAAGCATAATTATTATATATAATATACAATATAACATATAATAATAATTATATATTATGTCATACATACAATATCATATATATTGTAACTGAATTATATATTGCTGAATGATTACCATAATAAGTTTGGTTCACATCCATCACTACACAGTTATAATTTTTTTCTCATGATGAAAACTTTTAAGATTTACTCTCTTAGCAATTTTCAAACATACAGTAGTGTTGTTAAACTAGAGTCACTATGCTGTACATTACATCCCAAGGGTTTTTTATCTTATAACTCTAAGTTTGTATCTCTTGACCTCTTTTGCACATTTCTCTATGTACTCTACCTCCGCTTCTTGAATCATAGGGTTTCAAAAAAATTTTTTAATGTTTCATTTATTTTTGAGAGACAGAGACAGAGTGCAAGCGGGGAGAGGCAGAGAGAGAAGGAGACACAGAATCTGAAGCAGGCCCCAGGCTCCAAGCAGTCAGCACAGAGCCAGATGTGGAGCTCAAACTCACGGACCATGAGATCATGACCTGAGCCAAAGTTGGACACTTAACCGACTAAGCCACCCAGGTGCCTCATGAACTATATGGTTTTTTTAGTACAGCTTCTGGGAATGGACACCACTACTGGGCCTGTGTGAGCTCAGGAGCTATTTCTTCTGATCACTTGGAGTTGTTCATTCTCTAGCTTTAGATGGTTTCCTCACACACATATGATTATTTCTCAGCTGACTACTGGTGGGGAACCTTCTGCGGATCTCTGGGTTTCCCTCTGTGTAGTGCTCTCCTCTCCTTAGTGTTCTGTCCTGTGACCTCTGTCTGTCTTGGTCTCCTGAGATTCTCACCTCCATCTTCTCAGATCAGACTCCAGTAGGCTCTACTTGAGCTCTCTCTTAGTGACACAGCCCGAAATGATAACTCACTCACAGCAACAAGCTGGAGCAATTATAGGACTTAATTTACTTGTTTCTCTTCAATCAGTATCACTACCCTCTATTACCTGATGTCCAGGGCCTTGAAAACTGTTGCTTCTTCTTTTTTTTTTTTTAATGTTTATTTATTTATTTTGAGAAAGAGAGAGAGAGAAAGAGAGAGAGAGAGTGGGGGAGGGACAGAGAGAGAGGGAGACAGAGAATCCCAAGCATGCTCCATACTGTCAGTGCAGAACCTGATGCAGGGCTCAAACTCATGAACCATGAAATAATAACCCACGCTAAAACCAAGAATTGGGTGCTTAACTGACTGAGCCCCCCAGACACTCTTAAAACTATTGTTTCTTATATGTGTTGTTTGTTTTCATTTTTCCCCAAACAGGAGAACAAATCCAGTTCCCTGTTACTCCATCTTGACTGAAAGCTGAATTTCTTCTTTTTTAAAGCGATGCCACTAATGGGTTTTTCTACTACTTTACCTGAACTGAATCTTAACAATCACAGATAAGTGTTAGCAATTAAATACAGAATTAGTAAACTAGAAAAATGTGAAGAAAGTATTCAGAATGTAGCACAGAGAAAACAAGAAATAGAAAATAAAAAAATTATAAGAGACAATGGAGGTAGAATGAAAAACTGTAAAATATTTCTTTCATGCCACTTTTTCCTGCTGGGATTAGTTTCCTTCTTACTAATGTACATCCTTCTTTCATTCTCTCGGAGATGGAAAGTCCATGAGTTGTAAACTATCAGGCTCAATTTGTTTGCAATTGTCTTTATTTCACCTAGTTCTTGAATAATAATTCAGCTAGATAGAACTTTCCAGGTTGACAACCACTTTCTTCCATTACTTGAAGGCATTATTCTGTTGCTTTCTGTTCTCTTGTAATGCTAATGAGAATTCTGCCTTAGTCTAATAAAATGTAACCTACCTTTTATTCTGATTGCTTTTGTTTTTTTTTAATTTCTAATGTTTTTATTTATTTTTGAGAGAGAGAGACAGAGACACAGAGAGAGATGCAGAGCATGAGCAGGGGAGGAGCAGACACGCGCACACACACACACACACACACACACACAGAATCTGAAGCAGATTCCAGGCTTTGAGCTGTCAGCACAGACACAGGGCTCGAACTCATGAACTGCAAGATCATGACCTGAGCTGAAGTCAGACACTTAACCAGCTGAGCTGCCCAGACCCTATTCTTTTTTTTTTTTTTAATGTTTTATTTATTTCTAGGAAAGAGAGAGAGACAGCGTGAGCAGGGGAGGGTCAGAGAGAGAGGGAGTCACAGACTGAAACAGGCTCCAGGCTCTGAGCTGGCAGTCAGCACAGAGCCCGACGCGGGGCTCAAACCCACAAACCGCGAGATCATGACCCAAGCGAAAGTCGGACGTTTAACCGACTAAGCCACCCAGGCGCCCCACCCAGACCCTATTCTGATTGCTTTTAAGTTTTTCTTTTGTTTTTGGTATCATGCTGCTTGCTACTGACCACTTGTCAGAATTTCCTTTCTTTTTAAGACTGAATAATATTTTACTGTAAGTATGTGCCACATTTTGTTGAAATTCTTAATGTTTTCTAACAAGGATTCCTGCATTTTTATTTCTCCCTGGCCCTGCAAATAACATAGCTGGTCTTTTCTTATATCACATGAGAGTTTTATTGGAAAAGCTGTAAAAGAATACAATGTAGGAGGCACTAACAGTGTATGCTTTACAAGATGATTTTACTGTCCAAGAAAAAATCACTCAAGGGGTTAAACCCTTCATAGATATGCCCAATGTGCCCTGCCCTGTCCCCAATTCTCAGGTCGATATCCTCCTGAGGGGAGCTTTCATTTTCAAACCATCAGAATGTGAATCTTCATCACCCCTTGGAGAAATGCACACACTACTCACTGGCACCAGGGATTTCCTAGAATCCTTTTCCACCCATTTGCACACCAGAACCAATGCGATCCTTAGGGCAATCCCCAATTAAGCTAGAGTATCACTGAGAGACAGGGTTTTTATTTCAGAACAGTCGGCATTCCAGGTTCATGCTCTTTGAGATTTCCCTGGTAGTGTAATATGCAAACTTGCTTTATTCTTATTCTTTATTTATTCTTATTCTTCCTCGGTTATCTCATCGATTCCCTCAGGAGAGACATGAAGTTTCACAAACATCACAACCATGATGTGTATTAAGGATGAGAAACATTTCTCTGCCGACAGCATAGTGTGCTCTCACTGCTCCCCCGAGGGGTTAGCAATATATATTATTATGCACTGAAGTGACAGGCTGCCCTTTGTCTCCTTCCTAATTTCAGAAATTGACCAGAGACCCAGAGCACATAAAAAAATGAGCCCTAGTGTATGTAGCTTTTTCTTAACAACAGAGCCATTTGCTTCTTGAGGTGTCTCAAAGACCTAGTTGAAGCTTTGACATAAGCGTTTTTTTGTACCTTACACTGATCACATTTGTAAGCAGAGCATTCTGTACTAAAAAGCGAATCAGAATTAAAGTATTTTTCTAATTTAAAGCAATTCCCAGGGTAAGAGGATAGAATTCAGGTTGCATGGCGGGGGGCGGGGGAGGGCATGCGAACAGCTCATAACATGTGTTTTAGAATGAATGAAAGCATGTGAAATCGAATTGGATGACAAAATAATCCTTAGAGAAAAGTCTGTTAGGTAGCTGGAATTCTAAGTATAAATGAAAGAGATCAGACCTCACTATAATAAAAATGAGGCTTTGACTTCATGATTACAGCTAGCATTTTTGATCTGTCTGTTAAAGATCCTGCAAATATTTTAAAAGCAATTTAATTTATTTGGTAGACTGTCTAGAACTGAGCTGACCAGCATGATGGCAAGCAGACACAGGTGGCTCTGAGCACTTGAAATGTACTATAAAGTAGAAATTTCACACTTGAGTTTGAAGACTTGGCATGAAAAAAAGAAAATGCTATGTATCTCACGAATATTAACAATGATAGCATCTAATACACATTGGGTTAAATAAGATAGTAGTTAAATATACTTCATCTGCTTCTTCTCACTTTTTTCAATGGGGCTACTAGAACATTTAGAATAGCGTATGTGACTCACATTACATCTCTGTTGGAGAACACTGGTCTAGAACCCAGCTAGTTTCTGGTACAAACCCACTGAGCTTCAGACCTTTGGTTTTCTCAGATTTACTCTCATCATGAAGATTCATCCCGTTCTGCACTCGCAGCTTTGGTCTCAGATGTGTCATTTGTTGGTATGTGATCCCAGCCCATCTCTACGTCTCTGCAGATTGTCTTCTGCATGTACTTCAGGGAAAGGGAGAATCATTTTATTTCTTTAAGGAAAATACCCAAATTGATATTCTAAGTTGGCTCTTTTTTAAAACTGAAATTCAGAATAAAGTGAAGAGTGAATTGTTAAATTTGGCAGAACTTTTCTTTTTAATATCAATGAGTCTGTCAACTGCACTATAAACACATACATGGCCGGGGAGCCTGTGTGGCTCAGTTGGTTGAGTGTCCGACTTCAGCTCAGGTTATGATCTTGTGGTTCATGAGTTCTAGCTGTGCATTGAGCTCTATACTGATAGCTCATATTCTGTATCTCTCTCTGCCCCTCCCCCACTTACATTCTGTCTCTCTCTCTCTCTTAAAAATAAATAAAATATTTTTTAAAAATGTAAAAAATACATGCATGACTAAAGCCACTGAGGTCTTCCTCGCTGTCCTTGCCAGAGAAGAAACAACTCATGAAACGAGAGAGATCACTTGTGCAAAAGCAGGATTTCACTAGGTTTTGTTCTCTAGCAGGCAGCTAACTTGTAGTGTGAGGACATGCATGGAAAATGCTATGCTTAGTGTGTCCAGGTGAGGCTTATTTCAGAGATACACCCATTAGATATGTCAATGGCTGAAAGTTAAAGGGCAGACAGAGGAGAGAGAGGGTCATAAGAAGAACATATTTTGTAGGATGTCATTACTTAATGTATGTTAAGAATATACTGCATGCATTAATTTTTATTTTTTGAGCAAAAGTTTTCCATTTTGATAGTTGGCTAATAAATGAGTAATAAATGTAATTTTACAATATTTTGAATACTTTAAAATTCATTCAGTGTTATATTGAGCTTATTTCTTATGATAAAGAAATTCTTCTTTATCTTATGATAAAGATATATCAAAGGATACCTAGCCAGCTCATTTTTATTTTGTATTATATTTAATGAAGTTAAAGTATTGAACATATACCATGAGCTTATAATAAATATAAATTGTTACGTCCTCAAATTTTGGATTCATAGTTTTCTATAGCCCCATTATTTAAACGTAAACACTTATTTAGGGTTGCCTGGGTGGCTCAGTGGGTTGATTGCCCAACTCTTGATTTCAGCTCAGGTCACAATCCCAGGATCATGGGATAGAGCCCCGCATTGGGTTCTGTGGTGAGCATGGAGCCTGCCTGAGATTCTCTCTCTCTCTCCCTCTCTTTCTCTTTCCTTTTCTCCCCCTGCCCCCTCCCCCACTCACATGCACTCTCTCTAAAATAAAATTTTAAGAGGCTTATTTAGTATTTTTTTAAAGTTTGATGTATCTAAAGGTTTAGCATTTGGTTAATTTTTTTCCAAGCTGATGATTTAGAAACTTTTCACAGCAATTTGAAATTTTTGAATAGTTTTTCTTTGAAATACAAGTGACAGGTAACAAAATTAACATTTTCCTGGAAACTGCCTTTCATATGTAGTTACTTTATTGTGTCTGGGAGCCGTCATGGATTTTTCTGGACGGTATCCAAATCTCTTTATGAGTGTTTAACATTACAATAAGAGTCAAATCTTTTTCCACTGCAATTCCTGCTCTTGAATGTACTCCAGACTATGTGTGCTGTGGTTTGTCTTTGCAATGAAGAACCCTGGTCGCGTGCCTCCCAATTGCATGGAGGGTTAATATTAGGAATTATAATAAGTAAATGCAGCACGGAAGCCTACTTCCTGACCTCACTCATGACCTACGCCTGAAGTAACTACTGAGTAAAATGCAATGTTGCATTTATTTTAATGCCTCTAAAGTAAATTGTGATAATGGTGTTTCCCAAGGAGGTGAACAAACAGCTTTATGTCTCTTGGATGAAGTGCTACTTACTTGAATCTACTAAATATGTCTTTAATATTGAACCAGTGCTACACTTGTGGTGGCTATTATTATGAAATTCAATCTGAACTTGAATGTCATATTTATATCTAGCTGTATCATCATTGATCTAATAGTAGTACCTGCTGACCGCTAAAAACCTTCCATTTTCTGTCTGAGGACTTTCTGGCCATTGGAGCATTGATATTCTGCTTGTACAAAGGTTGAGCAGTAAGTGCTCAAGAATTCAAACCCCAAGGAGTAGCTCATAACCCACGTCAGATGAGGATAAATCTCACGATTTTCTTGCCCCTTAGTTTAATGTTGAGGCATAATCTGCCCCAGCACTTTATAAGTTTTATCACTTGGGGATATTGTTGAAAATCAGGTCTGATTCAGTGGATTTGGGGTGGAGCTTGAGCTGATGGTAATGATCCCTTTGGGTTGGAAGTTTACGCAATCCCCCAGCATTCCCCCACAGAATTAAGCTATATGTGCCCTTAGTGGGAATTTGCTTGATTATTCTTTAGTTTACTTCCCTTCTCTGTTTCTTACTTATCCTTTCTCTTACTAGTGTTTGCCATTTGCATTGGATCCTTATCTTAAGGGCCATCTCTGGAGGAACCCAAACTAGTAATATACATACACATACATACATACACACATATATACATACACACATATCATAATACCTGCTTCTATCTTGATATCTAAATCTCTCTAGATTTATTCTATCATCTATCTATCTATCTATCTATCTATCTATCTATCTATCTATCTAGTATCTGTCTTGAACACAGCAACACAGTGAAGCCTCTTATATCCAGGCAATGGAAGAGCTAGAAGAGAAAAGAGAAAGGCACCCAAGAGAAGCTACAAAGAGAAAGCAGATGGTCACCAGGTAAACTGACTCTTTCTTCCTCCTTATGTCATTGTGAAAAAGATTTGATATTATGGAACTCTGGTTCAAGAAGAGACCAGGCAGTTAGTGATGGTTGCATAGACAGTGCCTCTCTAAAAGCCCACGGAGTGATAGCCATTTTACTCAGAAACACGGGTAAAGACTTTTTGCCCAATTCTATTATTCAGGACAGTGTCGAGAGGGTTGGTCATGGGGGTCAAGGAAAGAAGGAAGGTCAAATGTTAATCCTGGAAAGGACATGAAAGCAGCTCAGCAGAGAGATGATGGGTCAGGTGGCAGAAAGAAAATGCCACACTTCTGGGCTCATGGACCAGCTCCTTAAAGGAGAGAAAAAATAGTGAATGTGCTTTGCAGATATTCACCCAGGATTCTTTAGTGACTTTGTGCAGCTGATACAGTCTGTGCCACTCATCTTGTAGAAATGTGACTGAGGAGCTCCTGGGTAGCTCACTCGTTTAAGTATCCGACTTCAGCTCACGTCATGATCTCAGTTTGTGAGTGTGAGCCCCACATCAGGCTCTGTGCTGACAGGTCAGAGCCTGGAGACCACTTCGAGTTCTGTGTCTCCCTCTCTCTCTCTGTCCCTCCCCCACTCATACTCTGTCTCTCTCTCTCAAAAATAAATAAACATTAAAAAATTAAAAAAAAAAAAAGAAATGTGACTGAGAGCAAAGCTCTGGACTTTCTGAGCTCAAATCCCAACTCTGCCACTTCCTAGTTTTGCCCCCTTCACATTTTATTCAAACACTTTAAACATCCATTTCCCCATCTCTATAGTGAGGACCATAATGCCTATTTCACAGCATTGCGATGAAAATTAAATGAGATGTTGTGTATAAAATATTTGTGTTACTATAGCCGGTGGATAAGAGAGACACCCTAATCTATTAATTATTCCCATTCACTGTGGGGAAATGGCGCATGGTCATTTCATCTGATTGAGGCATTGTGTACACACACACACACACACACACACACACGTGTGTTTAATGTCATATTCAGAGAAAGCCACTGGAGTGATAACACACTGGTGATATGAACCAATGCCGGGTATGACGGGAGAAATCCCACTACGGCTCGTAGCTGTGTGTGACATCCACCCCCACCCCCCACCCCATGGTGAAGTCTTCCCTTGAGCAAAGCAAACACCTGTTCCTGGTGAAACACAAAAGGGAAACTTGGTTTAAAGCTCTTGCTTCCCCTTCTTGTAAAACTTTGCGACCCCTGCTAAAATAGTTCCTGGCAAGGCCACTTTCAGTTTCTCAAGTGCAGAAGAGAATCAGTGATCCGAGGTCTCTTAGGGCAATGGCTCGGTCTTGACCGCTGCTACTGTATCTGAGACTGTGGAGGCTTAAAGAGAGGCAGAATCACTTTGATTTTGCTGTCAAGATCTACTCTCCCTACCCAGTGGCCTCACCATTTGCCATGGCTTCTCCCTAGTGCCCCGAAGGCTTAATATTCTGGAAGCGACACTTTGGAAGGCCAAGGACAGGTCAGCTGTGAGGATTGTGCCAAAGAGAATCGGTCATTGTACTGAGCTGTTTGATTTCAGTGGTTCTTTCATCTCTGTGTTTTGAAAGCAGCTTCCCCTCCTTAACCAAGTTCTGCCCCAGCCTCTTGAAGGGCCAGAAAAAGGTAGACGCTGATGGAAATCACAGATGTGGTCAAACCTCCCTGGCAGCACTCTGATCAGAGGTCATTCGGCCCCTTTCCAGTTAACAGGTGGCACTCAGTCTTCAGAGAGGCTTCCACTTTTCAAGATGGTTTGAATCAAGAGACAGTCAGAGTAAAACACCGCCACTTTGCATTTCATTTTCTGTAAAGCCAACTAGAGGTTTTTTGACAGCTGCCCTTTTGAAATAAGCTTGTGGTGGATGTCACAGGTATCAAAAACAAAGTTTCTACTCTTTCAACAGTGTTAATTGCTGTTGTTTCAAATTACATTCCAGTATACCACGTAATAGATGCACCTCCCACACACGCACACTGTCTCTCACACGCACTTATACACACATACATGGAAGTATGTAGGAAGTCAGGAAGCATAAAGACTTTATGCTAATGTCTGAATGAAGGAATGGTTAGTAAAATAGATTCCTTTTTACACTATTCCACTATTACAAAGAATAACCATTTGTTAGTTAATTGATATGCTGGCCTTAAAGATGGCTCCCATTTGTATTGAAACACAAAATGTTTGTCCTCCCTTCTCCTTCCTCCCAACTGGGAAAAATAAAAGATACCCAATTCACACATACTTGTGAAATGCAAACACATTTTAATAGAATCTATAGGCAGCAATTCTAACCTAAAAGATTCCTATTGAAGCCATTGATCATGGAAATCTAAATAGGCCTTAGTTAATTAAGAGACTCAGCCATTCTTTTCTTGGGCCAATTACCCAAGCTCCAAAATGCAAACCTCACATTCATACACCACGCAAAAAACAGGTGCAGATGCAGAGACCCTGGGTGGTCCCTAGTGTTCCAACGATGCCATCAGAAATAGAAACTACATGGGACAATTGTGTGATCTAACATCACTGCCCTAGAAGACTTTCCTACCTCTGCCTTTTCTCTCACATGTGAAGGGATTCAAGAGGGTCACCACCTAGGATACACACATACATTTTCTCCATGAGTACCCTTTATTTCAAGAGTCATATTTGTAGCTCCCCTAGGAGAGACTCAAAGGCCAAGGGTGGGTGGCCCAGACTCCTGTTTAGACTGTTGAGCACAGACAACAGCTGCAGTGTGTCAGCGAGATCGGGTACTGATGGGAAAACACATTGACAATTTCATTCAACCTCATAGATCAGTAACTACAGAACACCCTCCCGCTGATCAGTGGCCACCGTGGTAGCTATAGTTGGTTTCATTGAAATCAGTATTGATTTTTTTAAAATTGTGGTAAAATACATGTAACATAAAATTTATGATCTTAACCATCTTTAAGTTACAGTTCAGTAGTGTTAAGTACATTCAGATAGTTATGCAACCCAACTCCAGAGATCCTTCTATTTGGTAAACCTGAAAATCTGTACCCATTAAGCAATAACTCCCCATTTCCAATCTCCCCCAGCCCCTGGAAACCACCATTCTACTTTCTGTCTCTGTCCATTTGATTAATTTAGCTATCTCATATAACTGGAATCATACAGTATTTGTCCTTTTGTGACTGGCTTATTTCACGTAGCATAGCGTCATTAGAGCTTATCGATGTTGTAGCCTGTGTCAGAATTCCTTCCTTTTTAAGGCTGAATAATATTTCATCGTATGGATAGACCCCGTTTTCTTTATTCATTCATCTGGGTTTTTTTTTTAAGTTTATTTATTTATTTTGAGGGGTTGGGGAGGGAAAGGGAGAGCGGGAGAGAGAGAAACCCAAGCAGGCTCTGCACTGTCCACACAAAGCCTGATGCAGGGCTCCATCTCACAAACCATGACATCATGACCTGAGCAGAAATCAAGAGGTGGAGGCTTAACCGACTGAGCCATCGAGGTGTCCCTCATTCATCTGTTGATGAACACTTGAATTGTTTCTATCTTTTGGCTATTGTGACTAACTGTGCTATAAACACAGGGGCATGAAGTCAGTGTTTTAAACTATAGCAGTAGAGGCTCATCTTCCATTTTATGACTAACCTACTATCTGATCCTCAAGTCATGTATTTGGTAGGGAGTATAAAATTGTTCTGATTCGGGGGGCCCTTTGACCCATGATACCCACTGACATGGCTGAGTGGGGTTAAGGAATCTACGGGCATATAGCAGAAAGGAAGCTAACTAGTTTATACATCCATCTCAATTTTAGACTCTGCCTCCATAGCACTCAATTTGAATCGTCCAAATTATTCGAGCCAAAGCATACCAAATGAGAAATATTATCCAAGAGTTCCTCTCTTGTTGATAATCAGTCGTGGCTAATACTTGCACAGCAGTTAAAATATTTCAGACAGCATTCCTAGTGATTACGCCACGAGCATACTTGTTTTACTAGTGGGAAAATGACTCCAAAGGTGGTTAAGCATCTTGCTGGGTGGCACACAGGTAGTCAGGGATGTTATGGGAACCCAGGTAGTTTTGCTCCAGAGTTCATACAGTTTACCACTATACTACCCTGTAACTCATACATGGACGTTTATGGAGAGATGTATATGTAGGTGTGTGTCGGGGGAGGGGGTTGTATCTAATTGTTGCTTTTTGACAACCAGCGATGAGAGAAGACACGGGAGAACTTCAATTGATATTGCTAGAAAATAACACAAGAATGTATGATAATAAGTACTCTGGTTTTGTAATTGAACAAGGCTAGTTAGAACCCCAGCTCTCCACCAGCCATCTGGTAACATTAACCAATGGTTTTATCCTTGTGGTTTCAGTCTCCTCATCTGCAAATGGGATGGGGAAATGGATATAGTCATATCTACTTGACTTAGTTGTGAACATTTAAGAAAATGTCTAGAATATACTTAGCTCATGGAAGGTACTCAATACAGGTTAGTTCTCTTAAGTCGTATGAAGCAAGAGAAGAAGGTGATTTCAAAATACGTAATTTTATAAGCACATGTTCTGGATAAACATGTTCACTATAAACACCCTCCATTTTTCTGTGCACGAGGGTACTTAGGAATTACATTGCTTCCTCTCTCTTTTGTGTGCTGTCAGAGTCTAATCAGAAATACAAGATATATGCTATGTTGGAAATCTGATAGTAGGTCCTGAGAAAACCCCATCACTTTAAGTGGGGAAGGGGCTCCAAATACCACTACGTTGGATATTTGTCATAAATCAGCCTTCTGTGCCAGCATAGGATGTACTGCCTCCCAGTCTTGACTCAAGGCCATGGTTGCACAATCACATCTTGACAGCCGCATAAGCAATTTTGCCTCTTCCCTTGATTTAATGTTTTAAATGGTGTAACAATTTGAATAATAGAAAGTACCATAAATTCATTATTTTACTGATAAAAAGTACTCACCTGGAACCTTATGTATTATTTGTTTAGTAAGTTGGATTAATTCAAGAACAATCCTTCTGGGGGCGCCTGGGTGGCTCAGTCGGTTGAGCATCCGACTTCGGCTCAGGTCATGATCTCGTGGTTCGTGGGTTTGAGCCCCACATCAGTCTCTGAGCTGACAGCTCAGAGCCTGGAGTCTGTTTCCGATTCTGTGTCTCCCTCTCTTTTTGCCCTTCCCCTACTCATGTTCTGTCTCTTTCTCTCTCTCAAAAATAAATAAACATTAAAAAATTTTAAAAAGAACAATCCTTCTGAGCTCAGTTGACTCAAGAATGATTGCCCATAGGAGAATTGTGTTGCCCAAGAAAGATTTTTTTGCATTGCCCCAATACTCTGCTTTGAGGATCTGCACAGTTAAAGCACCAAGGGGACCAATGAGAGATGCATGCAAATCCCGGTCTGTCAACTATCAAAAGAAAATTTTCTTGGCAGCAGAGAAGGAGTGTCTTTGTAGTGATTAAAATATAGCATATGTCTCTATGTGAACATACTTGCATCTCTACACGTGTATGAAAAACAAATACATGTTTCACCTGTTTCCCACTATCCGCTCTCTTTGTAATGTTTTCCTTTGGGCAAAAAGTTTAACTTCAGGGGCCCCTGGGTGGCTCAGTCAGTTAAGCCTCTGACTCTTGATTTTGGCTCAGGTCATGATCTCACGGTTTGTGAGTTCCAGCCCCGCATCCATCTTGACTCAACGCCATTGTTAACAGCCACATAATCAATGCTTGGGGTTCTCTCTCTCCCTCTCTCTCTGCCTCTCCTCCACTCATGCTCTCAGTCTCTCTTGAAATAAATAAATAAACTTAAAAAAAATTTAACTTCTCAATATGTTTTCATTCTATCATTATTAAAGATTGATTGCTGTTAAGTCCAAATACCAAATGAATGGCAAGTTTAAACAAGCTTAAGAAGTTTGAGAACTGTCTGTACAATAGGCTTTATTTTCCCATCTGTCCACTAAATATCTTGTCATTGACATTATCGAAGGCTCTATCCATGATAGAGAAAAACATCTGATTGGATTCAAAAAGCAGGAATAGAGGTGTGGGTGTTTTTAAAAAATACTGTTGTTTTAGAGCAGTTTAAGGTTCACTGCAAAATTGAGAGGAAGATACAGAAGTATGTGGACTTGCTGCTCCTACACAGACACAGCGCCCCCCCTCCCACCCTGTTATCACCAACCCCACCACGGTGAAACGTTTATTACAAATAGTGAACCTGTGTGTATACATCATCACCCAAAGACCATAGTTGACTTATGGTGGTGCACATGCTATGGGTTTGGACAGATGACATGTGAAAGTATAATGTATAGCGACCATGGCAGTGTGGGTGGTTTCTCCTCAGTGCTCTCTTTTCCTTTATTGCCTGAGATGACAAAATGCAGGTATAGCATCCAGTTAAGCTGCATGGGAGGCTAGTGATTTCTTAGATGCAAGAGTTAGCTAGAAAAAGTACCCTTTCATAGAGTTAGGTCAATTCTCCTGACTTCTAAGATGTGGCTGCCAGCTGTTGTGTGTGTGTGTGTGTGTGTGTGTGTGTGTGTGTGTTGTGGTAGTTTATGTCTTTTCTTGAATGAGTTAGTTCCTCGGAGGAGTGGATGGAATGACTCCCACCAACACTTATGGCGGATGTCTTTTCTTGAACGAGTCGGTTCCTCAGAGGAGTGGATGGAATGACTCCCACCAACACTTATGGCGGATTACATTTCCCCCTTAGTGCGACTCTGCTTACAACTGCCCTTGAACTATTCGGTTACCACACTGAATGGTATTAGAGCAGTTGCTCCTTGCTGAGATGAAACCAGGCATGAAATAGGGTGGTGACTGGTTAAGAGGCTGAAATGAATTTTGGTTCAAGGTGAGAATTCACAGGCCTTGGTCCACTGAGCCATGTTTCCCATGCTTACCTATCTGTGAAACAGCTGTTATAAATTGAAACTCTGAGAAGTTTTCTCAGCAAAATTGAAGATTAAAAAAGAAATCTAACTCTCCCTCCCCCCTCTTCTGTTGACACAGAATCTGCCACATTCCTCACAGCTACCTCTCCTCCTTGGCTTGAATACTCTGTGACACTCCTGTGTCCCTAAGAGCCGACTGTGTGGTCCTTGAATTTTGGCCACCATTTTGGACAACGATTTTTAGAAGTGATTTTTAAAAGAGGAAATGTTGTATATCTTTGTAGGTGGATCATTGAATTTGAAGTTCATGAACCTTACTCCTATAATTTATAAATCATTTCAGTTCTTCATTTGTATCACCCTTTTGCCTTTTTCCTCTACCCTTTTCTGCTATTTTTCACTTGATTGTCATTCTTCTCTCTGTGTACATTTCTATCTTTTTCTCAGCATCTCATGTTTATATTTCACCCTGGAGTATTTTTCCATTTTTTCCATTTTTTTTCTACTTTTTACTCTTTTATTTTATTTTCACTTTCCCCCTTAATTTTAATGACTATTTCTTATGCAACTACTTCAGACTGAGGAGCAAGTTAGGTAGTTAAAGAATATAATGAAAGTCTTTGCCCTTCAAGAAAATTGGCTCCTTCGTAAAATCTGGCATGTCTCCTTTAAATAACTATAGTAGAAACTAAGTTAATTTCCCCTGGCTTTGTCTTCTTGTTCCTCCTCGATAGCTGAAAAAGAGCCAACTGAATATATTTTTTTATTATAAGGAACGAAAAATATAACCTAAGTGGGTTTATTTATTTATTTTTTTACCTTTCTATGGCACCCAATTTTAATTGGTTTTCTGCCTTTTACATCAATGGGCCTTGGTTGGAAAGAAACAGTTTTTTCATCTCCTGCATTACTCCCTTTGCTTTGGCATAAGAAAGATGTTAAGAATACGGCCCAGGTGTTCCAAACATTCTCTTGATTTATACGTCTTACCAGTAGGCAATGACATCTCATTGGCTTCTATTCAGACACCTGATAGTCTTTCTCATTGTGAAGTGTATAAACCAGGGGTCCTTAAACTTGAGCCTACTCGGAATCATCTGGAAGGGTTGCTACAGCATCCATTTCTGGGTCCCACCCTCTGAGTGTCTGGTTCAGCAAATCTAGGGTGGAACCTGAGAATTTGCTTTTCTAGCAAATTCAAGTGGTGCTGCTGCTGGCTCAGGCACCACATCCTGAGGACCACTGCATGAAATTGAATTTCAAATGGTTAAGAGACAGTTTAGTAAGGGGTTGGTGGTAGGTATATTCACCTCTTCTCAGTGTTTGGGCTCTGAACAGTGAACCTTAAAATAAACCTTTATTATTTTCTTGCTCAAGTTTATTCATAGATATATTATTCTTTTTGGTAATTTGGCAATTGTAAATAGGACTGTTTTCTTAATTTCTCTTTCTGTGACTTTATTATTAGTGTATAGCAATGCAATCAATTTCTGTCAATTAATTTTGTATCTTGTAACTTTACTGAATTCATTTATCAGTTTCCTATAGTTTTTGGATGGCGTCTTTAGGGTTTTCTATATGTAATATCGTGTCATCTGCAATGGTGAAAGCATAGGTCCTTCCGTACCAATTTGGTTACCTCTTCTTTCTTTTTCTTGCCTAGTGTCTGTGGCTAGGATTGAACTATTGTACTATATGGAATAAAAGTGGTGAGAAGAGATATCCTTTGTCTTGTTCCTGATCTTAGAGGAAGAGCTTTCAGTTTTTCACCATAGTATGATGTTAGCTGTGTATTTTTCATATATGGTCTTTATTATGTAGAGGTATGTTCCCTCTAAGGCTCCTTTGTTGAGAGTTTTTGTCATGAACGGATGTTAAATTAAGCCTTTAAATAAATGTATTATTTAACACATTGTTCTGATTTCAGTGTTCTTCTACTATGAGTGAAGAATATGATTATTCTCAACAGTCAAAACTTCCAGTCCTGGTATGGATCCCCAGGGCAGGTAGTATTTGCACACTTCTCTCCAACTGAGTCAGGCGCCACTATGCAGATTTGAGGTCAACTCTCATAATGTTATTTTTCTAAGCAAAGGAGCAAAAACATGAGCGTGACTCAGATTATAAAATGTTGATTTTAAAGACCTCCTGCTCTTACTGTTTTTGTAATTTAAAGAAATCTAATCCTCTCCAACTGCCCTGCTGTACTGTTCCCTGACATCATGTGTGTTTGTGCTTTGGATTCAACATTAAGATCCTGGTTTAAAAGAAAAAGAAAATGGCCCTCTTAAAAGTCAGAGTTTCTTTTAGACCCAGGCTTCTGACTGGCCAGCCACTGTGGGTGTGGACATACTTCCTTGTACACACGTGTGCTGTGTGTGCACATCTCTGCCAAGGACACATGTGCAAGGCAGAACTGGAGACCTCTGGTGCCACCCAACTCACAAGGCATCCCAATACATTATTGTTCAAGATTCCTGAGGTTAGGGCACCTGGGGGGCTCAGTTGGTTTAGCCTCCGACTTTAGCTCAGGTCATAATCTCCTGGTTCCTGGGTTTGAGCCCCACGCCAGGCTCTGTGTTGACATCTCAGAGCCTGGAGCCTGCTTCAGATTCTGTGTCTTCTTCTGTCTCTGCCCCTCCCCGACTCTCATTTTCTCTCTCTCTCTCTCCCTAGCTTTCAACAATAAACATTTTTAAAAGATTAAAAAAAAAAAAAAGGTTCCTGAGGATCAGCTTCACAGATGGGCTAGAGACACAGGAAAGAATTTTAGCATTTGAAGATTCTTGCAAATTATGTTTAAATGTTATTTAATAAACTTAAACTCCAAGACAACAGTTTCATTAACTTGTCGATTTCCAATGCACCCCAGTAACAGCAGGCTTATTGCAGTGGTTTCTAAATAAGAGCCTCTTTGGTTTTCTGAGACAAAATGTAAGCTATTACAATACTTCCCATTTGAACCATAAAAAAAAAAAAATTCAATGTGAGAACTGGGACTATTTCACTTACAAATACTACACTATCTTTTTTATTTATTCAGCAGACTTATCTTCAGATCCCAATTTAGTAGTGCAGAGAACACTTCATTTCAATGTATTTAGTCTGTGTTTGTGTAAGTCAGTAGGTTGTAGACCTGAAAAGATCCTAGCACATACACCTACCTGGGAGAGAACAGATTTTTAACTAAAGGACAACTCTATTTGAAAGCAAGCAAGCAAGAAAGCAAGAAAGAAGGAAGAAAGGAAGAAGAAGGAAGGAAGGTAAGAAAGAAAGAGAGTGGGAAGGGAAGGGAAGGAGGAAAAAAGAAAGGGAGGGAGGGAGGAAAGAAAGAAGCAGAAAGAAAAGAAAAGGAAAAAGAAATTGAATATATTTTTATTAAAAGGAACAAAAGGAAAATCTAAGTGGCCTTTTTTATTAACCTTTATGTGATACTCAGCTGATTTTCCACCTTTTCCATCAATGGCTCTTAGATGAGAAAAAAAAATCTTCCATCCCTGCATTACCCCCTTTTCTGTAGCATGAGAAAAATCTTAGGAATAAGGTTCAGTGCTCCAGAGACCTTATTGGTTCATCTGTCTTATCAGTAAACAACGCCATAGGTTAGGAAGGAAGTCCCGACTCTCTTCCAAAGTATCTTTGTGATTTTTCTCAAGACACAAATACTACAGGTCACACCTTCCATTATCCTCATGGGTTATTTGAAAACCTCAACACTTTGGGGACATGGACAAGAAAGGAATTCCATGTCCCAGAATGAGACTAACCCAGAATAAGGTGAGTCTTGTTTTCCCCATTGACTATTTGTAACCTGTTTTAATAAATGGCATGTAGTTTACCTGTCTGGACACAGTTTATTTGTGACCATTAAGTGAAGCCATAAAAGGAGGGGGACTAAGAATATGTGCTCAGAGATGGAGCCAGTTTCTTTCCCTGAGGCATCCCACTAGTCACCGTGCTAAAGAGCAACCCAGGTCCCATCTCTGTACAACTGTGGTTGCATTAAGCCCCAGTTCTGCCTTCCCAGTCATTAGAAGCTAAAGATACAGGGAACTTTTTTTCATTTTAGTCCTCTCTATATATGATTTTCATATACCAGTCTTTGCAACTGTACTTGCTTTCCTTTGTAATATTAAGAGTAAATGCTATGAGACTGGAGTAGGGACCGAAGAGCAAACTGAAAAGGGGACAGAGACAGGACAGAAGGTGACAGACTCAAAGCTCAGAGTCAGAGGAAGAGCCCAGTAGAATGATTTAAGGCGGAGAGGAAGATGAGAACACAGTGCCCTAAATGAATGTATCAGAGGCCAGGGACTGACGAACTACCTCCAGAAGAGCCCTAGTGAAGCATGACCCCCAAAGTCAGAGCCAAAGATAGACCAGTCAGTGGCTCACAGAGGTGACCCAGGGAGAAGGCTGGAATAGAGGCCACGTAGAAAGTGCTCTGAGAGCCATCTGCTCTCTTCTGGCTGTGGATGAGAATCACCCAGAGCTTTGGGGAAATGCCGGTGTCTTGAGAGCTATCTGTCTTTTATATGTATATATTAAAAAAACAAGCAAAACTTAATAATACATATGGTTAGTACCTATTATATATACACACAGTATATATGTTTTAGATATATATTTATTTATATATATGTAACATGTTATATATATAAAACGTATATAATATATAATAAGTACCATAAGTATATATATTATATACAACATAAACAATTATATACAATAATTTATATACAATATAATTTATATATAAATATATAACTATATTATGCAATTATATATTATATATAACATTAAATATTATATATACATATATAATATTTTTAAAGTTTATTTATTGTGAGAGAGAGAGAGCATGTGTGCAAGCAGAGGAGGGGCAGCTAGAGAGGGAGAGAGAAAATCACAAGCAGGCTCCACACTGTCCAATGAGTGGTTTGATCTCACAAACCCTGAGATGCACTGAGCCAAAATCAAGAGCTGGACACTTAACTGACTGAGCTACCCAGGCATCCCACATATATACCATTTTTAAAGCAAAGTCATAAAATTTCAGGGTAGTGGTTACCTCTGGTGCAGGCAAATAGATGAGAAGCTTATAGATGATAATCTAGTTGTAGGTTACAAATCTGCTTTTTAAATTAGATGGTAGGTTCACAGTTATCTGTTACATTATTAAAATTGAGTTACAAGAGGGAATGGGTGGACAGCATTAATAGTGTGCTATGAATCATGAATCAAGATTTGAACTTTTCCAATTTTGAGCACCTGGGATCTGAATGTCAAAATGACTAATGCAAAGAGCTGACCCTCAAATATTCTGGTACAAATGGTATGAAGTAAGGACCAGGCATCAGTATCTTCTAAAAGCTTCACAGTTAATTCTAGTGCACACCCAGGTTTGGGAACCACATTGGTATAAGAACTCAGATAGGAGACACCTGGGTGGCTCAGTAGGTTGAACTCAGGTCATGATCTCACACTCTTGAGTTGGAGCCCTGTGTCAGGCTCTGTGCTGATAGCTCAGAGCCCAGAGCTTTCTCAGAGCCTGGAGCCTTCTCAGAGCCTGGAGCCTGCTTCAGATTCTTTCTCTCTGTCCTTTCCCCACTCGTGCTCTGTCTCTCTCAAAATAAATAAATATAATAAAAATATTTTTTTAAAAAAAGAACACAGAGAAGAGGGAGTCACTGATTTTCCAGGGGACAGGAGAAAACCAGGTCTGGGAAGACTTCACACACAAGGTGATTTTAGGCTGGGCTTAAAAGCGTGAATATGATTTTGACAATGCACAGGGTATTTCTAGGCAGAGGAAAAACTACACTTGGTCCTATGAGATATAAGAATTCAAGAAATGCTCAGAGCAACAGAAGGGCATGTGGGAAGTTACATCGAAGGGTCTATGGAGAATGGGTAGGAAAGATACGAGTGTGGAAAAACAGACTGGGAGCAAATTACATACTCCTTTGAGTGCTATGTAAGAAATCTGAATTTTGGTGCCGGCGGTAAAAATCGAGAACATTTTCTTAATTGAAGAAGTGACCTTGCTTTTAAAAAGATATCTATATTCTAGAAATGTAATTTGTGAAAAAAGCACGGAAAAGATGAAGCACTGTAGAAAGTCACAGAAAGCAGAGCCTTCAGTAGCAGACCATCTAGGAGACTAGATAAAAACTAGAGTCTGATTTTTAAAAGTGGCAGTGAGACTAAGTCATGGATTTGAGATACATTTTGCAGAAGGAATGGCCTTGACTAAGAAAGAAAGAGGAAATGAAGATGATGCCCATTCTAGCAAGGGGATTAAATGGGTGGTAACAGGTTTGAGCAAGCTAGGCAAAAAGGAGAGGAATCCAGTTTGCAAATGTTGAGTTGGAGGTATCTAGGGTTAAGGTGACTGGTAGCAAATGGGGCTGAAGTTCAGGCAAAAAGCCCAGGTGGAGATATAGATCTGGAAGGACTCAGTGACTAGGAGGGGCCCAAGGAGAGTTTTGAGTAAGAGAAGTTGGCAGTGAGTGTCAGAGCCTGGGAACCACCAGTCCGTAAAGGGTGGGCGGAGAGGGGAGGGACTAATGTAAGAAAAAGATGGAGGAAAGAGTTATCAGAGATGTAGGGGAAACAAAACAAACTAATTTCAGAAATAGATGACCAAGGGGCGCCTGGGTGGCTTAGTCGGTTAAGCGTCCGACTTTCGCTTAGGTCATGATCTCGCGGTTCGTGGGTTCGAGCCCCGCGTCGGGCTCTGTGCTGACTGCCAGCTCAGAGCCTGGAGCCTGTTTCAGTCTGTGACCCCCTCTCTCTCTCTGACCCTCCCCTGCTCACGCTGTCTCTCTCTCTCTCTCTCTCCTAGAAATAAATAAAACATTAAATAAATTTAAAAAAAAAAAAAGAAAAAAAAAGAAATAGATGACCAAGACAGTCAAGGGAGAAAAGCTAGGACAGAAGAAAGGGATCAAAAAGGAAAGTGAGTTGGCCTTCTTAGTGGGTCATTGAAGAACCATCAAGAACAGTCTAGCTTGGCTAAGGAAATGCGTTGGCTTCCTGTGTTGTAGGGTGGGTGAGATTTAAATGAGTAGGCAAGTGAATGGGACTTTCCAGTGGGAAAGATGATCAAGATGTAGAATTGGAAGGAGTCAGGTCCTGGGGGTGGGGAGACTCGATGATGGCCGTGAACACAATAGGTTGTGGTTGTAACTTTTGAAACGTGCAAAGGAGAAGAAAAGAGATTAAAATACACAAACTCCAATGAAGGAGGCAGTGTTAAGTTGGCTGAGTTATGGGAGATATTTTTTCTTTCTTGATATTTCTATGTTGTTTTACAATATTTTTATAATTCTTTTACCTCACTTCCGTCCTGGAAGATGACATTTATTTTTTTTTATATTTTATTTATTTCAGAGACAGAGACAGTGTGTGCAGGGGAGGGTCAGAGAAAGAGGGAGACACAGAATCTGAAGACAGGCTCCAGGCTCTGAGCTGGAGCACAGAGCCTGACGCGGGGCTCAAACCCATGAACCATGTGATCATGATCTAAGCCGAAGTTAGACGCTTAACTGACTGAGCCACCCAGGTGCCCCAGATGACATTTATTTTTAAGAGCCACATGAAGGATTAACCTTAGAAATGGGTTGATACCTCTTCTAAGATAGGGAGAAAGACGGTAAGAATTTTCTACAGCTATTGATAATTTTGGAAGCAGGAGGAAAAGAATTTGGGAAGCCCACCTGAGACAGTTGTTGTGAAACTTTTCCTGCCTTTCCAATGGAAATAATGACCCCTCCCCTATGTTCCCTTTGCCCTATACTTCCATCCATCAGTTCACCTACATGGTTGGACTGCCTTCATCTCATACCCATCCACCTTTAGCCAGCTCTAGCCCGTCCAGAGCAGAGATCATGCCGTATGCATCTTGTTTTCCAAACATCATGGCATCATGGCAGGTGTTCAATAAATTCTTCTTGAAAATACGGACTTTTCTTGGGGAAAGAAGAAATTAGGTCATCTTCAGGGAGCAAAAGGGTGAGAATGTGTTTGACCTTGAGCAAAGAGGTGGCGTTCTGCAGCAATTGTGCTGGAGAAGGGGAAGGTGTCTGTCGAAGAATCCGTATAAAGGTTGCTGGGTCAAAATCTACATAGAGGAGACTGGGAGGTTTTATCACATTAGTTTAAAAGCAGCATTATTGGGGCGGTGTGGGTGGCTCAGTCGGCCTGAAACCCAGGCACACACAGTCCTCCTTCAGTCTGACCATCTCCAGTGTGTCAAAGATCCAGATGCAGGAGCCCGCGACCGCCTCCTGCTCACCAGGCCCAGGAACAACCGAAACGCCCCCTGTGCTGGCAGAAGGTCACAGTCCAAGATTACAGGTAAAGGAAAGGTCGCAGGCACAGGCTCTCAAGGATGCCAACTGGCTCTACAGCGTCGGGTGATTTCTCATACTCCCTTGGCCAAGTCGCCTGTTTTGTAACAGTTCAGTCAAGGGTTTTACTGGAGTAGACAAGCATGAAATGAATTTTCCAGAGAAGTTTCCGAAGTGGGGGAAAGTTCATGGCTCAAAAGCACTGGTGGATAATGAAACAGGACTGTGAGCTTCTGTTTTTCTTTATAAAGAGAGTTCTCCGGGTTCTTAAATGTGAATCTAAAACTAGAGCTGTATCCTCGCCTCGAAGCCCATGTTATTCTCTGACTCTGCTGTTGCAAATTGATGTAGGCTGCCTCTAAATTGCTCAAGGGGTTTACGCTGGTTCTGCTCAGCATCAGGACATTGTTTGGAACATGCCATGGGCTGGCCACCCTTGCTCTGGAGACCTCTGGTTTGGGATTCCTCTCCAACCCAGGTCACAGCAACCCAAAGGGACTCACCGAGAGCAAACTTAGTGAAGGGTGCTTGCCTCAACCAGCTGGTCACCATGCATTATCAGTCGGTATTAGGCTGCTGCTTGTCATCAGGATCTCATCTTGCATTTACCTGAAGTCAATACTCAGGGTTTGTTTTTTAATGTTTTATTTATTTCTGAGAGGGAGAGAGACAGACAGCATGAGCAGGGGAGGGTCAGAGAGAGAGGGAGATACAGAATCTGAAACAGGCTCCAGGCTCTGAGCTGGCTGTCAGCACAGAGCCCAACGTGAGGCTCGAACTCACGAACCGCTAGATCATGACATGAGCCGAAGTCAGACGCTTAACCGACTGAGCCACCCAGGTGCCCCGCCAATACTCAGTTTTAAGCATGAAAAAAGAGAACTCAAACAAAACAGGCCATCACTTTCCACTCTGGACGTTACCTACTCAGCCCTTGTCTTTGAAATATGAACACACACACAAACCAACATTAGGTTCCCAGATGAGGAGAAAAAAATCAAATGAAAGAAGAAATACAGTTTTCTGAAACAAACAAGTGAAAACACTTGGATCCATCCTAGTTTACCACCTATCCAGTCTGCTGGTTCTTAATGCTGGTTCCATCATCTGACCTTGAGGGTCAGATAAAGCCCTGTCCGAGTATAGATCTTTGATTGATTACATCTTACATCCTTACTACAGAAACGAATCAGGTATGACTCCGAGCTTGCAATCAATCCATCTTGCCTGATGCCATCAAGTGCGTCTCTTCTTAAAACAAACTTCCTACACACTCTTGCTAGAAGTTTCCAAGAGCTTCTTCCTGCCCACTCATAATGCACCTGGAGTTCAAAACCCTACAGCTTCGGAGCGCCTGGGTGGGTCAATTGGTTAAGCCTCCGACTTCGGCCCAGGTCATGATCTCACAGCTTGTGGGTTCAAGCCCCGAGTCAGGCTCTGTGCTGACAGCTCAGAGCCTGGAGCCTGCTTCAGATTCTGGGACTCCCTCTCTCTCTCTGCCCCTCCCCCACTCGTACTCTGTCTCTTGAAAATAAATAAACATTTAAAAAAAACCCTGCAGCTTCATTTATTTTCTTAAAATTTATTTATTTATTTTGGTGCAGGTGAGGGGCAGAGAGAAAGAAAGGGAAAGAGAGAGAATCCCAAGCAGGCTCTATGCAGTCAGCACGGAGCCTGACACGGGGCTCGATCTCAGGAACCCAACCATGAGATCACGGCCTGAGCCAAAAATCGAGAATCAGATTCTTAACCGAATGAACCACCCAGGTGCCCAATCATTCTATTCATTTCTTCCAACTACACTAAATGTTCCTTTGCTTCAATCAGGATACCCTTTTAGGCTTTTCCCTGGGGGTAGGGAAGTCTACCTTATTTTTCAAATTTCTTTGTTTGTTTGTTTCTTGGTATGTGTCTCTCTTCACACTCCCTGCTTGATGCTCTTTTTCCTCCATCAAAATCCTGTGACTTTGCAGAATATTTAGCAGAAGTCCAGCCCCTTCCTTAAAGTGATTCCCAGCTTCTCCAGTCCACACTGACCTCTGATGGCACCTGAGGTCCAAATCATAGTTTCACGCTTTTCAGAGCTGAATACACACACTGCAAGGCATGGAAACCCGCAATAAATGGTAAATGAGTATTGACTATTATTTTCTTGATTGTACACAACCCAAGAGACTGAGTTCAAGTGGCTAAACTAGCTCAGACATACTACCTCTCCATCAGATCTTGCCTCCTGTTTCTCGCCCTCCCTATTCTTTTGGTTTTCTCTCCTTCCAATAAAATGTGCTTTACAATGGATCTTTTTTTCTTGACCTGCAAAGTTTTATATTCAATTTATCATTTCCCCCCTTAAAAACATTGGAGAGGTACTTCTTTTCTATTTTCTAGAGCATTGAATGTGATGGCTTACCCTGACCTTCAGTTTTTGCCGGGAATTTCATGAAGTTTGGATTTAGGGCTGCTGAGCCATATGCTTGAAACAACACACCTGTCAGTTGCAACTTTGTTTCATTTCTTACTTTGGAGTTACACACGGACAAAAACTTGTAATCTGCCACAAAACACAGATGGTTTTGTATCCATTTATATTATGAGCTCATAGCATTACATCAGTGTTTTATAGATACAATTTCATATCACAAGGTATTGTTGCAATGAATTCCAAGTCAGCATCTTTATTTTGTAATTCTTGGAATAGGAAGAGTTAGCCATGCAGAGTCTTGGGACCCATGTATTTGAAAATAAACAAAAAGGTTAATTTTGTAGCAGTTTCAGAATTTCAATAGTTGAAAACTTCATACAAGTAACAGCTTCCATAGCTGTGGCCACAGTCTAAATTCAGGTCAAATAAAATTCACCAAAGGGAGAGAAAGTAGAGAAGATTAAAGTTTGCTTGTGAAAGTCTGATTGCTCTCATAACTCAAGCTTTGGTTATTCACCATCATTAAGGGATCTACTGCTAACACATAAAAGTTAGGAGCTCCCTCTAATCTGTTAAAGTTCTACATCCTTTTTGAACACAACTTGAAAACAAAACATGTTGCTTACTCTAACAGCCAGATAGTTTACCAAGGAGTAGATTAGCAGGCAATCGAGGAGAAACAAATGGTTTGAATAAACTCAAAACTCATTCATTCATCCATTCATTCAACAAATACTTACTGAACACAACTGCAGGCAGGCATTGCTCTAGGCAGCAATGATGCATCTATTAATAGGACAGAGCAAGTCCCTGCTCTCAGGGCACTCACGTTCTTGTGGGAGATGAATGACAACAAATGAAAACAGACAGAAGCCTGTAATTACAACTTGTAGTGAGGGCTTTGCTGGGCAAGAACTGGGTGTGGTGATGAGAGGGAGGACTTCCTTTGAACAAAGTCATCACGGAGGTTTGATCTAAGGGACTAACAGTAATCTATAAATTAAGAAGACAAATAAGAAGGAACCACTCTGCAAAGGGATAAAAGAGAAAGTATATACAAGGAGCCTGAGATGGAAAGCATAAGGCAAAAAGGCAGCCAACATGATTTGGATAGAAGTGAGGGAGAAATGATATAAGGTGACGAGGAGTTCGGTAGTGGCCAAGTCAACTGGAGTCTTGTCCATTGGGGAAAAGAGGTGCATTTTATTTTAAGTGCTTTTGGAAAGGAGATACCTGGATAGTTTTAAGCCTGGAGATAACATGATCTGATTTATATTTTAAACATATCCCTCGGGTTATTGTGTGGTAATGGATGGCAGTGGGGAGAGTGGAGGTAAGGAGACATGCAGAGGCAATTGCAATAGTCCAAGTAAGTGACGATGGTGGTTTAGATTAGCATGATAGCAACGAAGGTGGGCTGAGGTGGATGGATTTGAGATAAATATTGAAGATAAAGCCCCAGACTCACAGATAGAGTAGAAAGGCAAAATCAAGGCTTGAGCTCTTGCCTGGGGAGAGATGTCTTTATCTTAGACTAAGAGGCCTGGGTAGGAGAAAATGAACTTTATCTTTGCGATATGTTTTGGAGAGCCAAGTGGAGATAGTGAATACAAAATCGATATCTGGTGTGACACAGGAGAGAGGTCAGGAATGAAAAGGAGAACCTGGGATGGCGTGTCTTCCATTACAAGCCATAGGACAAGATTATTTCCGTAGAGAGATGATGTAGGTAGAGAAGAGGACCTAGAACTAGTCTCTGAGGGCCTTCCTGCATGTTTGAGATTAAGCTGAAATGAGAATCCACCAGAAAAGACATACATTACGCCAGAGAGATACAAGGAAAACCAGATGAATAGAGACTCAGAGAACTAAGAGCTTCCGATAAAGTGGAACAAACAGTTTGGTTAAAAGATACTGGGTGAGGGGCCGCCTGGGTGGCTCAATGAATTAAGAGTCCAACTCTGGATTTTGGCTCAGGTTGTGAAATTGAGCCCCACGTCGGGCTCTGCACTGACAGCATGGAGCCTGCTTGGGATTCTCTCTCTTCCTCTCTCTCTGCCCCTCCCCCACCTCTCTCTCTCTCTCAAAATAAATAAACCAAAAAAAAAAAAAAAGAAGAAGAAGAAGAAGATACTGAGTGAGGCTCCAGTGAGAGGAGCACCTTGAGAGGAACCTTGGATTTGACAACATGGTTAGTCAGAAAGAGTCGGAGAAGGTGAGGACTTGAATCCAGACACCATGAAGGGCTCTGGAGAGAATTTTGCTCGGAGGAGAGAAATAAGGCAGTGACTGGAAAAGGATGTGGGGTCAAAGGGGTTTGCATGGTTTGTTTAGTGTTTTTTTTAATTTTTTTTAATGTTTTATTTATTTCTAGGAGAGAGAGAGAGAGAGAGAGAGAGCGTGAGCAGGGGAGGGTCAGAGAGAAAGGGAGTCACAGACTCTGAAATAGGCTCCAGGCTCTGAGCTGGCAGTCAGCACAGAGCCCGACGCGGGGCTCGAACCCACGAACCGCGAGATCATGACCTGAGCGAAAGTCGGACGCTTAACCGACTTAGCCACCCAGGCGCCCCTGGTTTGTTTAGTGTTAAGATGGCACAAAGTGAGAGGCATGCTGAGGGGACAGGCTGGCAGAGCTGCAAGCCTGGTGATGCAGGAACAAGTGTGATTACAGAGGTGAGGCCAGCTCTAGGTGACAGAGAAAATTCTCCTACTTCCCCAGTGAAGTCAGGCTGGGCCCCCAGGAAAGGTTCAGGCTGGATACTTGCCTTCTAAGACAAATCTTTTGGCTTCTGTAAATATATATATATATATATACATATGTATGTATACATACATATGTATATATATATATATATATATATGTATGTATACATACATATGTATATATATGTGTATATATGTATATATATGTGTGTATATGTGTATATGTATATATATATATAAAATCTGAATAAAAGGGCTACAATTTGATTTTTAGAATTCCTAGAATCAAAGAGCAGGGACATAAAGGGTCTTTAACCCTCATAGCCACAAATGTGTGGCTTCAGTTTCTGCCTCTCCTACTTATTATTTGGAACAGCTCTTAATCAGATAGGAATCTAAAACTTGTTAAAGTATTTTCAAAGCTTAATCAAGCTTAAAGGTGGAAACACATCCCCCGGACCCCAGACCCTCTCGCACCTTGGGAAATGTCTAAAAGTAAAACAACCTTATCTGCACAAATGAAACAGGTCTAAGTGTAGAGAATGATTCAAGATGAACTTACACAGCTGAGGAAACAGCTAAAAAGACACCCTAAAAAGAAAACATCAATAAAATGAGAGGAAGAAGGAATATGTTTTTAGAACAATGATTCAATTATTGAAAACTTCTGACAAATTAAAGATGTGGTTTAAAAATCATGATTCTAGGGCACCGGGGCGGCTCAGTTGGTTAAGCATCTGACTCTTGGTTTAGGCTCAGTTCATGATCTCATGGTTTGTGGGATTGAGCCCCAAGTCAGGCTCTGTGCTGACAGTGTGGAGCCTGCTTGGGATTTTCTCACTCTCTCTGTCTCTCTCTGCCCCTCCCCTGCTCACACATGCTCTCTCTCTATTTCCCTCTCTCAAAATAAATAAATAAATAAACTTTAAAACAATATCATGATCCCACCGCACAAATAAGAGGGAAACTTAGATCAAGGAAGGTCCCATTGAGCCATTAGGACAACATATAAAAAGAAAGGCATTGCGTGGGGACCAATGGCTACACAGAAAATTGTGCATTTTGTTGCAGTTTAGATACAGGGAATACGAAACTTGGTGCTTTCTTTAAACATAAGTAGCTTGAAATGGATTTAAAGATAAGACACTGCCATAAAAACATGGATTCCTACGTTGTACATCTGAAACTAATATTACACTGCGTGTTAACTGATGAATTTAAATAAAAGCTTAAACAGGTGAAAAACATGGATTAATAATGACACTCTTGTTTCCATGTCCATCTCTGGTCTCTCTCCAACTGGCTGCCACCACCAGTATATCCCTGTTCTCAATCTTATGGTCCAAACTGCTTTTTCTTTTCTTTTTTAAAATTTTTTATAGCTTATTTCATTTTTGAGACAGAGAGAGACAGAGCATGAGCAGGGGAGGGACAGAGAGAGAGAGGGAGACTTGGAATCTGAAGCAGGCTTCAGGCTCTGAGCTGTCAGCACAGAACCCAATGTGGGGCTCGAACCCATGAAACACGAGATCATGACCTGAGCCAAAGTCAAATGCTTAACTGGCTGAGCCACCCAGGCGCCCCCCAAACTGCTTTCTCTAACCAAGGCATTTGTCCTCCGCAAGTTGCCAAAAACCAGTGAGTGGGATGAGTGGCAGGTTAGATGCAGATTTTAAATAGCTTCAAATTTTTAATCTTGGGCAAGTAACTTCACCTCTGGTTACGTAAATAACCCCTCCACTTACACTCATTAAAAAAAATTTTTTTTTAATGTTTTTATTTATTTCTGAGAGAGAGAGAGAGACAGTGTGAGCAGGGGAGGGGCAGAGAGAGAGGGAGACACAGAATCTGAATCAGGCTCCAGGCTCTGAGCTATCAGCATAGAGCCCGACGCAGGGCTCGAACCCACGAACCGTGAGATCATGAACCTGAGCCAAAGTCTGACCCTCAACCAACTGAGCCACCCAGGCGCACCCCCCCCCCGTCATTTTTAAAGCTTTATCATTCTATGGTTGTTCAGTGGTGACCTTGTTGTAGCTGTCAAGTTCACTGATTTAACATGAACAATTGAATAGGTGAACTAGGTGTTGGGGATTAAGGAGGGCACTCGCTGTGATGAACACTGTGGGATGTATGGAAGTGTTGAATCATTATGTTGTTCACCTGAATCTAATATTACACGGTATGTTAAGTAACTGGAATTTAAATAACAACTTTAAAACATAAACTAAGGAGCACCTGGGTGGGTCAGGTGGTTAAGAATCTGACTTCAGTTCAGGTCATGATCTCACGGTTTGGGAGTTCAAGCCCCACATCAGGCTGTGTGCTGACAACTCAGAGCCTGGAGCCTGCTTCGGATTCTGTGTGTGTCTCTCTCTCTGCTCACCCCTGCTCACTCTTTCTCTCTCTCTCTCTCAAAGATAAATAAACATATAAGAAATTAAATATAAAATAAAGTTGGATTCCATGTTAATGCATCATTGCGTTTAATTAGGAGGTTTATACATTTAAAATTTTTTAAATGTTTATTTATTTTTGAGAGAGAGAGAGAGAGCACACAAGCAGGGGAGAGGCAGAGAGAGAGAGGGAGACACAGAATCTGAAACAGATTCTAGGTTCTAAGCTGTTAGCACAGAGTCCAAAGCGGGGCTCAAACTCACGAACCAGGAGATCATGACTTGATCTGAAGTTGGATGCTTAACCAACTGAGCCACCCAGGCGCGCCTTTATACATTTTAAATAGAAGCTTTACATGAACTTGTTGATTCAATTGAGAAGTTCAATAATGCCCAGGTAGGAAAGAAGAGAAATCTAATAGTCACATGTAATTGATTTTTAAACTAAGTAATGTGCTAATACTACCTTTAATTTTAAAAATGAGTTTATTTCTTCACCCTCAGCGCTTATTTTGTTTGTTTCTGCCATTCATACATTCATTCATAGACTTCCCTGAAAAAGAAATAAAGGAAGTAATGAAGGACAGAGAGAAGGAAGAAGGTTTTTCTTATCAGTTAAATAGAATATAGTAGTTGTCCCAACAAATTTGAAATCCTCAAATTAGAATCACTGTTAGCAAGCTGCTCTTTATAAAATTTATCAGTCAATATTCAGCAAGAGTTTACCTGAGATACAACTAATAGTAATTGTCACCTTAGCCTCAGGGACACTAAATCTTTGCTTGGTCAACCACCGAGTCACAAGCAATAGCCAAACTATGTGTCCCTGAAGCGAGAGACGTCTGTATTCAATGCTTTACCTATTGCAGCTTAAAACTCCTTAGATTCTGAGGACCTTCCAGCCTTAGTATTTCTTCCTCTTTGCTTCTAAAAGATTACCTCTCTCAGAGGCCAGGAGAAAGTTCCAGCATCATCCACAAGTATGTCACTTAAGAATCTAGCTTTACAACTTGTTATTTTGCTGGATATATGACATTCCAGTAACCATGGCTGTGCAGAAACCGAAGAGGCATGGGGCCATCATTTATTGTGCTCTTCACTTTCGTTGGGCAAGAATGTGTCCAGAGAACAGTGGGGACAGCTTGCTCTGCTCCATGATGTCAGTTCGAATAATCTGAAGGCTTGTTCATGCAACTTAACTGGAGGTTGATGCTGGCTAATGGTCATGAATCTACTTGGAGTTGCCGACTCAAACACCCACGTGTGTGCCAATAATACCCATCACCCCCCTTGATGGGTATTACAATGTTCTTAATCCCCAAATGTCCTGCAGATAGCATTCCACAATGACTCTAGGATAATTTGATGAGTTCCTAAGAGTTCCATTATTATGAAAAAAAAAGTATAAGAAATGATGTTAGTTAAAGTTCAATCCTTTCCTCCGCCTATATTCACTTGTTCTTTACTCTTCAGTGAAAAGAAGAATTGCCCTGGTCCTGTTTATGACACTTGGGAAAAGTCTGTATCTACTTCTTCTTCATTTCTCTAGACTAAACATTACCAGTTTTCCTAATGCTCTCTTTTTGATCTTCATTTCCAAACTATTTATCACTTGTGCTCTCTTTTCCTGAATGTTCTCCAGAGTTCTAAAACGTTGAGTCACGCACTGAAGAAACTTCAGTCCAGGGAATGCAGTTTCTTCCTTTAATTTACAACTTCACTGCATTGCAGGGAAAGCAGTAGATTAATAAGGAATTGAGCGGAGAGGATTGTGCATCTGGATATGGTTAATATAAAAGAAATTCAGCATGAAGATTCCTATTTTTAATTGCTACAAGGTGCATATGTTTATCATTGTTAAAAAAGCTATTTTGAAAGGCTTAATATCAATTAATTCACATATCATTTGCTGGTAACCACATAACTAAGAAAAGTTGTCAAGGGCCAGAACTTAAATTAAAATGTGCTCTAAAGGTTCCCTTTTAAAGAAAAAAAACCCCTACCAATTAAAACTAGTATTTTGCTCTCTGTTGCAGCTTTTTTTGGCAGTTAAACTATTTTACAGGCCAACGTGAAAGCCTTGATTAGAATGCTTTGTCTTGGATCCTGGTTTTAAGTAAGCACTACCTGTTGGATTACTTAGTGGTCCTTGTGAATGAGGCTTGGTTTTACTTCTTCTCCATGTGCTGGAAGCCAAGGTAAAGCATGGTTTTTGGGGCCACCAGGGCCCTTGACCTTCAGCATCCGCAGCTGAATAATCACAGTCTGTGCAGGTTTGACGGCTGCATGTGCTGATGTTTGTGATGGCCAGTCTAGGCCACAAGCCACGGGTTTACCACACAATGCCTGGCGCTGTGTCAATCATGGCAATCAGTGGATACCAGTCCAGAAGCTTGAATTTCTCCTATAGAATTGTGGATAAAACAATGGGGTTTCTGAGAAATAGCCTCTAGGCATTTCAGCAAACCTCCCCCCCCTCCCCCCCGCCTTTTCTTTGACATTGGGATTATGCAGAGATACCATCCAACCACCCAACTGGCTAAATTTAGTTAGCCAAGCCTCCTTCAGATTCAAAAGCACTGCATTATCTCTAAATAAAATAAATGGGAGACACCACTCAGAGAGGGCAATCAGAGATTTAGAACACCCTGGGAGATGACAAGAGTGTAGCAGGGGACAGGAAGGCTACAAGGCAATGAGGCTTAAGGCTCTAAAACTAACAGGGCTATGCTTTTAAAAGCTTGTCATTTGAAACCTACAGGGATGCAGAGAGAAAATTAGTTTGGCATCCTGAGGCTGTTGTGTTAAGAGAAAAAACAAAACAAAACTAAAAGGTACATGTGCTCAGGGAAAAAAAAAGACACTAAAACTAAAATAAAATTTAATTACAAATCCTTTAAACTCCACCACCACGAATCCCCCAGCTGTCCCAGATTCTCTCATCAAAGGAGGTTCTGGAAGACAGTCAACAAATCAGAGCTGTAAACACCAATGGAGAGGTCTCCTTAGTTAAATTTAGGCCTTTTGGTCCAACATGGTTTCCTGTATTTAAAAATTGTGCTGAAGTTACTTTGGAATGTCTATAACCAATCCTTTCCCCCCAGTTAGAAACAAAAGGAAGAATGGGAATACAAATGGAAAATAATAAAGAAGTCATTACTAAGGTGGACCAAGAATTGTTGGGTTTTATAAGAAGCCATTAAGTCATCCATTCCTTTCAGATGATGGACTGGATTCTGACTCTGTGCCCTTGATCTTCCCATCATCCTTCTCTCTCCTTCCTGGAAACCCATACAAGTCAAATTCAGGAGTGTGGTGGGCGTGAAGACCTCTGGGCTGAGAATGAGGACCCCAAGAGCCTGGACCTAACACCCATACAAGTGGGGTGATGCCATACCTCAGATTCCTCAGGGGTAAAGTTAGACTGGATGGTTCACCAGAGAGGCCATCACAAAGTAGTACCACATAGTTAAACAACAGAAATTTATACTCTCACAGCTCTGGAGGCTGGAAGTTCAAGATCATGGTGTCAGCAGGTCTGGTACTCCTGAGGCCTCTCTCCTTGGTTTGTAGATGACTATCTCCTGGTGTTCTTCCATGGTCCTTCCTCTGTGCATGTCTTTGTCCCAATCTCTTCCTCTTTTTTTTTTTTCCAAATGTTTATTTATTTATTTTGAGAGAGAGACAGAGAGTTCAAGCAGGGGAAGGGCAGAGAGAGAGGGAGAGAGAGAGAGAATCCCAAACAAGTTCCCTGCTGTCAGCACAGAGCACGATGCAGAGCTTGAACTCACTAACCGTAAGATCATGACCTGAGCCAAAATCAAGGGTTGGACACTCAAACAACTGAGCCACCCAGGCACACCCTAATCTCTTCTTTTGAGGACACCAGTCGTATTGGATTGGAACCCTACCCTTATTTCCTCATTTTACCTAATCATCTCTTTAAATGTACTATCTCCAGATAAAGTCCCGTGCTGAGCAAGAAACAGGATTGTGCTAGGCCTCCTTTAAATCATTTGTCAAATCGTTGTATTTTTTTCATAAGGATACAAGGCAAAGTGAGGAAGATCTCAGCCATTGCCAGCAAGACTCTGTGGAGAATGAAACATTTTCCAGGGTTCTAGTCATTTTGTTTCTCTAGGGAAGATGGCCATTGTTCTCTCCTCCATGTGACTTCAGATGACAAAGTGATCTGCCCATTCTGTCCCTACCTCTACTGCTCCAGTGCTACTTGAATATCTCTGGTGTCTTGAGTTCTACCTTCTTGACACAGAGGGTGAGTAGGATGGCCATCCAGCAGTCTGCCTCTGATGGGGGTCTGCTATGGGGTCATCCCACTGGCCATTGGTTATCCTAGTGATGGCTGACTCCTGTCTGCTGTCTATCTCCGGTCTTATAAGCCTGACGATGAGACCACAGGGCTCTAAGCAAAATGAGAGCTGAGGACTTCCTTTGAAAGGACATTGGATATTCTGGGTACTTTAAGATCTCACAAAAGTAGACAATGGATCCAGTAGGCACCTTACTAAGTATTCCCAGCACATCTCTCCTCTTTCTTTCCATTTACCAAGAAGCTACAGAGTAGTTTATATTTGTTACCTTCACTTTCTTACCTTCATTCCCTATTATCCTAATACATGAAATCTTCTGACTTCTGAGCTCATCTTCTTTCTTTTTAACTGTAACTGAAATTATCTCCCTGCTTCAATATCCATTTATCATTTTCTTCTCAAACTTGTTGCTGCATTTAAAACTGTTCATTTAGTACCTCCACTAGCAAAGCCCCTTACCTTGGCTTCTTTGACTACATTATTTAGGGCTGGGGGATGGACAGCAAGCTGTAGGGCAAGTCTTGGAGTCAATGGAGCTGGATATGAATCTACTACTTAATATCTATGTAGCATTGTGTATGTTAATTCTATTCGGTTCAATTTATTTATTTTTGTGTACCTATTATATTTGTGATGATTGTGTAATGGGGAAGAATTCAAGATAACACCAGGGATTAGATTGAGATGAATGGGGAAATAGATGTGAAGATAATCAAACTTTACTTCTCATATTCAATTAGATACCAAGATCTGTTGATTCCACCTCTATAATATCTCACACATTTATTCCTCTCCATCTCTATTATCCTAGTAGAGCGCTCTCCTCCCCCATGCTGTTGACTTAGCTTGTGGTTGGCAAACTGAGTCCTGAGCAGCTCTTGGAAACCCCAGGGACACCCTCAGGGGCTTCTGTGGGTGGGAAAGCAAGAAAGTGGTGTTTCTTTTCACAATGTCCATTCCTGCCTCCTCAATTTTAAGAAAGGCAGTTCCACTTTTATCTGTTTTATGTGTTCTTTTTAATATTTGAGGAAAATATTTTCTATTGTACTTTTTAAAAACCACCGGTCCACATATTGATTTTGTCTCATAATTGGTCTCTCTATCTTTACAATACCTTTCTTATAATCTACTTTATAGTCAGCTTTCAGATTATTTCAAGCAAAGCACACTTTTGCTCATATCATTTTCTATTGCCTGGAAATGCAATACTAGATATGGTAGCCATTAGACATAAATGACTATTTAAATTAATTTAAACTGAATGAAGAATGGAGTTCCTCAGTTGTATTAGCCATATTTCATGCTCCATAGCCACTTGTACCTAGTGGCCGCCATATTGCACAGCTCATACTTGGAACATTTCCATTTTTGCAGATATTTCTGTTGGACAGAGCTGGCTTAGATCACTATATAAAAACTTCTGGGGCGCCCGGGTGGCTTAGTCGGTGAAGCGTCCGACTTTCGCTCAGGTCATGATCTCGCGGTTCGTGGGTTCGAGCCCCGCGTCGGGCTCTGTGCTGACTGCCGGCTCAGAGCCTGGAGCCTGTTTCAGTCTGTGACTCCCTCTCTCTCTGACCCTCCCCTGCTCATGCTCTCTCTCTCTCTCTCTCTCTCCTAGAAATAAATAAAACATTAAAAAAAAAAAAAAACTTCTGACCTCGACTTAGCACTTAAATCTATCCTTTCTAAGCCCACCTGCTGCTGTTTTCCTCGACGTAATGTCTTATTAGACTGAACTGTTACCAAAGACACATGATCACATCCTGTCTTCATGGTCCAGCTTACCCAGCCCCACTTGGGTTTCCTTTATCCAATCACTGTATGTCAAATCCTACTCCCCATTTAGGGGCTCTCCTCCAAGAAGTCATTTTAAGCTCTCCAACTCAAAGTAATTTCCTCTTCCTGTGAACTCTCATGAGATTTTAAATGAGGCACTCTACTGTTATCTTTCACCAGTTCTTCTGGAATTATAACTATGTGTGCATAAGTTTTAGCTCTTGAGCTGGGAGGGCTTCCTCCAGAAGCTGATTCTAAGGCAAGGATTCAAATATAAGTAGTTTAGTTGAAAGGAGATCCCAGAAATCTCCAGTAGGGGAGAAGCAAATCAATAAAGGATCCATTAGCCATTCAGATACTACTGCGGGCAACTGGAGCTCAGTCCCATTGGGGGACAATGTCCAACACAGTTATCCCACCCTACATCAAGGAGGATGGGGTATTTATTCACTAATGCCTTTTTCATTTTTTATTTGAGGGCTGTTTCCAAGGAAAATAATTCCTGGGCACTTCCAGCTTGTCCTACATACAGGCCAAACACACTTGACCAAAAAAGAAAATCCCTCAAGCAGAGAGCTGTGGGATGTAGCACCAGCTACATTTGCAAACTGGAAGGTAAGTCCTCAAGGGCTGAGGCCACCTGAGTCAGTTATGTGTGCCTTCCTTAGTCACCTAACATAGGCAATAAATAAATAATTGCTCGGTGAATGGATATACTATCCCAAAGATATAGGACACTGGAGACTTAGTGGAACCTGATGGTTTGGATAGCTGAAGTCACCCACTGTTAACCCAGATAATCTCTGAACAGACTAGTATTTTGGGGATTTTTTTTTGTTGGCTTTCACATTAGTACTTATGGATCAAATATTGTATAAGTGTGGGAATTTGCTCATAAGGAGCTCTAGGATTGCTTCAGAAGCCTCTCTGGGTAATGGATGCTGTATCCAGAGAGGAATCCTCAATGGACCAGCTGCAGCACTTGCCTTTGACCCTGATAATGCTTTGCCACAGCTGTCACAGGGACTAGACTTCATTTCATCAATGACTGGGCAGGGTCCATCTTCTGTGTTGGTCAGGAGAGGTAAGGGAGTAGCATAAAAGAAGGGAATCTAGGAGGAAAGTGTGTGTGTGCATGTGTGTGTATGTGTGCATGTGTGTGGTATAAGTGTTGTCTGTGGTGTGTATGTGTGCATGTAGTTGTAAGTGTTTGTATGTGTGTGGGTGTGTGTGTGTGATATGGCTGTGGGATGTGGTGTTTATGTATACCTGGAATGTGGTTTGTGCGTGTGTGTGTGATGTTTGCATGTGTGATGTGTATGTACATGTGGGATGTGTCTGTGTGTGTGGTGTGTATGTGGGATGGGGCATGTGTGTGTATGTGTGTGTGTGTGTGTGTGTTTATGTATACCTGGAATGTGGTTTGTGCGTGTGTGTGTGATGTTTGCATGTGTGATGTGTATGTACATGTGGGATGTGTCTGTGTGTGTGGTGTGTATGTGGGATGGGGCATGTGTGTGTATGTGTGTGTGTGTGTGTGTGTGATGTGTGTATATGGTGTGTACGTATATATGCAATGTGTGTGTGTGTATGTGATATGTGATGTGGTGCGTGTCCTCACAACCATTGCTGGCACACGTGGCATCCCCTGCACCATCTGGAGCCCCCCACGGGGAGGCCCCAGTGTAGGCCCCCTCGCGCCCATGGATGGCTTTGCTCCTGACCCTCACCAACAAGAAGCCATGTGGTGTTCCAAGCTTCCGAGTCAGCAGTGCTCATGAAGCCTTCCTTTGGCACACTGTTAACGGGCAACGTAATGCCCTTACATGAACATGGCATATGGCCCTGACCTTCCTGCTGCCATTCGCCATTTCTGCAAATGAAACATTTAAACAGCAAAAATGAACTCTCAGTCTCCCTCTTTATCTATTACGGGAGAACTCCTACCAGTTCTTTCCACTGTAATTAATTAATTCTGTCCATTTACTTCTTTGCATTTTAATGGAAACATAGCTTCCAGGACAAGTGATGCCCAGATCTTTGGAAACAGAAGGCACAGCTGTGATATTAGAGAAACAAGAGAGAAGACAGGGCTGAGGGACTGGCCTTGGGCTTGCCCGGAAGGGTGGGCACACACAGAGGCTGCTGATAGCAGAGTTTCCGGAGGAAAACCGGGAACACTATGAGACTGCTCTCTCCTGTGTCCAAGGGCATCTCAAGTGATAATAGGCTCACAGAGGATGTCAGGGCCCTCCTGTATGCAGTCAGGTGTCCCCCAAGGTGGGATCAAAGTTGCAACAAGAAAATCCAGTGAACAGTGTAAAAAAGGCCAGGCGAGGTGCGCCTGCCACGCTGGGTCCCAGTCACCAGGCTACTTCAGTCCCCCAAAGGGAGCCTGGGGAGAGGTGGGACTAGACAGGTGGCCGGGTAGAAGCTAGCAGAGATGTCAAAGCGGAATAAAGGCCCAGATGGTGACTCCATGTGTAAGGCACATGGTACAGAGCCTGTGGACTAAAATTTCCAGAACAGCTTGTCTTCTCGGCCCAGCTTGACGCTCACCTGGGGAAGTTACTCAGCCTCCCTCGGCCCTCGGAATCCCCACCTTTAAGATGAAGATGGTAAAAGTGCCCACCTCAAGGCCTGTGTGAGCATGAAAAGAATAATCAGATCATAAACACCTGGGGCAGCTGGGTGCCTGGGTGGCTCTGTCGTTAAGTGTTCAACTTCAGCTCACGTCATGATCTCATGGTTCACGGGTTCGAGCCCTACATCAGGATCTGTGCTGACAGCTCTCTGTGCTGTTTCCCCTCTCTTAAGGATGTAACAGAAATCAGAATGGTCGGTCACTCAGCAAATCCTAAATATGCACTAGATTTGTAGGTTGGGGGTTTACAGTCGCTTAAGCAACTCTAAGTTGGTCTGGGCACTAGCATGAGCTGAACCTGTGAGTGTGGGCATCAGTGGGCCTCAGATTTGGGGAGGGAAAGGCAGCATGGGTACAGGATTGGGGCCTCATAGACTTTTCCCAAAAAATCGTGAAGTAAAACTGGGAACAGGGCAGCACAATATATTGGAGATGTGAAAATGGTCGGACCAGAATAATTTGAGAGCCACTCGACCACACCATCTCCAAATCCTCCAATTCCTGCCTGGGATTCTATCTGCTGGATGCCCAGAATAGGGAGTCAAGGAAGGAGCCTTTTCTCTGGACGGTGATGATTGAAATGCATCCTTTACTGTGAAGTGGAGAGGTTCAGAGGTGCTGGTGTGTGTAGACACTTCACTCCGTTCTGTACCTTTATTGCCATGTTGGTGAAAGACACAGAGGTAGTCCCTGTGGGGACAGCACACGAAACAGAAAGGTTTCCCGTTTGTAAATAAAATCATTTGAATTTCTGTGTTTATGATAGAGTTCTTTATGACTTGGTCAGCAATGCACATGTGGTCTAGCAAACCTCCCCCAGTACCTCCTCATAATTAAAAGCACAGACAACAGATTCTTCTAGGAGTGCCGCCATATTTTGCTCACCCCCCTTCTTCTGCTGTCCATACTTGAACTCTAAAGCAGGAGGGGGAAATACCAAACGAATCCCCCCCCTCCCAGAGCCAATCTTCTCACAACATTTAGAATTTGAAAGGCTTATTTAAGTAGATCTAATGAAAAGTGATAGACACATGCCCAGCCTTACCAAACCACATTGAAGCAAAATTCGGTTAGGGTTGTAAAAGTAAAAGAATGTGAGGAAAGGGGTCCAGCAAGGAAAGGAGGATTGCCATGCCCTTGGGGAAACTATTTCCCTCCAGGTGGTCAATGTTGGAGCCAGTTCATTAGCCCCCACTGTCAAAAAATTCCACGTCTGATGGAATAATGTTGCAAGACCACTTGCTGCAAAATTACAGGCAAAGGGCATAGCTCTTGGAACTGAGTGGAAGTCAAGATGTGCAGACACAGATGAGGTCTGCCTGCCCTTAGCATTTGCGGGTGGAGGGGGAAGGCTGTGAATATGCTCGTTTCTTATAGAAAGGAGCAGACACCTGGATTTACTGGTCTTATAGTTAGCCTTCTGCTTTGCCTGTCCCTTCCAAATCTCAGTAAGCTGCCTCCACCCCAAAAGGACCATCATGCTAGAAAACTGCATCCAGTGACTCCATCCCTTGGAAGCAGGCTCATATGAACAAGTTCTATCCCGCTTAAAGATTCTGAACCTTTCCATGATCATTCCAGGTTAAACTATTGCATAAACTAAGAGATGTGGAGACAAGATGCCAAGTACTCTTCCCATCATAAAGTTCAGCGGATCGGGGCATATCAACATGGTGGGCTTGAGCCGCAAATGGTTGATGAGAAGGAAGTCATCCAGGTAGAGGCATATCGATCTGGGCCACATAATATGGTCTTTCATCATTTTTGGAGAAGCTGGGAGGCATGAGTGGCAGCTCTAGACAGCCTCTAGATGGCTAATCCACCCCTCATAGAATTGAAAAAGAGCCCTTGAAGGCATGGAGAGTAACAACCACAGGGACATAGGATATTTACCTTAACTCAGCATAGTCCATTCACAGAGGGCATGGAATGAAGTGGCAGCCATGGGTGGGGAGTGCTAAGGGGCATTCCAGCGGCTACCGGAATCTTGGCCACCAGCATCAAGGACCTGGGCGCCCAGCCAAGCAGCCTCTAGAGTGCAATGAGTGTGTCACCACCACAATTCAGATCTACAGTGTGGTCTTGGGGGGCTGAGAGGGCTCCAAAGGAGTGTGTATGAAACTCCCTGGGAATTTCTGGAGCTCACTGGGAGGGATTGGAGATGCTCTGAGGCTCTGTAGTCTGCAATTTATGGTCAAGTCAAAGAGACAGTGTTTGCTGGTGCTAGTGTTTTAAAGAAAAGCATGTTCCGTATACATCTCATGAGCCCAAAGCAGTGCAACATCGTCATGAGTTATACCTGAAAACCAATCAATCTCGTCATTTATGGGCATATGATGGGCAGGAACATTATTCTCCTGACTTCACTGCACATAGTGTTTGGCTTGGGTTTCTTTTCCTCCCCAGCATGAAATAGGGTCTGTGCTGGTCACATATTGCATTCTTCCTCACTTGTCCTTGTGATTGATCAGCATGGTGGAGGGTCAGCTGGAGTCAGAGTTACAGGAGACTCTCAAAGAATCAGCTCTTCAGAGCTCAATTGTCCCCCGACTCAGCCCCTCTGATTTATACTCTACCAGACTGCGGAATCCTGACCCCACAGTGTAATGCTCAATTCAGATAAGCTGACCACAAAACCTTCTTTATTCTCAAGACGACTGCTCTGTTCGAGCCCTGTTGTACTTGAGCCACCTCAGGGTAGGGGCCAGCCTTTAGGAGTGACAGAGAGACTGGCAGACTGTCATGGTCAGTGCAGGTTGCCAATCCTCTCAGGTTACTAGGAATGATTGTGGGTAAAGTATGCTTTGAATGTTGGAAACGGGGGAGACTTAAAATGTATTTGGCTCAGACCATTCATTTTAAGGGATTTGGTCCCAAATTTCCTGCAATCATAATCATGGCCCGTTTTCCTAGTCACTAGACTATCAAATCCTGTGTATACAAAATAAAGAACTCTAAAAAGGGGAAACTTTAAAAATGCTAACTTACAGTGGTGGTACAAATATTATTTGAGACACCGTGAAACAGTATCAGAAGTTAACTGCAGGGTAGAGCCTGCTTTTCGGTTTCTAGATATGGCAGAGATTAGGTACAGCATTGTTTAGAAATTGTAGATCTGTAGATCCCTTCTCTTTTTTGGGGATTAAAGAGACTATAACCTGCTCGGCTACATTTAAAGTGGAAAAAAAGGTGGTGATTAGGGGCAGGAGGTGGAATTTCCTGGTCTTTTGTTTGCACATCCATTTAGCGCATCTTATTTAGCAAAAATAAGCTTCCTTGTTTTTTAGGATGTGTTTACAGAGTGTTCTGTCACAGAGCTTCCTAATTATGCTAGTGCTCGGGTTCGGAAGCCTTCTTCCCTTCTGCCAAGTTCACCTTCTGCAAGGGACAGTGAACACTTAGGGGCTGGCTCCCCCTCCTGCCTTGGCTGGAAAACTGCACCTGCGTGTATGTGGCCCTTGATGGAGATGGGGCGCCCTCTGGTGCACAGAAACCGAGGAAAACTATGCAGTAAATGCTAGTTGCTAATTAAATACCCATTAAAAATACTGAAACTACAAAATATTAAAACTACAGAAAAAGGCGATGAATTATGCCCTTCCTCCGAGCCAGGCGTTATGCTAAGGACTGTATTGTTGCTTTGGTTGTCGATTGCTGTGGCTTAAAACGCTAATCCTTTGTTAATTCCCGTGGTTTTCTGTGAGCCGGGATTCAGGAACAGCTCGGTTGGGTGGTTCTGACTGAAGGTTTTTTACCAGGTTAAAGTCAGACTGTGGCTGGGGCGCCTGGGTGGCTCAGTCGGTTAAGTGTCCGACTTCAACTCAGGTCATGATCTCACGGTTCGTGAGTTTGAGCCCCGCATCGATGTCTTCCCTGACTTGGCTCCGAAGTGATCCTGCATCACTAATGCGAAGTTCCGTTAGAAGAGGCAGTTCCTCTTTTTTCTTCAATAGTGTTTTTATGATTCCATTTTATCTCTACTATTGCTTGTTTCTTATATGTCCCTTTTATACCTTTCTAATGATTGCTGTAGCTTTGATGATATGTAGATATCTTTTTAAAAGATATAATCTCTACACCCCACATGGGGATCAAACTCACAACCCCGAGATTCAGTCACACGATCTTCCGACAGAGCCAGCTAGGAGCCATAATAATTCCTATATGTCTTTAATATTCACATTCTACCTTCAAATACTATAGCACTTCGTGAGTAGCTTAAGGATCTCACAACTTACCGCTATGTACTCCTGAGTCCCTTTTCCCATACTTTGTGCTACTGTTTTTATAAATTTTAATTTAAATATTCTATAATCACACACATGATTACTGTTTTTGCTTTAGTCATTTAATTCTCTTTTAGAGCAATTATCAATTTATAACTGTTCTTTATATTCACCCTCTATATTTGTCCCAGGGAAACAAAACCATCAGGAAATTTATATCTATATCATCTATATCTGATATATATATATTATATGTCTACACATATACACATAATACATATATACCCATATGCCTGTGTGTATATGTACACATATGTGTATACATGTATACATATAATATCTATATTGTATATAAATTATATCTATATATAGATATAGAAATCTATGTGTGTGTATGTATAATACACACATATACAGACAGTCCCCTACTTAGAATGGTTTGACTTATGATTTTACACCTTTATGGTAGTGTGAAAGTGATACACATTCAGTAGAAACCATACTTATAATTTTGAATTTTGCTCTCTTACTGGGTTAGCAACATGCAATGTGATCCTGTCCCATGATACTGAGCAGAGGGAGCTGCTGGATCAGGAGGGTACGCCACCAATATGGTGACAAGCATTCTGCACCCACACAGCCATGCTGTGTTTCACTTACAGTATGGTATTCAGGAAATTACATGAGACCGTCAATACTTCCTTATCCAATAGACTTTGTGTTAGGTGATTTTGCCCAACTGTAGGCTAATAGCATAAGTGTTCTGAGCATGGTTAAGGTAGACTAGGCTGAGCTGTGATGTCTGGGAGGGTGGGTGCAGGAAATACATTTTCAATGTATGACACTTTCAATTTGTGATGGGTTTATTGGGGCATAACCCCTTTGTAAGTCACGGGAGATCTGGAGAGAGAGAGGAGGATTTATTATGAGGAATTGGGTCACTTGGTTACGGATGCTGAGAAGTCCCGTAATCTGCTGTCTGCCAGCTGAATGACCAGGAAAGCCGTTGGTGTAATTCCCTGACTCCGAAGGCCGGAGAACCAGGGAGCCAGGTGTGTATATGCCTGGTCTCAGGCAGAAGACTGCTGTCCCAGCTCAAGCATGCAGGCAGGATGCAAGAGGGGAACATTTCTTCTTCCTCCGGCCTTTGATCCATTCAGACTCTCACCTCAACAGGTGGAATGCTCACCTCCCACAGTGAGGGGGACAATCTACTGAGCCCACCCATTAAAATGCTAATCACATCCGGAAACACCCTCGCAGACACACCCAGAAATAATGGTGACTCTGGGGCCCCTTGGCTCAGTCTGGTTCACACATAAACTCAACGACCACACCATACATTTTAGAATTTCTGTAATCTTCATTTCTTCGTGTACAACTATGTTTCCAGTATAATAGTCCTTCTGCTAAAGTGTTTCTTTAACTTTTCTTTTAACACAGGTGTGCTGGTAATGAATTCTCTACACTTTTGGTCATTCAAAACAATATTTGACTTCATTTTTGAAAGGTGCAGAATTCTGGGTTGGTAAGGTTATTTTTCCTCCCGTGCTTTAAAAAGAAGTCACTTCACTGCCTTCTGGGTTGTATAGATTCTAATGAGAAATCTGCTGTAATATTATTTGGATTGCTTTCAAGATGTTCTCTTTATCTTTGGTTCCCAGGAGGTTGGATATTATTTGTCTGGATGGATTCTTTCATCTCACGTTTATGCTGCATGGTCTTCCCTGTACATTTTGGATATGCATATTCAAGTCTTTCATTCCTTTGTTAGCTCTACAAATACTTTGTCTGCTTCTCAGTTCTTCACCTTGTACACCATCTACTTTCTCTTCCCCTCATGTTTTGTACCAGGTATGACAGTGCCTGCCTTCTTAGAAGGGTCCGTCTTTCTTTAAATGTCAGACTTCTTGGCTGTTCTGCAAACTTGCTTCTCTGATGGATTCAAAAAGAGTTATTATTTTACAGATTATCTGGGATTTTCTTGTTACAATGTTATTATATTCTTGTTATTATGGTTTCTTGTTATTATGGTAGAGGGGTGTTTTCTTTCTAATTTTCTATACCTCAAGGATCAATGAAACTTACCATAATTTTTTATTTTGCTAAAATTTAAAATTTAGATAAAAGTTGGAAAAATGACAAGAGAAACCCCCATATAACCTTTGTTTTATAATTCTGTCTCTCTGCCCCTCTGTCTTTATAATATATGTATCTATCTATATCCATATTTATATATCTTATGAATTATTTGGATCCATTGTATCTTTTACCCTCAATATTTTGATAATTTTTTGAGGACTTTCCCTCATAAACAATAGCATATTTATCAAAATCAAGAGCATTAAGAACATATGTCAACTGTAATCTATATCTAAAAATTTTTTTCAATCCTCTAATAATCTTCTTTTTAGTTATTTATTGTTTGGTCCAGGATCTAATCATGACCTTAGTTCTCAGACCACTTCGGTATCCTTTAGTCTGGAAGAGTTACTCAGCCTTTCTTAACTTTGACATATTTGAAGAATAAAGGCCAGTTTTTATGTAGAGTTTCAAAGAGGTTTGTCTCATGATTGGATTCAGGTTCTCATGAGGCTTCGGCAGGGATGTCACAGAATTGGCTGCGTGTCATTCTCAGTGTGCAATGCCAGAAGTCACCTGATGACAGTCTGTCCTAATAGTGGTAATATTAACCTCATCACTTGGTTAAGGGAGTGCTTACCAGGTTTCTGCACTGGAAAGCTGCTATTTTTCCTCTTTGTAATTAATAAATTCTTTGTGGAAAGATATTTGGAGGGTGTGCAAATATACTATTCCTTATGATATTTTTCACTTATACATTTATTTTTAAAAATTTTTTAACATTTATTTATTTTTGAGAGACAGAGAAAGACAGTGTGATCAGGGGAGGGTCAGAGAGAGAGGGAGACACAGAATTTGAAGCAGGCTCCAGGCTCTGAGCTGTCAGCACAGAGCCAGACATGGGGCTTGGCCCCATAAACCATGAGATCATGACTTGAGATGAAGTCAGACACCTAACTGACTGAGCCACCCAGGTGCCCCCATTGTTGATTTTTAAATCCATTCTATCTTTATCAATATTGAGCTTTAAGGAGGGAAATTCTCATCTCGTTCAGTTATTTATTTATTTACTTATTTACATCAGTATTGATTCATGGATATCGTTTACTTCAGTGGGTTATAATTCATTATGGTTATTATTTATTTTGGTGTCAAAAATCACTTATTTGGCCAGCAGGAGCCCCTCTGAGTTGGCTTGTATGTTCCTTTTACAGATCCCCTTATTGCTTAAACACTTCCTTACTTTCCAGAATGAGAAGATGCCCCAGGTTTATTTTGGGCCTTCCCTGCTGTGATCCTGCAATCATTCATTTTCCCAAGAAGCTCTGAATTCTTTTAATGGAAAATGATATTTAGAAACCAAGATCTTGGTGCTACAAGTGCTTATTGCTATTAGTGTATTGTTTGTTTCTAGGTCGCCATTATGGACATAGCTAGTGTTGCCAGTGGATGGATCTATCACAGCCCCTAACTCAGGAAATGGAGGGGTGAGCCCGATCACACTGCTGAAATCACTTGCTCCATCCCTGGGAATCCCGCAGGGGCTGGACAAGTTGGAGGCATAGATCCTGGTTGGGTTGCAAACTTGTATAAACTCGTTGCAAGAGAAGCCACTAAATAACTCGAGAGATGAGAGTTTGGAAAAGAAACGGAAAGATTTATTTTGGGTGCTGGCAGCTGGAGAAGGTTGGTAGGCTCAAGCCTTAACAAGCAACTTCTCTGCCTGCAAGATGGGACACCTAGAGTGTGGTTTTCTAGACACTTCGTCGCTATCAGGGCTTTCCCGCTCTGGCAGCTGGAGGAGACTATGCCTCCTCATTTTTGAGTACTCAGTTTCTTTTTTGTTTGTTTGTTTGTTTTAACGTTTATTATGTGCATTTGAGAGACAGAGCATGAGCAGGGGAGGGGCAGAGAGAGAGGGAGACGCAGGATCTGAAGCAGGCTCCAGGCTCTGAGCTGTCAGCACAGAGCTCAACGTGGGGCTCGAACCCACAAACTGCAAGGTCATGACCTAGGCTAAAGTTGGACGTTCAACCGACTGAGCCACCCAGGAGCTCCTTGACTACTCCGTTTCAAACAATGTCTATCGTATAACAAGCACCAATACATGTTTGCTAAATTAAAAAAATGCTATTATGGCAAAGAGACTGCAGCTTCCAATAAGGAAGCTGTGTAATTTTAAAGCTAAGATTTGCTTATGACTTTTATTAAATTACCAGCTAAGAACGTTATAATAAGAATTGTCAAGACAGGAGAGAAAAAAAAAAAGAAAACACTTGGAATGCACAAATCATTATGTTCTTATAACTCTTACAAAGACATAAAACCCTTTTAGGTGATCATCCGGTCTTTGAAATTGGTGGGTGGTATGAATTACTACCACTATATTTATATTATTAAGACCTTCAGTTTCAGCAAGATATTTAAAAAGAAATATAGGTTACCTGTCCAAAACTTAATGGAGAAGAACATTTTTGTGGTTCCTGGTTGATATTCTGACACCGAAGATTTACTATTTTCAGTTGTAGAAAAGCAGCGGGTAATCAAATTTGTTGACAGACAGATATTACTATCTTACCACCAACGGTCTTGGCAAAGGGAGAGGATACATGAGTTGAAATTTGATTAGGCCATTGTTTTAGAGTCATGTCTGGAGTTTCTTTTTTTTTTTTTATTTTCTTAAAAAAAAACCAGAAAATATATACATCCTTTGGAATACACTGTAATGAAGTAAATACTTCTTTTTTTTTTTTTAATTTTTTAATGTTTTATTTATTTCTGAGAAAGAGACAGGCAGCGTGAGCAGGGGAGGGTCAGAGAGAGAGGGAGACACAGAATCGGAAGCAGCCTCCAGGCTCTGAGCTGTCAGCACAGAGCCCGACGCGGGGCTCGAACCCATGAACCGTGAGATCATGACCTGAGCCAAAGTCGGACAGTTAACCGACTGAGCCACCCAGGTGCCCCTGAAGTAAATACTTCTAATCCTTATGAGAGCTACGGTAGTATAGTTCTGTGAAGGGAGGCCCTGGAAAGATATCAGAACAATTGGATTCTGGCTTTGGATCATCCACTTGTCATCTCAAAATCTTAGATAAGTCATAATACTTTAAGATATATGATCACAATAAAGCCAGTTAATAAAGTTATGATGAAAGCTAAAGAAGATAGTAATGATGCTGATGTTGAGCATAGATTACATTTATTGGGAGCTTACCACCCCTGCTTATTTTTAACACTCTTGTTTATCTTTAATTTAATCAGCACAAGCACCCATGAAGTTTAGTCTTATGTTTCTTGAAAGATGAGAAAACTAGAGTTTAGAGAGATTAAGTGACTTGCTTAAGGCTGCACACTTAATAAAGTGATAGAGCAACATTTCTAATCCAGGCGTCTCTAATACCAAAGTACAACTGCGATTGTTCTTCTCAAACTTATGCAAAGAATATCAGAATTTCTGACAAATATTAAGCAATCTAATTGTGCTAATTACTTTCACTTTCCCTTTTATGCTCTCCTGGGCATCTCAATCATGCTAACAAATTTAACAGCCACCTAAAACATATTATGCCATCAATCTGTGTTTTCAATTCAAACTTCCTTTCTGTAAACTCAGTAACTATATGTCCAACCTCCTTGAATGTCCTATAAGCATCTCAAATTCATTATAGCCTCAACCAAACTCATTACTTCCATGATAAATGTGCCCTATCCATGAATATCCTATCAGTGAATGGCATTGCTTGGGTGCATTGCCATTAATCCAGATGCCTGACAAGATATATGAGAGTCAGGAGTTTTCTTGTCATTCCCTTATCTCTTACAAGTCTTCATAGCTTATAAATATGCTATTTATACTCCTTAACATGGCTGATCAAATCTTTCTACTTATTAAAATTCAGCTTGAAAATGCATTTCCACTTTGGATCCTTGTAATATCAATTAAGTAGTTTCACCTCTATTTAGCTTTCATACTTTGTATATAATGCTATTCTTACATTATAACATTCTATATTTTAGTGGTAAGTAAATCTTCTTCCCTACCTGCACAAACACAGTCCATTAAAAGTTTTGGATGAGGGAAGTGTTCTGCATGTGTTCTAGTAACTACTATGTTGGACAGTGTAGCACTAGACTCTAAGGTGAGGTCAGAGACTTTATCGTTATTCACGTTTATATATCCAATATCTAGAGCATGGGAGGTCCTCAATAAATATGTAAGAAATCAATCAGTCAATGAATAAGTAAAATATTTTATGGTGACAAAGTAGGGGGAGATATACTTACCACAAACACCAGGCAGTTGCTACATGGAGACTGGGGAAACCAATGAATAAACTTTGATTTCACAGTGAATGAAAAGTTAATGCAAATAGGTTTCCAGTAATGGAGAAATAGCTTCTATCAAGTCAACCCACTCTCAGATAACAGCTATAAACTCTATTTGAAATATACAATATAATAATCTAAAGGCACTCCAGAGGAACTAAAAGAGACTGGAAGTACATCTACATTTGAAAAAAGTAAATGGCACAAGGTAATTTTGTTGTTTTTATATAGATTTTTGTTTCAGGCTAAGTCCTAGTTGCAGCTTGCCATGTGGCTAAAATGCTAATGGAAATCCACAGTCTCACTGGCTCGGAGAGCCGAAGGGCAGTCTGGGGAGACAACATAGGTGAAAAGTGAAGAGGAAAATCCTAAAAAGTGAAAGCCACAGCAGGGTGGGAAGAGGGGGCTTTTGTATATAAACTCAGCCCACATCTTTGATTGATCCTTGAACTATATACACATAGGGAAAACTCCAAATAGGTCAATTAAATTCTTAAAATATACTGAGCTAAGTTTTCAGCTGCTCCACTGCAGGGAAAACAGAATTGGAGTTTGAGTCAAAGTCAAATTAACCTCCTGCTTAAAAATAACAAACAATGAAAACATACTCTTCAAAGAGACATAAAAGAACCTAGTGTCTCTATAGTGTATTATTCACAATGTTCATGCCATTCAAAATTACTGGACTTATGAAGAAACAAGAAAATGTGACATAAACTTAAGACAAAGGAAATAATTGGAGACAGATCTTTGGATGACCCAGATGTTAGAATTAGCAGGTAAGGATTTTAAAACATCTATTATAACCATCTCAAGGATTCAAAGGAAAACATGGCCAGAATGAATGAACAAGTAGGAAAATCTTAGCAGAAAAATTAAAACCACAAAAGAGAAAATACAGTAAATGGAAAATAGAGTATTTGAAATTAGGAATTCACAAAGTGACTTTGACAGCAGACTAAAATAAGAAGAGTCAGTAAATTTGAAGACATCAACAAATATTTCTAAGTTGAAAAATTTGAAAGGAAAGATTGGAAAAAATGAAATGTGAGTGAGCTATGAAGGCACTGTGGAAAGGTATATGTATTTATACTTATAGTCACAGAATTAGAGAAGAGAGAAAGAAATTTGAAAAAGTAATGGTGATAATTTCTCCAAATTTGGTGAGAAGTATAAGTTTACACATATAGCAAGTCTAGTGAACCCCAAGCAGAAAAAAAATACAAAGGAAATCATGTCTAGGCACATCAAAACCAAACTTCTGGAAACCACAAATTAAAAGAAATTCTTGAAAACAATCACAGATTAACCACAGATTAATTTATTAGATGCAGTGGAGTGATGCAGATTAATGATTTCTCATCAGAAATAATGGACAGAAGGGGTGCTTAGGTGGCTCAGTTGGTTAAGCATCTGACTTTGGCTCAGGTCATGATTTCATGGTTCATGGGTTCAAGGCCATGAAGCCCATATTGGGCTCTGTGCTGACAGCTCAGAGCCTGAAGCCTACTTCAGATTCTGGGTTTCCTTCTTTCTCTCTGCCCCTTCCCTGATCACATTCTGTCTCTCTGTCTGTCAAAAATGGATGAAATCATTAAAAAAATATTTTTAAAGAAGCAATGGGCAGAAGAAGATAGTGGAAAGACATTTCTAAAGTGCCGAAAGAAGAAAAAAGTCTACTCAATGCAGTGAAAATAATCTTCAAGAATGAAACCAAAATAAAGACATTTTCAGATAGGTGAAAACTAAGAAAATTTTATCAGCCAACTTGCAGTACCAAAAAATTCAAAAGAAGCTTTTCAAGAGAGAAGAAGGACTTTCAAGTCATTAGAAGAAAATGAAGTACCAAAAATGGTACGTGTGTAACAATACAAAAGATTGCTTTCTTCCTTCCAATAATTTTTAGAAATGTGCATGACTGTTTAAGCAAAAACTATAACAATTTATTGTAGGAACTAAATTTATTGTATGGTAACTAAAAAATGAAGGAATTAAAAATTCTGTATTTTTAAAATGGTTATTATACTTTTTTAAGTTTATTTATTTTGAGAGAAAAAGAGACAGTTCACGTATGTGCATGAGCGCAGGGGAGGAACAGAGAGAGAAGGAGAGAGAGAATCCCAAGCAGGTTTCTCTAATGGCATGGAGCCTGGCACAGAGCTCATCAACCATGAGATCATGACTTGAGCAGAAACCAAGAGTCAGAAGAATAACTGACTGAGTCACCCAAGTGCCCTACAGGTTATTACACTTTACATGAAGTAGTCAAATATTGAATCTAAGTCAACTCTGAAAAATTAAATATAGGTATTGTGATCCCTAGAGTGACCACTTGAAATAATGCAAAGTGACATAATGGCCAAAACCCTTTAGACAGGAATTCTCTAGAAGATTCAATTAAAGTAAAAGACATTAAGAACGTGGAATCAGAGAATCAAAAAGCAAACACAAAAAAACTGATAGAACCAAGAGAAAACAATAGTAAAATTGTCGGTGTAAACTCATACTAATAATAAGTTCAATATAAATGGACTAAACAATCCAACTAGAAGTCAGAAATTCTCAGAATAGTTAAAAGAGAAAGACCCAATGGAGTCGCTTCACAAGAGATGAACTTTATGTACTTTTTAGGAAATGAACTTTAAATATAAACACATAGATTGTGTGAAAGTAAATGATAGTAAAAGATAAATCATGCAGACAATAGACTTAAGAAGGATGGAGTAGCTGTATTCACATGAAATATAATAGATACCAAGGGGAAGAGTGTTACCAGAGAGAAGGAAAAAAGCATCAGAACAATACAAGGATAAATTTTAAAAAACATAATAATCATACATGTTTAGGCCTAATGTAAGAGGTTCAAAATACATTAGATAAAAAAATAACATAATTGGGGGGGAAGAGTCAAATCCACACTGCTAGTTAGAGTTTTCTCTCAGTAACCAATAGAGCAAAACGAAAAAAGATCTGAATAACACCTCAGCCTCATTTACCTAATTGACATTTATAGAACATCACACCTAACAACTGCAGAATGAACATTCTTTTCAAGTGCACATGGCGTGTTAAGTAAGAAAAACTGTATACTGGACCATGAAACAAGTCTTAATACATTGAAAACAATTGAAAAAATATGGACTCTGTTTTCTGACCATGACAAAATTAAATTAGAAACAAATAACAATGAGATATGTAGAGAGAGATAAAACCCAATAATGGGAAATTAAACAACATACTTGTCAATAATTTGTGGAATAAAAAAAAAAATCACAGGATACATTAGAAAATATTTCAGGGGCGCCTGGGTGGCTCAGTTGGTTAAGTGTCTAACTTAGGCTCAAGTCATCATCTCACGGTTGGTGGGTTCAGGCCCCATCTTGGGTTCTGTGCTGACAGTTTGTAGCCTGGAGCCTGCTTCAGATCCTGTGCTCCCTCTCTCTTGGCCTTTCCCCTGCTCACACTCTTTTTCTCTCTCAAAAATAAATAAACATTAAAAATAAACAAATAAATAAATAACATATTTTAAGCTGAATAAAAATGAAAACATAGCATGTCAAAATTTGTGGGATATAGGTAGAGCAGTGTAGAGGGAAATCTATAGGTTTTAAAAGCCTAGATAAGGAAAGGATAAAGGTACAAATCAGTGACATAAGGTTTTATGGTAAGATCTAGAGAAAGAAGGGCAAAATACATCCAAAGTAACTCGAAGGAAATAATAAAGAGGAGAAATCAATGAAACAGAAAACAGGTAAGTGATAGAGAAAATAAACGTATACAACAATGTTTTTTTGATTTTTAAAAATATTTATTTATTATAATTTATTGTCAAATTGGCTTCCACAAAACACCCAGTGCTCATCCCAACAAGTTCCTATTTATTTACTTATTTAGAAAGAGCCGGTGCTTTAAATGTGTGGATTACAACAGTCTGTTGTAGGAGTATCTGTTGCTTTGCAGGCAATTAAAGATACTCCTTTTTCTATCGATCGCAGCTGCTCTAAAACTCGATGATGTAATTTCTGCCCTCTTTCAGATTAACAAAAGGAAAAAAGGCAACGAACTAAAGGAGATTTGCCGTGCTCAATGTACACGCAAGTATGATGCTTTTGAAATTTTTGTGGAACTCCTATAAGTTCTTGTTTTCTGTTTAGATGGTATAAATAATGAAGTAAATGTTAGATGGAATAACTTCATAGCAGGTTGAGCTTTTGTTCTTTGTAGCGCATTAACAGGTTTGGTTTTAATTGAATACATTTGTGTCATGGTCAAGACAAAATCGGAGCCAAAGATAACTGACCACATATTTGTTTTCTTTCCATAACCACACCCCCTACCTTGTCCTGATTTGTAAAAACATTACCTGGGGAAATAAAAATTTGTTGTTTTCCTAAAAATAATATAATAATTATTATTGTTGCTATTTTTGGTGAGAAAAATAAATTGTGTCAAATGTATCATAATGTAAATAAAATGGGAATTTTGTTTTTTAAGAAAATTACCAAATAAAAAGGAAAATTACCAAAAAAATCCTTTATAACCTTAACAAAAACAAACTCTTTAACAAAATATTGGCAAGTGAAATCTAGCAATATACTAAAAGAATGATATACAACAAAGTGGTTTATCCTAAGAATGAAAAGTTGACATAACATTTAAAAGTCAATCAATATTATTCATCATATTGACAAAATAAAGGAACAAAACCATAGAACCTTCTCAATAGGTACATAAAAATCACTTGACACATTACAAAGTTGATTTCTGATATTATAAAAGAGTCTAAGTAGAAATAGCAAGTTACTTCCCTCAATAGAGAATATTTATGTAAATCTTATTGTTAATATAATGCTCAATGAGAGGTACTACATGTTTTCCCTGTAAGACTGGACACAGGGCAAAGATTTCCCCTCTTAACGCTGTAATGGAGGTTGCAGCCAGTGGACTAGGGCAAGAAAATGAAATAAAGAGCAAATATGTGTTTGTGTAGAAAATTCTAGGGACTATAGAACCAACTATAGAACCATTAAATAAATTTTAAAATATTGCATGATACATGGCCAATATTCTAAAGTAATTTGTTCTTTTATATTGCATTGATTTGCTGCTAGTAAAAATTTAAAATTCCATTTGTAATAGCAATTAGAAAAACATAAAATACTTAGAAATAAATTAAACAAAAACATGCAAGACCTCTCCACTAAAAATTACAAAATAATGCTGGACCCCAATAAATGGACATATATACCATATGTATGGATTAGAAGACTCAGGCAAATTTGAAAAATAAGAAAAGGATTGGAGGATTTATACTACCTGAATCTAAACTTTGCTAAAGCTACATTAATCAAGATAGTATGATACTGGCATAAAGACCAACAAATATTAATGGAACAGAACACAGAAACGAAAAACATATGTACACTCATACAATCAATTAATTTCCTTTTTAAAAAAATGTTTAATGTTTATTTATTTTTGAGAGACAGAGTGTGAGCAGGGGAGGGGCAGAGAGAGAGGAAGACACAGAATCCAAAGTAGGCTCCAGGCTCCAGAGGAGCCTGGTGCGGGGCTTGAGCTCACAAACTGTGAGATCATGACGTGAGCTGAAGTTGGACATTTAACTAACTGAGCCATCCAGGTGTCCCAATCAATTGATTTTCAATGAAGTCACCAAAGCAATACAAGGGGCAAGGAAAGTCTTTTCAGTGAAAGGTACTGGAGCAATTGGATATTCAACTGACATATGTTTGCCCAAAGAGAACCTGGATTTTCATTAGTATTGCTGTTATCTAATACACTAATCTGCTGCATTATCTTTTCTATTTACACACTAGTAATGTGGTATCACCTAATCAAAGTACTGTTTCCACCATCATAGTAATATTCCTACTGCAGGAATATTCTTTATATTTTTATAAAAATAACCTTTTTAAGTTATAAAAGCAATAGTTTTTCATTAATGAAAGCTCCAATCTTAAAGTGTAAAGTAAAAACAAAAAATGATCCATGATCCCACAATCCAGGCGTTTTGAGGTAGTCTTTCTAATCTTCTGTATATAATGACATAAAATTTATATAATGCATTGCAATCTAATATTGTTCTGCAAATGATTTTCTTTTTTTCAGGACTCCTTAAGAGTTTACTATTTTTGTTTGCGTGTAATGTGACAATAATAACTTTCAACATATTTTCACGACATTTATAATTATATTTTCTGAAGACGTAAATTTTAACTACAAGCTGTATCCCAATTACTCTTCCAATAGACATCTCTTTTCTGGAGTATATGTCACACTCATAATGACTCTCCTTTTATGGAAAATGCCCATTTCACAATCACCTACCTACCCAAAATGTAACTTTGCTGTTAACAAACGTGGCTTAGAGAAGTGACCATGGGACACATTTTATTTTAAATTTAAACTTTAAGTTGATTTTGTATGTTCAGTTCTTCTCTTGTCCCTGATAAAATTTAGGGAAGGTCACAAACTGAGCATTTCAAAATTAAATTTAATATCCTGTTACAAGAAAAAACACAGAGACAGAGTCCAGGCAGCCAGATTTACAGTAGATAATCTGTCCAAGACCACAACTGACTGTAAATTTCTGGCAACATGAACAGAATGGGCCAATTATGCTCTCACCCAGGAATTTCGAAATTAAGCCCAGAGTAAAGTTTGCTTCTTTATGTGGCTCACAATTCTAACCCACTTTGTGGGCTTAAGACCAGAGAGAGGCAGTCTTTAGAGAGAAGGAAGCAAGAGCAAATGCACAAAGGAGAAGCAGTTATGGACCAAGAGCATTTCCTGGATTCTGTCAGCTATCAGTTGCTGGTTTCACTTCCTTCCAGAATGCCAGTAGCATTTCTGCCTTTGGGTTCTTTGAAACCCCTCAATCATTGCAATACCCTCTCCTAATTTTTTTTTTTTTGGTCAAACAATTTCTGCAAAGAGACCCCAATAATACAAAAATAAGTATGGCTTATAGGAGGTTTTCTCCTGTAAACAACCAATCCTATTCATGATTATGATAGTCTTTGGCTTTGCCCATGGAAGATCTGTTTGCCCTTTTCTAATCTATTTTCTCAATCGAAAGTCCATGTTAGCTTTATAGTGCCCCCCTACTCACTACTTATATGGCCCCCACTTAATCACTAATGTGCTCCCTGCTACTCACTACTTATATGCTTCCCCTCCTCACTCACTACTTGTATGCCTCCCTGCTCACTCGCTAAGATGCTGAGTATAGGGTCACTCAGATCACCTCTGCTCTTTTGCAGCTTCAACGCCGATGTGTATTTTCCAGAAGTGAGAGAGTAGGTTGTCAGAAAATGCACAGGATTTGATACTTAGTGACTCCTTCAGGTTCTTTTTTAATGTTTATTTATTCTTGAGAGAGACAGAGGCAGAGAGTGAGCAGGGGAGGAGCAGAGAGAGGGAGACACAGAATCCGAAGCAGGCTCCAGGCTCTGAGCTGTCAGCATAGGGCCAGATGCAGGACTAGAACTCAAGAACCGTGGGATCATGACCTGAGCCAAAGTCTGAGGCTTAACCAGCTGAGCCACTCAGGGGCCCCAAAGATTCTTTTGTAATTTGAATGTCTTTGTGCTGTTCCTAGAAAGGAACAGGAAAGAATTTAGAAAGGAAATCAAGTTTTGCTTGCTTAGTAAGTATTACTACTAAGCATTTCTGATGTAGTCATTAATTTCAATACTTTGAGGACGAGGCGCCTGACTTTTTTTGGCTTCTGAATGCCAGTGAATATTGTTTTCAGAAATTGTGCCTAAGGTGAAGCACAAATTGACGTATTTTTAGTGACTAAGGCAAACATTAAAATGACATTCACTCACCTTGCTAAATAAAAATTTTTCTGGTATTACCAATATAATCGTTTTTTCTTTTTGTTTGTTCTAGACAGCAGTAGACTCAGGATAGCCAGATATCTCACATGAAGGCTGGAGTCCAAGCTACCAAGCCCCTTATAGCCTGGGCTCTTCTGACCAGTATCATTTTTATTGGTTAGTGTAGTTCTAAGGATATGTCTAGAAAATCAAAGATAGTAGAGAGTTAACACAACCCTAAAGTGTCCTGATAAGAAACAGGGAGAGGGACAAAAACACAATAGACTCTTAAATACAGAGAACAAACAGAAGGTTATTGCAGGGGTGGTGGGAGGGGGGGATGGGCTAAATGGGACAGGGGCATTAAGGAATCTATTCTTGAAATTATTGTTGTGCTATATGCTAACTAACGTGAATGTAAAATTTCAAAATTAATATAAAAAATAAAAATAAAGTGTCCTGATAAGTTTTCCTTACATGATTCAGAAAATTATCTTTACAATTTGTGCTGCAGACTCTGTCTGCCCTGGGTGAAAAACTTTTTAGCTAAGAAAGCCAGTTTGTAGAGCATATTCAATTTTAAAGACTTGGCTTCTCTTCACTCTCAAACTCTTGTGAAACTTTATTAAATTAAGTTAATCAAACAAACATTATTTTATCAATAAATAGTCCACATAATGCTAGGTGATACACCCTGTCCATGAGATATGGACTTTGCCTTTCTTTGTCTGGTAAAGTAGATGGGAAGCAACAGTAATAAAACAGTGTAGAGTGATATATATGCTGATTTTCACAAGTTCTGAGGAGAGAGAGAAATGGAAGCTCAGTACAGAAGACACAGAGAGAGAGAGAACACATTTTGTATTTCTGGCAAATTTTCTGTCATTTCTTTCTTGGGGCTTCATTAAAATGAGCTAAAGCTTCAACAGTCAGAGAGAACTTCTTAGAAGAGTGGGATCGGAGTTGGAATCGGAAGGAGGAGGCAGGATTTGAAAAGATAAATTGCCACGTGGACAGTATAAGCTCAAGTGTGGAGATAAGAAAACACTAAGTTCTGCAGAGAAGCAGTTAATTTTACTAGAGCGTAAGTGCATGTTGGAAGTAATAGGAAACAATACTGGGTGAACATGCTGGATAAAGAGAAGTCAGAGGAGTTTAAATATAAGGAACATCAGGAATTGATGAACAGAGAAATAACAGGATGAAAATTGGGGTTGGGGAGATGAGCTGGGCAAAGATCATGAAAGATGCATTGGAAGGGAGGAGACGGGAGCCTGGCAAGCTAACTAGGGCATTGCTGTAGTCATCTTTCCATGAAGCAATGAGGGCGGGGAATGGGGCAATGTCATTGCAATCAGTGGTTTGGTTTCATTCTTTTGCGTGTGGCTGTCTAGTTTTCCCAACATCACTTATTAAAGAGACTGTCCTTTCCCCATTGTATGTTTTTGGCTCTTTTGTCCTATGTTAATTAACCATGTTTCTGGGCTCTCTATTCTGTCCCGTGGACCCATGTGTCTGTTTTTATGCCGATACTCTACTGTTTTGATTACTATCGCTTTGTCATATAGTTTGAAATCAGGGAGAGCAAGGCCTCCAGCTTTGTTCTTTCTCAGGATTGCTTTGGCTATTCAGAGTCTTTTGTGGTTGCATACACATTTGGGGGTTGTTTGTTCTATTTTGATGAAAAATGCATGGGAATTTTTATAGGGTTTGCATTGACTCTGTAGATCACTTTGGGTAGTATGGCTATTTCAATAATACTCTTTCAATCATGAGCGTGGCATATCTTCCCATTTATCTTCAATTTCTCCCATTAATGTCTTCCAGACTACCTATTTCAAAGATTTACTCTCATTTCTATTACCCTTCAGAGAAGATACTGTGGCAATAGATTCTTATTCTAATGATGCCATTACTTCAAATATTTTTTTAATTTTTCTTTCAAACCAGGTTATGAACTACACAGTCAAAAGTTTCACCACTTATGTGACACTTCACTTTTGACCAAAAGAAAGGTTTTCAACTGACATTATACCAAGCAACCTCTGACTATTTCCAAATAACAAATCTACCCTCAAATGGTAAACATTAACTCCATTGATGGCATTTTTAAAAAGTGTGCTGTTTATTCAAGTTAGCCTTAAACACCCAAATGTGAGAGAAAACATTCTGATTTCAAATAGAAAAGCGACCTTATGGGCATAAATTCTTGACTTCAAACCAGGGAAGCTTTTTAACATAACTTTTTAAAAGTATGTATCAGTCTTTTCCCAGATTCTTAAGCAGTTAGCCCTGACTGGCTACTTTTACTGAAGCAATGATGAAATTTTCAAGGGTATTTCCAACTGAGGTCAACTCAGCAATTTCAAAGTAAGTGACCAATTTAAATACATGCATTTATTCTTTCCTCCTCATCTGTTAGGCCTCAGTATGTATGAGAAAGAAATGGTCTTATTTTTCAACGGCTCACAAAGAATAGAAAGGACTAAATAATGATTTCAAAATGCTTAATAATGTATTCACATCATGTTCCAACTTTTAGGAATGAAGGAGAAGCAAAAGGAAAAAGGGTCTTTAATTTGCCCCCACTTTAAGTGACTTCCCCAGAGTTTCCAGACTCCCCCAAAATCAAAAAGCAATAAAACAAAACAACCCTAAGAAACATCATTACAAAAAAAAAAAAAACATCACTTTGTTTAAAATGAGATCTTTTTAAATAAGCCTCTTAGTACACATGGACCATACATATTTCATATTTTTACATAATGATCATCACCCTGGAGTAAATGAAAATCCTTATTGATCTTTCTGCATTTTGTGCATCATATTTCACAGTAAAATACTAAGTTGCATTTTACTTAAGCTTGAAAATCCAGGACAAATACAAGGGGGTTGAAATAAAAGAGGAGGTTCCCTTGGAAGCCAGACTCTGAGAAGCAAAAAGTGCTCCCCGGTTGCAGAGAGGAAGTTGCGTTTTATTGTGCAATTTATTGCTTCCACACAACCCTTGGCCTAATTCTGAGAGATGACACAAATTCAACTGCTGCCCAACACAGTGCCTTGCTCAAGCAAAATCCATTAATTTGATTTTTAAGACACTGTCTTCCTTTCCTTCGGTCACTGGGAACAATAAATAAAGAGAGGGAACTGAATGACCTAGGGGATACAACCTTTTCTCAAACTTGGAATTGAGTCACATGTTTGTGGCTATAAAGAGGCTCTGACCTAGCCTATCTTACTCTTATAATTCCTTCAGTATTTAGGAAATATGTATGTGTATATATACGTACACTTACATTTTTATGTATTTATGTATTATATAATACATAAAATATATATTATTCACATTATGTATAATATATGTAATGTATATATAATATATGTATATTATTATACATATCACTGTACATATTATATACAACACATAATATACATACATTTATACATAAATAATTTAATTATATATTATATATAAATGTATGATAATACATGTCATATAAGTGTATTTAAAATTTATTTTTATTTATTTACTTATTTATTAAAATTTTTTTGTTTATTTATTTTCGAAAGAGAGAGACAAAGCATGAGCAGGGGAGAGGCAGAGAGAGAGGGAGACACAGAATCCGAAGCAGGCCCCAGACTCCACGCTGTCAGCACAGAGTTGGAGCCTCCTAGTTGAAGCGGGGCTCGAACTCATAAACCATGAGATCATGACCTGAGCTGATGTTGGACACTTAACTGACTGAGCCACCCAGGTGCCCCCAAATTGTTTTTAATGTTTATTTATTTTTGAGAGACAGAGACAGAACCTGAGTAGGGGAAGGCAGAGAGAGAGGGAGACAGAATCCAAAGCAGGCTCCAGTCTCTGAGCTGTCAGCACAGAGCCTAAAGTGGGGCTCGAACTCACAAACCTTGAGATCATGACCTGATCTGAAGTCAGATGCTTAACTACCTGAGCCACCCAGGCACGCCTTTATATGTATATTTAAAATGCATATCTAGTATATATATATATATATATTTTATATATATATAAAATGTTAGTGTATACTCAGTCACAGGTTATTTTTTACCTATTTCTTTATTATTTCTAATGTATGTTCTAGTCTCCCTTCAACCTATGCCGAGGTCTTCAAGGGTAGGGAAAATGGCTTCTTTAAAAAAATTATGATTAAAATAATGAAAGAAAATTAAGAAAATTATGAACTTGGGTTCAAACTTGTGCTTTTACAATGGGCCAGATGTTCTCATTATATTCCTAATTACCCCAGATATTTACTACATGAACTTGAAAAAGTTATATTATTTAAGATGTCATGAAAAATGGCCACTGAAAAATTTATGTTCAGAGTTTTGCTTTTCTTTAATGCAACAAGATATTTTCAGTTGAATTCAATCTACTATAGTAACTTAATAGGAACTTTAAGAGGGCATGACATAGCAGGGTTCTTTCATTCTGTAGGTGATACAAAAAATTAGGCAGTTGAAATGGGTGAAGGATGCTGGTCTGGATGAGTTCTCCAGAAAATGCCTTCACTAGCCACAGAATGTTTGCTTGGGAAGCAGGATTCTGTGATAAACTCAAATTGTTTTGGTCTGATAGAAGATTTGGATCACCTACATTTGATTATGAAACTGAGTTTACCAGTAGATTCCAGGAAATAGAATCACTGAAAAGATCAAGTACAAAAGAAAGCATTCCTGTGGGAACAGTATTGGAATATTAATTAGGTTAGCTAAACTGCTAAAACCGAAGTCCCAAAATACTATAGCTCAGCACTGAGAAAGTAGTCGATCAGCTCTGTGCCCTGTTCCATGAACCCTTTCAAGAATCTGGGCTGATGGCCACCTTGATGTCTTCAACCTGTGGCTTTCCAGGCTACTTGGGTATCGCCAGCCCAATGGGTCAGAAAAATGAAAGCATGTAAAGGAGCAGTTCCGGGAGGTTTTTATACGCCAGGCCTGGAAGGGGCGCACATCAAAACTGGGCACATTTCATGGCTGTCCATCACTCTGAGGAAGTCTGAAGAACGCATCTGGTTGCGTGCCCAGGGGGATGGGAAAAAGAGAATTTGGTGACTAGCAGACATCTCTGCCACAAATATCATACAACAAGCAGGTCTTCTTCTATGGTTTCTGTAAATTTCAAGTGTTGGAAATCTTACTAAAACAAGTGGGGAGTAGCAGTTAAGTTTCGGGGATCTAAAGTCAAATGACCTTAGGCTAGGTGACCTCGGCAGGTTACCGGCTACTCAGAGCTATACTTCACTCATTTGAAAAGTAGAATAACAGCAGAACCTTAAGAGTGTTGTAAGGGTCAGAGTCCAGCACATGGAAGATAGAGAACATTAAACGATCGTTTTTAAGCTATTTGTAACATTTCCACTTTTCAGAGCTGCTCATAGTAATATGAGAGTGTCCCTTCTGTTGAATATAACCCAGATGTCTTCAGATCTCCTAAATTTCTTGGGTTACCCTTGTGATGGTTCATGTTATGTATCAACTGGACTGGGCTATAAGGTGCCCAGATATTTGGTCAAATGTTATTCTGGGCGTTACTATGCAGGCGTTTCTAGATGAGATTAAGGTAGACTGAGTAAAGCAGGTTGCCTTCTCTGATGTGTGTGGGCCTCATCCAATCAGGTGAAGAAGCTAGAGGACTCTTTTCCTGCTCTTCAAACCACAACCAGAGGACTTTACTTGATGTTCTCTCTGTTGATGCCTATGTCCCTGTAGAAGTTCTGTGCTGTCCAAAGCCTGGGTCAGGGAACACGAGAGGACCAAAACATAGGACACTCATGGTCTGTTTGGAGGCACTTCAAATTCTCATTGTCTTCTCAAATCCACCTGCTGCTTTTGACTGTTCAAAGTTCTTCCTGCCTTCTAAGTGTAATAGCTGCATTCTACAGGGAATGCCAGGTGAAAGATTTATTCTATCTTACCTTGAACTGGACTGTGACTTATTAATTTTTTTACCTGCTTGAGTTTCCATTCAGGTAGCAGCAAAAGCAAGAATTTTCCATAACTGTTCTTTTTTTAATTAAAAAAACTTTTTAAAACTTAAAAATTTTTTATTTTAGAGAGAGTGCATAAGCAGAGGAGAGGGGCTGAGGAATAGAGACAAAAAATCCAAAGCAGGCTCCACACTGAGTGTGGATCATGATCTGAGCTCCAGGATCATGAGTCAAAATTAAAAGTTGGATGCTCAACTGACTGAGGCACCCAGGTGCCCTTTCCATAAACATTCTTTTTTAATTTAATTTAATTTAATTTAATTTAATTTAATTTAAGAGAAAGAGAGTTCATGATCTGGGGAGAAGGACAGAGGGAGAGACAGAGAAAATCTTAAGCAGGCTCCACACTCAGCTTGGAGCCTGACAAGGGGCTCGATCCCACAACCCTGGGGTCATGACCTGAGCTGAAATTAAGAGTCAGATGCTCAACTGACTGAGCCACTTGGGCATCTCCATAAACACTGACATTAAGTCAATGAAGAAAGAATATTGTGAAAACTTATAGAAGTTGGGAGGGAATGGGGGAAAGGGAATGTGTAAGTATTCAGATTTCCTTATCTTTCATAGCTGGGGATGAAATGATATTTAAGGTGGCTAAGATTTAGAAAGAATCCACAGAAGGCCTAATACCCGTGGTTGCCTGAGGAGTACCAAGTGGAAGACTTTTCACTGAGTACATTTCATAGGATGCAAGTTTTCAGCCATGGGAATGTCTTACATTAAAAAAAAGGGATGAGGAGAAATAGAGGTAGATGCTTGCTCATCAAGAGAATTCATTACAAGTCTTTTTTGCATATCCTTTAGAAGAAATATTGTTTGGAAAGTTGGCATTTCCATATAGTTTTATAAAAATCTATTAATATTTAAATAAACTAATAGTAAAAAGCTAGCATTAATTGAGTATTTATAGCTCCTAGACTCCTTTGTAAATACTTATCTGACCCTCACATTAGCCCAAAGAAATATTAAAATAAAATATATAATATATAAATGAAAGGCATAAAAATATATGCATATATTTCCCATTGTATGAAGAAATTGGAGACTAGAGAGATTAATCTGCCTAACATTAAATGTTCACATCTGGAAAAGCAGTGAAACTAGGAATAGACCCAGGCAGTTTAGCAGTAGAAATAAAAAGTGGAGAAAATGTATAATCTACTATAACCTGATGGGAAAGAGGAGGAAAAACAGCTGTAAGGAAGTGGAGGTAAGTAGTTTTAGGATTGTGTAGAGTGAGTCAATAGATACATTCCTAACAGAGGATGATGTGTATATATATCAGTGATGATGATGGTGCCATAAAAAATAAAAACAGAATTTACTCTTTTAAATTATAAGGAAAGCACAGACAAAGCAAAAGAAATATAAACTATATTAATTAAATACATTTTTTAAAAAAGCAACAAAAATAGCATAACTATGATACAACTAATACCACACATCTATTATAACACAAATAGAAATGGTTTAAATTCCTCTATTAAAATAGCCTCATGCAAGGAAAATAGAAGTAAAAATGAACTTTTGGGACCTCATCAAGATAAAAAGCTTCTGCATGGCAAAGGAAACAATCAACAAAACTAAAAGCAACACACAGGATGGGAGAAGATATTTGCAAATGACATATCAGATAAAGGATTAGTATCCAAAATCTATAAAGAACTTACCAAACTCAACATCCAAAATACAAATAATCCAGTGAAGAAATGGGAAGAAGACATGAATAGACACTTTTCCAAAGAAGACATCCAGATGGCCAACAGACACATGAAAAGATGCTTGACATCACTCATCATCAGGGAAATACAAATCAAAAGCACATTGAGATTCCACCTCACACTGATCAGAGTGGCTAAAATTAACAACTCAGGAAACAACAGATGCTGGTGAGGATGTGGAGAAACGGGAACCCTCTTGCACTGTTGGTGGGAATGCAAACTGGTGTAGTCGTGTGGGAAAACAGTTTGGAGGTTCTTCAAAAAGTAACACTAGAACTCCCCTACAACCCAGCAATGGCACTGCTAGGAATTTACCCGAGGGATACAGGAGTGCTGATCTGTAGAGGCACATGTACCCCAATGTTTACAGCAGTGCTTTCAGCAATAGCCAAATCATGGAAAGAGTCCAAATGTCCATCAACTGATGAATGGATAAAGAAGATGTGGCTTATATATACAAGAGAATACTACTTGGCAATGAAAAGAATGAAATCCTGCCATTTGCAGCAACGTGGATGGAACTGGAAGGTGTTATGCTAAGTGAAATAACTCAGGCAGAGAAAGACAGATATCCTATGTTTTCACTCATATGTGGAATTTGAGAAACTTAACAGAAGATGATGGGGGAAGTCAAGGAGGAAAAATAATTTCAAACAGAGAGGGAGGCAAACCATAAGAGACTCTTGAAGACAGAGAACAAACTGAGAGTTGATAGGTGGGTGCAGGAGAGGGGAAAATGGGTGATGGGCACTGAGGAGGGCATTTGTTGGGATAAGCACTGGGAGTTGTACGTAAGCAATGAATCATGGGAATCTACTCCAGATGCCAAGGGCACACTGTACACACTGCATGTTAGCTAACTTGACAATAAATTATATTTTAAAAATAAATAAAATAAAATAAAATATTACCAATATTGTCAAAATTTAAAAGAAGCCTCATGGTGTATTCATCATAAAGTCAAACTCAACAAAAGAATCCCCAAAAGTTATTTAGAAAGTAACTCAGAAAGTTGAAAAACAATGGACAAAAGTATGCTTGGTAAGAGTGCCTGGGTGGCTCAGTTGGTTGAGCATCCAACTTTGGCTCAGGTAATGATCTCGCAGTTGGTGGGTTCAAGCCCTGTGTCAAGCTCTATGCTGACAGCTCAGAGCCTGGAGCCTGCTTCTCTCTCTCTCTGCCCTTCCCCTGCTTGCACTCTGCCTCTCTCTCTCTCTCAAAAATAAATAAACATTAAAAATTTTTTAAATTAAGCTGGGCAAAAATAAAGCCCAAACTGTTAAGATAGGAGAAATATGCAGAAATAGAGTATTTGTAGGAGACTGACCTCACTTAGCCTGTATTAGACTATATTATTTATTTAAATTATTTGTTGCCTCTCCATACTCATTCTTCCCCCTCTTTACCTTGTAGGTGGAACATGTTTCTTTATCCTATTCACTTTGGTCTTGATCATGCAACCTGCTTTGGCCAAAGGAATGCGAGTATACGCGGCATGGACCATATCTGTTCATAAACTTTAAATGTACCTGCTCAGTTTGGCACGGCCAAACTCGTCCCTGCCAGCACTGGGATCAGGTGGGTGAGGTAGGATCACGAAAGTTCAAGGTCAGATTCTGTGTTGTTTAAACATTTTGACATGTTGTTCAACATGGGTTTTTGTATTGATATCGATTTTAAAAATACTGCGAGAGAATGGCATTTATCTTGATCACTGAGTTTTTGGAGGCCTCTTAAAATTTGTATGCAAGGCAAGAGGCCTAGTTGTGACCCTCGTTTCTGCTCTAGACCATAAGGACAGCATGCACCCAAAGGGTGGCTACTCCTCCAGACACTCATCTGAATCTGAAATGAAAAGACCGGGAGCCGGACTGAGCCGAAACACCCAGGTACCTGGGAATGGCAACTGATCTGAAGTTCTCAGGCACAGGGAAGAACGAGATGTATTGTTTAAGCCAATGAAAATTTGAGTTTCTTTGTTACGCAGCATAGGCTAGTGAAACCCTAAGGTACAGCCTATGCAGAATTAGCACGTAAAAGTAAGATTGAGAAGATTTTTAGCACATAAAAGGTTGAGAAGACTGTAAGTAACACACTAAATATGGAAGATCTTACTCATATATACCACACTCTTCCCTAAAAATAGAATACACCTTTTTGTGTGCATACTCACTTACCAAAGAAGCATACACTGGGCCATCAAGAAAATGTGAATAAATTCCCCAAAGTAGAAAATAGTATACGTAATGTTCTTTGACCACACATAATGTAAAAGCATTATGAACTGCTAATAAATATAAAACCTCCTCGCCTAAATGCCAAAAATGAAAAGAGAATCTCTCTTTGAAGTAATTTTATTTTTTAACATTTTATTTGTTTTTGAGAAAGAGACAGAGCATGAGCCGGGGAGGGTCAGAGAGGGAGGGAGACACAGAATCCAAAGCAGGCTCCAGGCTCTGAGTTGTCAGCACAGATCCTGACGCGGGGCTCACACTCACAAACTGAGATCATGACCTGAGCTGAAGTCAGATGCTTAACCTATTGAGCTACTCAGATGTTCCTCTTTGATGTAATTTTAAAGTAGACATCAAAACTAAAGTGGCAGAATTCTGGAAGGTAACAATAGAAAATGTTAATACAACATTATATCTCAAAGGCTATAGGATAAAACTGAAGTAGCACTCAGTGAACAAACTTAAAATACATGTACTTCCTAAGCAACCAGTAAGAATAAAGATAAATGAATCAAACAGCTAACATACAATTTATAGAAAACAACAAAACAATACAAAGGAAAGCAGTAGAAACTGATAACGATAAAATTCAAAAAAATGTGAATTAAGATAGATAGATACATGAAGAACTGACAAATATCTCTAAGACCTAATTAACTGTGAAAATTATAAAATAATCAGCAAATATAATTAAGATAAAATGCTCACAAAATGAGCAGTATATTGGAAAAATTAAAAGAATTGCAGAAGGTGTTGGTTAACACTGAAAATTATTTTTAATAATGGTGTCAGAGAACTAAAAGTAGGTCCCAAAAAAAGTTTATGAAAAAGGATCAAGAAGAGAAAGAAATATCTAAATAGATTGATTGTGCTAGGAAAAATAAAAGTAAATAAAAAGTTGACAAAAAACTTCTTCCCCAAAGCATAGATAGCAGTTTTATGGTTGAATTTCTCCAAACATTTAAGAAAAAGAGAAGCCCATGTAAGTTTCTAAGTATTTTGTATAAAGCCAATACGAAAATTACTAGAAAACAAAAGAACCCTAAATTAAACATGTCTCTAAAAGGAGAACTGTACATCATTCTCATTTATATTATCAGTGGCGCAGTTCTAATAAATGATTAGGATGCAGAATTGAGTAGCACATTAAAGAAAGAGGGGGCGCTTGGGTGGCTCAGTCAGTTAAGCATCTGACTCTTGGTTTTGGCTCAGGTCATGATCTCACCATTCCTGAGTTTGAGCCCCACATTGTCCCTCTGTCCTCAGCAGTGAACCTGCTTCAGATCTTCTGTCTCCCCTCACTCTCTGCCCCTCCCCTGCTTGAGCTCTCTCTCTCTCTCTCTCAAAATAAATAAATAAACTTAAAAAAAAAAGCATGAGAGGTCATGATCAAGTGGCATTTATTCCAAGAACACAAAGAGAATGTAGTAGGAAATACATCAATATCATTCAACGTGTATATACAACCAAGGAAGAATCACATGGCCATATCTATAGACGTTAAATAGACATATTCAACAACTTTTCAAAATCAAAATTCTTAAAATAAGAGATCAAGATTTCTCAATTTATAATAAACTCATTTGTAAATTTAACATGATTCCAGTAAAAATATAACCAGTAATATTTTTAGAATTAGGAAGCTTATTTTATTTTATTTTACCTTTTAGGAAGCTGATTTTAAAATTCCCCTGGGATAATTAATACACATTAAACATTAATCAGAAAAAATAAAAAATGAATAACAAACAAGAAGGAACTAATTTAGGTTTTGAAGCAACTTCTACTGTCTGTTAAAGAAAATAAAAACAGGGGCGCCTGGGTGGCTTAGTCGGTTAAGCGTCCGACTTTCACTTAGGTCATGATCTCGCGGTTCGTGGGTTCGAGCCCCGCGTCGGGCTCTGTGCTGACTGCCAGCTCAGAGCCTGGAGCCTGTTTCAGTCTGTGACTCCCTCTCTCTCTGACCCTCCCCTGCTCACGCTGTCTCTCTCTCTCTTCTATAAATAAATAAAAACATTAAAAAAAATTAAAAAAAAAAAAAAGAAAATAAAAACAGTGTAGCACTGTCACATGAACAGCCAGATAGGTGAAATAGAAACGAAAGCCTGAAAATAATCCAAGTATATAAAGAATTGTATACACGATATAGCTGGTATTTTAGGTAGTTAGATATTTTAGATATTTAAGTGGCAAAATGATGGATTTTGGGACAATGGGAAATGGATTTTTTCCCATCTGGGAAAAAATTGGATTTTTACCAAACTCCTGACATTAAAAAAATTCCAAGTGGACCAAAGCTGTAAACAAAAACACTCATAAAATATCTAGAAAACATATAAGAGGATTTAAAAATAAAATTTGAGAAAGACTTTTTCTTTTAATGTTTATTTATTTTTGAGAGAGAGAGACAGAGACAGAGACAGAGACAGAGAGAGAGTGAATGGGAGAGGGGCAGAGAGAGGGAGACACAGAATCCAAACCAGGCTCTGTGCTCCCAACTGTCAGCACAGAGCCCAGGGCGGGGCTCAAATCCAGGAACCCAGAGCTCATGACCTGAGCAGAAGTTGGAAGACTGAGCCACCCAGGCGCCCCAAGAGGAAGACATTTTAAAGCATGAGTGAAGATACCATCAAAGGAAAGCCTGACAAAGTAAATATCAGAAATTTCTGTATGACCGAAAAAATGTATTAAAATTAAAAGGCAACTGACAAACATTTTGGGAAAGATAAATGCAATGCATATCACAAAGATTTATTTGTTACATATGCAAATGTTCTTACATATAATTTTAAAAGATAAATTACCCCAAAGGAAAATGGGTGAAAGTCCCTAGAAAAGGCAATCCAAACGTTCCTGTACACATGCAAAAATGTGTAACCTTACTGAAAATCAGAAAAATGTTAATTGAAATACAATGAAATACCATTTTCACCATTTTGTTCTTGGCATACAATGTTTTCTGATGTTTAGCTCAATAGGGAAATAATTTAAGGACTGGAATGTAGTGTAGATTATGTATCACAAATCTACAAATGCCATTTAGTTAACACACTATGTTTTCTTAAAAAATATTTGGCCTTCCATCTATAATATGACCAGGGTAGATGCAGGGTAATTGGTAGACACTGATTTTTAGGGTGAAAACTGAGTCCATATGTTGCAAATGCAGAATTGCGTGTGTGTGTGATTTTATTTTATTTATTTATTTTTTAAATGTTTATTTAGTTTTGAGAGACAGAGCGTGAGCAGGGGAAGGGCAGAGAGTGAAGGAGACACAGAATCTGAAACAGGCTCCAGGCTCTGAGCTGTCAGCACAGAGCCCTACACGAGGCTCCAACTCACGAATGGTGAGATCATGACCTGAGCCGAAGTCGGCCGCTTAACCAACTGAGCCACCCAGGCTCCCTTGTTGTGTGATTTTAGCAGTGATTTTCTTCTTATGCTCATATTAGGCTTCAAAGTATGAATTCTTGGAGTCCAAAGTATACATATCAGTATGTATTCTTTTTCTAAGACTTGGGATAATAAACAAGGTGGTTTGAATGCACAGGTAGAGGGAGGGCACAAAAATGAGATGGAAAATGGAGATAGAGGCACTGGCAGTTATCTGTCTGGCCTTCCATCCCAAACCTGCTCCTGACCCTTCATGACTGTGTACAGAAGTCATATCCATTGCCAATACAGATCAGCTTTTCCTTTCCTGGGCAGCCCTGTAAAGTAGCTTGGGCATCCTAAGAGTGTCATATCTTACTGGGAGATAAAACAGGATACATCTTTGTATTTCCTGGTCCCAGAAGTTTCAGCTTTTTAAATTCCCTAGGTGAGGAAGTTGGGATGATACAATTTTGGTAGGTAGACTAACTGCATTTAGAACGTGAATTTCCATGATGTCATTTTGTGACACTGTTTTCAGAATTAGAGCTTTTAGGAAGGAAATACCCTTTATGTTGTTTCCCTGACTTACTGTGATGGAAATGTCTCTTGACTGTAATGGGTGTGCCGAAAAACATTGCAACATGTAAATTTCAATGCTATAGCTATTTTAGAATAATAAGTATGACTCCATCTTCTTTTTATTTCTGTCATTTCTTCCAACCAAATTTTATTTTCTTCAAAAAATAACCAACAGTGCTCTCATTTCTGAGTGTGTGTGTGCGTGTGTGTGTGCGTACACATGGAAGATTTGCACAGCCTTGTATGTGGGTTTTGAAAAGAAAATAGTCTAATAGTGTTGAGAAATTTCAACTCACCCTTGTGAAAATGAAAACTGTAGTATTTGACACAGGGCCTAGCATGAAGAAGGAACTCTGTGTTATTACTACTACTTAAAGGACACCAAAAATTTGAAGACAGAGATACTATCATTATTCCCATTTTAAAGCTAGTAAGTGTTAGAGCCATTGTTCAGACCGTATTTTCCAGGTAATCGATCTATTGAACCTACCCCACCACTCAGGGTTTAGAACCAGTGAAATGTGTAAGAAGATGAAGTTAGGTTGCGTACGTAATGTGACTCTATGCTGTAGTCCTGGATAGCAAGAAAGGACGATAATAAAGCAAAGGAAAAAAATTCCTCAATAATGTTTTTCTCAAAGGATCAATATCATTTTAAATTCCAATTGACTTTGAAAGCTTTCTTCTGGGTCTTCTTTGGATAATTAATAGGATGCCTAAGACTTATGGATGTTCCCTTACCTGCAAGTAAAAAATAAACCAAGAACTATTTATTTCACACTCAAGGGCACAAGATTGAAAGATTCATTCTAGGATTCATTTCGTGTGTCCCTGACTTCTGGCAGCAATGTGACTGAGCTATTTCTTGATTGTTATATTAATTCAATACCAAAAATCTGCAAGGAAATACATTATACAACCTCTACTTGCATTAACTCAGTTTTGAGTTTCATAACTCTGGCAATTGGGAAAATGTTCAATTCTCTCAAGAACATAGGCTTCCAATACAGTAGGTATCATTACCTTTATCAAGGCAAAGACAAGTAAAATGCAATGTATTATCCTAGAATAGTGACCTTATTCTCCTTCAAATACTATAGATTCTGCTTAGCATAGAGTATTACGGATGGTAAGCGCCAAATAAATGCTTATTAAATTGAACTGAAAAGCAGTGGGAAAATTCTTGAGTTACCAATGCACATAGCAACTTGAGGCTTCATTGCTGTGTCTTGCTTTCTTGATTCCTGAAGTCACTTAGATTTAGTTTTAAAAATTATATGGAACAAAAAAAATGCCGACTTTTCAATGAAGTTCATTCAATTATTCATTCAGCAAACATTTATTGAACAGCATGTGCTAGGCACTGCCCCAAGTTCTGAATATTTTAAATGTATGCTACTATGTGTAAATAATAGTGTGTAACCATAAGAACCCCAATTGATTCCATGTAAACTGACTAAAAGTTCCTGACCTGAGAGTTTAATGAGCTGTTGCTATAAACCCTTCCCGGAATGTGATCACATTCTCTAATATCACTAATCAAATAATACCAAATCTCTTAATGTTGCCATCAGGTAACCTTCACTTCCCCACTCAAAACCTTAAATTATGATGTTAATTAGTGAGTTGAGAAAGATAATTTCATTGCAAGAAAGAATACATAGACTAGGAATTCAGAAACTAGGCTCTGAAGTGGTGTCACCTCTGTCAAATCACTTAATTCTGCAGAATTAGTTCCCTAACTGTAAAATGAAATGAATTAGAAAAATGTTGGAGCCTCTTTTAAGTCTGATATTCTATAATATGAAATTAATTAAGATCTGATATTTTTAAATTGTAAAGGAAGACATACTCCACATTATGGGTTTTCGCTCAATTCCTATTAATGATGCAGAAATTTCCCTTTCCTGTGCTGTGATATCAAACAGATAATACACACATGTGTACAACGGAGGGGTTGGAAAAGGTTCGAGGGGTGCAGGGAGCTGCCTTGTGCATATTTATGCTATCGCCAAAATTGAGCTTTTAGTTTGCAAGTTAAAAGGTTTCAAACTTCAAGGAGTTTAGTTCGCTGTAGTTGTAATTTAGCTCCTCAGGCTAACGTTGAATACGGAGAAAGGCAGCAAACCATGGGAAGAGAGTCTAAGTTTCAATGGTTGGGGAAACAAATAACGGGAGACTTTCACAATTTAGATAAAAAGAATGTTGCAACGAAAAAAGAACCAGACCGGGGGATGGCGTTGAGGAGTAAGACACCTGCCAAGACTCGTATCAATAGGTGATTTCAGATGCTAGAGGGCCCAAGTTCATGCAGCGGGAAGGACTGGATGAAGATAAAACGGGTCTATTTCGGTTTTCGTGGCTTAGAAATACATTCCGCAGGTAGTGACTTATCCAGACCACCTGACTCACCTAAAAAAAAAAAACCCGCAAATTAATGAATCTAAAATGTTGAGATATTCACGCTCTTTAAAAAAAACAAAAACCTTATGCAAACATCTTTATCAAAAGCATTTTATTGATGCCAAAGATCTGAAATGTCACAGAAGCCATCACACGGGCTTGAGCACCCCTCACTCCCCTACAAGGTGGGTCGGGCCGCCGCTCAACCTCGGGCTCCAGCGTCCCCCAGCATCTCGGTGCCGAGCTCCGCACGGGGTAAGCCCTGAGCTCTCACCAGGCGCGCGCCCGGGACCTGGGGGCGGAGAAGGAGTGGGGGCGGTTCCCTTGGAGCACCCAATCAGCAGCGGGGCCGGCCGGTGGCGCTAGTGACGTAGGCCGCACTTCCCTCCGCCCCACTGCGGGCCGACGCCGGGCGCCGTCCGCCGCGCGAGCTCGAGCGCGCGGGGAGGGGGGAGGAGGAGGGCTTTGGGGGCCGGCCTGCAGTCGGAGGGCGGCGGGTCGCGGGAAGGGGGAGAGTGAGCATGCGCAGCGGCTCCGGGGACGACGGGGGAGGTGGGGACCCGTGCGCGCGCGCACGAGCGGCCCGCCGGCGGCCGCGGGTGGAGGGGGCGGTTCCTCGAGTGTCGGCGGCCGGAGGGTGGGTAGGCTCGCGGCAGGTGCCGCCGCGGCCGCCGCCGCAGACTCCTCCGGGTCTCGGGTCTCTTCGTCCTCCGGCGGTGATGAGCTGGGCCCCGTCGGGGGCTGCACCTGCCGTCTGCCCATCACTCCGGGCCTCCCTGCGTGACCTCGGCCTCCTCGCGTGCCCGGCCCCCGCGGCGCGGGGCTGCCCCTGAGAGGGAGCGACAGCGGCCTCTTCCGCCCCGAGTCCTCGCTCGGGGGCCGCGCGGGGAGAGCGCCCGGCCCCCTCCCCTCCCCCGCCCGGCGTCCTCAATGTCTCCCCGGCGGGGAGGGGGCTGCCTGGGAGACGCGCTGAGCGGCCCCCCCCGGAGGCCCGTCGGCGGCAGCAGCAGCGCCCGGCCCGGCGCCCCGCAGCCTTCCCCGGCGGCGGCGGCGGCGGCCTGGACGAGCCGCGCACCCGCCGCCGCCCCCGGAGCCTCGCAGCCGCCGCCGCCACCCGGCGCCCGAGGAGAGGGCGGCGGGCGACCCCCGGGGAAGATGAAGGCGGAGGGGGGCGACCACTCCATGATCAACCTGTCGGTGCAGCAGGTCCTGAGCCTCTGGGCCCACGGGACGGTGCTGAGGAACCTCACGGGTAATTGATGCGCCCGGGGTGGGGACGGGGATGCGGTGCCGCCCCCTGCCTCCCTTCTCCCTCGCCCCACCCCCGTGCGCGCCCCGCTCTCCGGCTCGCGGCCCCAGGTCCCAGCCAGGAAGGTGTCAACTGGGTGCACTTCGCGCCGGCCCCCGGGGCGCAGCGAGGGTCCCGATCGCGGGCAGAGAACCCCCGACCCCCGCCTGCTGCCCGGCTCGGGGAGGGCTCCCGAAGGCGCTGCCGAGTGTAGTACGCGCCGAATAGCGTTGGTGCCGAGACTCGGGCACAGTTCGCGTGGATTTACCAGCCCCCCTCCACGCGCGCACACACACAGACACACACACCCCGCTTCTTGCTTAGATCGGTTTCTTTTTGAGAAATCTCAGATCGGATGCAGGACTTAAATTCTGTTTCACAGCGATCAGTTTGCTTCACCTGTTAAATTTTTGTTGCTGTAGATGACTAATGAAGTAGGGTATAGTGGGCCAGGGACCGGGCTAAGGTCTAGTGCATTCTAAGCATTTTAGCTTTGACCATATTATCTCCTGCCTCCTGTTTCCTATTTCCTTTTCTCTGTCTGTCTGTCTCCCTCTGGCCTCAAGCTGCCGCTTCTGTGATATTTGATAATTTATTTATTGATTGATTTATTATTTTGTATTTCCCTTCATTCGTCAGGGCTGTCAGGAGGGAATTGGACTTAACTACATTATAATAATTAACCGAGGTTGTAGTTGCAAAAGTGAGCAGTAAAGCTCATATGTTTTTAACGCATCTGTAGGTTTGCTTTGTGAAGAAACTTCCAGGCTTGTTAATGTGGAGATTCTTTATGCCCTGAGTTCTGGATTTTAAAAATACCCCTTAAAGATGAGTGTTTACAAGAAGGAGATTCGGTTGCAAGTTGGTGACTCCTCAGTTTCCTGCTTTCAGAGAAAAAACTTAACATACTCAGGATTTAATTCTTGAAAACGTGTAAGGCTAATTTTGGTAGAACATTAGTATTTTAAAATGCATTACGTCAAACTGGTTAAGAGTGTGAAGAGTATTTTACAAATATAACCTGTCCTGACAGGATACGTACACACGTGTCAACATATTTATTATATCGTATATGTATATTTTTCAGTTATTTGTAGAGAAAAATTTTATGGAATTTTTATACCACAGATTTTCTTGAACACCTGTTTCCTTGACACCGATTTTCTTGAATATGGCAACTGTAAAATTAACATCGATTCTGGATTGATTCATGATGTCCTCACTTTTAATTCATGGTCATTTACCTTGGAGCAAACTGACCTTACATGATGGTAGAGGGTCATGAATACGTTTTTATTTCTAAAAAAAAAAATAAAGTACATTGACATGAAGACCATTTCATGATTCAGTTGAATTTAGAGATAGCTCACGTTAACTTCACTTCTGGTTTTGCTTGTATTTATCCACCGTTCATATTTCAAACGTTGCATTGATAGTGTTTGTAGGAGTGAAGTGAAAAGTAAGAGCTTAAGAATATCTATTTGTATGTGGTTAAGGACTGGCTTAGCTCATCATTTATTTAGAGGAAATTAGTTTGGGGAGCAATAGAGTAGTGTAAATGTAACTTACCACTTGGCCACATTTAACAATATTTTTAAAGTGTTTAATAAGAGTCCAATCATTTTAGTGGCTTCCAGTTCTACAAGTCACCCATTAGGTTGATAATAGCAGTTTCAACCCACGACCAGCTCTCATTATCTCCTAATATAATCTTAATAATCATCATATTTTGCCATTTTAGTTTAAAAACTTTTTTTAAATGTTTTATTTATTTTTGAGAGGGAGAGACAACCGGAGCAGCGGAGGGTCAGAGACAGAGGGAGATAACAGAATCTGAAACAGGCTCCAGGCTCTGAGCTGTCAGCACAGAGCCCGATGTGGGGCTCAAACTCACGAACTGCGAGCCTGAGCCAGAACCAGATGCTCAACCAACTGAGCCACCCAGGCGCCCCCAGACTTTGCCATTTTGTAAAGCATATGCTGAACATCCAAACTGGTTCCTCAGGTTGGACTGAGGAACATGGGGACGTCTTCTGGGTCTAGGAAATAATGCATCTGAATATGCAAAATTCTGTTTGTTGGGATAAAAATGGAGGAAGATAAGATTAGAAGTCTGCGTTGCCAGCAGGTGAGCATACCACATATTAGGAGCCACTTCACTTTGAAAAAAGTGGATTCCGGAAGTGGAAATCTTGTGATGTGCTTCACTGTGGCCTTTTCTTGCTGGTGACCTTAGTGATCCCTTATGTAGCTTGGTCATTAGTCAGGAGATGCTCCCTACAGTGCCATGTAGGATTTGGTCTATTAAAAACAAATATATCTCCTAAAACAAGACAGCCACCACTTAGGGAATGCCTGCTATATAAGTCACTTAACATATATGATTTCTAATCTTAAGAATAACTTTCCGTAGTAGAATAGCAGAGAAGTCCAGAGAAGCCCACGTTAAGTTGCCCCAAATCCTATTGCTAGTAAGTGGCTGAACGAGGCTTTCAACCCCAGTCCTTGTCCACAAAATGACTCTCCTTTTTCACGTGGCCTTTGCTCTTGCTCTTCACTTTTCTTCAGGCAGAATGAGTTACTTGCTTTCCCTGCTAATTCCGCTCCACAAACATGCTTTTGTTATTGTTCAGTTATAATTTTTGTGTCTTCTAGACTGTGAGCTTTGGGGGGTGGGTCATAATCAAGGAATTCTGGCATTTTGACATTATTCTACCTGGCACGTACAGATACTCAATGCATATTTATTTAATTGCATTTCTAAAATAATACTTACAGTTGCATGCTTTAGACATCCTAGTTGCATTATTTTCCAGACACATCTGTGGAGTGACTATGCTGTTACCCAGGGAGTGAGTTGTTGAAGCAACTTTTAGGTAGATGGCCATATCTTTAAACTACACATATGCCCATTAAATGCACTTTCCTGTGCTAGTTACCATGCATTCTTGTATTTCATTTAGTCTTTTCAGTAATCTGGAGTCAGATTATTGTTTATCCTTATTTTATGGACTCAGACATTGAAGCCAAAAGTAGCTTGCTTAACTCTTGATAGCTAATACATGAAAAGTTATTACCTTTTTTCAGATTATGATAACACATTAACTCAGAAGGTATGTTTGTCATCATGATAAACTTGGAAGTGAGACGGCTAATCCAGAAAGAAGCATAGCATAGAACCAGACTGATTTGGATTTAAGAAGTCACTATGTGAAAGACTTAACAGAAATCTGGTTAGTAGGAGCTCTGGTTAATTAAAAAAAAAAACAAAAGGAGAATGTATTCTCATCTCTATTTTTTTTCTTTACACAAACTGATAGGTGTTATTTATTCTTTTCTTTGTATTTTATCCCACAGGCGAAGCAGGGAAGTTTTTATACTGACTTGTATTTTTCTTAGAGACTGACCTCTAGTAAATAGTCTTGTATATGTATTACTTTGTGTAAAAATAAATTTTTAAAAAGTGGTAATAACCAGAAATTAGAACTAGCTTTAGAACTAGAATTTATATAGTTTGACTGCTTCATTTTAGAAGTAGTGACACATCATCATGGAAGTGACATATCTGGGGCAGTTAGTGACAGAGGCAGGCCTCGAGATGATGTTCACTGTCCATTTTACTTGATTCCACATAGATTCTTAACTCAGGCACGTCTGATGATAAATCTTAATATACTTAAGAATCGCCTGGCAGTATTCACCCCGGTGAGCCGAAGAGTGTGAATGCAACTAAGTTTTGGCCAGCAAATAAAAGATACTGGAAAATTGAAGATATAATCGAATAATAATGCTTTCCCCAAATTTGAAGTTGCAATTGCCAGTATAAAAGTTAGTGATCCATATTTATTGCATATCCAGTTTTAGAAATCCTACCAAATTTAGTCTGCTATTTATTATTTTTTTTCTCTCTCCTGAAGACACTGGTATAGAGATTCCCTGTAGAATAGACGACTACCTGGAGACCCCACCTCGTCAGTTAATTACCATTGCCAAAGTTCTTTTCTGCGTCCATCACTTCCCAAACCGTGTAATTCACAGGATTCCAAAGTTGTTAACTGTGTGGAGGTTAGACGCTTCTTCAGCCGACTAAAGTAGAGATAAATGCCTTCTTGTCTTTATAAAATAGTTTTTCTTTTTCTCCATATGATCTAACCTCCCTTGCCCCAATCTCAAATTACAGTCAGTATGCATGTACTCTTTCTCTTTTATGGGTAATTTGACTTAAAAAAAACTACAATGAAATATATCCATTTGCTTTACTTTTATTTTCTTCATCTACTTTGTGTTCTGACCCAAATTTCGTTGCTAAGAGTTTAGAGAAGAATTTTTCGCTTCGAACAAGGCAGGATTCCCTAAACCCATGGGTAAGCACAGAGCCAGGCTGGTATTGGAAGAGGGATGACCGGTCCCTGGGAAGAAGAGGCACAGGCAGGCCTCAGGCTCATCGCTTTCTCTCTGTCAGCTGCAGATGTGGGTGGGTGCCCCCCTCTTTCTGTTGGTACAAACATTGGGAAACTGGGGATTCAAACTGGAAAGAAGGCCGAATGTCTTTGTGTGTGTATAAAATATATATGTGCTTGTTTTTCTGTGATACATATACACTCTTACAGTTCCCTTTTAGACTTTATAGTTGCTAAGCTACCATAGTGTTAATACTGATTGTCAGCAAAAAAGTAAAAAGGGGGGTAGTTTGTATCCACTGTATGTGGTTGGAATGGTTCACACTCACACGGTATAGGCGGCCTTCTCAGGAGGTCTGCATCTTCCAGTGGTGCCCTGTACCCCAGCTTCTCCTTGGGTTAAGTTCTTCCTAAATCCTCTACTCCAGGAGGCTTTTCTGAAATAGAGGTGACAATTTCCTTACCCTTTTGTGGTACAAAGCCAATTAATTAGTGGTGATATGATTGGTGCTTTATAGGATTTTGCTTTTTGGAAATTTTATCTTGTTGAGAAAGAAGCTACTGTGATTTTTCAAAAACTGGAATGGTCAAATCCAGGTTCTTACTTTCTTAATTTCCATCTCATTATCTTTGAATCATGCATTTGTATCCTCTGGCAACACCGAGTCTGAGGTCCAGCTGACATTTCTTAAACCTAAAGCAATTTCGGGCGAAGTCTTAGGATTGTATAAACTGTAATTTTGACTCTTTACTAGCTAACTACCAGAATATAATCTTATCTTTGCTTTGTTTAGTAAGTGAAAGGAAGGACCGGAAGAGTAAGATAATTCACAAAGAGGAGTCAGAATGACTCGAGCTCTTTTTCTTGTAGAAAGGAAGCCTAGACAGAAGAGGAAGGATGGGTCAGGATGGGGAGAAGGCACCGGAACCAGGAAAGGAAATTGGGATTAAGAATAGTTAGATGTAAACTATAAAACTCCTGGAGAAAACAGAGGCAGTAATCTTTCTCACATTGGCTGTAGCAGCATGTTAGCTATGTCTCCTTGGACAAAGGACACAAAAGCAGAATTAAGCTGTTGGGACTACATCAAAATAAAAAGCGTCCGCACAGTGAACGAAACCATCAACAAAACAAAAAGGCAGCCTATTGAATGGGAGAAGATATTTGCAAATTATCTGTTAAGGGATTCGTATCCAAAATATGTAAAGAACATAATAACACCAAGACAGATGAATAATCCAGTTAAAAAAATGGGCAGAGGACCTAAATAGACATTTTTTTTCCAAAGGAAGACCTGCAGATGGCCAACAGACACATGAAAAGATGCTCAACATCCCTCATCATCAGGGAAATGCAAATCAAAACTATGATGACACCACCTTACGTCTGTCAGAGTGGTAAAATCAGAAAGACAAGAAATAAGTGTTGGTGAGAGTGTGAATAAAAAGGAACCCTCATGCATTGTTGGTGGGAATGTAAATTAGTGCAGCCACTGTTGAAAACAGTGTGGAGGTTCTTCAAAAAATTAAGAATAGAAGTACCAGATGATCTAGTAATTTTTCTACTGGGTATTTCCCTGAAGAAAATGAAAACACTAATTCAAAAAGATACAGGCATCCCTATTGTTACTGTAGCATCATTTACAACATTTATTTAAAATAGCCAATGTGTGGAAGCAATGCATGTGTCCCATCAACTGACTCATGAGTGGATATGGAAGATGTGTATGTATACAGGGGATTATTACCCACAAAAATAGGTGAAGAGGCCTTGCCATTTGCAACAACGTGGATGGACCTCGAGACTATTACGCTGAGTGAAATAAGTCAGACTGAGAAAGAAAAATACCATATGATTTCACGTATATGTGGAATCTAAAACCAAAAGAAACCAGTACATGAACAAAAAGCAGAAACAGACCCATAAATATAGAGAACAATCTGATGGTTGCCTGGGAGAGAGATGGAGGGATGGGCAAATGGGTAAAGGGGAGTGGGAAATACAGGCCTCAGGTTATGGAATGAATAAGTCACCCAGATAAAAGGTATAGGGTAGGGAATATAGCCAATGGTATTCTTTAAAGATTTTTTTCATGTTTATTTTTGATAGACTGTGAGTGAAGGAGGGGCAGAGAGAGAGACACACAGAATTGGAAGCAGTCTCCAGTCTCTGAGCTGTCAGCACAGAGCTGGATGTGGGGCTTGAACCCACGAATGATGAGATCATGACCTGAGCCGACGTCCGGAGCTTAACCAGTTGAGCCTAACCAACCCAGGCGCCCCACCAGTGATATTCTAACAGCATTGTATGGGGGAGATGGTAGTTACACTTGCAGTGAGCACAGCATAATGTTTAGACTTGTCCAATCACTGTGTTGTGCACCTGAAACTAATGTAAGACTATAGTGTGTCGATTACACTTAGTGTAGATTACACTTCAGTTAAAAAAAAGACATTCAGAAGAGAACCCTCCCAGGGTATAGCATGTTTAATTTACCATAGTATCAAATGAAAAATCCTAATAAATTCCAAAAGTCTTAAATGGTTATGTTCATTGAATATTCACTATATGCCCCATACTGTGCAAAGCATTTTGCATGCATCCTTTTTCCTATAATTGAAGTGGCCATGTAACTTATTGCTTTATTAAATGTATGTGATTAGATCAGGTGGGGTAGGCTAATTACGTGTTTTTAGTGACTGAGTATTTTAGCAATAAAAGTTGGTCATAGAATAAACAGTGGCAGTGGAAACATTTGAAAAAGATCTCATTAGACTCTCAAGTTCCAGTAACTTTAGCTAAACAGATTAAACTTGAAAAGAAAAGGAGATTTTTCACCAAACTTTGTACAAGTAGGAAGAACCAAACTTTTACTTGGGTCCAGTTGCATGTGGTCTTATAAATCTTGGAACATAATCTAGGAAGTCTTTTGTAAAAGTGAAGGGGTATAATAGAAGCTTTTGAAAAGCAGGGGATACCTGTATACGACTCTTGAATATCAGCATCTAGCTAAGATGTTTGTGTCAGGGCTGTGAAACTGGGTTTTCATGATAAAATTCCTCCCCTCTCCCATTCCCTACGGTGAATTACTAAATACAGCATAGTTTCTGAAACTTGCTATGTGGGTCTGGTTGAAGGTACAGATCCAGGGTCCCGGTCCATATTTATGGAATTAGGATTTTTGGGAACAAGGCTACATTCTTAAATATGAAGCTATATTTTTAGCTAGTCCTTCTGGTGATTTTGTTATTGAGAGCTCAAGGATTGGGAACACCTGATTTTTAAAAATTTAGTTTTGTTGTGATCAGTTTGTAGCTATGTTGTGATATATAATGCAAATTAATATGGGGTATTTAGTATAACTGAAGACTTATTAAATTTTCAAAATAAATGACTCATTTATTTGCAAGAGGATGCTAAAACCGAGCTTTTAAAAAGTGACTATCTTTTAATATTAATTATTAATATTATTAATATTTTACCATTTTAGTAATGTTTTCTTTATATGGACTATTAGCTATAAAGAATAATTCCTATTAAATGATAGGATTTTAAAAATTCATGGTGGTTTAGGTTTGTTACATCTGAAGTATACAGGAGAATTAAACATTAACAATATTTATGTAAACACTTAGATAATGTCATTGGAACTTCCCCTCCAGAATAATTGGGGTTCTGTTAGATTTTGTATGCAAATAAGGAGTCTAGAGAAGCAATAGGATCTTGAAATGTATGGGTCAAGAAACTGAGTGTTATCCTTGAATGCTGTTAATTTAGACAAGCCACGTTATTTCCCAGGCTTTGGTTTCTTCATTGGTAATACAGTCTGATGCCACGGGTTTTCATGTTGATGGTAAGGGAAGGCTGACTTAGAAATTAGAAAGTTCTGAGAGAAAAGTTTAGTAACTATGAGTTAAGAAAAACACCATTTGCGTATACACTTGTATACACTTGTGTCTTTTATTTATCTGTTTGTTTTAATTTATTATTGAGAAGCAGAGACAGAGCATGAGCAGGGGAGGGGCAGAGAAAAGGGGAGACACAGAGTCTGAAGCAGGTTCTAGGCTCTAAGCTGTCAGCACAGAGCCCGACATGGGGCTCAAACCCACAAACTGTGAGATCACGACTTGAGCTAAAATTGGACACTTAACCAACTGAGCTACCCAGGCACTTTCTTTTTAAGTGGAACTTCTTCAGACTTTCAATAGGCTGAGATTTAGGACCTAGAAAATATTTTTTCTCTGAACACCATTTAAGAGCTCTTAGAATTAGACATTTTAAAAAAAATTATTCTGAAATATTTACTGTCTCATTTTAGTGGATAATTTTATCTTTTTTTTCAACTACTTTATAAAAAACTTTGTTATGAGAATCCTAAGACCTACATAGGCATCAGCCCCCTTTCAGCAGTTATTAAAATGTGGCTAAACTTGATTCACTTTTTCACTTTCATAGGGGAGGGGAGAGTCTGGAGTATTTTAATTAATTAATTAATTAATTTTATTTAAATTCAAGCTAGTTAACATATAATGTAGTAAAGGTTTCAGGAGTAGAATTTATGGAGGGCACTTGTCGGGATGAGCACTGGGTGTTATATGTAAGTGATAGAATTAGGCCTTTAAAAATTTTTTTTTCAAAGTTCATTTATTTTTGAGAGAGAGAGAGAGAGAGCACGCCAACAGGGGAGGAGCAGAGACAGGGAGACACAGACACTGACGCAGGCTCCAGGCTCAGCACAGAGCCCCACTTGGGGCTCGAACCCACAAACTGCCAAGATCATGACTCGAGCTCAAGTCGGATGCTTAACCCACTGAGCCACCCAAGAGCCCCAAATTAGGTCTTCTTTAAATTTGGTTTAGGAAACTCTGGATTCAGTATCAGAAGATCCCTTCTGGTTCTGAAATTATGTCTTTGTTTTGTTTTGTTTACCCCTGTGCAGTGTAATTGCTTCCTCAGCATCACTGTCCGTGATCGCCAAGGTGTGACATCCTGACCAGGCACGTGCATTACTTGCTGATTTTTCCTGGTTGTGTTTTAATTTTCTGATCTGTCACTCATTTGTGCCTGTATTTAGATTTACCTTTAGGAATTTGTTATGTTGAGAATTTCATTGTAAGTTAGGCTCACTGTTGGAAAAAGTTCATTTTTCAGTGTTTAGTGTTAATATCCCTTAGAAAAATTGTATCATGAGCTTGTAAAACATTTTGTCGATTGCTGAGATGTTTTACATCAATAACTGATTCAAACAAACATGTTGTTACTGACTGCCCCCCCCCCCCTTTTTGGCGTGGCATGTATAATTGAAGATACTTAAGGACATACAAGAATTAACAATTGAAACCATTGTAAAATGCTGTGCTATAATTTCATAATAGGTTCAGATTTTGACACTTAATTCTTACACTTTTGTAACTGAGTAGCTAATCAATTATGAAGAAGAACAAATTGAATGACATCTTTTAGGAAGACAGTGCCATGGCTTGAAAATAGAGCAATTTTTGAACTATTTTAAATAGCTGTAACCTGATTTCTTTAAAGCAATGATATTCTGATTGTTTTAAATTAAGAACTTGGTTTTCTAAGAAATTTCTTTTAGTATTCAATGATAAATACTGTAATTACAGTTTGAAATTGTATAATTAGCTGGCAAAAGGGTAATTTAGTAGAAGTGGGTAATACACAAGTGTTGCCATAAGCTTTGAGAAGGGCGATATATTAAAGCAGCTCTTGAAGGTGTCACAATTAAATTTAAAAACTAGTGTTATTGCTTTCTTTAAGAAGCGGAAACAGACAGCTATTAAATATATACAGTAGCTTTAACATCTGTGTTAAGTGAGGTTTCAAGTGGACAAATGCAGCAGCTTATTTTTAAGTCTGGTTAATATATTAAGAATAATTAAAAATAGATGGCCAACCGGACACATGAAACGATGCTCAACATTGTTCACCATCAGGGAAATACAAATCAAAGCCACATTGAGATATCACGTCACAGTGGCTAAAGCCAACAACTCAGGAAACAACAGATGTTGGCGAGGATGTGGAGAAAGGGGAAACTTCTTGCACTGGTGGTGGGAAAGTAAACTGGTGCGGCCGCTCTGGAAAACAAGGTGGAGGTTCCTCAGAAAATTAACAGTAGAACTCCCCATGACCCAGCAATAGCACTGCTAGGAATTTACCTGAGGGATACAGGAGTGCTGATGCATAGGGGCACATGTACCCCAATGTTCATAGCAGCACTCTCAGCAGTAGCCAAATTATAGAAAGAGCCCAAATGTCCATCAGCTGATAAATGGATAAAGAAGATAAGGTTTATATATACAATGGAATACTACTTGGCAATGAGAAAGAATTAAATGCAATCGCCATTTCCAACAAGGTGGGTGGAACTGGGCGGTGTTATGCTAGGTGAAATAGTCAGAGAAAGACAGATACATGTTTTCACTCATATGTGGAATTGGAGAAACTTAACAAAAGACCATGGGGGAAGGAACGGGGAAAAATTAGTTTCAAGCAGAGAGGGAGGCAAACCATAAGAGACTCTCAAATACAGAGAACAAACTGAGTGTTGATGGGGAGGCAGGGTGGATGGGGTGGGAGTGATGATGGCCACTGAGGAGGCCACTTGTTGGGTTGAGCACTGGGTGTTGTAGGCAAGCAATGAATCATGGGAATCTACTACTGAAGCCAAGAGCACACTGTATACACTGTATGTTAGCTAACTTGACAATAAATTATATTTTAAAAAAACAATATAAAAAAATCACTGCCCAATTACAAAATAGAATGATTAAAGATGTCTTATGTTTACCTTCATTGCAACCTTTTTTTGTTCATTTCCTTGTGTAGAGTTAAGCTTCCATCTAGTATCATATTCCTTCTGTCTGAAGAACTTCTTTTAATGTGTCATGTAGATGCTTTGGTGGCTCATTCTCCCAGGTTCTTTTCTTTCTGAAAAAAAGTCTTCATTTCTGAAAGCTATTATTTTTCCTGAATATACATTTCTGGCGTTACAGGTTTTTTGTTTTTTGTTTTTTCCACTTCCAAGCCTTTAAAAAATGTCACTCTATTGTTTTTTGTTTCATAGTTTCTAATGGGAAGTTTGCTATACTTTTTATCTTTATTCCTCTGTGTACAATGCGTTTTTCCCCTCTCACTACTTTCAGTATTTTCCCTTTATCTTTGCTTTTTATTCATTTCACTGTGATGTATCTAGTTGTGTGTAGGGGGACCTTATTTTTATTTTATTGTGTTTTGGTTATTTTGGGAAGTCTTTATCTTTGCTTGAGATTCTCTGAGAGTCTGAGATTTGTGGTTTGATGGCTTTCATTATTTTTAGAAAATTTTCAGCCACTATCCCTTCAAATATTTCTCTTCTCCATTCTCTTTCTCCAGTTACACATTATGGTAAACCAATTGGTTCCTCTTTTCACTCCTCCATGTCTTCCTCCTTTTGTCCTAATCTTTTTTCTCTCATATCACAGTTTGAATAATTTCTGTTGGTCCATGTTTAAGTTCACTGATTCTTTGGTTAACTGTGTCAAGTCTGTTGATGAGACCAGTAAAGGAATTTTTCATCTCGAATATCATGGTGGTGGTGGTTGTTGATTTTTTTTTAAATTTCTAACATTTCCATTTGACTTTCACTTGGAATTTCTATTTCTCTGCAAAAATTCCCCATCTGCTCAGGTGAGCTTCCCACCTTTTCCATGAGAGGCTTTAACATGTAAATTATAGTAATTTCAGTATCTCTGTCTGGTTGTTGTAAAATCTGGGTCATTGCTGAGTCTGCTTCTGTTGATTGCTTTATTTCTTGACAGTGGATTGTTTTTTCCTGTTTTCTTTACCCTTTATCCATCTCCGGTATGTTTATCATTTGGTTAAATTAAATTTATTTTGTAAAGTTCAGGTGTGGCAGTGAATTCTCCTGGGACCTTTTTCAGCATGGTTCTCTTTCAGGCCTCTGTTCCCCGTAAGATCGACTACTTACTGTGCTCTGAAGAGCCCGAGGTATTAGAATATGTGCCGTTGAGTACCATTAACTAAAGACTCAAAGTGTCAGCTCTTGTGAATATATGAAAGTACTGTATAAAAATAAAGCACTGCAGTAAATATTTTCAGCTTTGCAGGCCATATGATCTCTGTCATAACTCCTCAGCTCGCTTATATATCATCAAAGTAGCCATAGATAGTATGGATGAGTATGACTGTATTTCAGTAAAACTTTATGGACACTGAAATTCACATTTGGTGTAATATTGATGTGTCATGAAATACTGTTCTTTTGGTTTTTTTTTCAGCCACTTCAAAAAGTATTCTTAGCCCATAGGCTATACAGAAGCAGGTGGTGGGCCAACTGTGGCTTGTGGATCATACTTTGCCAACCTCTGATTGAGGGGACTTGTTCAAATTTTAAATACATCGTCTCCCAGAGAGTCTAATAAGCCACCTATATGGGACATATGCCCAAACTGAGAAGTCATTGATGGTTAGAAACTAAAGGGTGTGGGTTCTCCACCTTAGGTTTTCTGGACTGAGAACAGAGCTTGAGATAAGCTAATGTGAACACAGACTATTTAAACATATAATGTGCACCATTTCTATAAAGAAGGTAGAAATCGGGGTGCCTGAGTGGCTCAGTCGGTTAAGCGTTTGACTTCGGCTCAGGTCATGATCTCACGGTTCGTGGGTTCGAGCCCCGCATCAGGCTCTGTGCTGACAGCTAGCTCAGAGCCTGGAGCCTGCTTCAGATTCTGTGTCTCCCTCTCTCTCTGACCCTCCCCTGCTCACTCTGTCTCTCTCTCTCAGAAATAAATAAAACATTAAAAAAAAGAAGAAGAAGAAAAAAGAAGGTAGAAATCATGAGCAGCTTCAAGGTATGGGCTAACTGGTGCGGCATTTTCAGCTTGGGGCTTAGAGTATACTGGGTACACAGGGCTCAGTGTCTGTTGGTTACTGATTTTATTAGAAGGGTCAGATGTCCTCTAGAGGGAATATTTGTCTAATGAGATGGTTTTGTTTTATGACTTACATATGTTAATAAGTATCTCTTCCATGAGTTTACCCCAGAGTAGTGATTTCTGCCTCTGTCTTGTGTTGTGGTTATTTGGTGGAACTGATGACATGTTGCTGTTGTGGCCCTACCTGGAGAGATTGCTTTCCTTGCTCTATAGGTTAAGTTTCCTGAGCAGCCTGCATTGAGAACCTTAGGCCTAGTGGAGCATCTTCTTTGATGAATTTTAGAATGAAAACTATTTTTTAAGACAGTATGTTTGCAGCAAAATTAAATATATATATTTCAGGCAGGTGCTAAAAAATTTTTTAAAAATGTATAAAATAATATAACCCATCTGTTATCTTTAAAAGAGAGCCATTGTTTTGTGTTTGTGTGTTTTTCTGTGTGTATACAAACATTTTCTCGGCAAATAGGATCCCATGGTATGTATGATCCTTTGACTTGTTTTCGCTCAGCCAATATATCTTAAACATAGAGAGAAAACCATTTCGCATAAATAATTTTGCCCAAGGATTCAAAACAAAAGCACAGAAGATAATTTTGAGCAACTTGGCAACCGAGGCTGATGAGAGATACAGATTGGGAGCAGGGCTATTTCTAGTATTGTTTGGAGGCCGGGACACATCACAGCTCTCCTGCAACAAACACAGTGCGACAATCTAGGCACAACTCGTCTAGGCTGAAGCTCGTGGACAGCCCTGACTAGGAAACAGAACGAGAGGACTTCAGGAGGTGTGCCCAGGAAGAAGGAATATATCCTTCCAGTGAATTAAGGTGATTGTGTGGATGACATGCTTCAGAGTTTTCTGTTTTGTGCATTGTAGTTTTAAAATTTTGTTTAGCATCTTGCTTAGCACTAGCCAAGGCTCCCTCTGGCATCCTCTTTTCCATCTTGCTCTCTTGCTAGAAGGTTGGATGCAGTGGGATACGGCCAACAGGGAACTGCAGGCCCGTGGATGTCTGCATTAGCTGTATGACCGAGGCAGTTTAAGAAAAGGTGGTGATATTCTACGCCTAACCTCTTAGTACGTGTCCTTCCTCTAGGCCTCATGGACATCTGTTCTTGCTCTGCTCTGAGGGTCCTGCAGTTCTCTTCACCTGAACTAGCCCGGTAGGTTTCCTCAGTTTGCCAGTAGTGAGCAGGGGCCTTAGACAGATTGCTTTATGCAGAGTGGATCAAGATCTTCAGATAGGCCTGTCCACCTACCAGGTCGTGTGCATCCAGCAGGGAATTTACAAGAAGAGTCGTAACGTGAAACCTAGCTTAGCTGTAGATATTTTCAGTGGTGTTCAGTTTTTTCCACAGTGGATAATAGGATTTTTAATAAAGAGTGAGAAACTTGAAACTAAATTGGAGTTCATATAGTTTGTGCTCAGTCTGCTGTAGCGATAGCTCTGGACGGGTCACTAGGGGACCATCTGAGCATGTCTTTTAGTTGTACAGTGTCTTTGGTATCTTGGGGCTTTATAGAACGTTAAAATTTACATTTCCCAGTGATTAGGTAAATTTATCGTTGAGGCCAAGAACTGTATAGTCACTAGGCAAACAACATGACTTGTAATGTCAAATAATCCCTCACTCGTGCTGTTAAATATAGTCAGGACATTTTTCATTCTGTTTGTATGTCAAGGACCACACAGATCTGGTACCCTCTCTGAAGCGGGCTTGGGGTCCGAGGTTGATTGTTGACTCCTGTTGGAGATCGTGTGCCTGTTGCTGTTGAACTTTCCTTGTCTCTGAGCGCCCCTGATGAAAATGCCCCGCTCCGTATGATCATTCCCTCCTATTCCCACTTTATTAGGTTCACTTTGGAAAATTTCATCTTTTAAAATGGAAGTATCTTCTGAGCAGGTGAAGCCGTTGTGTCCTTAATGCGTTTATTATCAGTTGAAGCCATTTGCTTGATAGTGACAGCATGGAAACACAGTTTCCCTGAAAGCTGGCGGAGAGAACGCTTAAAAGGCAGGCTTGTCTAGTTTTCCTAAGTGACCAGCATCTGTCCCCCGTGCCGTTGAGAAAGAAGGTTGCCCAGCACTTTACCACACACTGGAAAATACATCTGCTGTCTCTTCCTCCAAACGGTTTCACATTCTCTGAGTCCATTCTGGGTGTTGATTCTTAAGCATTTGGGAAGGTGGAAACGATTGTGTTTTTAAAATCTGTTTTCTTTGTATCCTCCTTTTTTAAAAAAAAATTAAACTTTTTACTTTGAGAAAATGATAGATTCACATGCATTTGTAAGAAATAATATGGAGAGAACCCACGTGCCCTTTAACCAGTTTACGCAATGGTGACATCTTGGCAAACCACTGTGTAATTTCAAAACCATGATACTGACATTGATCCATCAACCTTACTCACATTTCACCAGGATTACCTGTATACGTGTACTTATTTATGCATGTGTGTTACTTGTTTTTGTACAGCTTTATCACTTGGGTATGTATCCATCACTACAGTCAAAATATAGAAGAGTTCCATTGCCACAAAGGTCCCTAGTATTAGCTTCTTACATCCACAACTTCCTTCCTTAACAACCTTTTTGCTGATTTCTAAATGCCTGGTCATTTGTGGTCATGACTTAAAATAATTATCTTTTAAATTTATAGCCACACTTAAAAATTTTATTTAGTTTTTTAGTGTGGTGAAAAACACATAAAATTTAATCATCTCCGCTACTTTAAGTGTACACCCGAGTCCTGTTCCCTACATTCACCTCGACATGTAACAGATCTTCATATCTTTTTCACCTCACAAAACTGCAACTCTGTACCCCTTAAATAGCAACTCCCCATTTCCCTCTAACCCTAGCCGCTGGCAATACCCATCTTCTGTTTTCCATCTCCATGAATTTGACTCCTTTAGAACCTTGTGTAAATGGAATCAACCATACAGTATTTATCTTTTTGTGACTGGCTTTACTCCGCATGAAGGCCTCCAGGTCCATCCCTGTTGTGGGTGGGTCCAGATTACTTTCCTTTTTAAGGCTGAATAACCCTCCATTGCGTGTGCAGCCTGTGGTTAATCATTCATTCATTCATTCGTTGGTGGACGTTCCAGCTGCTGCCACTTCCTGGCTGTTGTGCATGGCGCTGCTCTGAACATGGGTGTGACCCTGCTTTTGATTCTTTTGGATACACACCCAGAAGTGGAATTACTGGGCCATATGGTAGTTCTTTTTTAAATTTTGGCGGGAACTTCCGAACTTTTCCATAGCAGCTGCGCCATTTTACATTCCCGTCAACACCCTGCTTGTCTGTACTTTAATGATGCTGGGATAAACGTGTTTTAATACTTCCATTTTTGTCCTCTATTTCATGACTATTTTATCGGCCTTTCTTTCACACTGGATAGAGAGTGAATACTAGCACAAGTAGCAGATGCTTTGCATTATAGAATGTTTGCATACCGCAGATGCTCCTCAAGGTGACATCCAAACATTCTGAGGTCTGCTCTTTCCAGTACAAGTAACAGAAACCCTACCTGAGCTACCTTAAATAAAAAGGGATTTGATTACAAGGAAACTGGGGTGCTATGTTGAATCTAAGGGTGGTGAGATGGCAGGCCTTCGAAATCACTGGAACGAGGGACTTGGTTGTCTCTTGTCTTTGAGGGATCTGTTTTTCTTTCGTCCCGTATGGCAGCTTTCCTCATGTGCTGAGGAAGTGGCTCTTCACCAAACCTTTGACCACCCAAGGACGGAGGTGCTCCCCTGGTCCCAACCCAGAATTCCCAGGGGGAAAGGAGTGATTGGCCCAGCTTGGACCAGTTGTCTGCCCTGATATACCTCATGATAGGCTTGACTGGGGAGATGGGGTCAATGCAAGGATTGGGCAAAACCTTCAGGAGCTGTATGAATTGACTGGGAGGTGGCAGGTAGCCAGAAAGAAAGGGAATGGGCAGAGAGACAGAATGAAAGGTGTGCTTATCAACTGTAACCTAAAACGGACAGCAACTGAGGACACATTGACGAAAGAGCAATGGGACTTGGAAAGGTCTGGGTAAGGACCATTAAAATGATCTGAGGCAAAGAATTAAAAAAAAAAAAAAAATCCAAGTGATTTCTTTAGTTGAGAGCCAAGAGGGGAATTGCCTGAAATTCTTAAAATCATAAAAGATCATTGACTGATATCTGGAACAATTTGAATTAAGGAGTAGATTTCAGAAATGTCTTAACACTGTTATTTAGTGTAGAACATCAAAAATGACATGTCAAACAGCAATTCGTTAACTTTATTCCAAGAGATCTGCAAATATATTAGGGGTTCGTCAGACACATTGATGGATTATAGCTCTGTGACGGAGACGTTTAGAGGAAACTAGAATGTAGCTTTAACCTTCTGAAGTCCTGGAACTATTTCCCCAGCGAGCATCAGTGATGATAAGTGCTAAAGAGTAGTTATATTAGTATTTAGTACTACCACGTATGTACTGGGCAGTTTTATACGTGCTGCCTCACTTAACCTTCCTTCAAACCGTGGGGGCTCACTGTTGGTGAAACCGAATTTTCCCAGATGTTTTCGACACCATTATTAACACTCTGCTTTTCCTTTCAGAGATGTGGTACTGGATCTTTCTCTGGGCTCTCTTCTCCTCTCTGTTTGTCCACGGTGCCGCGGGAGTGTTGATGTTTGTGATGCTGCAGAGACATAGGCAGGGGAGAGTCATCTCGGTCATTGCCGTCAGCCTAGGGTTTCTGGCGTCTGTAACTGGAGCAATGATCACTAGTAAGTTGATTTTGTTTTGTTCACGGACCTAATTGTGTGTGCACCTAACGGTTCCAGTAACTCTGTTCTTACGATGCATGTGACATTAGCGTAAATCTTCCGTGTGGACCATTTTCAGCACGGATCGTGCTTCTCCTGGAAGGTAACCATCAGTTCATTGGTTCATTGATTCATCGAACAGACAGTTGTTTGTGCTTCCGGGTGAAGACCGTTATGCAAGGTTTGCTGGGATCCAGAAAAACTTGTAAACATTGGCAAGGGGAAAAGAAGGTCATGGGAAAATTTCTTGCCCAGCGGATATAGTTTTTGCTTTAAAGGAACGCCTGGCTCCCTGCTGCCACGAGAGAAGCATCTACCTTTCTGGTTGGTTCTTAGCCCCCGCGATAAGAGTAAGTCCTTCTGTAGTTCAGACGCCTCCTTTTGTGTTGCACCATCACCTGTTCCCACAGTGACTGCACACCTCGCCCTGGGTGGAGGGCTCTGTTCCCATGTCTGGGCATCTGTCCTGTGGCACTAATAGGGCAGTGACGACATCGTTGTTTTCTCGCCCATTCTTCATTTACTGTCTGGCTTGTCTGTGTTGTTCTGTAGTAGGTTTTCGTTGTTGCCGCCGTGGCCTGGAACTTTATCATACGGCGTCTCATCTGTTTTGCCACAGAGAGGCCTTATTTTTATTAAAAGATTTTTTTAATGTTTATTTATTTTTGAGAGAGAGAGAGGGAGAGCATGTGCGGGAGAGGGCAGGAAAGAAGGAGACAGAGGATCCGAAGCAGACTCTGCACAGTGACCACAGAGCCTGACGTGGGGCTCAAACTCATGATCTGTTTGAGCGCAGCTGGACACTTAACCGGCTGAGCCACTCGGGCACCCCTGCCACAGAGAAGCTTTAAAACAAGTACTCCAGGGGGCGCCAGGGTGACTCAGTTGGTTAAGTGTCCTACTTCAGCTAAGGTCATAATCTCACAGTTCATGAGTTCAGGCCCCGCGTCGGGTTCTGTGCTGACAGCTCAGAGCCTGGAACCTGGTTGGGATTCTGTGTCTCCCTCTCTCTCTGCCCCTCCCCCACTCATGCTTTGTCTTCCTGTTTCTCTCAAAAATAAATAAACATTTTATTTTATTTTTTAAAATGTTTTTTTTTTTTTTTTAAATTTATTTCTAGGAGAGAGAGAGAGAGACAGCGTGAGCAGGGGAGGGTCAGAGAGAGAGGGAGTCACAGACTGAAACAGGCTCCAGGCTCTGAGCTGGCAGTCAGCACAGAGCCCGACGCGGGGCTTGAACCCACGAACCACGAGATCATGACCTAAGCGAAAGTCGGACGCCCAACCGACCAAGCCACCCAGGCGCCCCAACATTTTAAAAAGTAATGAAATCAAGTAGTCGGTTTAGCTGAAGCTCCGGATATGCATAGTAAAGGACTAGAGAGTCAGCTGGAGAGACTGAGTAGAGCCAAATCCTATAGGGTCTTGGAAGACAAGCCAGAAAATTTGGGCCTTTTTTCCTGCAGGCCATGGAAAACAAGTAAGAGAGTCTTGAATGGGGCTGGCAAGGGACAAAGCAGTCCTGTGGACAATTTTGTTTTAATGGGTGAATACAGATAAGTGTAAAGGACCGAGAGAATACTCTGAAAGCACCTTCAGCACATCACAAGGAAAGGGTATCTGAATCATAATCGATACTCAGAAAATACTGGTTGGGGGCATAGGGGAGGAACCGCAGAGGGAGGAAGGGAGAAACAAGGGGAAGGAAGAGGGATGGAGAGGCATTGACTCTGATCTGAACTGGAGCCCGGGATCTAACTAGAGCAGTAGTTGCGGTTGGAGATGACGTATGGACAACAGCAAAGGGAAGAAATCCGAGTGAGTTGTGGTGGCACACAGAGGGGCTTGGGAGGGACTGCCAGTGTTTTCTGATGTGCGTCACTGTGATAACTGTGGGCCCACGAACAGAGGAGGGAAGAAGGAATAGCTTGTTCAGAAGTTGTATGTAGTATGTGCATGCATGTGTGTTTATTGGCACAAATTGCTGTAAAAGTTCAGAGAGCAGAAGTGTCATCTACTTCCGTTTCCATCTAACGATGCCTCTGTATATATTTTACCAAGAATTAGCCAGTGGTTTTAGAGACTGGGGCCTTATATTTTATATCCTTAAAAATATAAATAGTCTGACATAATTTCAAGTAAAGATTCCAAGTAGGCAGTAAAACATTTAAATTTCTTCTGGCCAGTCTCTTGACCTGGAGATACTTGAAGTAAGAAAACTAGCCCAAACATCAATATTTTAAATATATTTATGTTCCCCACGCAGTTTGTGTCTGTGCACTCATTCGCTGTATATTCAGGTCTGCAGGTGACTGCTTAATATCTATTCTGAATAAGAAAGTTGGCTGAATATAGGTACACATCTACTAAATTTTGCTGCTTCTTAGATTTTATTCCGAATACAGTGATCTTCCATTTTAGTTGGTATTTTTTTAATGTTTATTTATTTTTGAGAGAGAGAGGGAGAGCAGCAGAATGCAAACAGGGGAGGGGCAGAGAGAGAGGGAGACACAGAATCCGAAGCAGGCTCCAGGCTCCAAGCCGTCAGCACAGAGCCCTGTGGGGCTCGAACCCACGAACTGTGAGATCATGATTTGAGCTGAAGTGGGACGCCTAACCGACTGAGCCATCCACGTGTCCCTCATTTTAGTTGGGGTCAGTAGTACCAGCATTGGGAGAGACTGCGTTTCCATATAATGCCATCAGCAGGCAGTGGAGAGCTGACTAATTTTAGCAAATCTGAAGGTATAAAGTGACATCTCTTCGTTGGTTTAATTTGCATTTCTCTGATCACTGATGAGCTTGAACTTCTATTCTCATGCTTATTATATATTTCAATTTCTTTTCCTGCAGATTGCTTCCTTAAATTATGTGTTTACTTTTCTTCTGGGGTTCTTATTTCCCTCTTATTAAACTACAGGGGTTTCTTAGACACTTGAGATACTGGTCCCTTGTTGGTTTTGGACTTTGCAAGGAACTTATCAGTCCTTTATCAGTGACCTTCCTCTAGAATCCTTAATTTCCATGTGATCAGCTCAAAGAAGTGTTTTGCCTTATGGTTTATAATTTAAGTTACGAAGTTCTCTCCCACATCAAGGTCAAGAGACATGCTGGTATGTTTTCTAATGTTAATTTTATAGTTTTGCCTTTCATATAAAGATCTTCACTTCATCTAGGAGTCAGTAAACATTTTCTTAAAGTGCTAGATAAGAAATATATTTTTAATGTTTGCTTGTTAATTAATTTATTCATTTGGAGCACCTGAGAGCAGGGGTGGGGCAGAGGGAGAGGAGGAGAGAGAGAATCCCAAGAAGATTCTACCTGTCAGCCGATGCGGGGGTTGAACTCACGAACTGTGAGATCATGACCTGAGCTGAAATCAAAAGTCAGATGCTTAACTGACTGAGCCACCCAGGAGCCCCTGGATAGGAAATATTAAACTTTGCAAGCCAGGTGGTGTCTGTCACAGCTCTTCAACTCTGCCATTGCAGTGTGAGAACAGGTATAGATGTGTGTAAAGGAATAGGCGTGGCTTTTTCCAATAAAACTTTATTGACAAAAACAGGTGTCTGGCATTCAGACATAATTTCACAATTTCATAAATTCCCGATTTGGGCCCTGATGAGTCTCATTTTGTATTTGATATTAGATAGCATTCCAGGTATCTCCCCCTACATAGTAAGTCTGTTTTTACCACACCATCCACTTAAAAAAAATGCATCATTTCCTCTTTGATTCACCTTATTTGCATATTATGTTCAAGGTACAAGGGTCTGTCTCTGAACCCTGTTCTGATATTTGAGTCTTTTTGTGTGTTCCTGCAGCAAGGTCACATTTTCTTCATTCCTATGGCTTTGTGGTATTTCTTAGTACCTGGTAGGGGTAGATCCCTCTCACTTCTTTTCCTTCTCAAAGTTGGCGTAGCTATTTATGGGCTTTTATTCTTTCATATAAATTTTAGAATATGTCTACTCAGTTTCTCGAAAAAATCAGCATAACTGATTTTTATTGGGATTTAATTGAATGGAGAGGTTCATTTGGGAAGAACTGGCATATTAAACTGTTCTACCCAACAGCATGTAAGAGATTTCCATTTATTTGGGTCATCTTCTAGTCTTTTGTTAGAGTTTAAAAATGTTTTTCTCGATAAGAGGGTTGAATACTTTTGGTTAAGTTACTTCTCCAACTCTTATGTTATGGTAGTTGTGCATGGTATCTTTTGAGGACTTTGCTTTGTTTTATTGGTATAGAGAAATACGTTCAGTTTTCCTTTTTTTAAAAAAAATTTTTAATAAATCTAAATTGAGAGAGAGAGACAGAGTGTGAGCAGGGAGGGGCAGAGAGAGAGAGAGGGAGACCCAGAATCCGAAGCAGGCTCCAGGCTCTGAGCTGTCAGCACAGAGCCCGATGTGGGGCTCAAACTCAAAGACCACTGAGATTGTGACCTGTGCCTAAGTCAGATGTTTAACTGACTGAGCCACCCAGGCGCCCCAACAGTGTTCAGTTTTCTGAATTGACTGAAAGATTAACAAAGCAAAAAACTGGTTCTTTAGAACAATACTAAGATGAGTAGATTTCTGGCAAACTAATTTTAAAAAGTTTAAGGCAGAAAAGTAAAATATAGAACAAAATAGGATAAATAACTATAGACTCAATAATATAGAAAAAAGAGATATAAAAATAACAGTTTTTTGAACAGCGATATATTCCTAAATATAAAATGTCAAAATTGGCATAAGAAGAAACAAAGTATGAATGGGACAATCAGTATATTTAAACAGTTGAAATGTTGAAAACTCTCCTCCCAAAGGAACTACGGGCTCACCTGGGGCTTATGGAGGAGTTCTACCAAATTTTGAAGGAACAGTTTAGTTCCTGTTTTATCCAAATTATTGAGGAAACGGAAAGAGCATAAGCTGTGCATAGCATATTTGCTGAGGCCAGAGTAATCTTGGTAAGCGGCATAAAGACTGCACAGGCACGGAAGGGTATGGGCTCATTTCCCTTGCGAGTGTTATCCCAGGAATGCAAAGAAAATTCGGGATCAGAAATGACTATGGCTGTATGCCAGTAGAACACGATTTGTGGGAACTGAAATTGAAATTTTGTATAATTTCCATGCATCATGCAATATCCTTCTTTTGAGTTTTTAAAAAGCCAGGTTCTCTTTTAGGATCTGGAACAAAATAATAAGGCAGATATGGTTCTTATTCTCATTACGCTTCTATTCTAGTCAAATTAAAGAACAATAAGAAAACATCATAAATAGGAAAACTATGAGATAAGTCTATGTGGAATATTAAAGCAATGTTAAAGAGTGAAAAAAAAAAAAAACATTTAAAAAATGTAAAAACCATTCCTAGCTCATGTGCCGTGCCCATGTGATGCGGTGTGCAGGCTGGACCTACGGACCACAGCCTGCCGGCCCCTCATCTGACCACACGAGCTGATGGAACCAGCACTGTTTAAAACCAAATCTGCCTTAGCCTTCACGTCTGCTCTCTCTCAGGAACTACAGAGGGCAACCCGACTCACTTTCAGCTGTCGGGCCCTGGCATTCATTGGTGGCCCCTTTATGTTGCTAGATACTGACATCTTCTGCCCACTGGTGGCTCTTCATCTAGCCTCTCCTGTCCTTGTAGGTTTATATCTTTCACTGACCTTCACATCCCTTTCGCCGGTCCCTTGGTCCTAGTGAGGTCTTCCCTTATTTCTAATTGATTCTGTCCGCCGTGGATGGGAGGGACAGTTCCGAACACGTGCCGTTTATTTCAAGCATCCTGTTCTGCCTGTGTCTTCTTCATTCTTACATAACAGAGCCTTGTATTTCCCCAAGAGAATAAAGATCATAATATTTGTATTCTTTCACCTGGCTAGCGTTCAGCAAAATACACCTTAAAGAGAATGAAAACTAAAGCCCAAATTGGGGGGGAAGACCTTTGTTAACATGTATAAACATAGGTTAATACCCAAACTATATTCTAAAAGCCCTACAAATCAAGTAAGAAAAGGACAACTCAATAGAAAAAAAAAGAACAAAAGATTTGGCAAACATTTGTGAAATTAGAAAACTCTACTGGCCATTAATATGTGAAGAAAAGCTCAGTCACATTAATTATTACCAGGGAAATGCAAATTAATCACAGAGATATCATCTGTAACCCATCAGATTGACAGAGATTAAAAAAAAAAAGATACCAACTGCTTCTGAAGATATGGAGTAACTAGAATATAAGTTGGTACAACTTCCTTGGAAGACAGTTCGGCATTACCTTAGTAAAGCTGAAAATGCCTATAACATGAGACCGAGCAATTCTACTTTTACCCATGTGTTGAAGAGAAATTTTTGACTGCTGTGTGGGTCAAGGGCAGGGCACAAGGATGTTCACAGAAGCCATGTTTGTCATTGTTAAGTATTGGAAACAAAGGTCACTGGCAGTGGAATGGATAAATTGTGGTATATTCATGCTTAGAATTCTATGCAGTAGTGAAAATGCATGAATTATACCTACACACACCACGCTACCTTTCAGACCTGTAATATGTACAGGATCAATCCTCATAAAATTAATTCAAAAAGCTACATAATATATATTTTTAGGATACAGGAAGGTGGTATAGCCAAAGAAAAGCCAAGGAATGATAAAAAAAAAAAATTTAGGGAGGGAATGGGACATGACTGAGCAGAGTCCGTGGGAATTTCAAAGGAGGTAGTGACGTTCTCTTCTCCAGCTGGATAACAGTACTTGGGAATTGGTTGTTATTTTATAACCTACATGTTATCTTTATAAATACTATTATCTGCTTACTATTCAATAGCAGTTTCCCAAATACGTTGAATAGGCACACGAGATTGTTTGCTTGCAGATACTGTAGATTGAGAATCCCACTGACCCAGTCTTTTCTGACCAGTGCTTCTGGGTGTGAAATCAGACAGTGCAGTGGGGACTTCTGCAAATCTGTTTCTTTTGGAGACAAGTTGTGGTTACAACTGTCCCTGGGACCAAACTGGTCCCTGACTGATTATCCACAGGAAGGAAAATGCTCATTTGTTTTATTCTCTGTATGACACTCTTTGGACTCCACTCCCAAATCAGTGCTCTGCTCAGTTGTAATCCATACTTCCAGTTTGGCATGTATCTCCCCAGATTTTAATTTATTTATATATTATATTTATTTGTATTTTCCTGTATACCTTTTTACATATATGTGTGCTTACATGGGGGTGTATGCACCAATGGAGAATACATATAGTTTTATGTTTCATTTTCTTTGTTGCATAAATGATATATCTTAGGTTCTTTCTGTGTCGGTTCATAACGTTTTTATTTTTCCTTTGAAATTCTATGGGTTTGATGGTGTGGACTTGGTATAGTTTAACCACTCCAGGCTGTTGGACATTGGATTCTTGCTTTTGATTTTGTGGGGTTTTAGGGGTTTTTTGTTTTGTTTTTTGGTTTTTTGTTCGTTTTGTTTTGTTTGCTTTTACAAGTACTGCCTTGGTTATGCTGTATGTGCTTGTGTGTGTATGTGTGTATTCTGGACATTAATCAAGTATATTAATCAAGTGTTCTAGTCTGTCCCTTGAGGGGTTCTGTTTAATTTTGTGTAGTCTTTAAGCAGTCCTCTTTTCCTAAGATCACAGATATATTCTCTTATACTAAAATTTTTTAGCATTTTAATTTATTTTTGAGAGACAGAGAAAGACAGAACACGAGCAGGGGAGGGGCAGAGAGAGGGGGACACAGAATCCAAAGCAGGCTCCAGGCTCTGAGCTGTCAGCACAGAGCCCGACGCGGGGCTCAAACCTACCAGCTGTGAGATCATGACCTGAGCCAAAGTCAGATGCTTAACTGAATGAGCCACCCAGGCACCCCATATTCACTTATATTTTAAAGTTCACATTTATAGTTTGTTTTTTAACATTTTGTTCTTTAGCCCATCTGAAATTATTATGGGGAGTGGTCTGAAGCCGTGTCCTGGATTTATGGCTTCCAATGGCTGCCCTGCATTGCAGCCCCATTTACTGAGTGCTGAATCATCGATGGGATATACCTGTCTCATCCACGACTATGACAACCACCAGCCACAATTTAGAGCGCATCCCTGCACCAGTCACTCTCCCAAGACTTGCCAAGTATCCCCTGTTCATCTTTACACCCACCCATTTTACAGCTGAGGAAACAGGGCACACAGAGGGGAAGTGATTGCCTGGGGTAGCACTTCTGCTAAGTGGTGGCTTTCGGGTCTTAACTGGCAGGTGTAGCTCCAGAGCCCAGGCTCTTCACCTCACGTAAGTGTAAGTGTGCGAAGTTTGACTTGACAGACTTGCTTACTGTTCCCAAGGCAGCCCGAGCTAGTAAGTGCTCAGTTTTTCCTCTTCGTGGATCAGCTTGGAAAACTTCGTGCTGGAGAGATGGAGGTGAAAGGGTGTTTTTAAAATTGAAGATAGTCCTGGAAATCTGGGGTAAATCCTCATAAAAACAGACTATTTCTCAGGTTTATTTTAATACGGTTTCTGATAACAGAGAAAGCATAAGATCTTTACAAATTTTAAAGAATGTTCTCCAATTCTAAAATTTGAGGATGTCACCAATTACGCTAGTGAAGTTTATTACTTGATTAAGGAAGTGTTGGTGCCCTGAAAGTTTTATTTAATATTGAGATGATAGTCATTCTCCTTATGATTTTCTGAATTCCTTGTTCTCTTTTTCACTTAGTATAAATGTGAAATGATAGAATGCTTTGGGGATTTACAGCCAGACTAACCTCGATTGAAATTCCAGCTATTGTCCTTGCTGTATTTCCACAGGCTGGTAATTGAGCCTCTCTAAACCTGTTTTCTATCTTTAGGTAATAATACTCTGAAGTGGTGTGATATTTAAACCAGATAATATTTGTAAAGGTACTATCAAGAAACATTGTATGTAGGAAATATGCTATACATTTTAATTTCCTTCTTTAAAAATGTTTATGGGGCACTGGGGAGGCTCAGTCAGTTAAGTATTCGACTCTTGGTTTCAGCTCAGGTCATAATCTCACAGTTCGTGACTTCCGGCCCTGCATCGGACTCTGTGCTGACAGTGCAGAGCCTGTGTTGGGATTTCTCTCCCTCTCTCTCTGCCCCTCCCCAACTTTCTCTCTCTCAAAACCAATAAACAAACATAAAAAAAATGTGTAAATAAAGTCCTTGGCTTAGATTAATAATTTGCCTTTCCCTTTTATATCTCTTTAGAGGAATATGGTTACTTTTATTTCAGAGTTTTTAAGAGAAGTACAGAGTTAGTTCTTAGCTAATTTTTATGAACAGATTTCTATCTCAAATAACTGTCATTTCAGTGTCTCTGAATCATATAATGGTCTTGGTTTTTGTTTGGTCATTCTAGGATCTAGAGAGAGGGCTTTTTCTAGAGGAAAGTTTTAAGGCCAACTCAATATGTAGGAAGGCATCCTGTAACTTAAATGTTTCATTATATACACTATATTAATAAGGTGAAATATTCAGTCACATGGGCTGTGTAACTCCTGGGAATTCTCTCGGGAATTCTCACGGAGAATCTCTGGGATTCTCTCATTCTCGGAAGTGTGCATTACCTAAACAGTTCTCCCAGGACAGATGTTGAGTTCATCTTCCATTTTTATTAGGTGTCAAGATACTTAGTTTCTAAATAACTTTACAGTTGTATGCTTTATTAAGAACTACAAGAAACTACTTTATATGGTAGATTCTGAAATGGAGTAGTCCACTATTCTAGTAGTTCATATGACATTCAAGAATTTTTAAAAAATTTCTTGATTAATTTAGAATGTTCATTAAATTCTCTAGTTTTCTGCATTTTCATTAATAATTATTCATATATCGCATTGTATGTTTATAAAAATCGTGGTGATGTCTGGCCAGTTCGACGCCCAGGTGAGAGATTCCAATAACAAATTACTCATTTTCTAGAACATATTTGGTTTCAAGTGAAAGCACGTACTATAAATTCATCTTTTGCAGTTGAATAGAAAACTAAAAAGCCTGTCTTTCAGTTAAGTAATGTGCTAGAGTGTGACTTTTACCAATCACGTGGGAACTTCTGTGGACAGTTCATAAAATGAGAATGATCGATTACTGGAATGGAAAGAGCACTGACGTCGCCTCAGAGCGGGGTGTCACGAAGGGAATGAATGTGTGATTTTGTTTCTCTGCCCCTCTCTCGTCCAGGTGCAGCCGTGGCCGGCATTTACAGAGTAGCAGGGAAAAACATGGCCCCCCTGGAAGCGCTGGTGTGGGGCGTGGGACAGACTGTATTGACATTAATCATCTCCTTCTCAAGGATCCTCGCCACACTTTGAGGTTTCTGTGGGAACGTCTCACTTCACCTAAGGAAACAGATGTACAGATTCTCCGAAAATGGCGTTGTGAGGGAGTGGGAGTGAAATTGCCCAAGAACGTGGAAGGAGCCGGTCACAACCGAAGGAAGGCCTTGAGCTGTGTGCAAAGATCGCCCTCTGGTGTCCAAGTGATTGCACTACCGCACTGCACCTTACGTGCCTCCGTCCCGGGCCAGGCGCATACACTACCGGAAGCTACAAGAGGAAGCACCTTGTTTAGGTGCCAATCAGGTTCACATTGGTGTTGAATCATCATTCTTAACAGTGTTGTGTTAAGTTACAGGGACGTTTTGAGGAATTGATATATGTGCCAAACTCCTCTTCTTCTCCTTCTTCCTCTTATTTTTTTTTTTTTTAACATTGATCATGTGACAATTTGCAAGTGTAGATGTAGACGAGTGCTGTGAACCACATCCGACATGAATTCAGGTAACTAGTGAGATTTTTGTCTTGTAACGCTAAATCCCGTATGAGTGCTGAATACCGGATCATTTAATATGATAGGGAAATTACTTGATTTTTTTTAACGTTGAACGTTTCTGGGATTTAGGGCTTTAATATGTTTAGGCATTATTGTTATTTACATTAATTTATGTGGAAAATAATACTTAATGGAAAACTAGCTAAACTCTTTTAAGGACTCAAAGTAGACCTGTAGGGTGCATCCTTCCCACTCACTTAAATAACACTCTTTTAATAGCTTCCCTCCTACCTAAGTGTTCTGTTGATACGACTTCAGAAACTTTTTGGGTCACCCACGTTGATTGTAGTTTGTGTGTCGTGCAAATATAATTTGAAAATTTTCTTATAACCTTTGTAAGAAAAGAAGTCCGAAATGCATGTTGCATTCTTTGACCCTTCTAAAGAACGTTTTTGCCACATGCATCCTGGAGAAAACACCTTTATACCTAGCATCTCGGTGGGATTGTATTACTTGTTGCACATGTCTTGATTTTTGACAGAACACACACAATCTTTAACCTTTTGTTCTGGAGTATTAACTATATTTAAAGAGTGGCCTAAATTAGGCTGTGAAAACAAAAAGCCTCATTTGTACATAAGTAACAAGTAAGTTATACACGAAGAGTAATAAACTGTCTTTCTTTGGGCATGTGGTAACATGATTTTGCTAAGTAAAAATTGGGGAATAGAGTAAATAATTTTAAAATTTGGCAGTTAATCTCAGCATATCAGTACAGTCCTGAGCATGTAGTAGAGTGATTCTGTTGTTCAGTTCTTGATCTATGCTGTTATTTAAATTTAGTAGAATGGGAAAGTCCTGAGTATAAAACACTTTAAGAGATTTTGGCAAAGTGTACCTGTTTTTAAGAGTTAGAGGAGTAAAAGAAACACAGAACCTGGTTGACTTTGCCTCCTACTGAGATTTTTTAAAATACCAGGTATTGTTATAAATGTACTAACTCAAAAAGCCACTGCAGAAAACACGAAGTTAAGGGCAATCCAAAAAATAATCTGCATACTCTAGCCTCATGGTTTTATAACCTGACTTGGTAAAAAGTAGATTTCTTTTAGGTCCCATTCAAATATAAGACCTTCATTGCCCACACCTCTTTTGTCCACCCAAAAGCAAAATACATATGGATGACTTAACAATAAGGAGTTGGGGTAGGGGATGCTCGTACCAGTATGGAAGCCAATTTGGGGGGTTTGCTAATGCTGTGGCTTAGAAATCTGTTTTTTTAAAAAACCAATAAGCAACTATGCATCCCTAGAGATCGTTGAAGTAAATCTTCAAATCAATTCTTTTTATTATGTACAAGCCTAAAATTATGTTCATGTGTTCTGCATATTCCTCATGTTTTCCCAAATTAAATGTAGGCATACATTTTCCAAGTCGGTTGGATTTCTCCTTTTCTTTTAGACTTGAATTGCGTTCTTTACTTTTGCTATTCTGTTGACAATTTCAAGTGTTCATGTTCTTTGAGAGGAATTACTCATAATGTGTTTACATTGTTTCAGATCTACAAAATGAATATTTATTTCAACATACGGTTATTTCAGGATTTAAGAAAGTTATCATGGTAAGGGAATAGGTACCCATGGTCTGGAATCCAAAATTAGCCGGAAAATAACGTGGACACATTAAATCCATCAAGGTGTGGACCAAAGAAATTTTAACTCCTCTTTTTTACTCTGGAATGGAAGTGTAATTGGATGGAGAATAATTAGCTTGCAGCTGCCCCATCAGGTTGTTTTATGTGATGAATGTGTGTGTGCGCGCGCGTGTGTGTGTGTGTGTGTGTGTGTGTGTATGTGTATGTGTATGTGTACACTTAACCATTGGGGGAGGTTTTGGTTTCTTTGCTGTTTTTAGTTCTTTTCATCAGGATTTTGTGTAACTGTCCCTCTCTTGATGTTTTGAAATACAGTTGAATAGTGTGAATTGATGATATTGTCTTAATAGCTATTTCTATGGCGAGATTTTTTTTAATCAATGGTTTTCTTACGAGACAATAGATGCTTGATGATATATATCTAGACACACATATATATCATTACATACATATATCTAAAGCTGCTATATATGAATATAGTCTAATTGGGGAAGCTTTTGTTCAGGGAACACTTCTCATGTTCTAGTGGAGAATTTTGTGTGTTTGTTCAGTTAAATGATCTTTTAAATAGGTAAGCATGTGTGAGATTTTTGAATTTGGGGAAATTTTTCTTGATTTAGTCATGGTGGAGACTCTTGTTTGTGATATGACAGAAGCCCTTACTGTATTTGGGTTACTCCTTCTTAAAATTTATATGTGATCTAGCAGTAAACTTTTATCTGATAAGTGCAGGAAGGAAGGGGGCTCCTTTAGAGTTTATACTACTTATTTTGAAAAATGTTTACTAAAATACCGCTGACAGTGAAATCGGTTCCCCAAAATAGAGACCTATGACTAAGTGCCCAAACTAACTCTTACTAAACAGACTGGTTAGAATTGTCCATAGAGCAGAATTAGTTCATGGGGCCGGGCTATCTAAGCTACAAATACTGGGTCACCCATTTAAATGCAGGAGGTACAGGGATTCTGCCCCAGGGGTGACTCTGCAGGCTGCTAGGAGGAGATTTCTAGAAGGCGGCTCTGTTCCTTGCTCGCGGCTTAAATCTCTCTGACTCTGGATCTCAGTGGGTACCAGCCAGTGTTGCGGTTTAGAACCCAGTATACTTTCTTAGTATTTGCGACTTAGGTTTTCACTGCCCAAAGCAAGGGTTTTGTGTGTACTCGAAGTGAGAGCTAAGGAGATGAGCCGCCCCGTATGCCCTGCATCTGTGATATAAGGACCAGGGGTAAGTGAAGATCAGAGTGTCATCGAAGAGGTCTTTGTTAGAATACAACAAATGAAGATGTGAGTGGAGCCACCACGCGAGTGTGCCCAAGCTGACACTCACACAGCAGCCGACTCAAATTTGTAAATATTTTTGGTGGATCTGCTCTCTTCAAAGCACTGTGCTGAGTATTTCCTACAGTAAGCACGGGCGTGACCGAGATGGGTCCCTGCCCCTGAGTCCACCAAGACTCAAGTGTAAATCCTTAGCAAGAGGGGTGTAAATCCTTTTTAGGATTGTAGGTAAATCCTAAAAAGGTTGGGACACTTTGCTTCCTGATTCTGTTTAAGAGTTTAAGTCCTGCTCCCTCCCTTCAAATTCTGTTTTTCTCAGTTTATCCACCAAATGGAGTATCTGCAACTGAGGTATCGTTACTGAGACAGAGTGGAGAGAATACTAGACACTAAGCCAGCAACATGATTTGAATCCAGGGCCCATCACTTGCTGACGTTTTGTTTGTGAATGCAAAGCAGTACATATCTGGTAATACATGATCAATAGAGAGTCATTGGGATTTTTTAATTACATTTTTAATTCCCACTGAATATGTTGTTTTGTAAAATTCATCTATTTTCTTCAGTTTCCAACATTTTCCCTGCATGTATTTTAAGGAAACTAAAAAATGTCTCATAATCTTGCTTCCTTTCCCTCCTCTCCATCTCTCTCTCTGTTTTTTAATTTTTTAAGTTTATTTATTTTGAGACAGAGAGACAGAGGGAGTGAGCAGGGGAGGAGGGGCAGAGAGAGAGAGAGAATTCCAAGCGGGCTCCGCACTGTCAGCACCAAGCCCAGTGCAGGGCTCAAACTCACAAATCGCGAGTTCATGACCTGAGCTGAAACCAAGAGTTGGACACTTAACGGACTGAGCCCCCCACGGACCCCCTCCCCCATTCTTGATTTTGAAAATCAGCAGACACTCTTCTAAGACCCCTTCTGGGAGTTGGTGGTGGCGGGAATGGCCAGGACACGCAGGGTTAAATTGGCAGTTGTGTTCACCACTAGTTAAAGTAGGGAAAGGGTGAGGGTCACCAGCATTGGCTCCCTTGTCTCGTCCTGCTCTCTTCCCTTGATCATTCAGGCAACAGTCATTGAATCTCTACCGCATGCAGCTTACGATCCTTGTTGTAGGGATGGGAAAGTGTGACCTTTAGGAGTCCATCCCTCCACCGCCGCCCGGGACCTTGGGCTTCCTGTGTAGGAAGTAGAACTGGGCTTCAGTGCCCACCAAGTCCTTCCTCCCATGGACCAAAGGTGCTCACGCCCAACCTGTTTGCTTCCAACGTCAAGGAAATACTGCTGTTTTTAATTTATGTACACCTCATAATTCAAGAAGTCACAAGATGCTAAGAATATTTTTCTGAAATATTCTCAAACGACTTCACTCTTGCGATTAAAATCTTTTTCTTTCGCAAAGTCTTAATCAGAATCTCTTCAGAGAGTCCTTATTTGCCTGTAAGATGTGAAGGACATGGAAGGTTAGGAAGAAATTCTGGGAGACCTGAATTGCAGAGGAGCTGGGAATGAACTTGCTGGGCAGTTGCGTCAGTTGTTCCTTTTAAGAATCAGAGGTGAGAATCTCGGTGCTGGGAATGGGCTAGTCAGCGGTCAGATCAGTTGGCTCATAATTTTCCTGAACTCCCAGTCCTTTTTTTTTTTTTTTAATTTTTTTTCTAATGTTTTTTTTAAATTTATTTCTAGGAGAGAGAGAGACAGCGTGAGCAGGGGAGGGTCAGAGAGAGAGAGGGAGTCACAGACTGAAACAGGCTCCAGGCTCTGAGCTGGCAGTCAGCACAGAGCCCGACACGGGGCTCGAACCCACAAACCGCGAGATCATGACCTGAGCGAAAGTCAGACGTTTAACCGACTAAGCCACCCAGGTGCCCCTCCAGTCCTTTTTATAACATCTTGGAGGGAGACCCTTCAGGTGCAAAAGAAAATTATTTGGTTAAAGATGAGAAAGTGTTTCAAACACGTGTTAGCATTTTGTAGCAGCGGGGTGTGTAGAGATGGGAAGAACCCCTGGGAAGTAACACAGGAAAGCCTGGGTAACCTGCAGTGATGTAAACACAGCCCTGCCGTGTGCCAGGGTCGTAAAGTACACTGTGTGAGTCTGTGTCCTGCATGTTTAAAGCTTAACTGGCCACAGAGCATTTGAAATCCTATTGTGTGTGTGTGTGTGTGCGCGCGTGTGTGCGTGCGCGCGCATGCATGTGTGTAGGTTTGCCTTTCTCACGGAAGGATCTCTGTTCAGTGTAGGCAATACAGTGTTTCTGAGGAGGCTGCTGAAGTCATTACCTAAAAACGTATCTGAATTTGCTTGGGGAAGTAGGGCTTCATATGTAAAGTATTTTCAGGAAATGTGGAGATGAACCAGTTGATATTTTGTTGATGGATGGAAACACCCAAATTTCTGAGTGAACTGAGCTCTGAGCTGTACTTGTCGCCTCTCCCGAGTTTAGAGGACTCATTTCTACATTCTTTACGGCCATTGCACATAGGTTGAACTTACGTATTAACCCTTTCTGGATTTTGAAAACTGTGCAGTTTCTTAAAAATCTCCCGCTCCATTCCATACAGATGTCCTATTTTATAGTTTAAACCTATGTACAATTTGTTCATAAACTCAGAAGAGCTGGGTTAGAAGAAAATGTTCTTAACACCTTATGTGTGTAGTTATGCAGCTATAATCTTACTGAAAAATAAATGCTACAGGCAAGTCAAGGAGCATGAACCTCTTACATGTTGTTTGAGATTATACACTGCCCCCATATAGATGTCTCTTCAATGGCGACATAGCTGTCCTCTCTTGGGGAATGTATTTAGGTACATAACTGAAACTAGAAAACACCGTCACACAAACGTATGGAAAAAGGAACTATAATTCACAATTACCATAACTGTAATGCACTTTCCCCTAAATACATATTAATAATTTCTAAAGATCATCTCTTATTTTAGAGCCCTGTACGAATGACTATTAATTTGGTAGTAGTACTGATGATAAGTGACTCTTGTTTTTAATAAAAATATTTGCACATCATCACTAAGTATCATGGGGGAAGGAACATTTTGAAGTTTTCTCCATGGAGAGCAAAATAGAGGCACTTATTTGAAAAGTCATTAAAAATGATTTACTTTCAATACTGGATGAGTTGATGGTATACACTTCCTTGGTATTTGTGATATCAGATGCATCTATGATGGAGAGATTTTTTACAAGTTTGGCCCTCAACACACACATGCACGCACACACACGAGCTCTGCATATTTAGATGAACAAACAAAAGTCCACAGTATTTTTCATTTTAGTCCTATAACTTGGTAAAGTTCATAGGATTCTACCATGAAGTATTAACCCCTTACCCCAGTCATTCTAGGACGAGGGGATCAACTTCACATTAGCCAACAAAACTGTCTTGATTTAAATTGCAAAAACATAGTTTACCCGATAGGTATTAAAAACTCACTTTCAAATTGAGTTAAGTTTCAGACCACCGATGAATCATTTAGCAAAACACAGCCCAGTTTTTAAAAGCTCACTGGTGCATTAGTGCCTTGGCAGTTAAGATACATTTGCAAAGGGAATTTGGCAGGAATCAAGCCTGGCACATTGTGGCTGGAGGCTTAGAGCTGTGGGACGGCGTAATTGAAACGACTCCTCATGGTTCGTAAAGCTCAGCCATTTTGCCGTTGACTCTGACAGATGGCAGTTCCCCTTATTACGTTACCATGATGTGGCATTGGTCTGTAGTTGTTTTTTTTTTTTTTTTTTTTACAAGAAAGTTTGAGACGGAGAAAAATGTAGTCAAGACAAGTAAACGTGGGCTTTTAAAATTCAGTTTTGTTGGAAACTCGAAATTCTAGCATGAGCCGTGTCCGGTTTATACTGTAGTTTGAGGGCAGACACTTTATGTAACCTTTAGGATTACGTTTACCATCAGGGATTTATTTTTACTATAGAAATACTTAACGTACTGTGAAGTTCAAAGACAGGAAGAATACGTGTTGACGGGGTAACGCACAAAAACAAAGGCATCTGTGAGGAAGTACCCTACATTATGTGAACACCGTCTCCCCCTTCTGTTAAGGCTGTAAACTACACTGTATGAGTATGTACTGCATGTTTACATAATACAGTTTAATTTTCAAGGGTTATTTTAAAGACTATGTTTATGTATAATACCTAACGAGCTGTAAATATTGTATACTATTGATTTTTAATTTTATATAAGCAATTTTTTTATTTCCCAATTCATGTATAGATCTCATTGTGTACATAGCATAATTTCCTGGACGACACAAATTTTGCATCGGACTTTAATTATTTCAATTGTGGTAAGCATCAGGCTAGCCTTAGAGATGTTGATCTTGATTTTAAATTGTTTTTCGCCACTCATTTTCTTCAAAGGGCAGCAATAAACACATGTAAGTCATTTTTGACTTTAGAAAGTTGGTCTGCAAAGACAAGACCTACCTAGGTTCCAACCCATTGCTTTTCGAGAAAAGATGCACAATTGGTATCATCCACTGTCTAATCACAGGACCGTTTCTGAGGCCCGTGTGTCTCTCCTCTTTGTAATAGACAGGGCGAACCCTCTCCCGACACACATAACACAACTGTCAAAAGCGATCCAGCACTTCAGTGTCATTACACGGAATTTATTGGATTAAAAATTTGTAATATACAGTATTTTAATAAAATTTCTGTATTCAATTTCATGCACTTATATATAAATAAACCTGTCTTTAAAAGTTTATGGGGCGTTTGACTCTTGATGACATAGCTTTTCAGCTCATTCCCTGTAGAACAGAATGTTTTCTCTTGCCCTTCTGTTAGTTTATCTGTTACACCAGCTCTGCGTGTAGTGAAAAGTAAGAGAGAGCTCCAAAAGGCAAACCTGGCTGAGTTTAGAGTTTTGTCTAGGACCAGTCGTAGGCCGCATAAACAGCTTCTTCTAAGAATGATTGTCTTTAAAGGCACACTATCGCTTTTATTAATAAGTGACTACCGCTTATCGAGTGCTTATTATCTGTTTAGATACTTCACATTCATTCTTTAACACTTTTGGTGATCCTTTAAGTTCAGTGGATTACTAAGGCTTGCCAAGGTCATCCTTTACATATAAGGCATTTGAGAAGCTTCTGAAGGTGGCACAGCTAATCATGCCATGCCGGGGTTTTCTTAATCTATTACCTGTTTTTTTTTTTTTTAATATTTTTAAAAAATATTTTTATTTATTTCTAGGAGAGAGAGAGAGAGAGACAGCGTGAGCAGGGGAGGGTCGGAGAGAGAGGGAGATACAGACTCCGAAACAGGCTCCAGGCTCTGAGCTGGCTGTCAGCACAGAGCCCGACACGGGGCTTGAACCCACGAACTGCGAGATCATGACCTAAGCGAAAGTCAGACGCTTAACCGACTAAGCCACCCAGGCGCCTCTATTACCTGTTGTTTCTGCACTGTGCTGTATTAGTCTCTACAGAGCATTCTGGGAGCTCCTGAGTGTAGTAAGATAAAATCGCATTCTTGACCAAGACTAGATGGCATCATGAGGATTTGAAGACTTATCAGCTCAGGATTTGTATTGTCACAATTATGAATATTTTGAATTTTTGTTAGGGATTTCTAGGGACTAGGGCTGGGTACCCTATTAGGCTCATCTATTACAGGGAGAAAGGTATAAAGGACCTGTTGACAGATCTTTGAGGCGTAGAATTTGGGTTCACCTCCAGCTTCTAAGGGAATCTTAACAGAAGAATCTTCCCTATTCCAATGTTCTTGCTGATCTGCCATTCATTTTCCATTATTTGCTATTATCAGACATCTTTCTTTTGGCCAGTTTTATGAAATTCTTCAGGCTCAGAGAATTCTGGGGATGGATTTTGCAAAATGGAATTGCATCAGGTGGTTTTCTTGTAAAGCATGAGTTTCATCACTAGATGGCGCAGTGGTTCTAGTCTATTTCCCCCCGCTTTTGTCTTCATTACCTGCAAACTCCAGGGGTGCTTTGGGACTCCTTTCCATAGGATACATCTGATGTTCATTGTTCCTGAAAAAAATACACGTGAGGAAATTAAATATGAGAAAAATCAAGAGCTACGTGTTACCACTAACACATTTAACTTTCCAAAGAATGTTAAGATAGTGTTCAGGGGTTATTTGCAAATCAGAAAACCACATTAAGTGTATGATTTTGGTAAGTCATCATTCTGGACCTTGAATTATGTAGTTTTCTCAAATTTGTTATTCTAACTCTTAATACAAAATGTTTTTTAAAATCTAAGAGCCAATACTTTAGTAACAATTATAGAGTTGGTCAACTTGCTGGAAAAAAGTGAATACACCAACGTAATACGACGGGCCTTGTTGTATCACGAGACTCGGTTTAAAATTCCTGCTCTGCCATTTCGTATTTGAACTTGGCCAAGTTATTTCACTTCTGTGACCTTCAGTTTTCTCCTGTTGCACGGGGTGGTGCTCTAAAGATACTCGATACTCAATCCCATTGGCCTTGTGTACTGTGTGCACAAGGAACGATGACCTAGACTTTGCACTGAGTTTTGCTAGTAAGTTCAGATTCGGTTTCCTTACAACATGCAGTGCATTTCCCGAGAGGGTGTGTTTCAGGTTTAAACTGTCCCACTGAACCGTGTGCTTTTGGCAGCAATCTGCTGAGGGAGTTTTTCAGAAACATACCTCAGTAGAAAAGAGCCTGGTTAGGAAAAAAACAGAACGGCTAAACTTGCCCAGCAAGCAAATTCCTTGCATTCTGCAAACCAAATACGTATAAGACGAGGAAGCCAAAGCCGCCAACATAAATTAAATCCCCTGACGATGACTGTGACTCGCCTGTCCGCTGTGCATGGTCCTCAGATCCTGTTGTGAGTGGACTTCTTGGCTTTGTTTATCAATCTGCAGACACAGCCTGCAGTTCAAACTCAAGGAAGTGTCAGTCTTTTCAGCTCTGGAGTTTCTGACCTTAAAAGCACAGAGGGAGGGAGGCAGACCATAAGAGACTCTTAAATACAAAGGACAAACTGAGGGTGGATGGGAGCCTGGCGGAGAGGGGTACATGGGTGATGGGCACTGAGGAGGGCGCTTGTTGGGATGAGCATGGGGTGTTCTATGGAAGCGATGAATCACACGAATCTACCCCCAAAACCAAGAGCACACTGCACTGTATGTTAGCCAATTTGACAATAAATTAATTTAAAAAAAATTAAAAAGCACAGGCCTCCTTACACAGCAGCCACCGAGACAAACAGGCTCCTGTGCTCAAGGTCTTCGAGAAATCAAGACCGAACTTACGCGACCAGGGAAGATACCAACCAGGCTGTCATAAAACGACACCTGCCATTCACTTTGCTAATTTGTATGTGGAAACTGGTGTTGGTGGGCGAGCCCAACTTGTGATACAAGGCATTTGTGTCATCGTTGATGAGGAAAACGGGAGGAGGGCCAGAGATGGTGGGAGACGAAGGGCTGAGGGAAGGACATTCTTGAGGGACTTAGGACTTTGGAAAGTTCTGCGCATGTTGACTGATTGGGAAGGAATCAGATCTGGGTTTTGTCCCTGGTTCTGACCCCTTGTGCACACAAGGCCTCTTCTCTCTGTGCCAATTTCTTCTGGAAACAGATCTCCTTTTGTCTTCTCTTAAATGCAGGTTGAAACTTTCAGTGGGACAACATCAGTATAGATCCATCATTCATGGACTTTCTCAGACCCAGACGACTTTGGAATCATGAATTTGACATGTGCCATATCTGTTATAGTTCCAAGTTTTAGTCTGTCTTTAGCTTTCTTCATTGATGCTTGTTTAACTTGGAGACTTTTTGCAAGGTGAATGAGAAGGGCTGAAATTTTCAAATCTAGGGGTGCCTGCGTGGTTCAGTCAGTTAGGCATCTGGCTCTTGATTTTAGCTCAGTTCATGATCTCCCAGTTCATGGGATCAAACCCTGCATTGGCCTTTGTGTTGACAGTGGGGAGCCTGCTTGGGATTCTCTCTCTCTCTCTGCCCCTCCCCTGCTCAAGCATGTGCACTCTCTCTCAAAATAAATAAACATTAAATTTTTTTTTCAAATCTAAAGTATAACTTTTTTTTACAAGTATTTGGAGGAAATATGTAAAGCCTTGTTATTGATAGGATAATCCTTAAAAAAATTTTTTTTATGTTTATTTATTTAATTTTGAGAGAGAGAAAGAGCACAAGCAGGGTAGGGACAGGGATGGGGAGATACAGAATCTGAAGCAGGCTCCAGGCTTTGAGCTTTTAGCACAGAGCCCAATGTGGGGCCCGAACTCATGAACCTTGAGATCACGACCTGAGTCGAAGTTGGATGCTCAACGGACCGAGCCACCCCGGTGCCCCTAGGGTAATCTTTATAATAATGTTGATATTCAACTTTTACTCTCAAACCATTTTTCGGATCTATAATCTCATTTTGTTCTCATAATTTGCTCTTATTTGAGGAAAAAGATAAAATGCTTTAATTTTTTAAAAATGCCTCATTATCATTATTTTTTTAATTAAAGTCATTTACCTGGATAAACATAAGTATTTTATGGGCAGCTGTTTGGACAAATGATAATAAGAGCAGACTGGAAATGGCCACAGCATCCTGACTACCTGAACTCAGCTAATCCTCAGAGGCCCAAAGAGATCCTCTTGAAAACTGATTGGTTCTTGGATAATCCACAACTAGCTCATTCTTCTTCCACAATGCTTTGGCTTAAGACATTTTATGAAAGGATGCAGAAGGCCCATATGTGTTCACTGGAGATCTTATTAGGGAGTTAACCTGTTTTCTTCCATCAGAATTATTTTCCTTGCTGAACGTTTTTAGTCATAAAGCTTACTCACTCACCAGTGTTGATCGAATGCTCATGTCAATAGAAGTGCCACCATGTTTAACTAAGGTTTCCCCAAGAGTTAGCTTAACTAAGACTATTACTTTCCTAAATAAAGCAGCATGATTATCAGAGAATCTTGCTTCCTCTAACTGGTTCAATGCACACCACAGATTACCTGGACTGGAAAAGTTGCCAAGTCAAAGCAAAACATTAATTCTTCCTAGACATTTTGTGTTCAGAAGAGACCAAAGAAAAAGGTGTAATTTTGGTATCCTCGAGATGGGGAGCAGTGTGCCAGGTACATCTGTAGATTTGGGCCTGCGGTGCGTCAGCAGAGGACTCGTTGGCTGTGATAGGAAGAGTGGACAGCATGGATCCGGATTAAGTGAAAACCTCTCCACCCATGACATCAGGAATCCATTCGTGATATTTGAAACTGTACTGGAAAAATATTAAAAGCTTGAACCAAAGTTTATATGACAGCAGTGCCCATATATAAAGATAGACTCAACATTAGGTCAACTCCTTCACATTGGAAGAAAGAAGAGGCAGAGGTAAAAATAAATCGGTGAATAACCCCCAAAGAATTTTTGCCTGATGTTGAAATTTGCACCACTTTACAAATATCATTTTATATCTTTTTAAAAAAAAATTTTTAATGTTTATTTTTGAGAGAGAGAGGAGACCAAGTACGAACAAGGGAGGGGCAGAAAGAAAGGGAGACACAGAATCCGAAGCAGGCTCCAGGCTCTGAGCTGTCAGCACAGAGCCCGACATGGGGCTCGAACCCACGAACTGTGAGATCACGACCCGAGCCGAAGTCGGATGCTGAACTGATTGAGCCACCCAGGTACCCCTATCATTTTATATCTTAAAGTGTTTCTTCCTCAAATGTATATAAACTTTGTCTTCACTCATTGTCTCTGGAAGGGGGCAGAGGTGGTCAAGTGTCAAAGGATTTCTTTACATGCAGAATATGGAATTAAGATGGCTCAAGAAGATAAGAATTTTTGTCAAAAGAATAGTCCCAAAAGTGTACAAAATAAGCCCTTGAAATAGGTTCTGTCACTGGGGCGCCTGGATGGCTTGGTCCGTTAAGCATCTAACTCTTGATTTCAGATGAGTTCATGAGTCCGAGGTTCATGAGTTCAAGGAGCCCTGTGTCGGGCTCTGTGCTGACGTGTGGTACCTGCTTGGTATTCTCTCTCTCCTCTCTGCTCCTCCCCTGCTCTCATGCACACGCATTCTTGCCCTCTCTCTCTCTCTCTCTCTCTCAAAATAAATAAAGTAAACTTTAAAGAAGAGAAAGAAACAGGTTCTGTCACAAGAGCAGGGCTTTTCTCATATGCTGAAATGAGAACAATAAAGCTAAAGATAACTAAGAATTGTTTTTTTCAAAAAATATCCATTTAGTGTCTTTATTATTAGAAAATATCCGATGTCAACTTCAGAAGTATATCAAATCATTTTGTAAGGTTCCGGTTCTTTGATAGGCACCTCAGAGAGTTTCTATAGTTATCTTGGCTCTTATTAATCCAGTCTGGACTTGTTTTGTCCAAAGCTACCATTAACTTGGGCTTTTCATAGAGTAAAACTTTGGTAAAATAAGGGCCAATCTCTCTAAAATTTCCCAGTCTTACAGTTTTTTTTTGAGCCACAAAGAAACATGGGTTTCATGTAAACATAAATAGCATTTATTAAGTGTATTCCAAAGATCACTAACTGGGAGGGGCTCTTGAGAAACAATTCTCTGGACAAGTAAGTGATACAAACTTGCCTTCCATATTCCTGATGTGGAGAGTCACAACTCACACAAGCATAGTAAGGACTTGGAAAAGCTTTAAGAACCCTATTTGGCTTTGCTTCATCGCCGTGAATTTTCTGACAGTGTCTAGAGCAGTAAGAGGAATCTCACTAGCTGATTTTGTGGTCTTCTGGAAAGCATTTCCAAACATATATTTAAATTTTTACCTGGGCGGGGGGGAGGCGCCTGGGTGGCCCTGTAAGTTAAGCATCCTTCTTTGGCTCAGGTCATGATCTCGAAGTTTATGAGCTCAAGCCCTGGTTCGGGGCTCCATGCTGACAGTGCAGAACCTGCATGGGAGTCTCCCCCTCTCTCTGCCCCTCGCCCACTCACACTCCTCTCTCAAAATTAAAAATAAAACTTAAATAAAAAAATTCTACCTGGTGTGTTTATCCCAAAGATCTCTGCCTCAATCCCACTAAATATGAAGTAGAGTTTAAGAAAATTTAATATTTATTTATTATTTTGAGAGAGAGAGCATGCAGGGGAGGGGCAGAGAGAGAGAGAGAGAGAGAGAAAGAGAGACAGAATCTGAAGCAGGCTCCAGGCTCTGAGCTGTCAGCACCTGATGTGGGGCTCGAGCTCCCAGACCTAGAGACCATGACCTGAGCCAAGGTCCGACGCCTAACTGAAGCCCAGGCGCCCCTGAAGTAGCGTGTTAATATCTAAGTTTTAACCTAAACTCTTAATCCGCACCGCCCAGTGTTGCTCATTGCTGGCTTCCAATATATGCCGACCTTCTGATTCCTTATCCTCTGCCTGGTCTCTGGCCGTGGGTACCTTCTGGGCCTTACAACGTCATGTTTGACCGATGTGTGTCAGCCACTTCCGAACTTGTATGTCCTTCCTGGTCCCCAGCTCCCTGGCTGGCATCTGCTCTCCGTGCCCTACTTGTATTCAATGGGATCTTCATGTAAAATTCAAGGTTGTGTCTGGCAAATGTCAAGTGAGAGGTGCAGGCTAAGTGTCACAGCGTTTCCAGGGGTGGGAAGGTCAGGGGCAGCTTCACAAGGAGGAAAAGGATGCAGAAGGTAGGGCTGGGAGGCGACCGGACACCACGTGTAAGAGCCCTGAACTGGGCTCGTGAACTTGAAATTTATCTTCTAGGCAGAGGGGACCACTGAAACTTTCTGAGAAAAGCACTGTCCCATCTGCAATGAGAGGGAAGGACAGAGCTGGGATTCTGGTACCTTCCCATCCTTCTGGAGTCTGTTTCCAGCCACTGGAAGGCAAGAGCAGGGCTTTCAGTCCGAACCCTCCAACCAGTCCCACCTAGTTTTGCCGCTTAGCTTATGATCTTGGGAAAGACTTAATGTCTCAAAACCTCAGTTTCCACACGTATGAAATGATTTCAAAAGCTGCCTCTTCGGAGACTAGTTCTTGTCCAGAGACAAGTTCAGTCCTCAAAAAGAGACTGTGCTGTGGGAATAAAACACGGCTAAAGGTGTGGCTAAGGAAGCTGTGCGCTTGGCCACCATCTACAGCTTCTACGGCTCCAGTTTGCAGAAACCTCGATGGTCCTGTTTGCCCCGCACGATCCCTGAGCCCGCACAGCCCTAGGAGCCCACAGCAGAGAGAATCCTGCTGCTCGTGTAGTTTTTCTTCCCCAGTTGCTGTGTCAGTGCGGTCGCCGTGACCCCTCCACCCTCTGCTTTCTTCATGACCGTGAGCCTTAGGCTGAGCCCTCCTTATGAGGAAAGCGGCCAGCTGGCCTGGCTCTGGGGCATGACTTCTTGAAACCCAATCTGCCCAATTACCTCCCGTGCACAGGACACAGTCAGAGGGAGGTGAAACCAATTGACCCTGACCTGGCAGTTTTTGCCAAGAACTGGAAAACAGATCCCCTCGTGGCTTCCCCCTTCATTCTTTCTGAAGTTCGTTCACAGGGGGAGGGAATGCCCGATGGGAGTGGTCTGTAACGCCTCTCACCTGGACACGACTCGGGGCCCAAGGTGTTGCCAGTAACTAAAAGAAGGTCTCCTCTGGGAGGGTTTATTGTAAATAAAAGACACTTAGTAAGTAGTTACTAGCGGCCATCATTTTACGTTCCTTCCGGTCTTCTCTTGTCTCTAGCTGTTGGGATCTTATGAAATTGATTTTAACCCCTCAGCCCAGACTCTCACTTTCTGGAACTGAAGGCCTCATCTTACTCTCTCCTCGCGTGGGGCTTCTTCATCAAGTGTCCATTCGGCCCCTTGTCCCGGGCCCTGCATGTCTGACACCCTCCCAGCACACCACCCAACACCGTAGCCTATGGGGTGGGGGTGGGGGGCTGGGCCCGGACTTGGTTTCTAGGGAAGAACTTGAGTGGGCTCTGAGCTGCAGGGGGAAAGCCCATGGAGGAGGAGGGACAGGTGAGAGAGACAGAGACCGAGAGGGGGTGGAGGGAGGGGAGTGAGAGGAAGGGGGAGAGAGAAATGGAGAGAGAGCAGGAGGGAAAGAGAGAGAAATGGAGAGAGGGGAGAGGGAGGGAGAGAGAAAGAGAGGGGTAGAGAAGGAGGGAGAGGGAGGGAGAGAGAGAGAAAGAGGGAGAGAGAAGGAAAGAGGGAGAGGAAGGGAGGGAGAGAGAGAAATGGAGGGAGGGGAGAGAAAGAGAGAGAGAAATGGAGAGGGAGAGAGAAAGGAGAGGAAGAGAAGGAAAGAGAGGAAGGGAGAGAGAAAGAGAGGGGGAGAGAAGGAGGGAGAGGGAGGGAGAGAGAAGGAGAGAGAGAGGAAGGAAGGGATGGAAAAGGAGGGAGAGAGAGAGAGAGAAAGAGAATGAGAGAGAGAGAGAGAGAGAGAGAAAAGGAGGGAGGGAGAGAGAGACACTGTTGGGGCAGTCTCAGAGGGGAGTAGGAAGGAGGGGAAATAGCCTTCAGAAGGTCACACACGGTGGGGTACAGTGAGGCGAAAGCATTGACCTGATAGGGCGTCTCTTGCAAAGACGTGGAAGAAGGGGATAGAAGACTGTGTGTGTCTGCAGGAGAGGAGGTACTATAGATACAATATCTGTATCACATTATTAGGAAACCACTGGACACACCCTCCCAAAGGAGAATGGCAGTCTCTTTGCCTTTAAGAAGGAAGAGCCTGGAGCACGGATTGAGTCTGAGCTTAGTTCAGTGATCTCGCTGGTGCCTCCTCATGTGCCTGTTGACTGTGCATTTTCTGGTCTTCTGGGGGCCGGGGGTGATTTTTTTTTAATTTTAATGTTTTTTAATTTATTTCTGAGAGAGAGAGAGAGCGCACGAGCGTGGGTGGGTCAGAGAGGGAGACAAAGAATCCGAAACAGGCTTCAGGCTCTGAGCTGACTGTCAGCACAGAGCCTGACATGGGGCTCGAACCCACAAACTGTGAGATCATGACCTGAGCCAAAGTCGGACACTTAACCGACTGAGCCACCCAGGAGCCCCCTGGGGGTGATTTTTATACAGAACATTTCAAGTCGACATTCTCATTCTTGTGTGTCCCAGAAGCCCAAATCCTGCTCAAAATTTAAAGGCTGTATTCTGCCTCATCAACTTCCCTACTGATTAATTGCATTTATAATGAAATATCAGGTCTTTCAAATGAATGCAATACCAGCAGGATTGTCAGAATATCTTCCTGGATTTATAAATAGGTATTTAGAGGCCTTCCAACGCTAGGCAATAAGCAGACTACACTAGAGCTTGATCAATAAATAGTTTACAGAGCAAATCACTTGTTTTTAGTATGAATTGGTGGGGAGTTGCTCAGTAGTGGTCTCTGCAGTAGCACACTGAACATTTTTCTCTGTTTTATTACAAACATTAAGCAGCTTAAAGCTGCACTAGGACTTTGGGGATACATTAGAGATATATTTTATGAGCTGTGGATTAGATAACAGTATCCTATCAAAGGAAAGTTTCTTGAATTTGACAACCATACCGTGGTTCTGTAAGAGAGTAGCTTCGTTCTTGGGCAAACAGTCGTGTCCTCGGGGGTAAAGGGACGTAATGCATGCAATCTACTCTCAAATAGTTTCAGGGAAAATATATGAGGATGGGGGTGCCTGGCTAAATGGACTTTGCAGGATTCTTGCTGATCTTGGACAACACAGAGACAAACAGAAACCCAAACGTCAAGGCCTAGGCGAGAAGAGAGTTCAGGAGAGCCTGGACTTGAGTTTGGTCCAAGAGAATTTATGTCAGATGGCCAGCAGTGGTTTGCAGAAAGAAATAATGTGAATTGAGCCAAATAACAAGAAAGACTTACTTTCTGCAATTAGATCCTTTTATTCTACACACCCTTCGCTACCAAGGCTGACCTTGACCACTGTAGTTAGGCTCCTCTGAGCCCTCTTTTTTTTTTTTAAACTGAATTCTTTTTTTTTAACATTTTTTAAAATTTATTTCTGAGAGAGAGAGAGAGAGAGAGAGAGAGAGAGCGTGAGCAGGGGAGGGGCAGAGAGTGAGGGAGACACAGAATCCGAAGCAGGCACCAGGCTCTGAGCTAGCTGTCAGCACAGAGCCCGATGTGGGGCTCGAACCCACCAACCGTGAGTTCATGACCTGAGCCGAAGTCGGACTGAGCCACCCAAGTGCCCCTGAGCCCTCTTTACGATGGGGCCTCAGAGTTGACCCCCTTCTTGGGTTTGGCCTTCCCAGCCCAGACTTAGCAAAGAATCCTGCGAGGTTATCTCGAAGAGTGCCCTAATCTTCACGTAGTCTTCTGCGTAATAGCCACCCACCCCTCCCCTCCAACCTCATTCCTTGCGTATAAATTCTCATGTGTCCTTGCCTTATTCAGAGGTGAGCTAAGTCTCTCCCCCACTTCTGCGATAGTTTTGGAAAAAAAGAAAGAAAAAGCTTTCGTACCATTTTAACAAATGTCAGAATAATTTTCTCCTGAACAGCACATATTAGGTCCCAGGTCTTACTTTTGTGGAAATGCTGAGACAGCTCCCGGCTTAGATGGAAGTGCTTACGGATCTAACAGGGAGAGGGAAGGTTCCACAGGAAGACAGCCGTGCAGATGAATAAGTGACACGTTAAGAGCTGTAACACTGGTAGGAATCAGCTGTGGGAATCCAGAGGGTGGGAACATTTACCCTGAGAAAGTCTGCCTGAAGAACGGGCAGAACTTTGCCAGGGAGAGAAACAGAGGCGAGAATATTCCAGGAATGGGCCTCTTCCATGTCGTGGCTCAAACAAGTGATTCCATTTGGTAGGGATTCCAGGTACTGTTTTGGGTTCCCCCTCAAATCACTCCATGGGGTACGCAGCTGCTGTGTCTACCATCAGCTGGTCAAGTGCAGTGGCCCAAGACCCTGCCCCAAGGGAAATGCCCACCTCCATGGCCCACATGCACCAGTGCCCTGCCTTGGCTATTATAAAGGGATTTACTAAAAAGGAACGGGGGTGCCCTGTGGCTTTAAAGGTAAAAGAAATGTTTCTCTCTTTCTTTACAAATAAAATCTGTCTTTCGGTTCTTCTGAAAGTTACGGAGAAGACCGAGGAGGGTGAAAAGCAGGGAAGGAAGAAGGAGAAGAGAAAGCTGGCACCAGTGCTTGGAAAAATGACTCCCTGCCTGTGGAAAATGTTTTAGTAGTTTCTCCGGGGCAAAGAAATCATGCCGAAAAGCACATGGAAAATGCAAGCAAAATATTTTTAGCTAGTGACCTTTTTGTGAGAGTAGTATCTCCTTTAAAAGGAAAAATTATCAGAAGAATGTTATGGGACTAAGAGTCGGAAGGGAGGTGAGAGCGGGGGTCATAAGCCAGAGGTAAAAAATAGCCAAGTTTGTGGGACACATGTGTGGGGCCTGCGAGCACAGCACCTCATCTTTCTCAACAGGGGCTCTGCTCTGCGTCTGGTATCACTGCCTCTCAGGGCCCTGCTGGAATGTGTCTCAGAGCCATGACTCTATTCTCAAATGTTCCCATATAGCTCCCTGCCTCTCTCCCTCCCTACCTCTACCCATTTTTCTCTACTGCGTTCAGGAAAGAGCAGCACCTGGGAGGTGATGGGGCGGGCTTCTGGTTACGAGCACCATCTTGAGAGTCACAATGGCTTGAATTTGAGTCTAGGCTCTGCTACCCACTCTGTGAGTGACCTTGGGCAAGTTACTCAAGTTCTCTGGGCTTCTGTTTCCTCATCTGCAGGCTGGGAAGGATAGTAGCACCCACCTCACAGGAGGGCTGGGATGGTTAAAGGAGAGAATGGTGCAAGGGAATTCTCAGGACAGAGAGAGGAGCTCAGTAGAAACCTACCTACTATCTGCTCGAGGGGGGATGAGTAGGTGATAAGCCAGCTGCTGGGGACGCCCCACGTGGCTCATTTGCCTCTCATACTTTTCTGGCTTCATGCCAGCACACCCTGGCTTTACTCTGTTGTACTCGGGTGGATTGCTTTGACGGAATAAACTCCGCCCTCATCCCTCTCTGGGTTCGGCAGAATTCTCTAACAGGTTCGTTCTCAAAATCCTCCACTGTCCCTAGAACAAACACAACTCCAAGTAAAATTATGATGCGTGTAGGGCTTGGCTTTGCTCTTGTGTTGACTTGGTTCCTCTCTACCTCCTCTTTCTGTAGATTTCTCATCCCCATGGCTTCCCTGCCCTCCTAATGTCCCCACTACCCAGGGGTCTTGCTGTCTGGATGCCTTTACTGAAGCAGCCTGTCCAGTCCTATCTTCTTCATTTTCCAGGATGGCTTTTCCAGGCAGCCCACCCCTGCTCTCATTTCCTGGGACAGGAAATTCACAGGTGACCATATGAACGCCTTCCTTCTTTTCCTGGGCCTCTCTTCTCATTTTGATGAGGAAGGCACATCTCTTCCAGGGAACTGGAAGGAGGAACACATTTCCAGCACACTCCCAGTGGTACCAATCATATAGGAATTCCTTTCTTCCTTGTAGTTAGGTTGGCTCCAGCCACACCAGGGTCATGGCTCTCAAGAGACGCACAGCCAGATAAAGGGTTGCAGGGCTGAGAGCTAGACAGGTCACAAAGCAGAGGTGGGTGCGTGGACAGGCCATCCTGAGATGGCGATCTGGTTGTACTGGGTGTTTTATTAGCACGCCTTCACTGCTGGGAACAATTCTTGGAATGGATACAAAGTCCTTTCCTTTTCTCGGAAAGTCTTGTTGAACTCACCAGAGCTGTTGGAAAGGAGTGAGCCTCCAGGGCTTGCGTGCTGGGAGTTCAAAGACTCTGTGGGGTCTAGGTCTTCTGTGTATATTAACATTCTTTCCTCTTGAGGTAGGTAGGGATTTCCAAACCTTTGTTTTCCAAACCTGCGAAGACCCAGCCACACCTCTAGTAGCCCTTGTATCTGACCCTCTCACTCAGCCTTGATCTTGGCCCATCCAAGGGGGCCCCCTCAGCCTCCCTCACCTGCCTGCTTTCTCTACTTGTCCTTTCCTCCTTCTTCTCCCCTCTTTAAGGAACCACTTTTTCCTCTGCCTCTTGAAGGCCAGTGCTTCTGACCTTGACCAGCCAAAGTCTCTGACCTTGACTGAGTCCTCCTGCAAACGCCAATGACTTGATTCTATTATCTGTGCCTTTTTTTTTTTGTCTTGTGATGCTCTCCTTACAGATGATTATGAATAGTCTCACATATTTGTAGCCTTTTCGAGTGGGAAAAACCTAGGTCCCCTCCTTCTTTGAGAGGTTGCAAGTCCTATCTGACTCCCCTTGTTTGCTCACCCTTCACATGGGCTCCCATTCTATAACATCTGTCCTGTCCTTCCCCACCTGCCATTCCCATGGAAGAGTCCCCCCTGTTCTTCTAGCCCTTTCTCCTGCACTGAGGCCTCCAGTCTCCTCCTCACTCAGTGAGCCCACATACTTCTGTTTATAGATATTTCTCTGAAATACGTTGTTAATCATATCACCCTCTTCCTCAAAAACCAACAAATCATTGTAAAATAAGTTCCCCAACTCTGATGTCATGCACTTTCATCATCTGACTCCACGGAACATTTCAGCTCTGTCTCTCACTGTTCACGTCCAGTGTGGGGTCCAGGCAACACCACATGGACTAGGCGTGCACTGTGCTTTACCCCTCCAGGATCTGCACAAACAGTCCCCCATCTGTGATACCCTCCTTTTCCAAGAACTTTTTAAAAACACATATATTACAAATATACATTATTTTAAAACTTACTATTTTAAGCATATAACAGTGACAGTTCAGTGGCATTTGGTACATCCACACTGTTGTGTGACCATCACCACTGTCTGCCCCCAGAATTCTTTTATCTTCTGCAACTAGAACTCCACAGCCATTGAATGCTAACTCCCCATTCTCCCTCCCCCAGCCACCAGAAGCCACCTTCTACTTTCGGTCTTCATGAATTTTTCCACACTGGAGACCTCTTGTAAGAGTAATTATACAGTATTTGTCCTTTGGTGACTGGTTGATTTCACTTAGCATAATGTCCTCAAAGCTCATCTATGTCATAGATGTGTCAGAATTTTCCACCTTTTCTTAAGACTGAATAATATTCCATCATTTGTATAGATCGTGTTTTGTTTATCCATTCATTCGTTGATAGACACTTGGGTTGTTTCCACCTTTTGGCGATTGTGAATAGTGCTGCCATGAACATGGGTGCGTAAACATCTGTTCTTGTCCTTGCTTCCAATTCGTTTTGGTATATAACTGGAAGTGCAGCTGCCGGCTCATAGGATAATTCTATTTTGAATTTTTTTGAGGAGCTGCCATATTGCTCTTCAAGTAACTATGGCATTTTACATTCCTAACAACAGTGCACTGGTATTCCAGTGTCTCCACATCCTGGTCAACATTTGTTATTTTCTTTCCTTTTTTTTTTTTTTTTTTTTAGTTTTTTTAATGTTTATTTTTGAGAGAGAGAGAGACAGACAGACAGACTGAGCACGAGTGGGGGAGAGGCAGAGAGAGAGGAAGGCACAGAATCTGAAGCAGGCTCCAGGCTCTAAGCTGTCAGCACAGAGCCTGTCTCGGGGCTTGAACTCACGAACTGTGAGATCATGACCTGAGCTGAAGTTGGACGCTTAACTAACTGAGCCACCCAGGTGCCCCTTTTTTTTTCTTTTTTAAATAGTAGCCATCCTAATGGGTATGAAGTGGTTCCACAGTCTCCTTTTGAACTATTTTGAAGTATTCTCTTAAAATTAGCAGACTGTTTTTGTATCTTTATTACTTAATGATAAAAACAAGACATGCCCATTAGAACAAATTCAAAGAGGGGTACCTGGGGGGCTCAGTCAGTCAAGCGTCTAACTTTTGGTTTTGGCTTAGGTCATGAACTTATGGTTCGTGGGTTTGAGCCCCACATTGGGCTCAGTGCTCTCAGTGCGGAGCCTACGTGGGATCCTCTCTCTCTTCCCACCTCTCTCTGGCTCTCCCCTGCTTGTCTTGTCTCTCTCTCCCAAAACAAATAAATAATCTTTAGAAAAAAAAGAACAAATACAAAGATTCCCTTAAAAGAAAAAACACAACCCCAAACCCAAACCGAAACCTAAACCCAAACCCAAACCCAAACCAAAAGCCCTGCAAGGCATTGGAGTCACTATAATACTACTATAGCTGCTCTTCTTCAAACCTTTCTCTACTCCCGAACTTCTTTGACATTTCGCTTTTATCTTCCCCACCAGCTGCACCCCTGCATGAGGGAATGATGTTGGCACGCCTGCTCAGTTGTTCACAGTGTGTCCATTCCCACTGGTTATTGCCTGCACTTTGCTGCTTACTTGATATTTAGAATATCAGTCTTTGCCTGGGAGTCCTTTCTCCTGGATATCTCAAGCTCAAAATAGAATTAAGAGAGAGGAGGTTCTGGGGCAGCAGCCACGAGCCAGAGGAAGCATCTACCCTGAAGGACTTCTCATTTGGCTCACTCCGTAAGACTCCCTGTAGGACCCTGCCCAAGGCCCAGGTAAAATGAAGTCACTCTCCCCACACTCTTCCTACTTCCCACTCCCAATGGAAGCCACGTCTTCTTCTTTTTTGTGCTCCTAAAGCACTTTATTGGGGTCTATAATTACATATGGTTATTAATAAACATATTGCTCTTTATTACAGTTACGTGTATATATCTATCCTCATCATCGGAACTGTTGGCTTTTTCACTCCCTTCAGTGAGGGCCAAACTATCTTGCATGTAACAGGCATAAGATAAACGTTACCCGATTCACCTGCTCCGGGGCTATTGCTATGGAAGGCACTGGTGATTTCATCACTGCACTTGTCTGGACATGTGTGCAGTATTGAACTTCTCCGGGTTCGCCCGGGTGAGTGCTAGCAGCAATAGCCAGACCACTAACGGTGTGTCTTCCAAAACATGCTGACTGGGACTCTGGGTCTGGCCTGTGGTTTAGAAATGACACCTAGGGTTGCTTCTTGGGGGTCTCTCTGCCACCGAAGTCACTTCCTGGGACAGACTTTCTGCACCCCCAGGGATGGGGGTGGGCAAGAAGCTGTTATGTCAAGAAAGAACATGGCGATGGGGAATCTGGTTTCTCTTCTGAGATCATTCTCATCAAGGCCCATTCTGAAGGCTTCTCCTGGGCTGGCGCACAAGAATCTGGTTGGAATCCACGGGCTGGAGGCGGCAATGCGTGATGGCTCTCCCACAGTACCATGTGGCTTGTTCGTGGCGAGACCTTAAATTCTTAAACTTTGGCTACCCTGTTGAGGCAGGGAGTTTTCTAAGAGACACAAAATAAGGGACACTCTGGAGAGCTGGGCCACAGCACATATCAGCTAATCAAGATTGCAGAGCATGAAGTGACAAAGAAAAGGAACAGAATAATCAGGAATTTGTCCTCATGAACGGAGGCAGTGGCCAGACAAATGACTTGTACTGTATCACAGTAGGACAGGACCACGGAGTGTGTAGGACACCGTCCGGGGTTGGGGCAGATCGTCCGCGTAAGTATGCGGAGGCTGCCTGCCTGCGCTAGATAGTTGATGGCACATCAGGACGTCACCCAGTCATAGGGGACTGGGGTTGAGGTGAGATCAGCACTTTCTCACAGGGTAGCTCTAGTGTGAGTCCCTGACATTAAGTTTTGAGTGCTGAGGCCTCCATTTCAAAGGCGGTCATCTGGAAGAAACACACTGCCCACCACACCACTAGATAAGGAACCAGGCCACCCCACCCATGAATTCCCCTTTTAGAAATCCCTGAGTGCCAAAGATAACGGACTGAGTGACCTTGCTTTTCCCTTCCCGAGCTTTCATTTCTGCTCTTGTTTTAAGCTCGCCAATAAAGGGTGAACCTGAGAAACCCGAGGCACCCCGCTTTTGACCCCAATAAAGCAAAACCCCAGATCTGGCAGTTCTGGACTTTCACTCTCTCTCTCTCCCGCCACGACCTCACTCTGTGGTCTTCGGCATGCTCTGTACCCTCCAGGATGTGTGCATAATAAACTTTGTTCAAAACTTGTCATCAAAACAGGAACCCTGAGAGCCAGTCCAGCCACAACACTGGCTCAGGTCAGGGGCATGTCCGCAGGGGCCGCCCCAGCAGTGTGGGTCCCGGTGAGGGCTGCGGGTGCACCTAGCTGACAGCATTTTCACGGAGAGGCTGAGGTTGACCCCCAACAGTAGCCTCCAGAGAGCTTCCATCCGCAGTGAGAAATTTCAGCCCCGAGAAAAGCAGTAACACCAGGACGACTTAGGTTAGCCAGGAAAGTGAGAAAGAGGGGGAAAGGGGAAATGGGAAGGGAGGAAACAGGTGGCTCAGAATCCGAGCTACGTCACTTCATTTGAGTTTTGTCAAGGTTAGAATATGACGCAGAGCAGGAGAGCGGCTAAGAGCCTCTTTTCATATTACACCCCCTAGACCTTGCCTTTAAAATCTTGCCATTCCTGGGGCAGCTGGGTGGCTCGGTCAGCTGGGCATGGTGATCTCACAGTTCAGGGGTTGGAGACTCACATCAGGTTCTGTGCTGACAGCTCAGAATCTGAAGCCTGCTATGGATTCTGTGTCTCCCTCTCTCTCTGCTCCTCCCTCACTTGCACTCTGTCTCTCAAAAATAAATTAATGTAGGGGCGCCTGGGTGGCTCAGTCGGTTGAGTGTCCGACTTCGGCTCAGGTCATGATCTCATGGTTTGTGGGTTCGAGCCCCACGTCGGGCTCTGTGCTGAATGCTAGCTCAGAGCCTGGAGCCTGTTTTCGATTCTGTGTCTCCCTCTCTCTCTGACCCTCCCCTGCTCACTCTCTCTCTCTCTCAGAAATAAATAAAACACATTAAAAAAATAAAAATAAATAAATTAATGTAAAACATTTTTTAAAGTATTTAAAAAAATAAAATCTTATCATGCCTATTTTTTTTAATGTGTTTTATTTATTTCTGAGAGGGCGAGAGAGATAGCATGAACAGGGGAGGGTCAGAGAGAGAGGGAGACACAGAATCGAAAACAGGCTCCAGGCTCTGAGCTGTCAGCACAGAGTCCAACACGGGGCTCGAACCCACAAACAGTGAGATCATGACCTGAGCCAAAGTCAGCCGCTAAATCAACTGAGCCACCCAGGTGCCCCTTATTATCATGCCTATTTAAAAGGTTCTGTGGAAGAATAGAATAGCATAAAGACCCCCCTCTGCCTCTAAGCTTACAGCAATTTTTATCAGCTTCCAGAAGCTTCCTTTGTGAATAATCTCTTAATCACCTTTATTTTAGGAACTTGGAATAGGTAACAGAACTACAAAGGACTCATCCAAAGCCACAGATAGGACTTGGACACACACAAACCACTACCCCCCCCGCCCCTGCTCCCCGGCACCCCAGGGCAGAACTTGCAAGGGTCTGGTCTCATTTAGAGCTTTCCCGTCAGGAATCAACCCCTGTTCTTGGCCCAGCTGCCCTGAGGGCGGGGTGCAGGAGCCTTAGGAAAGGGAAAAAAACAGATTGTAACACCACTTGTTTTGATTCTCCAAACAACCCACCCCCACCCGCCCCAGCCGCTTTTCCCCACTGGAGTTTGGGCACTCTCTGGTTCCATTTGTTCTCATACAAAGGGAAAAAAATAGATCTGTTTTGAGTCCCAGTGTACCTGATTCGGTTACCTGACATCGGGCTGTTTTGTTTTCTGCGATGCCTACAGCTGCACACATTCCTTTCTGGGGTGAATGCTTTGTAGGGGCATAAACAGCCAGCTAAACTGCAGGGAATAAACCTGGAGCTGACTTGTCTTTCTCTGGAGCTACATTCCTGCAGAGATAAATATACAGCAAGACAGACAGGTTATAAAGGAGGAAGGACGCCCTGTCAGCATGGGGGCTCCAGAGAGAACAAAAGGGTTATCGGGTGCAGAGGCTGGAATAGAATAAAAAGCTATCAGGACTGGGGAAACACTGGAGGCCTTCCTGGGGAACCACCTGCAAAAAATAAAAATAAAAATAAAAATAAATAAATAACATCTGACCGTCCCAGGAAATCCATCCCTGGTCAGCCTGAGTGACAGCCACACTTGAGAATCCATGGGGAGTGATGCCAGACGATGGAGAGGAGAGAAGCCACTGCCTTCAAGTTCTTCAAGTTTCTCTCTGAGCAGGGCGCGCTGGACCCAGGCACAGGGTTTATTCCTGAAGCTGCCTCAGTTAAACTCAGAGGAGCTGGGGCAGGTGGGGACTGGGGCCTGTCTCTGAAACCGGCCATGCTAACCTTTCAGACCGGGACGGCAATAGATCCACCAAGGAGTGGGTGTTTCTAACACACTATATGGTCGGTTGATTTTACATTTTAGACTATAAAAGCTGATGCTCTCGCCCAGCCCCTTCAGTTTCTGTTTTGTTTGCTTGTTTCTTTGTTTCTGGCAAGCCTGCTAGAATCCAGTGAACCAAATCAAGGCTGTCTTTCGCCCTGACTTTGTGCAATCTCTATTCCTTTGCAGCTCCAGCAGCTAATGAAAACCGTGCTCAACAAAGGTCAATTTCTCCTCTGTTTCAATGGATGGTTAACCTTTGAGTCCACCAACTCCGTACCTAGGTTCAGCTTTCTTCCCCCCCTCCCCCAATCCTTTTACCTCCCTTTAATTAGAGTACATTTTGTCTGGAGGCCACAAGGGGTTTCAGATCCCATGGGTCACTTGCCCTCCGGTGACAAAGAGAGCCTATAGAACTGCCCTGCGGGCACCCAGTTGAGTGCCAGGAGTTGGGGGAAACAAAGCCAGGAAAGGCAGGTGCCCTTTTAAGAAACCTCAGCCTTCTGGTTAATATAATAATGGAGCCATTATGTCTTTTAAGGGGCCTTTGGGCTTGCCCTAGCTTTTCCAAACAGAAACCCTCAGCTAGAGATTTAGGCCCTGTACCTCCTCACCAGTGTGCCAGGGCTGAATGCCAGGGTCAGTGCTCATCTCAGGGAAAATGGCTTCAATTTTAAACACCTGTCATCTAAGCGCTTCCTCTTGCTCTTCTTAATAAAATCTGCCCTGTTTGCTCTGCAGACACCTCTATTGTCAAATCTTAACTAGTTCCTGTGCGGCTGAGCCATCCTTCCTCCAGAAAGTAACTCCCCCGCCCCCAAACACACACACATCCCGTACCAACCCAGCCTTCCATGTGGTCATGTGGTTCCACACTGACCAGCAGTGTTCACAGGTGCCGGGTAAGTCTCTGATGCTGTTGAATTTTGGAAGTGAGACAGCTGCCTTCATTCACGCATTCATTCATTCACTCATGTATTCCTTCACTCATAAATTAATTTTGAGTGTCTAGTATGTGCCGGTCCCTGGTCTGTGCACTTGAAATATGTGGAGAAACAAAAAAACCTGTTGCCTTGAAAGCTCATATTATGGGGAGACTGGGTGGCTCAGTCTGTTGTGCATCTGACTTCGGCTCAGGTCATGATCTCCTAGCTCTGTGGGTTCGAGCCCCGCATTGGGCTCTGCGCTGACAGCTTGGAGCCTGGAACCTGCTTTGCAATCTGTCTCCCTCTCTCTCTGCCCCTCCCCGACTCATACTTTCTTTCACTCTCAAAAATAAGTAAACATTAAAAAATTTAAAAAACCTGAAAGCTCACATTATAAGGGAGAGAGGGGAGTATGGGAGACAGGTGGTAACCGATAAACAATAAAGAAATTGGGTGGTGCGTTAGGAGTTATAGAAACAAAACAAAAGCAAAACTAGAGTCGATAAAGGGGAATCTGGTGTGCAGAGGGAGTGGGGAAAGGAAAATTTATTTTTAATTTTAATTTTTAAAATTTAAATCCAAGTTAGTTATTATGTAGTGTAATAATGATCTCAGGAGTAGAATTTAGTGATTCAACACTTACATACAACACCCAGTGCTCATCCTAACAAGTGTCCTCCTTAACGCCCATCCCCCATTTAGCCCATCCCCTTACCCAACACTCCTCCAGCGACCCTCAGTTTGTTCTCTGTATTTAAGATTCTCTTATGGTTTGCCTCCCTCCCTCCGTCTCTCTCTCTCTCTCTCTCTCTCTTCTCTCCCTTTCTCTCTCTTTAATCTTATTTTTGCTTCCCTTCCCTTATGGTCATCTGTTTTGTATCTTAAATTACACATATGAGTGAAATCATATGATATTTGTCTCTGGCTGATCTATTTCACTTAGCGTAATACACTCTAGTTTCATCCACATTATTGCGAATGGCAAGATTTCATTCTTTTTGAATGCTGAACAATATTCCATTGTGTGTGTGCATATATATGCATATATATGCTACATCTCCTTTATCTATTCATGTGTTAATGGACATTTGGGCTCAGGAAAGGAAAATGGTAGTAAAGTTTCAAGTGCAACTTGACTGAACTAGTGAGAAAAATGATAAATGAGCATTTCTGTTCCCTCTTATGAAGAAGCAGTCTTTCCAATAAACAAGTATCGGGCAGTGGTGCATGCATGCTCTCTGCAGAATCAAATTTTATATTCTACAGATACTTATATTAATTTAGAAAACAATATTCAGATTATCATTGTATAATTATAGACACATATATATGTATACACACATGCATACACATAATAATACATGCTGTAAGTCAATTTAAAAATGTACCATCAAGGAGCTTTGATACCTCTTTCAAATCAGGTAGATATATATTCCCAGATATATGAAACTTCTAGCTGCCCAAATTGTCTTTTTGTTTCTTCAGGAAGAACCTTCTAACATGATCAGCTCACATCTCTTGGTAACACGAATGGCAGAGACAACTTCCTGCCTTTTTTTTGATCCAGTTCTGCTGATCGAGCTTGAAGCAACTTCATTCTGGCCTTCGGCCCAAGATGGCTTTTGGGGGCAGAGGAAACTCCAGGCAACGGGGCGGGTGGAGGGGAGGCTGGCCCAGCAACAGAGACTCTGGGTAAAGTGCTCCTGGTAAAGGAGGATGGGGCAGGGGAGCAGGGTGATCGTCCACACATCTTGCACACATCATTCAGCTCTGAACCCAAGCAACAACCCCAGTTTCTGGTTTCTTTGAAAGCATTTGGTGCACAAATAAGCAAATCAGGGGTAAGGAATGTCCAGTCATTGTTCAAGGATTTTCTGGAATTTGGAGCATTGTGATTTGTGTTGTTTAGAAAGGCTTGGTGGCCTGTTTATCATACAGCGCAGGCTCATGAATAACTTCCTGGGGGACTGGCCCACATTCTTGGTACTGTTGGCGTCTCTTGCCCAGCAAGGCTCACTCAGGGCGTCTTCCCTACATCCTCCCTACATCCTGTCTGAGAATGACCTTCTTTTCTCCACTTACTAAGCTCCGAGTCCTTATTGAAATGACCTCCTGTCAGGAAGGCCCACTGTGGCGCCTGGCAAGAGAAAACAGTTTTGGTTTCTAGGAAGTTACACACACACACACACACACACACACATGCAGTCTCGTTCAGAAAAGGCAAAATGTTTATGTTCCTCCACAGGGGTGATACGGAAAACCAGGAGACATTCCAGTAACATCCAGGACAGAGGTGAAGACAGGTGCAGGGTACACAGCTGGTAATCAGGGAACACAACGAGCATCGTGTCCCCAGGCCCAGCTGCCTTAGTGACCCCGCCATGCGGATGTGGGTGCGTAAACAAAGCCAAGGGCATACGAGTGTGTACCGGTGGCTACACTCAGGCTAGAAAACGACTCAGACGAAAGCCTGCGATGTCTAAGCATTTCAGAGAAAGTAACCATGGAATTTACTTTAACGCCTAGGCAGAATTTTGCTCTTGCCCAATAGGTTCTAAAGCTGCCAAGCTTTTTTGACTTTTCCAAGTGAGGCCAGTGAGAGTGAAGGGAGCCCCAAAGAAACACATAGGTATGTTCTTTAAATTCACTCCGGGTCTTACATGAGACCTGCTAGAACATGAAAAAAACTGTTAGGACTCTGATGACCAAAGGGTTGTGCCTTGCGTTTTGGGTCATCTGTTAGTTGTCATGCAGAACTATGATGCCCACGTCAGGTGTTCAATGTGCCTCATCCCCTCTCTGGGCGGGTGACGAGGGCTGGTGTCACTGGCGGGTGACCTGTGTCCGGGTCCAGGCCCCACTCTCAGAAGGGACCCACACCTTCTTTTTTACACTCTGCTGTCACCATCTTAAAATTCTTCTTTTTTCCCCAGTCTTTAATTTTTGTTAATTTCTTTTTTATTTCAGAGAGAAAGAGATAGCACGCAAGTTGGGGATAGGGGCAGAAGGAGAGAGAGAGAGAGAGAGAATCTTTTCTTTTTTAATGCAGATCTAAGACATTTTATTTATTTATTTATTTATTTTTATTTCTAGGAGAGATAGAGAGAGAGTGTGAGCAGGGGAGGGTCAGAGAGAGAGGGAGTCACAGACTGAAACAGGCTCCAGGCTCTGAGCTGGCTGTCAGCACAGAGCCCGACACGGGGCTCGAACCCACGAACCGAGAGATCATGACCTAAGCAAAAGTCGGACGCTTAACCAACTAAGCCACCCAGGCACCCCGAGAGAGAGAGAATCTTAAGCAGGCTCTACGCTCAGCACAGATCCCAACACAGGGCTCAATCCTGGGCCCCTGGGATCATGACCTGAGCTGAAATCAAGAGTTGGACACCCAACCGACTGAGCCACCCAGGTGCCCCACCATCTTGAAATTCTTAACAGTGTTGTCTTTGAACTTGTGTTTTGGAAATGATGTCCAATTGGAGGGCAGAGCACGCACGTTAGCTGAGTAGTTACATGCAATATGGATGCCTATTGGTTGTTGTTCTTACTGGCCATTTATTTGTGCTATTTGGAGATGCCCCATGAACATGGAATTCCACAGGATTCCCGATGTGCCAGAGTCCGGGGAGGACATAAAGCAAATACAAGGTAAGCGCCTATGACTAAGTTGGGAGCAGAAAAGGAGGAGGGGCACCGACTGTCCCAAGTGGGTACAGAGCTTATTCAATGCAGGAAGAAGGCAGTGGTTTTCTAAGAAATACAGATGAGCACGGGACTACGTCAAATCCTTTCTTATTGCTGTTTCTTCCCTGTATTAGCCAAACACTTGGGCTGACAACGAAGACAGAAAGAAATGGAAAGACAGAGCAGATGACACTTGTTTTTCTTTCCAGTTCTTTCTTACTCACCGGTAAGCCAGAGGTCTGGACTGTTGGTAGAATGTGTATATGTCATGAACAGAAATAGAAACAATTGAGTTTGTTTTTTGTAGCATTTCCCCTGTTTGAGGAAGAATAAAATGAACTACAAAATATGAATTACGTAATTCTGGTGATTTTGCATATGAGTTATACGCTCTTGTATTTGCATTGAAAACTGGCATCAGGCACGTAAAGAAGAATGGTGAAGTTCAGGCTAATAATGAAAAGTTTTTAGTTTTCTTTATTAGAGTGATGTTAAATAACAAGTAATGAAAACGCCATGGCAAGTTGAGAGATTGCAGAAGAAAGGAAAAAGCTTTGCATTATAGTACCTTTAACCACATTTGCCCCCTTGCTTTTAAACAGTTTTCATTTTGGGGCATCTGAGTAGTTCAGTCAGTTAAGGCATGGTTTGTGAGATCGAGCCCCATGTTGGGCTCTCCTCTGATGGCTCCGAGCCTGTTTGGGACTCTCTCTCTCTCTCCCTCTCTCTCTCTTAAAATAAATAAATAAAGATTGATTTTTTTTTTTCATTTTGCCCTGGACCCCACCAAGGAGGTAGCTGGCGATAAATATAAAAGTCTGCAGAAACGCCTAATGTGGTTGTTAGACCCAACCCTGATCATGGTGTTCATATCACATTTAGTTAGGATTTCATTTTAGGGGTTGTCTTTGTTTAGATTCCCCCAGAAGGACACTCTGAGATAAAGATTTGAGTGGAAGTGATGTATTTGGAAGATGATCCTTGAAAGCACCAATGGGGTAGTGTAGGGGGGTGAAGAGAGGGAGAATGAGAGAGAGAGAGAAAGAGAGAGAAAGAGAGAGAGAAGGAAGCCAATTAACGGTGTGCTATCAAACTAGTTACCACTGTGGGGACCTGGAGCTCAATCTTGCTGGGAACCCCTGGAGACTGGGGTATCCCACAGTTACCCCAAATGAAGACCAAGGAAGTGGGGGTATTTGTCTTTCAACTTTCCATCTGTCCTCAGAGGAAGGCTATTCTTGGGAGCATTAGTTATCTATAATTTCTAGCTTGTTCTGCTCATGGCTACCATGGCAGAGTGTTGCAGAAATGGGAAGCGCACCAATAGCAGCCACCCCATTTGTCAAGCAATCGAAGACTTTATACAGATCGGAGATACCTGTTAAAATGACTAGGGAGATGGCTGTAGGAAAAAGGCATAAAATAATGATGAATCTGGGGCGGCTCAGTCGGTTAAGCACCCAACTTCGGCTCAGGTCACGATCTCATGATTCATGGATTCCAGCCCCGTGTCGGGCTCTGTGCTGATGGCCAGCTCAGAGCCTGAAGCCTGCTTCAGATTCTGTGTCTCCCTCTCTCTCTGACCCTCCCCTGCTCACTCTGTCTCTCTCTCTCTCTCAGAAATAAATAAAACATTTAAAAAATTTAAAAAAGAGAGACAATAATGAATCTTTTCTCTGCCTGGATGGGGCTTCAGAAAAATGTGATCATAAGAGTCCTTATAGATAGGGATCCTTATAGATAGGGATATAGATAGCTGTTTCTGTGAAGAATGTGAGATGAAACTTTCAGGACAGTAGAGAAATACAGAGGATCCTAATGGAGGCTGCCAAGTTCATGTGCAGTCAGCACAGATTTGCTACAGAGAGCCCACAGTCCATCAGGAAGCCCAGAAAGATAATCTTATATTTGTGCCACTCGCCAAAGGCCAGCGTCAGACCTTACGAGGAATTCAGTCTTTGATGACTTTGGCTTCACTGGTGGCTTCCTAATGCCCCAGCTAACCAGAAGTCAGCGATATACTGCCCAGCTCCAAGCTGCATTTACTTTTGACTCTTTCCCCACCCTCCCCCAGAACTTCATGATGTTTGATTTCATAGTATTTGTAAATTTTCATTGTGTTTTAACAGTCTTCTCTTAATTTTATTTCTTCACTTACATGAGAAGCTCATTCCCTGGGCAAGTTCTGTGTCTTCTTTTCTTCCTCTCACAGTGCTTAGCTGAGCTGGACGCAGAATAGAGGAGCAATTATTTCTTCCTGATTAACCGTCTCTTCCAGGGACGCAGAGCATCACTCGAGGCAGCTGCTGATGGGTGGGACAGTCCTGATAGGTCCCATGGCTTCTGAACTACGGGCCCCAAACTAGATCAGGACACGTGGTGTCAGATGCTATGCGGGGTACCCGGGCTTCTGAGATGTTTGCTGGAGCTGGGGGAATGTAGGAGGGGCAGGGCCGCTCCCAGGAGAGTCCGTGTTGCCAGTAGCGATGGGAGGTGAGGGGCGTGGCGTGGGCTGCCCAAGCATCGTGGGACCTGGTGCCTAGCTGGCTGGGGAGGGTGAGGCGGTGGCATCTGGTGGGGCATCAGAGGCTCGGAAGGGGGCTGCTGATGGGGCATCATGCCAGGGTGCCCTGCTGTTCCAAGCCGCGCTGGGCCAGGTCCTCCTGAGTGCTGATGCCCTGATGAGGGTTCTGTCCATTTGCCTCTGGGTGTGTCTGCCCTTCCACGCGCAAGTTCTGGCATTCAGCGAACACGTGCTGTCCCTGTCCTTCCGAAGCCTCTTGCTCTCTGTCCATGTGTTACCCGCTCCTCAAAATGTCGCAGGTGGATCCCTACTTTCTTCAGTTGTGTCTCAAGCAGGAGAGCGACCAGGGACTTGAACTTCCTCTCCTCCATGGCAGCCAGTGGTTTGATTTGGTTGCAGTGGAGGTGGGAGCAGCGGTTGTGGTTATGGCTCAGAAATGCCAAGTTCTACTTTCTTCCTCTCGAGACCCCTTTCTAGTGAGTTCCTTGTGCTCTTCGGTCTCCTTTTTTTCTGATTCCGTATCCTCCCTGGCTTCACTTTCTTGCTCTTTCTCACTATTTTTTTTTTCATTTTCTCCATCTTGTGGCTTCTCCTCTTCATCTGCTTCATTTCCCCCTTTGTTTTCTGCCTTTTCAGGCATCAGTGTCTGCTTCAATTTCTTTTCTTTTCTTTTTTTTCCCCCCTCTCCAGCTTCTCTGGCTCAGTGTGTCCCATATCAACTGTACAGCTGCTCTCTAAGCCTGGGGCATTAACACGGGGATTTGCAGAACGCATCAGCAGGTGAGGAACTTAGGCGGGGGCAGGAAATCTCTTATACAGAGAGTCAGCAGGAATGGCCAGGTATACAGCAAATCCTCATGAGTTGCTTTTTGTGAATGCAAGTGAGCACGGGTAAAATGTGATGTTGGTAAAATGATAGCAGTTCAGCCAATGCCATTGAGAGGAGGAATCCATCTTTTCTGAATCAATTTGGTTTTAAAAGTTTGTATTCAGTAAACGAAGTGTAAGAGTACGTGTGCATGCACTCACCTGAGCTTCATTTGACATTTTTAAAAGACCAGATCACTGTTTACATTTTTAATGTTTTTTTTTTTTTTTATTATTTTGAGAGAGAGAGAGAGGGAGAAAGTGCAGGTGGTGGAGGATTAGAGAGAGAGGGAGACACAGAATCTAAAGCAGGCTTCTGGCTCTGAGCTGTTAGCACAGAGCCCGAAGAGGGACTCAAACTCACGAATTGCAAGATCACAACCTGAGCTGAATTCAGCCTCTTAACTGACTGAGCCACCCATTCACCCCCAGTTTTTGGCTTTTTATTCACTTTTCACCATTGCACCCTGAGCCTGGAGTTTGATTTTTACCATAAAGACAAGTTTACAAATGAGTTTGTTAGTGTTTCCTGGATGCCGGCAGAAGCTAAGAGACTCCTGGGTCAGAGAAAAAGGACCCTATCATCCACGGTCTAACAAGCAACATATGCCTCCTGTCACTAAGGAAATGCAATGTGGCCCAGATGGATTCACTCAGTGGGTTTGCATTTCAAGCATCACTGAACATAGGGGATCCACTGCAAACAGTAAGCTACTTTGTCCCTTGGTCAGGAAGAGGCGTTGCCTCATTTCTCAAGAGGAACAGCTGCAAAAACCATCCTGAACAATTGCCTGAGTAAAGAGTAGCAGGGCATTGGAGGACTGGCACACCAAGTAAGAGGAGGAGGAATATTAAAACTCCCATTCAGAATGCATCCCTTCAATTTAAGAAGATAGAAGTTATGAGCATATGGAGGGCAAACACGACATTTAGTTTAAAATTAAAAAGACAGGGGATGCCTGGGTAGCTCAGCCAGTTAAGCATCTGACTTCGGATCAGGTCATGATCTCATGGCTCTTGAGTTTGAGTCCTGCTTCGGGTTCTGTGCTGACAGCTCAGAGTCTGGAGCCTGCTTTAGATTCTGTGTCTCCCTCTCTCCCTGGCCCCCACCCCCACTCACACTCTGTCTCTCTCTCCCTCAAGAATAAGTAAACATTTTAAGAAATTAAAAAAAAAATGGAGCATGCTTAGGATTCTCTCTCTCCCTCTCTCTCTCTGTCCCTCTTGGCTCACACATTTGCTGTATCTTTACACATAAATAAATAAACTTTAAAAAAAGGAAAAAAAATTGAACACACAGAGGAAAAAAAATAACAAATATCAACAGAAAACCAGTGGGCTCTGGGACAACCACTAGTAGCTTCATGTATGTGGAATTGAAGTTGAAAGAGGGGATAAAAAAAAATGACTGAAAATTTCCTACAAGTTGTAGAAAACTGTAAACTCCCAGATCCAAGAACCGCAACAGAAATCAAGCAGAAAAAATGAAAGAAAAAAAAAAAAAAAAGACTCTAAGGCATATCATAATCAAACTCAATTGGTGGTAGGGATGAAGTCCATGACAAATTTTAAAATTTAGATTAATTTAAAAAAATTATGGTAAGGAGAAAATCTTTGGATTAACCAAAGGCAAAACATACACATTATATACAGAAGACCAAAGATAAGAACTTAAGAAGACTTCCCTTTGGAAACAATGCAAGTTAGAAGACGATGGAGCCTCACGTTAAAGTACTGAAAGAACAAACAAGCCAAAAAAACAAAGAACTGTTGACCTAGAATTCTCTACCAGCACAAATAACCTTCAAAAACAAACGTAAAATAGAGACAGTGGCAGACGTATAAAGTTGAAGGAATTCATCACTGGTTAACCTGTACCATAAGATATGTTAAAGGAAATCCTGGGCAAAAGATGCCGATTAAAAGCTGGCTCTATGCCAGGGAGAGAACGATGTCAGGAGTGATGTCTGTTCATTTCACTCATGACATCAGTTCCTTCCAATACCTCCTTTCCAGATTTCAGTCTCCATGTGGAGCAGAAATGGCCTGGAAAGCACCCAAGTTCTCAGCACTGTGATGTGAACAAGAAATATGCTTTATCTGTGGTACAGGTCCGAAAGCAGAGAAATCAGAGAGAAGGTGGTGGATCTTGGAGGGGAGCGTGGCTGAGGAAGAGAGATCCTAAAGGAGATTAGTCCTTCTTTGTAGCCGGAGACAGAGGATTAAAGTCCTGTGTGTTTGCTTCTGGGAGATGCTGGTTATATTATTTATAACCTTATCGAGGTTATAAATAATAGAAGGGGGGGTGGTGAATCGGAAGAATTTAGCAATATACAGTTTAGAGTTGACTTAAAAATTTGACTTGGTATATTTGGGAGTAGCAGGAGAAATAGTTGGACCTTGGAGGTATTGGGAAATAGAGACAGGAAATTAAATCCAGGCCCCTGTAGTCAAAATTTGCATAGACTTTACCCCCCGCTGCCATTCTCCACCCAGCTTTACCTTTCTGAGAGTAAATGTAAGCAAATTTCTCTCCCTGAATAACTGCTTTAGGTGCTATTGGACACGCAAAGATGCAAGGCAGAGGGTTCTGCCCTCAAGGACGCCTTTACAGAGATGGAATATCCCCACTCCCATCTCTCTCCCTTGCATCCTACTTATTTCCTTTGTTTTTATCTGTCTCACTCCCCACAGGCAGGGAATAAATTCCAGTCTGGAGCCACAAATGATGGATGTTAAAGAAGCGATGCAGGCCATTGTTTCAGAAGCAGGGGGCAGTGCTGGGACCATTTTATGGATGAGAGAGGTTTTATGCTGGAAAGAAATGGGAATGTGATGAATGGAGACAGCATAGGTACCTTTCTGTCTGAGAAGATAAGGGGTTGATTGGTAGATCTGTTGGGTTTGGGGAGTGGATGGCTACTTTAAGTAGGCTGTTTGTTCCCCATTGAGGTCTGATTCAGAAGGGAAGGAAGACCATAGATACACATCTATCTGGAAGTTTCCCATGTAATCGAGGTGGAGAAGAGAATATGCCCGGGGTCTCCAAGATCAAGTCAGGAGAGAAAGGCAGAGAGGTCAGTGCACATGTCTCAGAGGTAAGAGAGAGGCCAGGAGGGAGATGCTGTGGAATCCAGGAGGTCAAGTGTGTCGGAGCCTAGAAGGTGTGCTATGCCCAACGGTGTGGAACAGAGGCTGGAAACAAGCTACCAGACTCGGTGGCTGAAAGGGGGATTGGGAGAGGGTAGCTCCAGAAGAAAGCCAAATTTCAGAGGGCTGGTGAAGAGGTGGGTGAGGAGGAGGAGGCAGAGGCAGGATGATGTGAGCCCAGATGGAGACTTTGGGCAAATTAAAGAAAGGACTCATCTGGGAAGACCAAGTAGAAAAATGTGTGCTATTTATTTATTTATTTATTTATTTATTTATTTATTTTTGCATGAAGAAAAAGACATCCCGTTCTCTGGAAGAGGCAGTCCTGTGCTTCCTGCCTTGGCAAGTGGATTCAGCCATCATTCACCTCTAACCCAAGTGTCTTTAAGCAGAGGGTAACCTATGGGCAGAGTACGTGGTGATTCTGTGTAGGGACACATAGCCCAGAGTGCTCATTGAAGGATACGAGTGGTACAGGGAATGGCCAAGTAGTGAAATCATTCAAGGGGGAGAAGGGAGTCACAGCAAAGTGTTGGAAAAGAAATCTGTGCATCTTTCTAGGTAGAAACTATGTCCCCTGCTCTTCTCCTGTCTCCCCACTTTTGTCCATCATTTCTACACCTGTGGATTTCAGAATTGTTTACGAGGAGACACAACTGTGAGAGGCTAATCATGATATCATGCGCTGAGCTGTGTGCCCACCCAAAATTGATACATTGAAGCCCTAGCCCCTCCTACCTCAGAATGTGACTCTTCGGAGTTACAGTCTTTAAAGAGGGAATTGAATTAAAACGAGGTCATTAGGATGGGCCCCGATCCAATGGGAATGGTGTCCTTAAAGAAGAAGAGATTAGGACACAGACAACTGAGACTAGACACAGTGAAAGCGAGAACACAGCAAGGCGGCCCTCTGCAAGCCGTCGAGGGAGGTCTCAGGGGAACATAACCTACCGCCATCTTGATGGTGGACCCCCGAGCCCCTGAGCTGCGAGGGAAGAAATTCTGTTCTTCATGCCTCCCTAGTCTGCAGCACTTTGTTCTGGCAGCCCTAGAAAACGAAGACACACAGTCAGAAGTAAATTTCATAAGACAACTATGAAGCAGAGTCCCCGGCTAGAGGTTTGGAAAGTGTACAGCAAGCTTCGTGACAGCGTGTGCGTTACAGAGATGCCATCACGATTACATGTGACTGCATGTGCAAAGCGCTTAGCACATGGTAAGTACTCCACACGTTAGCTCACCCTCTTGTTTCCCCGCAGCCAAAGCTCTTCGAGGGCCGGCATCACAATCTCTTCTGCTTTTGAGATGAACTGGAAGCATTTATTCCATGTCTCTTGTACATTAACCTTTTACTTTATGGAACTGAATTGTGGGAAGTTGAAGTCCAGTTAGGGGAAAACCAGACACACAAGGGAAATGCTGAGGGAAGAATGCAAGTTTGGGCCTTGAATGCTTGCTGTGTACCAGGTACTATGTGCTGCACTTCATGTTATGTCTATCTCATTTAAATCCTCCACAGAGTTAGGAGCTGGAAGTCTTTGCCTCTTTCTTTTTTTTTTTAAAGATGTGAAAATTGATTAGCAAGAATCAACCCAAATGTGTGGGCATCAAACCCCATGTATGTGGTGACTGGTAGAGTAACACTGCCACCCCCCCCCCACCTCGTGACCTTCCTAATAACCTTGGGAAACAAAAGCAGGCCTACTGATAATATCGTTTTATATACTATTAGGAAAATACGACTCAAGAAATACAGGATCTTTCACGTACGTGCTTGATGTTAGACATTAAGTCAGTTCTTAAACCCAGTGAGGTGTTTTGGCTGTTGATCTGATAATTAGACACTTAGATCCTGTTTAGATATTCATATTCTCAGTAAGTGACTCTCAAGATGGTGTCTGTGCACCACAGGTGGCTTTGACTTTGAAGGGAGTTTTGGAATGCTACGTTTCGTACTTGTCATGGGCTTTGGTCACAATGGTGTCAGCCATTGTCTGATAGCAGTGGACCCAGCATGGGGGTCAGAAGATAGAATTCTGGCTCTGGCTCTGCCACAGACTGGCTGGATGACCTTGGGGACTTTATACCTCTTGATCCTGGGTTTCTCCTCCGCAGATAGAAGAGAGTTGTTTGATGATTTCTGAATTTGTTTAAAAAAATCTGATGCTGTGAATCAGAATCACTGAATGGCCCTGAGAGATGGGTAAGGGGCCCAGAGTCATATGGAGGCAAAGATTTGTCCCATGTCATCTCAGCAAGAAGGGAATCCCCCACCACGGGCCATGTCTCTTATGGCCAGAATTGCATGGTGCAGATATGATGAGACAGCCAAGTCCTTGTTAATGTCACGATTACAGTGACAAGTCTGCTGGGGGCCTGAAGGAACCCGATTTGTACTCCAAGTACTTGCAAGTAGAGATCCTTCATGCACTCTCTGGCCTCAGAACAGAGAGTCCTAGAACAAAGCCTGTTTTGGTCTTTTGTCTTGGCGCGGGGTGAGACCATATCTCCAGCATAAACTCCGCTGCTTGTATTGTTTGCATGCCCTCAGTAAAAAAAGGAAAACACAACCGAGTGGTTTGGTTAGTTTTGGCATGCACGACTCAGGGTGGGAAATTCCCTCCACTTCTGGCTGATCACCCAGTATTTAATTTTTAAAATAAGTGTGTCAGTTTCAAAATACCAGAAGTTCTTGTTGAAAGGTATTCACAAAGAAGTGGACATCCTGGTGTTTGGAACAAACATTCCAGCTCGTTGGCATCACAGCACTTACTGTAATATCAGCGATAAGAGGAGTGAGCACACTGCAGGGTAGGTCCCAGGGGACTCCCAGGGGAAGCCTTTCCATTTATGGTGAAGAAGTAGGGAGCTGATGTGTGAACGTGGACGGCATGTGCCTGGGGTAGCACCTCCGAGGTGTTCCGGTGTTGAGATCAGCGAGCCTCAAGGAACTGCCTTCAGTCGCGGGGTCCTGGGTCCTTGCCCATCAGTCATCCGATCTAGTTTTGAAGTCCAGTGTCTTCATCTTGAGCAGACCTTGGTCCTAGCTTTGGGAAGCTTCTGACTTGCTGGCTTGACGTCTACCTACTTGTGAGGCCTCTATGTTCTGGCTCCTAAGTTAGAGCCTATGATTTGGTACCTTGTCTGACGATGGTCAGGTCCCTGGCAACCCCCACTCGGTCCATGGACCAGCAGCATCAGCATCCGTGGGGAGTTGGCTAAAAATGCAGCATCTTGGCCTCACTCTGGATGTACCGAATCAGAACCTGCATTTTAACAGGAACCCCAGTGTGATTCATTTGCATATTTCAGTTTTCAAAGCCGTGTGCTGGAATACTTTAAATAGAGGCATACCGTCCTGCACATCCATGAGGCAGATGAGCCATTCACTGCTCCAGGATAGTTTGGTTGTAAGAAGACTTAACTCAGGAAGCTTGATGGGCAGAATCAGAACTTCACTTAGATACAGATGTAGGTATATGTATAGGTATAGATGATATAGATATAGGTATAGATATAGACCATATAGACATAAATATGGACATAGATACAGATATGGATATAGATATAGATATAGATGATATAGATAAGTATCTGCTACGTATATGCACACACATACATAAAAAAGTCATTCATGATTGCTTTTCCATATGGTTTCTGAAATAGCACAATTAAAAAGTACTAGAGAATGTCTGCTAAAAGTCTTTCTGGTAGCAGCTCCATTGGAAAAGTATTTTGCTAAAAGCAGGACAGCAAGGAACCTTCCGCACAATCAGATGACATAAACCAAATGGGAGTCCAGGGGGTCAGCCAGATGGCCAGCAACCTCTGCTTTCCTCTCTGCTTTCTTCAGGTTTCTCTGCCAACTCAAGAGCACATGTAGGACAGTCTTAAATGACCCAGGTCCTTCTGGAGTTCACAAGTGTGGCTTGCACGCAGTGGGTGGGGCCGGCTGAGACCTAGAGGCCTTGGAATTGCTCCAGGAGGAGCTGCTGAGAGGCCGGGGCTGTTTCTGAGCAAGTAATTCTGTTGCTCTCCGACAGCCTTAGCATGCTCTAAGCTGGACCTTTCATTCCTTCTTGGAAGACGAGGCCATAATTCAGTTGAAGTCATTATTTTCCAGTTCCTCTCTAATATTTATTTGAAAAGCCCTTTACTTGGCTTCCTTGATTCACTTAAATGTCATCACTTCAAAACTTTCTAAAAGTATAATACACACACACACACACACACACACACACACACACACCCCTATATATGCACACAACACCTGAGTTCAACAACACGGATGGCTTACAACTTTTTTACGCACTAAACACCCACCTGCTTGCCTTCTTCCTTTGATATTCTCTGATTTAAATTGTGGTCCTGGAAGGTTTAGGGTCCCATCGATGACCTGTACTTTCCTGCATTGAAGAAGTCTCATCTGAGGAAGTGACAGGCATAAGCCAAGGAGTCTGTATACTTTCCTGTCACATGTGGGGTTTGGAGAGAGAGCATTACCCCCCCCCCCTTTGTGGGACCCATGTTTCATTATTTGTCTATGTACAGAATTCCGATGTCATAAATTACCACCAATTTAGTGCCTTACAACAATGTGTTCTCTCCTGACTCTGAAGGTCAAAAGCCTAAAATCTGTCTCACTAGGCTAAAGTCAAAGTATCACAGGGATGGCTTCTCCTAGAGGTGCTAGTGGAGAACCATCCTCTGCCTCTTTCAACTTCTAGAGGCTTCCATCATTCCTGGGCTCACAACGGCACCCTCTGACCTCTGCTTCATCACCACATCTCTCGGATACAGACCGTCCTATCTCCCTCTCATGAAGACCCTGGTGATTACATTGGGCCTCACCAGATAGGTTAAGATAATCTACCCAACTAAAGATCATTAACTTGATCATAATCTGCAAAGTCTATTAAACCATATAAGCCAACATAGGAATCGGTTCTGGGGATTAGGATAGGGCCTCTTTCAGGGGTCATTCATTACTCTATCTACTACAGCCCAAAAGGCAAAACTACTGCAATTGCGACTCTTCAGCATCTTCGACCAGCTGAGGTGGAATTTTACTTATCACCCATAGCTTGAGCTGTGTGGAATCATACCACATAGCAATTCCCAGACACCTCAGATGGGGAGGTAGGACCACACTTTTGATAGACTTTAGAGATGTGTTTTTACTGGAATGAAGTCAATTTGAAAAAATGAGAAGGTATAAAAAAAAAAAAGAATGTGGAGGCTTAAAAGAATTTAATTACCATTATCACATCTATCTTTTACTGACCTTTTACTATGATTCAGGCACAGTGCTAGGTGCTCAGCAAGCATTATTTCATTTAATCTGCACAAACGGCTAGGGAAGCAGGCATTGGTGTTTGTGTTTTAAAGCTGAGAGAAGTGAGTTGTACAAATATTATGGGATATTTGTACAGCTTCTGTCCTCGGTAGGTGCCCAGGGACCACTACTTGTCAGTAGAGGTGGTTTTTAATGACTAGAGTTACCTTTTCTAAGTATATTTAATATATTATTATATTTTTATTTTCTGAATGTGGTTTTTAAATATTTAATAGTATTTATATTATATTTTCTGAATGTGGTTTTTAATGACTAGAGTTACCTTCTCTAAGTATATTTATATATATTATTATATTTATAGACTTCCAAGAAACTCTGCTGTTGGTAAATTTGGCCTAACCCTAGAGCATCAGCAGAATGAGTCCAGACATCATGAGAGAGGACAGGGTTTATTTTGCTGGCTGGCGTATTATTCATTACTTTGCTTTCCCCACTCAGTTGGCCAACAGCCTATTGGGTCTGCTTGACTTTGATCAGAACAGAAACTGTAGAGCATCCCACTGGTTAGAATTCAAGAGACTGTTTTAGAATACATTCATATTTGATTAACGTTTATTGAATGGCTGTCATGGGTGGTGGGTTCAGCTGGGTTCCTGGAACATAGCTCCATAAGAGTTGGAGATGCACCTGCTACATCAGTTTAGAGGGCAACTTGCTTCAAGTGAAAAGAGAACTTCATGGTCTGGCTACTTCCATTTTTCTCTGACCTGCAGGAGAAGAACCAAATGACTGGCCCTCAACCTGGCTTTAGTATGGTCTCCTCTTATTGTCCAGCCTATAGAAGTTCAATTTCAAAATATGTGTTTGTTTATTGTCAGCCTATACCCACCTGTCACAGATTTTTGTGTGTTCCAATGAGAAAATAAAACAAAAGTGTCATAAAGGAATTTAAGCTTATTTCAGCCAATTATGACATTTGTTAGCCTATACCCGACTGGCGGTGAGCTGCAGCTAGCATGATCTGACTCTGAAGAACCAAGGATATGTATATCATTCCAGGTCCCTGTTAGGAGCTTTAGTAATATCAAGATCATTCCTTGAAACTGGCCTTGGTAGTGCTGTTTACATGGTGAAAATATGCAAACACTGCAGATCAAGACTCTCCTGGGGCACCTGAGGGGCTCAGTCGGTTAAGTGTCCGACTTCGGCTCAGGTCATGATCTCACAGTTTGTGGGTTTGAGCCCAGCATCAGGCTCTGTGCTATACGCTTGCTCAGAGCCTGGAGCCTGTTTCGGATTCTGTGTCTCCTTCTCTCTCTGTCCCTCCCCTGCTCACGCTCTGTCTTACTCTGTCTCTCAAAAATAAATAAATGTAAAAAAAAGTTTAAAAAAACCAAAAGACTCTCTTCTTCTTCCTCCTCCTCCTCCTCCTCTACTTCTCCTTCTCCTTCTCCTCCTCCTCCTCCTCCTTCTGCTTCTCCTCCTCCTCCTCCTCCTCCTCCTTCTTCTTCTTCTTCTTCTTCTCATTCTCTTTCTTCTTGTTCTTCTTGTTCTTGTTCTTCTTTTCCTCCTCCTCCTCCTCCTCCTTCTTCTTTTCTGAAGAGCCAGTTTGTCAGCATAACACTGTCTCCAACATACACATTGTGTGTGTCAATCACAGTCAATTACAATAAGTAATCACTTAGATAAAGAAATAATAATGTTTGTCAGCATTAATAGGTTAATAGTGTTTAAAGAGTGATATTTTAAATTCATAGATCTGATGCTATCCATCAGCCAGGATACTTTTCCATTTGCCAGATAGGAAAACAGAATTGATCCTGAGCAAGGAGACCTCTGTATCCTCCTCAAGGCATGAGGCAAGCTGGATCTTCTTGGAGATTATCTCTCTGTGCTCTTCCTCAAAGTTTCAGCTCTCGGGATTCAAAGGCAGTGGATATCTGCAGGGATGGGGTCTTTAAGGCTCCACTGTGGTAGGAACAGGGGAGGCAGAGTGGGAGAATAAATCCGGGATGAGTGGGGTTTGGTGGACATGTCAAGACAGCCTCTGCCTACCTAGACTTGCAACAATTAACAAGAATATCAACCTCTGTTTTCCACAAGGCCTTTATTAGTTCCAAATCACTCTCTAATGTTAGGCACGGAGATCCTAGGCACAGGGCTGGGGTCCACCACCGGACATTATGGGGTTCTCAGTCACAGAAACTCCTATGACACATGGGTGGACATGGTCTCAGGAAAAATCCAAGGCAGAGGAAGTGTTTGCATTGTGCCAGTGTTGTTCAGGAAATCCCCCTTCCATGGCTAACCATACCAAATGGATTAATTTGTTTTAAAAATTTACATAAGCAGAAAATCTATCACAAAACAGTCTGTAGGAGGGTAGGCTTTTTGTAATTAGCATCCAGAGAACATATGAATGTTCCCTCTGTCAACATTCCCCTGCTCTGCACTTCCTGCACGGCTTGCTGGCCTCAGCCCCACACTGGGCCTGTTGAAGCATGAAGCTGGGGAGGTCAAGCATTTCATATGGACTAAATCACAGATGTCACTTTCCTTCTTCCAGCCCACAAGCCACTGAACCATGTAGGGCGAAGGTTAGAATTATAGTTCTTGGCGATTACTCTGTGTTCCCGGGAGCAGTCTTCTCTCCCCGTGTCCTCTCGGCCTCCACATGTCACCCCCCAACCCTGCCCCATCTTATAATAATTCCTGCAAAAATAAACAAACGGGAAAGATAGTGTAATTAATAGTTTACATATGAACTCTGGTATGTTGTAAAAGCCAAGTCCTTGTGTCCAACAACCCAAGGTGAATCTGGTTGTGTGTATTTGATGTAGTAGCAGCTGGACCTGTGGTTTCAGATTCTAGGGGGCTTCACAGCAACGGTTGTAGATTAGGGTAGCAAGTATTTCCAGCCATTTTGCTTTCCTCCCACTCCTTCTCCTACAAACTTCTTAGGCATTTCTCTGAGGCATAAAGTGGTTAAGAGTAACCTTCTTTACGATCCCTCCCAGGCCCCTAGAAAGAGTTTTTGAGGCTTGACAAGGGTGAGTCTGACAGCAGAACACATCATGAAATAGAGTCAAGGTCAGGGGCAGAAAGACCACTAAGGATTACCATGTCATGAGACATGGGCTAGATTGTGATAACACTGGGCCTAGAGAGAGAGAGAGAGAATGAAAGGCAAAACGGAAGGGATGCCGTTATTGATTGGACTTAGGGATTCAAGTATAAGAAAGAGTCAAATATGAGTCTAAGGGCTTGTGTCTGAGCCATGGGAGAATGGGGATACCATTGACAGAGGTGAGGAGGAATAAAATGAGATCAGTCCTGGTGCAATGAATATGTAGGGGAAACATTTGGATCATACCAATATTGCTAAACATGGATTTTCTGGTACCAACCCATGGATCAATATCACAGTTACCTTCATGAAAAGAAATGCTAACTAAGCATGGGCCCATCCAATGCAATTGTGCTGAGGGCTGAAGGGAGCAAACTAAAAAGCGTTTGTGATTCCCTCCACCCTGACCCCAGTGCAGAGTCTTATTGTCCATGACAGGTTACTATTGCTGTACATTAATGGCCTTTTGGGACAGAGCAAGATTTCTGGTAGCCACCCAAATAAGACTCTTCAGTAGCTGAGGGAGACCACCTGGAAAGTTTCAAGTCCTTCACTTGGGAATTGAGCCAGTTGAGCATCTTGTAGGCTAGACACCAGGTTTAGCCCTGCAGGGACAGAGTAAATGAGAGAGGTCCAGACCCTCTACTATAACCACCCTCAAGGGTCCTTTAAGACTATGCTCAGGGCACCTGAGTGGCTCAGTCAGTTAGGCATCCAACTTCAGCTCTGGTCATGATCTCACATTCTGTGAGTTCAAGCCCCATGTCGGGCTCTGTGCTGACAGCTCAGAGCCCGGAGCCTGCTTCAGATTCTATGTCTCCCCTTTTCTGTCCCTCCACCACTTATGTTTTGCCTCTCTCTCTTTCAAAAATAAACAAACATTAAACAATTAAAAAAAAAAAAGACTATGCTCTCCATATATTGTGCATTAGTCTGTTCGAATGGACTAATGGAACAAAGTACCACAGACTGGGTGGCTTACAAACAAATTTATTTCTTCACAGTTGTGGAGGTCAAAGTGTCAGCAGGGCTAGTTCCTCCTGAGACTTCTTTCCTTGGCTTGCAAAAGGCTGTCTTCTCCCTATGTCCTCACATGGTCTTCTGTGTGTGTCTGTACCCTAATCTCTTCCTCTTATAAGGCCACCGCTCCTACTGGATTAGGCCCACCCATATGACCTCATTTTACCTGAAATACTCCTTTAAAGCCCCATCTCCAAATATAGTCATATTTTAGGGATTAGGACTTCAATATATGTTTTAGAGGGGGCACAATTCAGCCTGTAACAGGTTGCTCCCTGTCGTGTAACCAACAGCACCAGCCCACCCTCAATCCCAGGGAAGGCCATCTCATGAGCATGGAGACAGCAACATGTCTGAGCTAGCTATAAAGATCTTCTGACCAAAAAGAAAACCTCTCTGCAGCATGGACAGGCCTGTTGCTCTGCATAGCTATCTCTGTCTCTTGTCTCTTGAAATTTGTGGTTGCCATGGGGCTTTTGTTCCCACAAAAGGAACGATTGATAAGAGATGGTCCTGTAACTGACTTCAAGTAGGCCAGGACGCCTAAACTTCGGGTCTTGTTTCCAGCTCAGGGGACAGCTGGAGGAATTCTTCCTACTTCCATGTAGGGTCTTCAGGGTTTGTTTGTTTGTTTGTTTGTTTGTTTGTTTAATCCACTTCCAGGTCCCTGAAGTATTGCCCTTCCCTATCCATCATTGACATACTACTTGCTCTTTTTGTCCTCGACAACCATGATTCCCTGCTATTCATTATAATACGAGAAAAAAATTTCAAGCTTGACTCAAAGATCCAACTTTTATAAGCTATTTCCAGTTCTATTTAGCATGACTGCAACATCCTGCTATAAGGAGTCTCCCAGTCTTTGTTCAGAGAGTCTACTTGTCAACTGTCTTCCCGGTGTTGCAGCTACCCAGACTAAAACTCAGTGACTCCTTAGGGCTCATGGAATTTCCCCAAACACAGCTCAGCTCTCCTCTGATCATATTTCCTATGCTCACCTCCTTTTTACCAAACTCGCTATAAAGCTTTCTCATTTTTCTTTAAGCTCACAGTTCTTTGGAAACTTTCTAAATATCTTTACAATTCTTTCCTACAAGTACTGGGGAGTTCTCAGCTCACCTGAACAGCATGGAATTCAAATTCATGGTTCCATGATTCAGACAAAAAGCAGCACAAGATCATTTTATCGAAATTAGACAAAATTACTCTAGCCCTTAACAGAATACATCTGGTTGTGAATACATCTATGATTGGAGAAGCGTGGGCCCACACATGCTTGTGGGAGAATGTGTATACATGAGAATCCTTTTCTTCTAGAAAGATGAGTCCCATGAGCTTACTAGATATTTTTATTTGTTTTCAAATTCCAATACCCATGCCTGAATTGCTGACAAAAACAGATCTTTTCCAGGAGGGCTGGCAACAGTGTTTAAAGTCCATAAAAATCAGACAATAGGTTGTTAACATTGAAGCCAAGTGGTAAAAAGTTGACAGAGTCCAAGGTTAGGCTAAGAAGTCATTTCAAGCCCTTGTTGCAAAGCCAGTATGGGATGCTGCAGAAGACCTGGCTTGGTGTTAATGCTATTTTTATGAAACTATTTTATAACTTGATTATTTAAAAGGAAGAAAAAGTTATTTCCTAGTACAGTGGAGAGTGCCTTAATGTGGCACTTTACACTAACTTAAGTCCAGGCTGAGATTTCCTTTTCTTACGTTTTGTAATTAGGAAAACTCTTGGCACGTTGGCTTCCCCGGAGGCAGACTGTGAGATGGGGATTTGGCTGCAGGGATTTGGCTGGGGAGCCTTCTCAGAACCAATAGGAAAAGAAGTCTCTACAGGGTCCCAGCTGCTCCCAAGGGTGAGAGAGACTGTAAAGCAGGAATGGCCCTTCAGAGATGGCCTGAGTTCAGGAGAGGGACCAGGCATTTACAGACTGCATTGACTATCAGTTGGATGTGGTAAATATCTATTCAGAATTTAGTGTTTGGGCTCAACACCTAACTCTCTTTCCTTTCCTTTCTTCCTTTAAACCTATCTATTCTGTGCTCTTTTTTTTCACTGAATAAGAGCATAAAAGAAAGGGAGTTGTTGAAGGTGATTCCTAGATTTTCCTTTGGGAAGGTGGGCATGTGCTACGGAGGAAGACAAGGAACTCAAACCTGGCCATGTTGATATTGAGGGCCCTTGGGATAGCCAGGTGGAGATGGATTGTAGGCACAAAACCGAGAGGTTCTGGGCTGGAGATACTGATTGGGGAACATCAGCCGTACGACTGGGTATGACACTGTAGAAGCATGAGAGGAAAAGATAGCGAAGAATGTTCAAAAAACATTTTCTTCATTAAATCAAATTTAACTTTCCCTGTGCCTGAGATGGTGTTCCCCTTCCCATCACTTCCTCCAGGGCTTTCATTCCTGTCCTCCGATTTGACCCTTGCCATGAATGTCCTACTTCTATTATGGATTTCTTTTCTCCTCAAGTCATGTGAGCTCTATGGTTGTATGAGTCTCAATGCTTGGTGGGCCAACATTAATGCCCTCATAAGTTTTTTCCTTTCTTGTGCCTCAGTTTCTCTCAGCATTCACCAAGTATGCCCATTGTCGCTCAGCAAGAGAAGATGGTGGGAAAGCGTGGAATTTGGGAGGCCTGGCAAGAGTGAGGTGGGGTCCCAGTAGAAGATTTTGGAGAGCTCTATCAGATGACAGGATGGGACTCAGATACAGAGGGAAAGAGAAGCTCATTGACCTGAGGTGCATGGTGGACTCCAGATGAGGAAGTTGTATAGAGCTGTGGGGACATTCACGGTGGGGGGAGGATTCATGACTAAGGTGATCTCAGGGCTCAGTGGCTTCCCAGGTTAGACCAAAATAGGGGGTGATTTGATTATCAGCCCTGCCAGGTGGGGAGTGGGTGGGCAGAGAGGGGGGAGGAGGGGAAGGATGTGAGGAGGAAGACTGAGCTTGCTAGAAACATCCTGTTAGGAACATTCTGGAACTTGGGGCAAGTCAGACAGGTGGCCAGTCGGGAGAAGAAGGGGTATTGCAGGGGAAGTACTGGCTTCCTTTCTTGCAACGGATGCTGTTGCTTCTGCTTCTTTCACAGCCCCATCTGCTGCTGTGGGAACCAGGGTTTCCTCCGGCAGTTCAGCCTTTGGAGAAGAGGTAAGGACCCCTCGGTAACCACAGACCCCTGGGCCCCAAGGGTGGATCTCAAACTCCCCTTTTTGCAAGAATATGGACCAGTTACCCAGAGCCTGAGCCTAATGACATTTCAATGACCCTATTGGGTTTTGTATTGTGGCCCCTCAAAGATATGCTCCTGGAACCTCAGCATGTGACCTTATTTGGAATAAGAGTCTTTAAGAAATTAAGGTAATGTAGTCAAAGTAAGGAGCCCAAATTGAGATCATGCTCATTTAGGGTGGTTCCTAAATCCAATGAAGAGAGTCATTCTAAATGGTAGAAAAGGAAAAGACATAGAGTCAGAGACAGGGAACAGCATGTGGCAATGGAGGCAGAGATTGGAACAAAACATTTACAAACGAGGAATACCAAGGATTACTGGAAGTCACCAGAAGCAGGGAGAGAGGCATGGAACAGATTATCCCCTGGAGCTTCCAAAAGCAACCAAGCCTACCCGACATTCTGATTTTGAACATTTGGCCTCCAGAAGTGTGAGAGAAATAAACCTCTGCTTAAGCTACCCAGTTTGTGGTAATTTGTTGCAGAACTCCCTGGAAGCCAATGCAGGGCTGTATCTGAGAACTCCTGGTCATCCATTGCTCTGTGTTCCTTTTGGCGTAGTTAATGGGGGAGGGTACTTTGACCCCAACTCTAACACTTGTTCCTAGTTACTATAGGTCTTATTAGTTGACCCTTACTGTCTGTGGCACAGCTCTAGGAAGACTTACAAAAATAAGTATTCTGTCGACTGACCCTAATACCCCACGATTGGTGGGCTCTCAGAGGGCATGCCTCTCTTGGCATGCCTGCAACAATGAACAAAGATACAAATTACAGGGTTCAAAGTGTTCTCACATATACTATTCTTCAGAGCAACTTAAAGAGGAGAGAATCCAAGGACAGTCACCTGTTCCATCCAGGAGAAAAATAGAAGCTCAGAGAACCCAGGACTATTAGATTTGTTCCATTATTTGCTAATCCATTTGTGATGGAATCAGAGGGGATCGGGTTATTTGTTTCTCTTGCATCAGGCAGGAATGTATTTGGTAAAAAGCACCAGAAATATTGACCAGTGGTGGCTTCGAGAAATAACGATTTGTTTATCTCATCAAATAATAGTCTGGAGAGACCAGTCCAGGGTTGATGGGTAGCCTACCCATGTCACGTGTCCCCAAGACTGGGACATTCTGTCCCTAATGTGTCTTAGCACATAAGACCCTTCCCCAAACTTACCCTCTCTTGTTTTGTAAGGCAGCAGATGATCTTCAGGCTGTCCAGTAAGGAGAATGGGAAGGGAGAAGAAAAGAAGGTGAAGGGGGACCATAGAATGAAGAGCCTCCTGTTAGAAAGGCTGTGCCCTTTGGTTTTAGAAGAGACCTCCTCCTCAGTAATGTCACCAGCCAGACCTGTGTCACATGAGATTGTTTCCCTAAGGAGGCAAGGTGGAGAGGGAGGGAGGGATTTTTTATCAATAGTTAGCCACCTGGCTTATTCCCAAGCCTTGGGCTGAATATAGAAAGGAAATGCTTCCTGGCCTAGAATATCAGGGGAGGCCACCTGGCTTGGGATTAAGAGTGAAAAACTCAACATAGCCAGCATTTCCAGATCTTTTTGGCCTCTGAACTCTGCTTGGGTTAGTACTTGATGAATTCGTTCCTTTCTCTTTCACCGGTGAAGCCTCAGGGAGAGCTGGTTACTATGAATGTTAATTAGTAATAGTCACAGAATCAATCAATAATAACGACAGGGATACAATCATCAATGTGCACCTGGTTATTGGACTCTTTTTCTTAATCTTTAGCAACGCCATGTGTGGGATCAAAACCAAGGCAATAAGTATGTTGTTGCCATTCATGTGAAATGTTTGAACTTTGGTCCTTTCATAGTCTCCAAAAGAAATTAATTAAATAGTAAAAAAGAAGTGCAAGAACAGCAAATATTTTTGATACGTTGTTTAGAAATTAATATCTTCTGTCCTTGGCTCATTAGAATAACAAACAACAAACGGCAATAGGAAAACTATTGTGTTTCCACCCAATATGGCAATTTAGTTTGCTATGTAAAGGTCAGAGGCCCAACTGAAGTGCTAAAGAAAGTCTGTGCTCCAAAAATAACAGCAGATCTTTCTGGAGACCCACAGGAACATGTGGAGGAAGCCATGTTTGGGTACAGGGTTCTCTTGCTCTCAGTCATGAGAGAGAAAAGTTCAGGATGAAAAGTTATGCGATGTGGTTGCGGATCTCGATTCTTTCCTTCAGAGAGAGACCATTTCTTTGCCTGTGAACAAAAGTGGATTTGCTAGGAAGTCCATGAAGCTCAGGCTTTAGGACCCCCTCACTTACAGGGGCCCCCTTTCTGCTGAGGGCCCAAGCAATATGTTCATAAGACACAGGTCTTTGCCAATTTTTAGAAGGAATCTTTCCAAATTCTTCTTTTTTAAAGAATGTTTAACAAATTCTCTAAACTCCAGGGCCCAGAAAACCTGGATCTACCCTTGTCTCTGGGATGACATTGCTGACAAATATGTCCTGAGAGGCCACAAACATTTGTCTTCTCTCCTCCTTACACTTTTGGCCCCTGACATATGGCATTTCTCTCCTTCATAGGCCTGAAGCTCACTGGGCCAAGGTGGATTGGCAGTTAGTCCTCTACGGTCAAATTGGGATGCTTTCTGGCCAGAGGGGCACGCCTCGACAGCGGCCTTAGGGAGAGTGTTGACGGAGAGAAACCAGGTAGAGGAGGCCGGCACCACTGAATTATCAGAAACCAGCCCAAATGCATATGTTTTCATGTGAATGAAGTCTCTCTGGGAAAAATTCTTTGAACCTCCAGGCTGGGAGTGGGGTATCTTATGCATGTGCCCTTTCATGTTACTCGTGTCAGAAGACCTGGTACATGATATTGGTGGTATCTGCTTCTAAGTTTTATGTCCTGAGCCGGGCTATGAGCTCTGTGAGGGCATTTATCTTTTGTCTTCTCTGTGCTCAGGACTAGTTGTTCAGCAAAGTGACTGGTAAACAGTGGGTCCTAAAAGTATTTGGTAAGTGCTCTCTCTCTCTCTCTCTCTCTCTCTCTCTCTCTCTGTTCTCAAATAGGTGGTTTGTAACAAAGGTTGGCAGTACAACCAACACCTCTCTGGTGAGGCTGTTATAACAGGCACCTCCTTGTACATAGTCCTTCCTAGCGTGTAAGGTAGTCATCAGCCTTTTGAGTAGTTGTTCTAAGCAATTACTTGTGATTTTAAGGAAAATCAGAGAAGGGTTCCTGCTCTCAACCATTATCTCCCCATCAGAGCTATCTTCACTGGTTATCTCTCCATCAGATCTGTCTTCCTTTGGGTATGATAGTTTTTCAGATTTGGGTCCACCTTTTAAAATGTAAGCATTCTACCTTAGTTCTCAATCAAGGCCTTCATGGGATATTTAAAGGCCACCAGACACCGGGAAGATTAAGGACTTAGAGGAGGGAAGGGAGCAGCAAAGGTAAATGCCTCTTCCATGAATGTACAGGGTCAGTGTCCACTAAGCTTTGGAGGGCCCATGCTCATAGCCCCAAAACACCCAGTTCTGGCAGAGCAGCCTTCAGTCAGTCCCACCTGCCTGAGATTGGGCTTTTGGTTGGAAAAAGCCTAGTGAAGGTTTGGCTTTTCTCGTAGATGTAGCTGGAGGTGACAGCTTGGTCACCATTTAATATGCACAATACTATGTGTCTCTTTAAGAAAACCCAACTCAGGAACACGGGGGGTGGGGGACGCTGCTGTCCCCTGCCCAGTGAGAGTCTCTGGCAAAGATCGGTCATTCAGCCAGTATTTGTTGAGCATCTATTAGGCACGAGACATATTATACTAGGTGCTAGAGAATCACTCTGTAAATCGCTTACTCTGGGTCTTAGTTCACAGGATACCTTGGAATCAGCTCACACCAGCCAGCGCTGGGAAATTGCTGACAAGCCAGAAGTCAGAAGGGGCTAATGTGTGAGCAGAGGAAGTTTGTGTGTGGCCACTCACCTCCCATACAGTCCGCACTTAGTGACTTTGTAGCCAAGCTTTGGAAAAGCTGGGCAAGCATCCCGTTACCTTGGTGTCTTCGAGTTTCTTTGATCAGGGCTGTGTTCTCCATGCCTGCGCATGTCTGGTCTTATCCTCTGCTCACAGAGCATGATTGTGATGGAAGAGGAATCCCAGGAAACTCTGAACAACAGCTCATAAAATCAATAACGTGGGCTTATTACTCTATTTTGGGTGCATATACACCCTATTTTTATTTCTGTTAAATTGAATCAACACCACTTTTTATGAGGATTAAATGAGACCTTTGGCTTTAAGCCCTCGACCTATTGTAAGCTCTGAGAGAACAAAACCGATAATATAATTAATAATTGTATTTGGTTTAAATACTAATGATACAAATTGCAATATACCCAAGGGAGGGTATAGCGAAGGAGCGGCCGGGAATTTCTGAATTGGGGGAAGAATGTGTTGATGGGGCCAGATATGACCGGCTTGCCTGTTTCAGGGATTTCCAGGGGTACAGAAATAAGCTGGCTCCTGAGTGACCCACATACAGGCCATTGTTTTATTTAAGGTGTGAGCAGTTTGAATGGGAGAAAGAATTCTTTTTCACATTCCGGGAAAACTGGAATACAGCAGCAGATCCTGATTGTCTGGACAAAGCCCGCCCTCTTATCCATTCTGAACACTCCAGACCCCACCCCAGGGAGGACTATCTTCTGAAATCGCTTTTGTTGCCGAGAACAAGCTGGAGAGCGCCATCATTCTCTGCCCACCCTGGCTGCCAGCCCGGGTCTGGAGAGCAGTGAACTACAGAAATGCCAAGCAGATGCAGGACCCGGAGGGGTTTCCGAGGGCCTTGGTAAATTCGAGAAATGTCAGGCTCGTCTACAGGTTCAGGCAGGAGGCAGACGGAGCCCCTCCACAGACTGGTGTCTGCTTTGCCCGGCAGGCAGGGCCGCCACACGGTGACCTGCCTGTCACTGGCTGACACTCCCTCAGAGCCCTGACCCTCAGCAAGGGGGCATGAAGGGCAGGGCCAGCTGGGCCACCAAGGCCTCTGGCCATCACAAGAGCCTGTCCGGACTCGAGGGCTTTGGCCTGAGTGTGTGAGAATGAGGGCTGTGGCTTTGAAACTCGTCTGCCTTTGGCTGTTACGATGATTAATTCCGGCACCCCTGGGCTTTTGTGTCAAATACATGGTCATAAACACTGAATATTTTCATTTTTCAAAGTTTATTTACTTATCTTGAGAGCGACGGAGAAAGCACAAGCAGGGGAGGGACAGAAAGGGAAAGAGAAAGAATCCCAAGCAGGCTCCATACTGTCAGTACAGAGCCTGACACGGGGTTCGATCCCATGAACCAACAGATCATGACCTGAGCCAAAATCAAGAGTCAGACACTCCAGAGACTGAGCCACCCAGGCACCGCAAGAATATATTTAGTTAAAACCTAACCCTGTGGGATGCGTGTGGGGCTCAGTCGGTTCAGCGTCTGACTTTGGCTCGGGTCATGATCTCCTGGCTTATGGGTTCGAGCCCCACATTAGGCACTCCACTGTCAGTGCAGAAGCCATTTTGGATCCTCTTTACCTCTCTCTCTGCCCCACCCCCACTCGCGTTCTCTCTCTCAATAATACATTTTAAAAAAACATTTAAAAAAACCCCAACCTAACCTGTGCCTTTATTAAAAATGAAGATGAGAAGAGAAGAAAAGGGTGAGGAAACCCCATTTTTCCCTTGACTCTTTGTAACAGCTCCCCTCTGTGGGGGAGAAGTGCTGGCCGGTCTGGACAACTCGTGAGCATAGTATGCTGGGGTTACTGATCTGCCCACCGTGCTGCCTCATTTCTTTCTTCCCTCAACCTGTACCTATTAATTGCCAACTGTATGCCAGGCACCATCGTTGCTCTCAGAGAACTGGCAGCCTGGGCTTGTTGTTTCCATTATACTTGGCATCTTGTGTGTCCTGATTCTTCCAGTGACACTCCCAATGCCTCATTTCCCCCCTTTCTTTTTAATATAATTGGAAGGTGGATTATTGAAAAAACCATGACTGGTTTTCCCAAGTGGAGGTAAGCTGATTATCACGAAAGTTTCTACAGAACAGTTCCCAAAAATAACCTGAACAAAGACGCTGTGGCTGGAATGGTTGCCTTCCGTGTGACTCCCTTGAAGGACACCATGTATTCGGAGCCAGGAATGGTGGTGCATTTGTGAACAAACAAAACAAAAGCCGGACCTCATGATCTTGTTAGTCACACCTTGCACAGGTGGTGCCGCACAGAAGGACTGTTAGGTTGAACTAGAAACTTAGGTTGTGGGGCAATTTTCCATCGATGACAGACTGATCATTAACCAGTGCTAAGAAATCTTTTGTAATCGTATTGTTATATCGGGGTTGGTTTATGTTCAGTGTACTTAGCTGATGTCTTTGGTGTGCTCTTTCCTTGATAAGTGACAGGCTGGGAACAGAAACAGTCCATCCACCTTATTTATTTATTTATTTACTTACTTATTTATGAGAGAGAAAGAGAGAGCAAGGGAGGGGCAGATAGAGGGAAAGAGAGAATCTCAACAACATAGAACTCAGCATGGGGTTCGATCCCATGATCTGTGAGATCATGACCTGAGCAGAAATCGAGAGTTGAGCCCCTAACTGACTGAGTCACCCAGGCTTCCCTTTCAAATCTCTTGTTGTCTTCAGCATTAAGTGCAGTGTCTGGCAACAAGGTGAAAACCAACATTTTTCAGGGAATGAATGAAGCAAACGTGAAGGAGAGATAATGCCTATTTGGCTACCTATTCTGAGACATTTTGAAAATAATATATTTATTTTTGTTTTTAGACATTAAATTGAAGTCGTAATTCAAATGAACTTGAGGAAACTTTAGGAGAGAGGAAGAGAAATAAGAAAATAAAGACTCTCTGTAAAGCAGTCCCTTCCACTGTTTTCTAGGTTTCTCTGAGATGTGTGTGTGTGTGTGTGTGTGTGTGTGTGTGTGTGTCCCTGTGTGCCCATGTGCACATTTTTCTTGGGTCTCAGGCTGAGTTCCAGAGGGATTGACCCAGTTAGATGAGAGAGGTTTGCTGGATGCTGGTTTGCATAGGGGACAAAATAGATGTGGGCTCAGAACTGATTAGAAGGATGGGCATGGGTGTGTGTTTTACTCACTACAGGATTGGCAGTTGTGGGAGACAGGAGACCCTAGGAAAAGACTATGGAGCTGTCTGCTGTGCTGGTGAAGACTTTTTCTACCCATGAAGTTTCCCTGTCTCCTTTCACACTGTCACAGGGGCCCCGGAGAGCTCTGAGAAGTCCAGCAAAGAGAGCTGAGGAACAGCCCGGTAGGAAGATGGGGCTGCATTTACCAGAAAGGTCTGACTAGCTAAATGCCTTCAATGTTAAGACATGAACCAGAGTTTCCAGAAAATTCTGGATGCTGTTACTGCCACATTTCACTTGGGAAATTACAGGACGTTCAGGTGACCACCTAAGCCAACCATGGAGAGTCTCAGTTTCAGCTCTGCCCCCTAGCTTTTATGGTTTGATGTCCTCCTAGTCCCCACAATGGTAACCTTGGGCAAGTTGCTTCGCCTATTAGGTCTCAGCTTTGTTATCTGTGAAATGGGGCTTACAATCAATATTCTTTGAGCCCCCCTCCAACTCTTCCTCAGCATCTACCTCTCATTCTGCACGCAACTGTCCTAGACGCCCTCAGCTGACCATCTAAAATTCTCCCCTGGGTCCTCGGTCAAAGGGAGAGTTGCCAAAAGCTTGGAGGTCTGCCACCCCCACAAAGAATGAAAATAGCATGTTGTTTGGAAAGAAAGAGAGGAGGAGGAGAGCCATTAAAGCTAATTATGGAAATAACAAGTTAGAAAGATACCCTAAGAGGAGAAAAATCCAGGCCTCATTGCCTTGTGGCTGAGGAAGTTGTTCTGGTTTGAAAGTCCAGCTTCCCTAGAGAGGTTTGGGTGGGGGAAGATGAGGGTCAGAGGGTGGCCAAGAGTTTGTCATCATAAGCCACAATGGTATCACCAACTGTTTGGAGAACTGGAGATCTGGGTAGAATAATATTTATAAAGCAAGCTGGGTGAACCCCATGATGGCAGCCTCATTCCTCCTAAACCACGCCACTTCTAGAATTCCCTTTTCTCCAAATATAAGGGAAGAGAGCTGGTCTTTATTTGTCATCAATGAATTAAAAATACATTAACCATGACTTGCTAGAGCACACTGAGCCCTGGCAATCAGTTCACTGAAGTCTTACTGCTGCATAGACTCCAAATGATATCTTAGGAATGGGAGAGCATCCAGAATTTTCTGGATACTCTGGCTCATGTCTTAACATAGAAGGCATTTAGCTAGTCAGACCTTTCTGGTAAATGCAGCCCCGTCTCTCTGGACTTACTTGTAGAAACATCTCTTGAAAGAAAAGGAGCTGTAGAGATGAAGTGAACACAGATGAGGCAACCCCGTGCTGCTACAGCACACAATTCCTCTACTGCCGGTCCTGGGCATCTCTGGGAAGCCCCTAGGCCTTGGTAAAGTCCAGTTTGAAAATCACTTGTGTAGTCCAAACTTCTTATCCACTCAAAAAGCATATATGGAGCACCAGCAGTGTGCCACGTTTGGGGGCTTGAAAGAAAAAGTAAATATGGAAAGTCAGCCATTCTAATTGCTGTCTCCTTTAACTATGCTCCCGTGTTTGCAGGTTGCTTCCGAAAGTGGTGGGCCCTCCATGGATGAATGTGAGAGCAGGTGTTTTGCACTATCCACCTTCCTTTGTGAATCTGGCTGAGCTTCTTGGCTGCTGCCTTCAGAGGTATAACGAACCTCAACCCTCCCTCATGCCCATCCTCACAGAAGGCTTCTTCATATCCACTGCCATCGCATTTCTAATGGTGGGTCAATCTGTCTGGGTCTTTTCTCATCTGTTCGTGACTGGGTAGCCTTATTGGAAACTGTGAATTGAAAGTTCCTGTTCAAGGTGCTGTGTGACCAGCAAGCTGTGAAAAAGTAAAGGCACCTTTCGTCCCCAGTACTTAGCTGCTTCTGATAACCCAGGAAATGGATTTTTTAATTTTTATTATTTTTAAAGCTTATTTATTCATTTTTGAGAGAGAGAGAAAGCACGAGTGTGGGAAGGGCAGAGAGAGAGAGCGAGAGAGTGAGAGCGAGAGCAAGAGCGAGAGAGAGAGAATCCCAAGCAGGCTGCACACTGTCAGCATGGAACTTGATGTGGGGGGTTCAGACCCATGAACTGTGGGACCATGAACTGAGCTAAAGTCGGATGCTTAACTGACTGAGCCACCCAGGTGCCTCCAGATTCTGTATTTTTAAAACTGATTTCAAAGATGAATTAAACTGCCAGCTTTACCCTATTAATGAGCCTGATGGAATGTTGTTTCTGGGGACACTCTAAGCCCAGCATGGCTTCTGGTCCTATGAGGCTATGACGCTGAGTCCCAAGGCAGGTGAAAATGAAGAGTTCCCTGCAACGGGGCTTGGGGCTATTTGTTCTAAGACAAGTGAGGAAGTGTCCTGAGATTTTAGAGCCTCGGAGGAGACAGATGACCCCAAATAGGGATAATCTAGGAGACCAGGACCCAAGGGTGGTCTGGGTCATTGCTGGCCTGCCTCTGAGATCTTCCTTTCCATGCTCACTCCCCACTGCCCCCTTCCTTCATCAGCTTTTATGAGGAGTATTGCCTAAACCTCCTAACCCACTTCCCTGACTCTTCATCCTGCTGTTGACAAAGTTATCCTGCAGCAACAAAAATCTCAACAAATCCATAAGTTAATAATGATTCTTGTGGGGGACAGACGGGGAGGGAGAGAGAGAGAGATGGAGGAAGAGAGGGAGGGGGGAAAGAGAATCCCTTTGTGCTACTGCAACATTGCCTATGCAATAAAGCTAAAATTTCTCAGCAGGTGCTCAGTGTCTTTCAAAATCTGACTCACTTCCTAAATGCCAACCACATGAGATCTGCTGTCTCCTGAACACCCCCTTCTCTTTCTTCTGTTGTTGTCCATGATCTACCCTTGGCTTATTATGCCTTTCCTGCTTCCTCAGTGAACCCCTCCTTATCTTTCTAGACTCAGCACAAATCTTTCTCCAAGCAGAGTTAGTCATTCCTTTATCTGTGTTTCTGCATATGGCACATGTACCCCTTCATATCAAACATTTGTATTCTAATCATCTCTGTCTCTGCCCATCTTATTCAAGAGCAGAAGTGCCATAAGTCAAAGGCAGTGTTCTATAAAACTGCATGCACAGAGCCTAGAATATGGTAGATACTCACCAAAGAATATTTTTGTCAAATAGACAAATGGTCGCCATAGTATGGAAACCAGAAGAGATATTGTCAGGAATTCTTGCTATGAAAACAAATAATAAACTAGAGAATCATGTTTGACCTTTTTCAGAGCTTGGCTTCTGAAGTAGGATTTAGAAAGTATGTGAACAAAGCACAGAAGGAGCCCATGAAACCTGAACATGGTTGTACCACACATTGGGTTCAATGCTATGTGTGTATATGTGTGCCCATGTGTACATGTGTGTATGGATGGAGCATAGGTGTGTGTGGGTATGTGTGTGTGTGTGTGTGTGTGTGTGTTTACCTGGGAAATGCTACTTTTTTGAGATGCTCTTGCCAGTTGGTTTCTTGCAGATTCCTGTTCGTGTTTTTCATTTTCCTCTTTGCTTGGCTTCATTTTTCCCATATGAAATGTTTCTCTAGACCTTTATGAGTTGAATCATGGGCAGTGAACTTTTCCTAACCCTTTGAAACCCATAGCTGGGAAAGAATTCTAAATTCTAAAGGCATTTTTTAAAAATGAAAATATGAAATCTTGACTATAATAGAGGCTCTTCCAATGCTTTCCCTCTACATGAGCTTAATGGGAATAAATAAAAAGCTCTACTTTGGTTCACAGAAAAGAGTACACAAAATGAAGATGGACTTGTGTGTGCGTGTGTGTTTTCCAGATTGCTTTTTATTAGAAAAAGGACATGTGGAAGAATGGATATGGAGGACTGGATTTTGAGCCAAAAATATTCCTACATCCCTGTAACTCTGTCTGAGGATGGGGCTAGGACCAGCCACTTTTTTTGAGTAGTGCATGAAACTGACATCTTAGATCTCCATGTTGTACGCGTTCCTAGAAACACAGCCTGTGGGTTTGGATAAGAACCCAAAGGAACAGTAAAGTGATAGAGACACAGCAACCAGGAGATAAGGGGAGAAAAGGCCAAAACCTCCAGACAGCAGGCCAAGTTTCTGCAGCTCACTATTTTATAGCTCACCCTTTGGCCTTTATTAGACCCATGATCCAGGTAAAATGATCAAGGGCATTGTCACTGGGTTGTCCTTTCTGATGCAGCAACAGTTTGGAGCTGTGTTGGGAAATTAGGGGCTGGAGGAGCAAAGTGACAGCTGTAGCTTCATTAACTCACTAACAGCCCGGTCCAGGAGAAATCATCAGGTGATTGGCAACTCTGTCTCCCCCATTCCCAATTCCCCTATGCCCTCAATTCCAGAACTTAAGGGGCCGGTGGTGTACTGACTCAATGACCAAATGACTGAGTGGATGCATGTCAAAGGCAGCTGCAGCAGATCATGGGTTTTCTTTACTTCTTTCAGTTCCAGAAGGGCGAGCCTTACTTTGCTTGTGAAACAGACAAGGAATGGAAGCGATGAGCCAGGGGTCTGTCCTGCATTTTTTCCATCTATGAAGACGTGTGTTCATATTTATTGCATTGTGCGTGGAGATGGACCCAGTTGACATGGCTACTGGTGGATCTGGTTTGGCAAGAGGAACTGGCCCTAACATTTTTAAACTTTGGAATCCATTGGCAGGAGAATGAACCCTGCTGTCCCTGAGGCCCATCCAATCTTTACTGCTCAAGGCTAGTTCCAATTACTCCATGAAAGAGAAGGGCAGGGGCAAATGGAAATGCATTTTCTTAGCAAAGGGAGATTGATGACATCTTAAACTCTACTTGCAGATTCATAATATTCTCCTGAAAATGCCTGTGCTTGGAGAAAAATTATACTTTCCTTCACCGTGACCTGTTTTGATAGAACGGTGCAAGGTCATGGCTGGAAGAAACCTTAGAAATCAAACAAATCCCTCATTTACAAAGGAAACCAAGGTCCAGAGAGGTGAGACCCAAGGTCACTGAGCTAATTAGCGGGCCTACAGAGAAAATGAAGAGTTGCCTTTTTTTTCATAAGGGGGATGCTGGTGGCTGCATTTTATGAATTCATGTTATAAGTGCTTTTTGTGGTAATACCAGGACTTTTTAGTTAAAAAAAAAAAAAAAAAAAAAAGGGATTCTTTGAAATACGAAGCCAGTCCCCTCCCTGCCAAAATCCTTGAAAAACAACAGCAATGAGCTGGGACATCTGTCTATCACTGGGAATTTGGGAGGCAAATATTTTCACAGAGCCTAAGTGTTCAAACACACATGAGTAGCAAATATGGTCTCAACTCCAGCTGAACCATTCAAATTTGGACAGAGAAGAAACGGAAAATGGAAACAGAAGGTGGATAGAAAATACGGGGTTCCAGGATTCTCGAATGGATCACGCAGAAAATAAAATTAATGTAGACTTGTTTTTTGTTTTTGTTTTTGTTTTCTTTAAGACCTGATGGCATTGGAAGTCTTTGCACTATCACTATGGGCTTCTAGGAAAGCATATACACTTCTAAGTTTCTCCTCTGGAATGTAGGTTTGTGGTGAGGAATTGGCAGAGCTGGCTCTCTGTAGGCGGAGAGGCTTGTGTAAGGCTAGGACAGGGAGAGCCCGACTCCTCCGCTGCTGGACTGGGTGAGCTCAGCATTGTCAGGGGATGTCAGCTGGGCTGCGAGGCTCTTAAATAGACTCAAGCCAGGACTTGATTGGGCGAGTAGGATCCTGGGCAGGGAGAGGTCACGTATGGGGAAAATGTAGCATGGGAACAAGAACAGCCGGCACCAGGCTGTCCCACTGAAGTAAGACAAGATAACTGGGAAAGGCAAGAACTGTAACAGGGGAATGTGAGCCCTCGATTTGCTTTTGGTGTGTGTTTTTGGGAGGGGTGAGTGGGAACGGGCCAGATGGGGGTGAGATAAATCGGGCTCTTGGCTTTGAGCTTTCAAATGCTTTTCAGGTAAGAGATGGGGTAAAGGGAGGGGCTTCCACACCACTGGAATCCCGTGATGATCTCTACACCGTGCCAGAAGTGTAACGATGAGCTCAGGATGGCCGGGGGCCTTTTTTTTGCCCCAGGACTCATGGAAATGGAAGTCCTTGGGGGTAACCAATGTTTATCTGACTTGGGTTCTGACACTCCAGCTATTGAAATAAACTTGATTTCCCCCTTCTTTTTAGGGAAAAGCCATGCTTTTCAAAGAAAAGAGGGGCAGTGGGGTGCCTGGGTGGCTTAGTCGGTTAAGCGTCCGACTTTCGCTGAGGTCATGATCTCGCGGTTCGTGGGTTCGAGCCCCGCGTCGGGCTCTATGCTGACTGCCAGCTCAGAGCCTGGAGCCTGTTTCAGTCTGTGACTCCCTCTCTCTCTGACCCTCCCCTGCTCACGCTGTCTCTCTCTCTCTCCTAGAAATAAATAAAACATTAAAAAAATTAAAAAAAGAAAAGGAAAGAAAAGAGGGGCAGAATTCTTAACTACTGCTTTCAAATTGGTTTTTAATATTTACTTATTTCTGAGGGAGAGAGAGACAGACAGACAGAGTGCATGGTGGGGCAGGGCAGAGAGAGAAGGAGACACAGAATCCGAGGCAGGCTCCTGGCTCTGAGCTGCCAGCACACAGCCCGATGCGGGGCTCAAGCCCACCAGCTGTGAGCTCATGACCGGAGCCAAAGTCAGATGCTTAACCAACTGAGCCACCCAGGCGCCCCCTTAACTACGGTTTTCAAATACTCCTGCCTAGATATGGGCCTACGATCTTCTCATCTCCTGTAAAAAGTTCAAGCATTTAGCAAACTGTCTTCTAGCTGATGAGGAATATATGTGATAAACTAATGACTGACTTGAAGAACTTCCTTAAAATACAGCTTTTCCAGGCTGGTATGATAATTATTGGAATCCCATTATTAGAAATGTATTCATAAGCATCAGCTGTAGTGCTAACAGTACAGCTTCTTTACAAAATGTGAAATACTGATAAACACTGCATTAAGTCACTGTGACTTCCGTGCCATTTAACTGAGCAGTGCAGGGACTCAGGGCCCTGTGACGGCTTTGAGTGAGGATGGGTGGGAAAGAAAAACAGGTTAAAAGCAAGGGGCAACGGGCGCCTGGGTGGCTCTGTTGGTTAAGCATCGGACTCTTGATTTCAGCTCAGGTCCAGGTCTCGCAGTTGTGCGTTTGAGCCCCACGTCAGGCCCTGCACACAGGGCAGAATCTGCTTAGGATTCTCTCTGTTCCTCTCTCTTTCTGCCAGTCCCCCACTCACACACTCCTCTCTCTTTCTCTCTCAAAAATAAATAAGGAAACTTTTTTTTAAAAGCAAGGGGCAACATTTCAAGCGAGGAGAAGACACCCCAGTTAAGGTTCCCACCTGCAAGGACAGTCCTGGGAAAGCACTGCTTGTCTGGTTCTGATAGGAACAAGGGAGAGTGTGAGCGGACTCGGTGTGTCCTGGCAGAGGCCCGGAGGACAGAGGCTTGTGTTTCCTGCAGGTTGTCATTTCATTAATAGAACCCCCGTGCATTCACACAGTGATCGGTTTTTTCCGATGCGCTTCCATAATCAGTATTCCACTTCCTCCTCACAGTCCCGGGATGCTAGCTGTGCTAGCGGATTTCAGGGAAGAAGCTTCTGTGTAGCTCAGGGAAGATCACTGGGTTTCCTGATGTCACTAAGGTCAGAGCTGGTGTATTGACCACCTCGGTGGATTCCCAGGAGATTCCCTCGGTGGATACCCAGTTGGAACTGGTAGCCAAGAGGTTCATAAACTCTCTGATGTGGTGCTTACAGTCAATGTTTCGCACGTGCAGACGTGTATTTTTATCGAAGAGAATTTCACTGGATTCTCCAGGTGCTCCTTGGCCTTCAGGCTATTTATTCAGTGTGTTGCTGGAGTGGTACAGAAAAAAAGTCCACAACCCTTCTGGGGGGAGAGATTGGGGTCCCCAAGTGAAGAGAGGAGTCTAGGCTGGCAGTCACCGAACTGTGCTGTCAGCACAGAGCCTGATGCCGGGCTTGAACCCACGAACCATGAGATCATCACCTGAGCCGAAGCTGGACGCTTAACCGACTGAGTCACCCAGGCACCCCCTCCCCCCACACCTTGTTTAAAGGACCTACAGAGCCCAAGGCCGGCCACCCCTAAGGTGTCCCTTTGGCATACTGGTGATTTTAAATAAAACTCACTTAAGAAACAGCCCCTGCAAGAACACTCTGACCCTCTTTTGTCCCCTAGAAAGCAGGAAATAAATGTCCCATATGGCAAATACCCTCCCTGCACTAAGAAGGCATCCTTATCACAAGAAAGCTGTAGAAACAAACCTTGTTATTTTTTTCTAATCTACTACCCCCGCCTAAATTCTGCTAGAATGCCCTACTGATTAAAGCTCCGAAACACCTGTTTTCTTTTTCCTGTCAATTCCTCACAAATTTACTGTCTCTAAAATGTATAAAAAGTGCCTGGCTTGGCCATTTCTTTAGGTGTCAATTTCATGATTGAGCCTCAGTGTGCACGTTATAGAACTTTTTTTTTTTTTTTTAACCCCCCATTAGTCTGTCTCATTTCAGTTTGATTCTTAGTTATCTGGAAGACGTCAGAGATTAGAGAAAGAATGTTTTCTTCCTTCCAGAACCTTCCTCAGGGAGCAGGCAGTGTCACTAGGTGGACATCTGCCTTTCCACTTCATTGTTTATTCACAAGACCCTCTAAATGCTCACATTAACAACATTTTGCCCCCATGTAAGCCTACTCTTAAGAAAACCAGATTTTGAAAAAATCGTTTAAAAGATAAATATGGGGATAGGAGAAATTCTTTACAAAATGATGCAAAGTATTTTTTTCAAAGAGGTTATATTTATAAAATGTTCATTTCCAGGCCTGTTGTGATGCCTGTAAGTTACTTAAAAATACTTGAGTATAAATCGTGTGATACTCTATGTGAGCTACCCTAGCTTGGGTCAATGCCAGGTGCTAATCAAGAATGGCTAGTTAGGATGTGGCCAGCCAAGGTTATATCAGAAAGGCCAGACACATCTTTTACAAAGCCTCCTTGTTCAACTATCATTGCTTTGTTTAATCTTACATTATGTATCAACAATGGGTTTTTATTAATTCATGTTAATTAGTTCTCATTGGCACAGTTAAAAAGATTCAAGATGTGTAGATTAGAGCTTGGAGGTGTTCCATCTTGCTCACTAAACAGGACCTAGGAATTCCCTCAACCATGGACCCATTCTCCTTGGGGATCTTTGCTTAGCTCAAGCCCCACTTGGTCCTATGTCTAGTCATTGGCTTAACAGATGTGATCATGTTGATGACAATGTTTTGAATCTTGCTCAGCAATAGTGCTGGGCCTATTGTGAGCAAACATTTCACAGGAACCAATTTGGAACACCTAAAGGAACAGATTGCTGGGACTTGATTAAGTTTAGAGAGCCTGTCAATGAACTGTACTAAGCCTGCTTTGTTAACAAATGTTTATTAAATGGACGTGTGTATATGAGAATTTAGCATGAGACTGGCTTCCATTATGACTTGCTGGCAAGGTTGCAGAGGAAAACTAACTATTGCTCACTCAAATGTTTTTGAAAACTACTGCAATGTACCAAACCAAACTCCAAAAACTGTCCATGATCAAACTGATTGAAGTAATTTGCAAGAAGCCAATTTTTCAGAAGGTTGCTAGTTGGATATGCATATAGACTTTAGCTACATGGATTCCAAACATTTCTATTATTCCAAAAATAGTGTGAGGACAAAAGGCTACTCTTGATGATGATTTAGGGAGATGAGAAAGAAGGCATGAAAAGGCAAGTGTAAGGAAGAGACTTCAGGGAGGTCTTCAGAGCATAGATGAAGATTTGCTGTAGAACACCAAGAAAGAGGGGAGCCTGGAGGGACAGAGACCTCATCTCTGGGTGGAATGAATGGAAACACTGGACAGAAACACTACCTGTGCTTCCCCGAACCCCCAGTAGAAAAGTTAGAGAAAGTAGTGACATCAAAATTCCAGAACTGCTTCAATGTATCCCGAGAAAAGTCCTAACTAGATACATAGGGTGTGACCATAACATTTCACAAAATTTTCTACTTTCATTTTCCACATTTTTCCTGTCTTATGACACCCACAATGGATCACATCTTTGTAAGTGTCCCCTAAGTTCCAACTTTTAGAAAGACGGTTAACAAATGCTCATTTCATGTCCACTGTGACTTTAGTAGGTACCGAGGGGGCCAGCAGAGAAACATTAGACTAAGTTTTGACCTCAGCAACCAGCTGAGGGTCCCCACTTCACAAGCATTAAATAACTAGCAACCCTGAGAGGCCCGGTTGGCTCAGTCGGTTGAGCATCCGACTTTGGCTCACGTCATGATCTCATGGTTCACGAGTTCGAGCCCCACATCAGGCTCATTACTGTCATCCTGTTAGTGCAGGACCCACCTCATAACCGCTTGTGCTCTCTCTCAAAATAAATAAATAGATAAAACATTTAAAAAATAGAAATAAGTAGCAACCCATTCCATGTGTTTTATGCTCATGGCCATTATCATAATGGAATTTAGAGAAAGACTATATTGTGGTCTACCACTGTATAGTGTAGGTAGACAAGAAGACTTTAAGGAAAAGACAGGGTTTGAGCTGAAGCCGTAGTTTAAAAGCATTAATGTTTGTTTTGATGGGGAAAGGGGGATCTTTGGAACAAAGTCAAGGTGCTGTGCATGGGGAAGAGGGAGAACAGACAATTTCTGTATCAGTGCAGCCCGGTCACCTGCAAACGGGAGGGGATGGGAGACAAGGGGCCCTGTTCCGCACCCTCTGTGGCCAGGCCCGGGTGAATTACACTGGGCCAGGCAGGCATCTGGCCAGTGATTTACGAGGCAGTTTGGCAGAGAGAGACCCTGTGCCCATCACCGTTAAGTCAAAAAAGTCAAAACAATAGCAACAAAACTCATGTCCCAAAAATGTCAGGCTGTGATGTGATGAAGCCCCAGGCCAGGATTAATCTGCAGGTCTGTGCGGTGCTGGGCTAGTGAGCTGACACACTCAACATCACCCAGAAGGACACTGAGAAATAAGAATTAGTGCAGGAAGGACCATGGGTCTTACCTAGAATGCATAGGAAGGGGCTTCCCAGGTCCTCAGCTGCCCATCTCTCTCCATCCCAGCCTGGTTCTAAGTCAGCAGGTTCCCCTACCTCACTGCCCCCGCACCCCACTCAGCTTGCAGAAAACGGCTGTTATCAGCATGTAAACAAATCACGCTAATTTAAAACACTGCTTTCATTGAAATCAAACACAATTAACCTATTATTTTAACTACCCAGTGGAGTCCGCGGTGGAATTTTAAAAACCAAAGAAAAGAATATGATAACTTTAGAGAGTTCAAAGAACAGTCAGGCCACTTTATCAGCACAATTGTGTGGGAGGTCACTGTTTTTTTAAAAAAAAAAGAAAGAAAAGGGGGGGCAGGAAGGTATTCAGAGAACATCTGTCCACCCTCCTCACTTACAGGTGAGGACACAGAAATTGAGACTAAAGAGAATCGCCCTGGTTTACTTAGTTTAGAGTGGGGTCAGCATTAGGACAAGACTTCAAGGATTCAGGGTTTAAGCCCCATGCTCTTCCAATGAAATCCGGTAACAAATTATGGGTATTTAATTAACCTCACAGTTTTGTTTAAAGTTTTGTTGAGAAACAATTCACATAACATCCAATCTGCTCATTTAAAGTATACAGATCGATGACATTTACTGTATTCACAAAGCTGTGTATCTGTCACCACCATCAATTTTAGAACATTTTCATTACCCTAAAGAGAAACCCTACATCCCTTAACTGTCAACCCCAACTACTCCATTTGGCCATCTCTGCATTGTCTTTGGAGAAATTTCTATTCAGACACCTCGTCCCCCGGGCTCTGGCAACCAACCACTGATCTACTTTCTGCCTCTATCACTTGCCAACCATGGATATCACATACAATGAAATCCTAAAATGTGTAGCCTTTTGCGACTGACTTCTTTCATCAGTATGTTTTCAAGGTTCCCCCACAATGTAGCATGTGTCTGTGTTTCAGTTCTTTTTATTGCTGAGTACTATTCCATTGCATGGCTATATAGCATTTCATTTATGGTTTCATTCGTTGTTGGACGTTGGGTTGTTTCTACTCTTTAGCTATTATGAATAATGCTGCTAGACACATTCACGTACAAGTATTGGTGTGGACAAATGTTTTTGTGTCTTTGGGGTACGTACCTCAGACTAGAATTGCCAAATGATACGATAACTCTATGTTGAACTCTTTAAGGAAGTGCCACACTGTTTCCCAAGGCATCGGCGCCATTTTGGATTCCCATTAGCAGCCTCTGAGTGGGCCAGGTTCTTTACATTCTCACCAGCACCTGTTATCATCTTTCTTTTTCTTAAAGAGCCGTTCAAATAGGTGTGCAATGGAATTCCTTGTGGTTTTGATTTGCATTTCTTGGATGGCTAGAGATGTTGAGCATCTTTTTATGTGCTTGCTCATCATTTGGACACCTTCTCCAGGGAAATGCCCATTCAGGTTCTTGTCCACTTGTATTTGGGTTATTTATCTTGAGTTGTAACAGTCCCTCGTGTGTTCCAGATACAAGACCCTTATGAGATATATGATTTGCAAAACTTCTCTCCCTTTACGTGTGTTGCCTTTTAATTTTCTCGACGGTGCCTTTTGAAGCACTTAAGCTTTAAATTTTGATGACATCACAGGTTTTTAAACGGTGAATTATTTTTTTTCTCTGCCTTTGGGTCATTTATAAGTAGACCTTAATATACATTTGGTCATAAAATATTAGCTATAGAACACATGGTCAATTGACCCATATGAGGTAGTTTTAACTCGATGTAAAGGGCAATAAAAATGGATAGAAGTGGTGAGCAAACAGCAAAAACGTAATGTCTGATGCCTGTAGTCATGTGTACCTAGGAATCACCCCAATTGCCTAATACCAAAGGGCCCCTAGTTAATGTCACCATGAGAAGAAAGAATATGGCTAGGAAACAAAAACTATGCAGATAAGGACAATCACAAGAGGTTGCCATTTTTTGTTTCCTCCCATTGAGAATGAGCAGAGCCCCACGTAGCAATGCCTGTTTATTAATGAAGCCAGGTGTGTGTGCTCACTCCCCGTCCAGTCACTTGATTGCACGCACGGAGCACAGGATTTCTGATAGAAGTCTGAGTATTTATGCACGGGACAGCAGTTTTATCACACTTGTGGAGGGAGCCAGAGCTCCAGGCTGTTATCATTATAGCCTGAATAGAATAAAGCTGTTTTTTTTTTCTTGTTATTTTCCTTGCCTTTCTCCCTTTACCTCCCCCAATCTTGCCACTTCCCATCTAAACACAGGAATATACTAATCAGGGAAATATGCACTGCTGTTTAGTAAAGGGTCAAATCCATTCGGATGGCATTCCGAGCTCAACGGGCTAACAATGGCAGGAAACTGGGTCCTCTGGCCGTCTGCAGCACAGAGCTGTGAGAGATAGATTGTTGAAAGAGCCGGCCCTGGGGTATGCTGCTTTGGCTTGCTTTGTGTTTGGAATGCTTCGATTGTTCCAGACACAATGAGGGATCTGTCTGTCCACACAGGAGAAGTTGTAATTACAGGAACAGGAGCTAAATTACCGCACTTAATTGCAAACGCTTCCAAAGTGGTCTGTATACAACACTGCTAATTTGTCCTCTGGACTGTATAGGAACAGGCGCGACTGTTAATTTGATGTTTTTGGTGATTAGGGGAGTAGACCTTATACCTTATATCCACTTCATCCACGTTCAGATGATGCCAGGCTTCCTTCTGGTTTACCTCTCTTGTAGATTGTGACGATGGGGCCAGTGGGTGGTATTGTCTCTACTGAGAGGACAGGGTGTTAACAGTCTCACTGTTCTTGGTGTCCTAACACCTTGATTTGTTGTGATCATAACATCCTGTACTGTAGTCCCCTTGTGAATATCATTGAGAAGCCATTTCCTAATTGGGAAAGAAGGTTGAAATCTGGCCCCCTAACATGTTCTGGAAAACAGAGCAATGGCAGATGATGGTTTGTAGCCAAATGTTCTCTCCAAGTGGATGCTGTGAACTAATGTCTTTGTCATTTTTTTAAGTTTATTTATTTTGAGAGAGATAGAGAGAGAGAGAGAGAGAGAATGTGAGCAGGGGAGGGGCAGAGAGAAAGGGAGAGAGAATCCCAAGCAAGCTCTGTGCTGTAAGCTTTGAGATGCGGGGCTCAAACTTGCAACAGTGAGATCATGACCTGAGCTGAAATCAAGAGTTGGACACTTAACTGACTCAGCCATCCCAGGGGTCCCACGGCTTTGTCTTTTTGTCTATTAGAAAGCACATTAGGAAAATTCACCACTTAGGATGGCTTATGATATTATTCACTCATTCATTCATCCATCATTCATTCAACAAATGTTATTTGAGGACCTGCTATATGCCAGGTATTGTATTAGGAATGTGATGAAAAGGGGCACCTGGGTAGCTCAGTCAGATAAGTGTCTGACTTCGGCTCAGGTCATGATCTCATGGTTCGTGGGTTCGAGCCCCGCGTCGGGCCCTGTGCTGACAGCTAGCTCAGAGCCTGAAGCCTGTTTCAGATTCTGTATCTCCTTCTCTCTCTGACCCTCCCCTGCTTGTGCTGTCTTTATCTTTCTCTCAAAAAATAAATAAATAAAACATTAAAAAAAAAGGAATGTGATGAAAAGTAGCATAAGGAAAGGTCTACTCTATGAACTTGCAGCCTCAGTAGGGACCAAAAGATGTCAAGGAATAACGCAGTGAGATAGTATCATGCCAGAGTTACGCCTGTTTCATGGCCTACAGATAAGAGTGATGAAGAACTTTCCAAGAAATAACCAAAACCATTTCTCACATATCATTGTCCAGAATTGAGATGTGGATCGTAACTAAACCAGTCTCTGGTTAAACCAAGGAAACTCATGCAAGGGAACGGGGATCTGGGTGGCTTTCCTTGAGGCACAGGCAAAGGAGGGAGCTACAGGTCCCTAAATAAAACCCAGGCTCTGTTTGAAAGGAGACAGGGGAATGAAATCAGGACACGACCAAGAGTATGCACTCCCTTTGATGGGCATGTCGGAGCGCCCACTCTGGCGGCGGTGTGGAGAACGACAGAGGGGCCGCTTGAAGACAGGGAGACAGTGCGGCCGGGCTGCCGTATTTGAGGAGAAACCATGAGGCCTGAACCCATTCGGTGACAGTTACCAAAAAGAAGAGAGAGCTTCCGGGAGCTGGGAGGGAGAATTTATAAGTGATTCTTCAACATTTGGACGCAAATGGACCCTTCAAGAATCTGATGCAAGCAGTTTTATATTACAGGTCCGGCTTGTGGTTTTGTCCTATGTCAGTATCAGTGTGGCCTGGAGAGCAGGGGTGCTGGGCTGGAAAGCCCTTCAGATGGGCCGCCGTTCTGGGTTCAGATGGACACCAGTGATCACGTCGTGAGGTTGGAGACAGAAAGAACGAGAAGCAGCATTTACCAGGGACTGACGACCTGTGTCGTGCTCTGAGGCCCACCCAGCAGATGAGAAAACTGAGATGCCACACACGTTGTTCAGTGTCCTGCCTCTAGAAAACGGCAGCCGCCGGGTTTGAGCTCACGCTTGTTTGAATCCCAGTATCAGTCAGTCTCCTGTGGCAGCTGCCATATTTGGTTCAAATGCGAATGACTGTGATCACCAACCTTATTCTTTCCTGGCATCCTTCGGTGGCCTCTGTTTGTGCAGCTGAAGGCCAAACTCACTGCCTCATTCCTGACAGTTTTGGGAGCTGACAGCAGAACATTCAAGGAATGACATCAAGTGACTTTCCTCAAGGTCATTTCCTGTCTGTGACCTCTGCAAACATCACATTCCCTAAAGATGTTGGGGGGGGGTGGTCACAAACAGACCCTATTCTGGCAGACAAGAGATGTCTGAGGCAGCTGTAACAGGCAGCCGTCTGTGTGTAGGGGGGGGTGTGGGTGTGTGTGGACATTCTCTGTGACATGCTTTGTTGGTGAACACACACCCCACATTTGGCTAAAAACAAACCAGGTCTGCTAGGCGGGATGACTCATGCTTGAAACTGAAGTCTTCACCCTGAGTCAATAATTCTCATTTGAAAGGCAAATGCTGAGCTCAACCACCGGAGGCTGTGCTGTCTGGGGCCACTCTGTGTATTAACGAGGCTGATAGAAGTGGCACTTCCTTACGACAGGGGACGTGTTACAGTGGACTTCCGGTGCGTCTGCCCCTTGATCTGTCCAAGTCGCACGTAAGAATGGGTACAGTTGTAGATGCTCGGAGAAGGCTGTCTGATGAAGTGAATGGACCGTAAGGTTTGGAGCGGGGAGTTCTGACTTCACAAATAGTTTCTGCCCTTCGTTACTGCACGACGGTGGGTCATTTACCACCTGCTCACCTGTGTAATGGACATAAGCGTGCTCTCTTAAAGAGTATTTACTAGGCTCGAAGATGATGTGTGTAAAGTACTCGGGCACCTAGTAGGCGCTTAACACGGGCATCAGGATTCACTTTGCTGCATGCCTTCTGCTTAGCTGAGCTCTCATTTTCTCCCTTCCCCCTTTATTTGATATCAAGGGCTCTATGTATTTCTTTAAAGAGAAAGACATCGGGCTTAGCGATGTAGATTAAATGCACTCACATGTGGATTTTCCTCTTCTCCCATCCACCTTCATGTCCTGCATTCCATAGGAAGACATCAGTTAGAGAAGCATGTGATGAAGCAGAAGCAGAAGGGAGACAATCAGGAGACCTTGTCTCTGATTCTGCCCTAACTATAAAGGCTCATGGAATAGTCACTCTTGGGCCTCTGTCTGTAAAAAGGGAGGCTTAAATAAAAAGATATTTCAGAAACTTCAGGCTCTTGCTGGCCTGTTTCTGAGGACTCTTCTCCCTGAAGTACTGACTTAAATTCTGGTGCAAGAAACGCTACCATTTGGCTAAGTCTGCATATGCCTTTCTTTTCTTTTCTTTTTTTGTATAACAGTTTATTTATTTTTGAGAGAGAGAAAGAGAGTGTGTGTGAGCATGGGAGGGGCAGAGAGAGAGGCAGACACAGAATCTCAAGCAGGCCCCAAGCTCTCAGCTGTCAGCACAGAGCCCAATGTGGGGCTTGAACTCACAAACCATAAGATCATGAACCTGAGCTGAAGTCAGACATTTAATGGACTGAGCCACCCAGGCACCCCTGCATATGACTTTCTGTGCTGGCTGAGCCTCAGGACCACATTTCTGGTGGTCAGCACGAATGCGGCCAGCACGCTGAGAATCACCTTCACCATGAACGTGCCTCTGAATTGCGAAGCTGCCAGGGCTTGTCTCATCAACCCACACATTTCCAGGAAAATTACTTTTTTCTCTGTGCTGCTCCTACACATGGCTTGAGCATGTGGGGATTTGTAAACACAGTTGATTTATAAGGGGGTGGATTTCTCTGAAACATAATTTGTGTTAATTATGTCAGCTAGTCAAAGTAATAAGTCAGCTAGTTAATTATGTCAGCTATCCTCACATGATCTTGTTAAGACACTAAATATCCCTCTTCTAGTTTTTCTCATGCTCGGGAATGAATGGTAGGTTAAGAAGTGCAATTCTAGCTCATAAAACATCAGAGGGACTAACTGGGTTTATTTATGTTTTACCGAACAAGGTGGAATGTGAGACTTTTTCGCAAAGGGAAAGCTAGCTAACTGGATGAGTTTGCTTGGGCAAAATGTTAGCATCAGAAACATTCTCGAACCTTCTCAGAATCCTTGTATGTTAAGAGACGGAAGAGGCCTTTAGGATTTCTGGGCAATTCCTCTCTTCTCAATTGTCCTTTTAGCTCAGTAATGAGCTATGTAGAACGTATATTCCTTTAAAGAAAATTTGCAGTGAAAAACTTCTGCAAGAACATAAATTTGCCCCAGGTGGTGGAGAATCTCAGATGGGATTTTTTTTCAGTAAGAAAATAAGAAACTTAAATTCCCTATATTCTTAGAAATTTACCCAATTAGTTATAGGGTTTTTCAGATCTAGCCTGTTTGGGAGACAATCACCATCCGAGAAAGCAAAGACGTCTGTATGAATTCTGCCAGCAGGTGGCACCAAACGTTTTCATTAGAAAAGTAACACTGGAGAAAAACTGTTTTTGCATCCTCTCCTAGTAAAAAAGCCTTTTAAGTTGAGTGTGGCCGGTTCATTCACCCAAATACAGGAAACATGTGCCTTTCTTATTTGGTAGCTCTTTGGAAATCTGCTGTTGCAGTTCAGGGTGAGTTATTTCCTTGAAGTTTGTTAAAAGGGAAGTATGGTGAAATTAAAGCCTCGAAACAAAGCTTTGTTAGAGTTTTGTAGACCAATTAAAATCCAGTTTCTCAGCTGCAAACTCTTCCATTAGCCCCTTCTCGGGGACGCCGAAACAAAGGAGTGAGAGATGGTGGATGGTTCCTTTTCCCCTTTTCCCCTTGCCATAGAATCTTATTATTTTTTTTCAGATCCCGAGCCAGCTTTTACTGTCTGGATAAACTTTAGGGAAGAGTATCATACTGTGACTTTATTGATCCAGGCCCTGTTCTGGAGGGGGCACACTTATACCTCCAGACATGGGTAGTGTGGAGGATAATATGTTTCTGCCTCTGCTCGCAGTTACCAGAAGAAAGTTCTGGTAAAGATCCTGAAGAATAGGGGCTGATGGATGCCAAATTTTAATTCTCACAAGATTTTTTTTTTGAAGTCAACAATGTACGTACATTCATTTATTCATTTATTCATTCGACAAATATTTCTGAAGGTCTACCATGCCAGGCATTGTACTCGGGAGACAGGGATCTAGTGATGAGGAAAAAGATGTGGTTCTCGCTCTTAAGGTGCTCATCGTTCTATCAAGTTAGTATTGTCAGACACCATCAAGTCACCCTCATGACCTTACACCAACAAACTGAGGATAGTGCTTTGGCGGAAAGGACTACTGTCCCATAGTCCTCTTGATCCAAGGAAGTTGACCTAGATTCCTCGATCCCAGCAGAGACAGGCGCAGGCCACTGTCTCTGTGGACGTGCCCCTTCCATAGAGAGGAACGTGAAGGATGAGGAAGAATTCATTAGGTGAGGGGGTAGGAAGAGGTGAGATGAAAGTTCAGACCAAGGACACGCAAGTTCAAAGACTCTAGGGTGTGAGGGAGAGGGGATTGTGTGAGAAACCAAGGTTCAGGGCAAAGGATTCAGCGATGAAGGGGAGAATAGATGCTATTACATGAGCGAAAACTTGTCATGGGTTTTACATTCTTCTCCATGTTTCTTAAACTTAAAAAAAATTTTTTAAAAAATATTTATTTATTTTTGAGAGAGAGAGACCGGGAGAGGGGCAGAGAAAGGCAGAGATGCAGAATTCAAAGCAGGACCCAGGCTCTAAGCTGTCAGCCCAGAGCCTGATGCGGGGCTTGAACTCAACGAACTGCAAGATCATGACCTGAGCTGAAGTTGGACACTTAACCGATTGAACCACTCAGGTACCCAGTCTTCTCCATGTTTATTATATTCCCCACCACCATCACAAAAAAAAAAAAGTCTAACACACACACACTCCAAAATTCTATTACTCACCTCATCTGTAGTAGTCTCCTGCTTTTACAATCTGGTTAACTTGAAGCCAGTGTCCAAATATTTCTGAAAAGTTTGGGAATTTTCTTTTCCCCAGTACAGCGACCCATAAGAATGGACACAAGTAGCTTTGGGGAAGGCTAGAAGGGAAATTCACTTCTATTACCCGCAATGGTAGAAAATGGATTCTTAAGCCTCCATTTGAAGGAGTGTGGACCTGTGAACTGATTGGGATTTAGAAATGGCCTCAACTTTCTGATATGGTGGTAGCTTTGATTCACCAGACTTGGAATTTTCTCAGTTATACCCATCAAGCTGGGCCAGGAACCCTGTGATCAATTTACTGTACCCTAAAAACCTCAGCAGGTCCATCTTTCTGATGAGTCCTAATGTCTACCAAGGTGACTGTACCTGTTTGTATCTATCTGTTCTGGTATACTCACATGCCCTTTGTCACCTCGGGACTTTCCTATGGTCATCGCAATCAAGGTAAGTTGCTTTTCAATGGTGGCATCTTCCGACCGAACCCCCTGCCCCCAGAGAAGAGCCACTGTGCTGCTTTTCAAAAACGTTGGTGTTTCCCTCACCAGTGGCTATCTCCGGCCTCGATGATGAGATCATCTATAGGGCTAATTCTACAACTGCATTCCTATCTCTTGACATCTTTGAATTATTTTCTTCTCTGTTGAACTCACCATTTCCGGCCTCTCAACTTTCCCGAAGCTGCACTTCCAATTAAGCCCAAGGCTTCTTCAGCTGATAAGCACTCTATCAGAACGACTCTCAGCTGCTGAGCCTAGCGTTAGTAGATCCGGAATCATGGGTGATTGTAGCCACAGTTATCCTGATCAAAGTGATGTTTATTCCTCCTGCCTGACTCAATAGCCCTCAGAATCCCCTTTCTCAGACATTCACAGATCTTTGTCAATATAATTGAGTGAAGACCTGTAAGTCTTTTGGTGGGTAAATCTACTGGGTTTGGCTTTGTAAATCTTCCCTTTCCTCTAGGAAATTCTGGGCTCCGACTTTAGTTACAGGTCTGGAAATATCAATGATCAGCATGTGAAGGTGGTTGGGGGGTTATAGAGCATGAGGAGAATCTGCTTTTCTCCATCTGGGAGAAGGCCAGAGTCCTCAGGCCAAACATGCAGAGCCTAATCAGACAAGGAAGGAGACTCAAAAGGGGGTGCTAAGAGTGGGTTGAAGGTTGAGAAAATTGGAAGTCCCTAAATCCTCCCATAGATCCCCATTCCAGTTCTCTTACGATCAGTGACCTTACACATACAAAAACAAAACAAACACACAAAACCGTTATGTAGATATGAATTCAGCTGATAATATAATTGGGGAACTTTATATCACACTTTGCCTTTGATTTCCAACTACCTCAGTGCCATCCTTTTGACATAGACTTCAAAATCGTTGCTGAAAGTCCATGATTTGTGCTTTTCATCTGTTTTTCATTCTCAGTGCCTCCACCACATCCCTTGACTTTTTTCACTCCAGAGCGCATACGCCAGACTTCTAGCTGTCAGCATTGATGTCTCTTTGCCTGGCCTTCAGAGCTGCTCTGCTCATGTGCAGCAGACTAGAAGTGCAGGGATGTAGCACCCTAGGCAGCAATACTCAAGCAATGACTGCTGGGCATTGGTGTACAAACTGTCCAGCTGCCTTGACCCTTGGGTGAGCTGATTCTGGTGAATGTCTTACTGTCTTGCCTGGGGTTCCCCATGGACTTGAGCTCCAGTTGCCCACGGTGTTTACTGGGATCTTCTCCCAAATAAATAATGGGCACTTGAATCCTTGTCTTGGAGTCAGCTTCCAGGCAAATCCAAACTAAGATAGGAACTTACTGGAAAAATCCTAGGTAACTCACAGATAGATGAAGATCCAGGCTGTGAAAATGAGTAAGAGACAAGAGATGCTAGGGACCAAGATATACTGCCATTATTAATTCACAGGAACCTGTGGGTGGGATGCCCCTGTGGGATACCACATGCATTCTCAATAGGAGTGATATCACCCTCCAAGGAGTAGAATAAAAAAATACTACTCTTATGTATAAAGCATGAATTTACATACATCTATTGTCTAAATATTTCATGGGAGGGCAATTTAACAAAAAATGTCTAAAAAGTCTCATTAGGAGAGTGACAATGAAAAGAAGAAAGGTTGAGAAAACAGCTCTAGACACTACTGCCATGAATGCTATATTACTGCCTCTGGTGACGCTGCCTTGAATTCTAATCTTAGCATCATTCACTTAAGGATCACGGTCTGATGGGGCGCCTGGGTGGCTCAGTCGGTTAAGCATCCAACTTCGGTTCAGGTCATGATCTCGCAGTTTGTGGGTTCGAGCCCGCATCAGGTTCTGTGTGGACAGCTAAGAGCCTGGAGCCTGTTTCAGATTCTGTGTCTCCCTCTCTCTCTGCTCCTCCCCAGCTCGTGCTCTGTCTCTCTCTGTCTCAAAAATAAATAAACTATTAAAAATTTTTAATTAAAAAAAAAGGATCACGGTCTGATGGGAACATCTGACTGGCAGGGCACAGTAGGGGTGGGTAGAGGGAACATCTGTACCCTTCTCTTTCTGTCATCTACAGCAGAGTTCAACTTTCTTCTGAAGCTCACAAAATAGGGAACTGTCCTTTCAAGCTGAAAGAGGTCTAGGTATAGGGCAACCCTCAAATGGTAGCTTCGCCTTCGAACAACTGTCGACTTGGAGGAATTTGAGGGCTCCATCTGGAAACCTCTGGTACTATCTCCTTCCAGAAAGCAGAATTTGCTCAGAAGTGCTTTAGGAGGAGATATCAAATATGTCTTGGGTTATGAAAGTCTACCAGAGATTTATAAACTATTCACCAGAGCACCTTTCAAAACAGAAGGTACTTTAGCTCAGTGTTCTTGAGTGAAAAACGTGAGGTAAGAGAGTTGCCCTTTCTGATGGCTCCTTGGATTTGGACCCTTACCCACATGCACATAGAGCATAATAATTACTAACTCCCAAATGAGATGTGCCTCATGGGATGGTGGAAAGAACATACGAGTCAGGAGATCTGAGGATTGCCAATGGCCAGTGGTGGGATCACAAGCAAATGTTTCTCTTACCTGTATGAGGAAGGTGTTGAACTAAAAGACTTTATGGTCTCTTCCACTTTTACCATTTTATTTATTAAGAAAAGTTATCATGACCTTCTCATGTATCATGGCCCTTTAATTCTTCTAATAATACCAAGGGGAAGACTTGATGATTTTCACTGTGTGGTGTAGAGGCAGAAGTTCAGAGGCGTTCATTCACTTGCTCATGTTCACCCAGAAATGAAATAGCACTCAAGCCAAGACCTGTCTGGCTCTGAAAAATACCAAACCACTGTCCCATGCTCCAGGGGAAGTCTTAGATTCAGCAGCGTTTTGCTTCCGGTGTTTTTCCTTCCCCCAATCTGGTACTGTCTCTTGGATGCCATGTTGCTCAGACCCTAAGCCACCTTACTCCAAGGTCATGCATGTCCTTGTCCTTACCCTACACTCACTCTCCTCTATTTTCAGCTTTCCTTGCTCCCTCTGAAATGTACCATCAGGAGACTGAAAAATGTACTGAATGAACTACCTAGGCTCTCCGGACTGAGTGCTGATAGCTTGCTAATGTCGTAAATATATATGTTAATGGAAGAAAGATAAAGCAGCAGGAAGTTTTTCTGCCTTGAAGCTGTGGAGTGAATTAGATGTCCCTTTCAATCCAATAGCTCGAAAGCCTACTTCCACATAAACTGTAAGTACAGAGCTGAACACCACTAATTCACAGTGGATATTGCTTCTCGTGCAGCAGCAAGAGGTCTAGACCATGACCCGGGAAGAGTAGATTCCTAACTCCAGCTCTGGCAGGAAGAAGAGTGTGGTGCAGAGCAATAAGGGACAGGAGAAGCAGGGAGTCCGAGGAGACTCCTCCCTTGGGCACCAGTCACACCCATCCACGGCCACCAGGTCACTCACCAGATTTATGTATGTGTTACTATGCATGGAGAGCAGGATAAAGACTGAATTAACAGTTTGGAAGTTTGATTAGAAATAGATGACCAGGGGGCGCCGGGGTGGCTCAGTCGGTTAAGCGCCAACTTCAGCTCAGGTCATGATCTCACGTGATCATGAGTTCGTGAGTTCGAGCCCTGCATCGGGCTCTGTACTGACAGCTCAGGGCCTGGATCCTGCTTTGGATTCTATGTCTCCTCTCTCTCTGCCCCTCCCGTGCTCACACTCTGTCTCTGTCTTTCAAAAATAAGTAAACATTAAAAAAAAATTTTTTTTTAAATAAAAGAAACAGATGACCAGTAGCATTTTCTGAAAATATGCGATTGTTTTTTTCTCAACATTCGGAAGATGTGATGATTAAAATCCCCACGCCCCCCCCCCCCCCCCCCCCCCCCCGGTAATCCAGAAGCAATGTGGTGTTGGGGGAAGGCAATGTATTGAGAATCAGAGGTCTTGGGTTTGGGCTCTGGTCTTTAGCAAAACAAGTTAACTCTCTGAGCTCCCTCCCTCCCTTCCTTTTCCCTCCCTTCCTCGCTCCCTTCTTTCTTTCCTGCTTTTCTTCCTTCTTTGCTTCCTTCCTTTTAAATCAGCTTTATTGAAGTATAATTGATACACAATAAAATATGCCCTTTTAAAGTGTACAGTTGACAAATTTTGACAAATGTGTACATCTGCTGTAATCAATATATACAACTTGTCTATCAGTCCTAAAATTTCACTCTTGCACCTTTGCAGTGAAACCCTTTCCCCCCTCTCTCCACCCCCAGGCAACAACTGACTGATCTGCTTTCTATCACTCTAGATTACTCTGTTTTAGTGCTCCATATAAATTGAATTATACAGGATGCATTCTTTTATATCTGGCTTATTTCTCTCAGCATGCTTTTGAAATTGGTTCATGTTGTTGTATGTATCAATAGTTCTTCCTTTTGCTTGCTTCTTTTTATTGCTGTGTAATATTTCATGATGCAGCTGTGCTTCTGTTTATCTATTTACTTATTGATGGACATTTGGTGTTTGTCTCTTATAAATAAATATGAACATTCATGTAATTGTTTTTGCTGGCATGTGTGTTCATTTCTCTTGGGCAAAACTTGGGATGGAAATCGCTGGGTCTTACCGTAAGAGCATATTTAAATTTATTTTAAGAAGTGCCAAACTTTCCCAAACCATACCCCTTTATATACACATTCTGATTGTTTCATATCCTGGCCAACAATGGTTAATTTAGATAGTTTAAACTTTAGCCATTCCACTGCATGTGAAATGGTTTGTAAAGCCACATATTGATTTTAATGTTAATATTCAATGACTAATGATATTATTTCATGTGTTATTGACCATTCATATATTTTATTTTTTGAAGTGCCTATTTGTATATTTTGACCATTTAAAATATCGGGTTTTATTATCATTTAGGTGTAAGAGTTCTTTATAATTCTGGACGTAGTCTTTTGTCAGATACACAGAATGCAAATATTTTGCTCAGCTGGATATATTTTTTGAGAAGTTGAAATTTTAAAGTTTGATAAAGTCAACTTATCCTTTTATTCTTTTATACTTAGTGCTTTTTGTTGTTTTTTTCTAAAAAGCTTTCAGCTTAGGTCACTGCATGGTTATGAAATAAAATGTACATGAAAGAGCTTTGTAACTGTAAAATATTATAGAAGCCTGAGGTATAATAATAATGATAACAATAACAATCATAATGAAGTAGATCATAAGTAAATCATCAAGCCCTTTAGTAAGGCACAACTGTCAGTGATTAAAAAATTAAGAAAGACCTCCACTCTAGAGAGTAATGAAATATTCATTAAAAGTCCACAATAAAATAAGATGGCAAATGGTATGTACCATTTGATAACACTAGATCTACTTTTTTTTTTGAGAGAGAGAGAGAGAGGGAGAATCTTAAGCAGACTCCAAGCTCAGCATGGAGCTGATGGGGGTCTCAGTCTCACAACCCTGAGATCATGACTTGAGCCAAAATCAAAAAAGAGTCAGATTCTTAACCTACTGAGCCACCCAGGCACTCCTAGAGCTATTCTTAATTGAATACTTACCACATACAAGCTAAGTTCTTTATAAACATTATTTCACATAATCCTTAAAAAAAAATCTTGAGAAGTGAATGTAGTATGTCTTCTCCATAGATTGGGAAATCAAGGTTCAAGAAGGTTAAGTAGCTGAGGAAGTTTACACAGAATGCAAATGAACTAGAATTAGACACACAGTTGTACCCTGATTATCCATTAGGAAGTCAGACCACACACTTTAAGAATTCAGAGGACGGGGGCGCCTGGGTGGCTCAGTCATTTGGGCAACTGACTTCAGCTCAGGTCACCATCTCATAGTGTGTGGGTTTGAGCCCAGCGTCAGGCTCTGTGCTGACAGCTCAGAGCCTGGAGCCTGCTTTGGATTCTGTATCTCCCTTTCTCTCTGCTCCTCCCCTGTTCACGCTCTGTCTCTCTCTCTCTCTCCCCTCAAAAATTAAATAAACATAAAAAAAAAAGAATTCAGAGGACAGAGGCATGTGGGCTTGAAGGCTGAGGAAATCCTTGCTCTAAGAGGTGGGGAGCTGAGATGAACCTTGAAGAACATTTAAATAAGAGTAAATAGGAATTCAATTTTATTTAAAAAGGGGAATTAATTACAGACACAAAGAAATAAAGATAGTATGTTCCAGAGACATTGACTAGACTGAGTTTATTAGCTTGGAGGAGAAGGACTTAAGGTTGTAGCCATATTGAGGAAGATGCTGCTAAATTAAATTTGAAGTATTAATACATGGGGACACCTGGGTGGCTCAGTCAGTTGAGCACATGCTGCTTGATTTCGACTCAGGTCATGATCCTCAGGTTGTGAGACAGAGTCCTGCGTTGGGCTCTGCACTGAGCATGGAGCCTGTGTACGAATCTCTCTTTGTCTCCCTCTGCCCCTCCCCCACTCGTGCTTGCACGTGCCCATGCTCGCTCTCTTTCTCTCTCTCTCTCTCTCTCTCACACACATACACACACACACACACACACACACACACAAAATAGAAAGTATTAATACATGATTTTAATGCTAACATATCTTCAGGTATAGTACAAATATTGATTGTCATGGTTATTTTTAATTAACAGTACCTTTTAAATTAATAGTAACCCATACCAGTATACTTGACCATTAAGAGCTTTCCACAAACAGTATTCCATAATCTCATAATCTTGCATAATGTCCATTTATTTCTTTAATATTTCTGAGCATCTGCTCTGTACTGGGCATTGCACTAGGCATGAAGTATATAAAGGTGTGTCCAATATTGTCCCCACTTTCAAGGAATTCACAGTTAATTTTTGTATAAAATGGTCTGCCAGGTAGAAAAAATTTAAGGGTTGAGTTCTGGAGGGAAGTCAGACTAAAAATATAAGTTTTGTCATTGCTGACACGTGCACAAGACACGTGCATTTTCTAGAAAGAACAAAGATAAGATTTCAAAGAACAACAAAAGAAGCTGGAACCTTTTTAAAAGTTTCTGAGTCATACACACATATGCACATGCACGCATGCGTGCACACACACACACACACACACACACACAACCATTTTAGCTAATCTTGCTAAATGAGAAATGTAATGAGAAATGTTACCTTGAGGTCACAAAATTGTTATAATGCACACAGTCCCTTGAATCAGTGGAGTATGGGGTAACTGGAGAAATGGATGTCAGTATTAAATAGGTGATCAATATCTTTTTAATGCTTATGATTAGCCTATAGTTAAATATTTCTGGGCTTGAATCAAGTTTTATTTTCTTAGGGAAATGTGGATCATTTTCTCAGGAAGCCCAGTCTTGGGATAGAAGAAAATAGCTGATTCCCAGAGGTAGAGTTGAATTATACTGAATGTGTTTGGGACTCGTCTGCATTCTTTTAGGGAGACAAAGGTTTCCAGAGGAATTTCTAGCTATATAATCTTACCCCCATATACTGCATAGCCCAGGGAATTCTTTACCCAATCTTACATTGCAGGAGAGCTGACTGTGGAGTATCCTTGGAAGCAGCAGCATGGCATGACCTCCACCCAGGGGTCCTGAAGATCATCATCATCAAGAGCATCGGGTGAAGGAGTGATCTCCACAGAGATACTGGGTGAAGAGATGCTCACTGGAGAGGAGAAGGTGAGGAGGGGTATGGTTGAGGCAGAACCCTGTGGAAGACCATGATTAGGGCAGGAAAGACAGAAGATAAGATGAAATGGAACAAAAAATGAGCACAGTCTCAGGAGAACATTGAATCACAGAAGGCGAGGAAAAGAGTTTTCCTCAGAATCGAAAAGATCTAAGTGAAAGAACACGACAGATTTGAAAAAAAAAAAAAAAGGTCTTAGAGTGGGCTTTTCAAAGTCATTAGCAAAATTTTGTTTTTTTTTTTTAACTTTTTAAAAAATGTTTATTCATTTTTGAGAGAGACAGAGCGTGAATGGGGAGGGGCAGAGAGAGAGAGGGGAACACAGAATCTAAAGCAGGCTCCAGGCTCTGAGCTGTCAGCACAGAGCCCGATGCAGGGATTGAACCTACAGACTGGACCTTGAGATCATGACCTGAGCTGAAGTTGGATGCTTAGCCGACTGAGCCACCCCAGTGTCCAGCAAAATTTTGGAATACAATTTCTGATCTTAACTTTCTGAGATCACCAAGTTGTTTTGTTAGCTGCCAGAAGATGTCCCTTGGGTTCGTGGTATAGGGGTGGCCTTACTGAGTGTCTCTTTACCTCTCAGGGCATGGTGGAGTTGACTAAGGAGGCAGTGGAAAGGAAGATGATGGATATGGCAAAGTCTGTCTAAAATTTCCTGGCTTTTGGCTGTGAAGGAATAGAGAGAACTATAGAGGGGGTTTTCATTTGCTTGCTGTTAGTCTGTTTCAGAGAGATGCCAATGGAAAAGAATTGAAAATACACCCAGGTTAATAGTGTATGATACAGTACCTGAGAAGCTCAGAGGCCACAGCTTCCAGAGCCCAGAAGTAGACACACCACAGGTCATGGTTCCGAACCAGAGAGAGAAGTGCCTCTCATTCAGCAATGCCAGGCTTTGCCTTGTAATGGTAATGACGGCCCTTAGGTTTAGTCTGTGTTTCTCACGTGAGTAGATGCTCTTTCCTTAAGTTACTAGTTAGAAGATTAAATAGGTTAAGTTAAAGTTAGAAGGGACATTGGCATTGACCTAGCTCAGAGGCGGAGAGGAGTCATTCCTCTCTATGGTGCATAGGACTTGGATGGAAGCCACTGGAATCCCTTTCATCCCTGCATTCTTCAGCAGGTCAGCAGGCTTCTTTGAGCCCAGGCGTCTTTGAGTACAGCAGAGACCATAGTGCTCTCAAAAGGAGGGGTCGTTGGGATGATCTTTTTTTGTTGACACGGCTTGGAAGAAAGATTGTATTTTCTCTGCTCACCAGCTTCTTTGTTTGAAGCTGACACTCCTTATGGGTGAATCCGATCAAGTCCCTTGATTACAGTGCAACAGGCTGTACTGGGGAACCAATGTCATACTTGGAATATAAACAGCTGACTGGTTTGTCTGTTTCAGAAAGATCGGTGGCTCACTTGTATTTGGGCAGAGAAGCCCTGATTCCTTCCCACTTTGGGGAAGTCTTAGGCTGACACCCAGCAGCCCCCGGGCCCAGTCAGCAGGGCAGCCCAAGGCAATAGGTCAGGTACCTGTTCTGTATTCCAGCTGTTGCATCTGCTGAGACCAGAGGTGGTGGCTTTGTTCTTCTATTATATCGAGAAGAATCCATTTTCTTGAGGGGCCATAGGCTCAGGAGGATCAATTTGCATGCCTTTTTTTTTTTTTTTTTTTTTTGCTCCTGGAACCTTGCCAATGAATACTTTCTCTTTAAGTTTATTTATATTGAGAGAGAGAGAGAGAGAAGGAGTGGAAGAGGTGCAAACAGAGATGGGGACAGAGGATCCGAAGCAGGCTCTGTGCTGAAAACAAACAGAGCCCCATGCGAGGCTTGAACTCACAAACCCACGACATCATGACCTGCGCCAAAATCAAAAGTTGGACGCTTAACCAACTGAGCCACCCAGACGCCCTGGCACCCTGCCAATTTAAAATCTTTATAGTATTCTCTGCGTTAGAAAATGTCTCCCTCTCTTTTCGTGTATCTGTTTGGACTTTTTGTTTGCTTATTAATTTATTTTAGGAATATTTTGAACAATATATTATTATGGATTAATTTTAGTCTTCTAAGCAAGTTGTAAAAATAGTCCCCAAAGTTTTCATGTATTCTTCTATCTTCCACGAATGAAACCATTGTACAACTATCAAGACCGGGAAAGTAAAAATAGTACAGACAATACCACTAATTAATCAACAGACCTTATTCCAATTTTGCCAGTTGTCACACCGATGTTCTTTCTATAACCTAGGATCCAAGCCAGCATTTCACAATGGCGTTTAGTTGTAATGACTCTAATCTGGGACAGGTCCCCATTGTCTTTTTGTCTCTCATAATCTTGATACTTTTGAGCCTATCTCTCAATGTGGTCTATCTGATGTTTCTTCACAGTCGAATTCAGGTTTGTATGCTTCCCTCTTTTAAGCACCGGATTTTGGAGTTTGGGAGCTGGAATCCATATACTACCCATTCATCATGAGCCTGTGTTCCTAGTGAAAGGCACATTGATTTAGACAAAAAAAGAATGTGCTTCTGGCTCTACCTCTGGAGCTATAAAATTAATCCTTAATGCAACTTATATAGCACTTATGGTTCACCTCCTGGGTTTTCATGAAATATTTTTTTAAGGAACATGAACCTTAAGTGTTATATTGTATAATGTGCTACTTAAAAGAGCTAAGTACCTGAGGGTATCAGTTCTTAAATCCCTATCATTAGTCATCATTAATTCACAAGGAACACAGCTAAATCATCAGAAACTAATGCTTAGACCAATTATTGGATCAACAGAAATTCTTAAAGACTAAAGCCACCCATAAATAACTTCATGGTATAACGGCAACCAATCATGGGGCAGGAAGTGGCTCAATCCCCAAAAGATTTGCAGGCTGGGTACCACTACTGACGTTTCCAAAATGAGTAGGGGAAGCTGACAGCAGTCAAGAAGTTTTTTTGAGCCTTTAATTCAAATGCCACAGGGAATCAAGAGCCAAATTCCAGTTCCCCAGCTTACTCTAACATCATCTTAGTCTCGGAACTCAACGTCACTCATTCCTTCACTCAGTTTTAAAAACAATAGTGTCTTCTATGTGCTCAGCTATGTCAAGCACGGGATAGCTTATGTTGAGTTAAAATAGATAAGGTATTTGGTCAAAAGGGATAAGGGAAACATGTTCTAGGTGGTGGGAGCAGTGTGAACAGAGCCAATTGGCAGAAGTTTGGAAAGCTAGATGGCAGGGAAAGGGGGCAGACAGAGCAGACACTGACTCTGTGAGCTAGGGAATAGTGAGACTGTGGGGGTGCTACAGGAGAAAATAAACTCAAAATGGACCATAGAGTTACATATAAAAGATTTAGATTGCAAATTTTTTAAAAGAAATATAAGAGAATTCAAGTTGAGATGCTAAGGTAAGCATAGATTTCTTGGATGTGCTACTGAAAGCAATTCAACACATGCAGAGTGGACTTCATCAAAATTTAAAACTTCTGCCTTTTAAAACACACTCTTAAAAATTGTTTAATGTTTATCTATCTTTGAGAGAAAAAGAGAGAGAAAGAGAGTCAGCAGGGGACGGGCAGAGAGAGAGGGAGACAGAGGATTGGAAGTAAGCTCCACACGGACAACAGAGAGCCCAATGCAGGGCTTGAACCCAGAAACTGTGAGATCATGACCTGAGCCGAAGTTGCATGCTTAACTGCCTGGGCCACCCAGGTGACCCTAAAAGACACTTTTAAGAGAATAAAATGGCAAGTCTCAGGGGAGCAGAAGATGTGAAAATATTTGTAACCTGAATATGTAAAGAGCTCTCAAAAGTCAATAATAAAAAAAAACCAGCCCAATTAATAACTGCACAAAAGAATTGATCAGATACTTCAGCAAAGAATATATATGGATGGCAAAAAAAAAAAAAAAAGCAGTTGAAAAGATACCTCGACATCATCAAGTAATTAGGGAAACACAAATTAAACCATGATGAGATCTCTTCATACCTATTAGAAAGGGTAACATTTAAGACTTATCATACCAAATGTTGCAGAAGATGTGAAGGACCTGGAGCTTTCATTGCTGGTAGGAATGTACAATGGTGCAATCACTTTGGAAAATTCTTGGCAGCTTCTTAAATTAAGTATTATCCACCAGACATTCCATCTTAGGCATTCACTCAGAAGAAATGAAAGCACATGTCCATGCAAAGACTTACATATGAATTTTCCTAGAAGCATTATTTGTAACACCCTAAACCTGGAAACAACCCAAATGTCCATCAGCAAATGGATAAATTGTGGTATATCTTTACAACAGAATGCAACTTAGCAATAAAAATGATGTTCAACAATTGATACTTGCAGCAAACTGAATGTCAAAATTATTATGCTGGGTGAAAGAAACCAGACAAAAAATGTGTACTCCGTATGACTCTATTTATGTAAAATTTCTGGAAAATCATTTTTTGTAATGACAGAAAACAGATCAGTGGCTGCCTGGAATAGGCAGGGGTGGGGGAGGGGGTGGCAATGAGTAGAAAAGAAGGCTTAAAAAGGAGCATGAAAAGACTCTTGGTAGTGATGAGTATTATTGCTATTGTGATTATGGTCATGATTTTGCAGGTGTAGATATATGTCAAAATTATCAAATTATATACTTTAAATATGTGCAGTTTATTGTATGTCAAATCTATTTTATTCAATTGTATATCAATCCAATTTTATTCAATTGTATGTCAATGCTATTCTATTCTACTCTTTGCCAAATCTATTTTTTAAAAAGCACGGGGGCAGGGATGAAGTCTCAGTGTCTGCAAGAATCTCCCAGAGAGGTAGAGAACTACGGGAGCACAGCAAGGAACGGAGTCCAAAATTGTCTTGCAAAATTGTCTGGTGTTCGCCCCATCGCTGGGCACCGGATGTGGGTTCTTGTCCTACTGACTCCTGGGTAGAATTGTGGTAGAGATGTTCCCACTTGAATCGTTGTCCCTGCGCTGCCTCCTAAAACGAGATGTAGCTGCCCCTTCCAACCCCAGAATGGGTCCCGTGTTTCCGTTTCTCTAACTTCTGATGCAAAGCCTGAGGCCGGAGCTGGGTCACAGGTAGGTCCTGGGCCACATGCCTATGTCACAGCTGAAACAGAGGCTGGGGACATGCACACTTGCCTGATAATGTTGGAGGGTTCCCCGAATGCTACAGGGGTCATCAGATGCTGGGTGGCTGAGAAGAGCCAACATCAGGAGCTGGGGCCACTTTTAAGCTTACCCTCCATGCCCTTAGCTAAGAAAGGAATTTTTATTAAGATGTCTTTTGAGAATCCCATGAGATCATATCTGTGGAATACTTTGCCATTTTCAGTATAAATGCAAGCTGTTATTTTTCAAACGAATGAAATGTTGGAACTGAACTTTTTTTCTTGGCCAACTGAAGTCTTAAAGGAACACACAAGAATTAAACAGCTGAGAAAGGCCCCATGAACCAACAGTAGGAGATGCCAGAAGACAGAGAAAGGCCTAGATTCCAGGTTGTGAAGCAACCAGCAGAGGGCCTGGAGAGAGCCCAGTAAAGCTGACTCCTTGAAGGAAATCCTTACTACGACTATTTCTGTAACTTTAAAATACAATAAAGTTGGGAGTCCTAGCAGAAGCATCACAGTTAAATAAGTTGATACATTTTGAAATCTGACACAATGCCTATTATGAATAATAGATAAGTGGAATAAGAATGCCTTTACAGTTGTCATAAAATATTTTGGCATTACTGTGTTTATATCTGTATAACGTGTATTCCCAAGTCAAATCTGGGAAAACGCTATCATATCCATCTAATTGTTTTACATCACCTTACGGCATCATCGTGCATCCCCATCCTCTCTCTCTCTCTCACACACACACACACACACACACACACACACACACACACACAGAGTTTGTTAATACCAACTGAACTGAACTGACTAGATGCTTTGATTCCAGACATAACTCCTATGACCCGGCCTTTGCTCTACCACAGTCAATACTAAAAATACAAGCATTTAGTCTATAGGACACACAGGGAAAGACCCTACAACTGCATTTAGAAAGTTATATATTTCACAGCACCCATGGTATACTAACAAAGTAACATTACTTCCTTCAGGTAGTTGTTCGATATGTGTTTTTAAGTAAACTTCTGTATTTTAGAAAAGTTTTAGAATGACGTAACAGTTGTGAAGATGGAACAGAAAGTTCCTGGACATTCCGCACCCGATTTCTCCTATTGTTAACATCTTACGTGCGCGTGGTGAGTTTGCTAAAATGAATAACCAGTGTTGATAGATTGTTATTAACTAAGGCCCATACTTCATTCAGATTTCTTTGTTTTTCACCTAAGATCTCCTTCTGTTCCAGGATCCCATCCAGGGAACCACATTATGTTTCAGTCATGTTTCCCTAGGCTCCTCTTGGCTCTGATAGTTTCTCCAACTTTCCTTGTTTTGGATGACTTTTGACAGTTTTACGATTTCCTGCTCAGGGATTTTGTGGACAGTCCTTCTGCTGGGATTTGTCTAATTTTTTTGTTATGATCAGACCTGGGCTATCTGTGAAAGGAAAGCCATAGATGTAATGTGGCTTGCTCATCATGTCACATCAAGACACATGCTATTGACATGACTTATCACAGTTGGTGTTGACCTTGGTCACCTGAGTTAGATGTGCTGTGTACTGTGTGTACTGTACACTCTGTACTATAGCAGGTCTGTCTGCCATTTATTTTGTCATTGTTTTTTCAATATTTTCTCATGAGAACTTGAAAACACACAGCAAAGTCAAAGTTTTAAGTTTTTATAATATTTACCTGTATCCCCAATATAGAGTCTACAACTGATCTTTTACTACATTTGCTTTATCACATACCTGTCTATCCATTCTGCCACCTATCACATCAATTCATCTTATTTTTTAAAAATGTCGTTTATTTAATTTTTTATTAAAAAAATTTTAAGTTTATTTATTTATTTTTGAGAAAGAGACAGAGAGAGTGAGCAGGGGAGGGGCAGAGAGAGAGGAGAGAGAAAATCCTAAACAGCCTCCACACTGACAGCACAGAACCCAACAGGGGGCTTGAACTCACAAGCGGTGAGATCATGACCTGAGCCGAAACCAAGAGTTGGACGCTTAACCGACTGGGCCACCCAGTTTCTCCTTGTCATTTAGTTTAGATTCTGCCAACTTTGCCCCACAACACAAGAAGAAACAAAGGAAGAGAATCATACTGGATTTTAAAATCCAAGTTTTAGAGACGCGGGGGCAGCAGCACATTGAAGAGAACAGTAGACGGTAAAGATCAGCCTACAATTAAGGAACTCATGGAAAGTCCTTTGACATCATGAAGTGTGTTAAAAATACCACTGTAGGGGCGTCTGGGTGGCTCAGTCGGTTAAGTGTCCGACTTCGGCTCAGGTCATGATTTCACGGTTCATGGGTTCAAGCCCCGGGTTGGGCTCTGTGCTGACAGCCAGTTCAGAGCCTGGAGCCTGTTTCAGATTCCATATCTCCATCTCTCTGACCCTCCCCTGCTCATGCTGTCTCTCTCTGTCTCTCTCAGAAATAAATTAAAAAAAAAACAAAAAAAAAAAAAACAGAAATACCACTGCAACTCCAAAGATTGCCAACCAATTGCATGGAAAGAAGCTAAAGAAAACTGTGACCAGAGGCATGTATGATTTCAGAGCATTTGAAGAAAATGGAAGAGCATTTGCCAGTTTTGGGATACCAGGAGCATGTCTCCAAAGGAATTGTACCAGAAAGACCTGGAATTGTATTCCCGTTTCCAGGACCCCATCCTTAGCACTAGATGGGAAATGCCAGGGTATCATATTTCAATGATCTAGTCCCTTAAGGCAAAGAAGGACACAATGAATATCACTTTACACTTCTTGTCTGTAAGTGTGAGGATTTCTCTGGGAGAATGGTCTTTGAGTTCATTTGCTAGAAATGCTGTAAAAAGTAGTACCACAGCCTGGGTGGCTTAAACAACAAATATATTTCTCACAATTCTGGAGGCTGGAAGCCTGAGATCAGTGTCTGTAGAACGGATTCCTTGTAAGTATTGTGAGAATCTATTCCAGGCCTCTCTCCTTGGCCAGAAGAGAGCCACCTTCTCCCTACATCTCTTCACACTATAGCTCCTCTATCTCTGTGTCCAAACTTTCCTTTTTATAAGGACACCAGTCATATTGGATCAGGGCCCACCTTAATGACTTCATTTTAACTTGATGATCTTTATAAAGGTCCTGTCTCCCAATAAGGTCATATTCTGAACTACTGTGCTTAGTGCTTCCACATATGAATTAGGGGTTGGGGAGGCAATTCAACCTATAAGTCTTCAAATTTATTTTTTGCATAACCCTTCAAAGAATTTGGAGACACTATGTACCCCTCACACAGTTTAACACTGACATTTAAGAAGTTAAATCATAGGTTTAAAACAGTTCTGAAGGATAAAATTGCTGGCATTTTGTAAATATTAACATTTAAAAATAAATGGTTGTTCTTTCAATTGTATCCAAAAGAATCTAAATACCCTAACAATTTGATTCAATAATCATCATCTATTTAAAAATGCATGCATAATTTCCTATAGAAATTTTATATTTCCTATTTCCCCATTCCATTCTAATTCTCCCACAGAGTTTTTATCTTCGTGGAATATATTTTCATGCTGGGAAGTCCTGGTTCTGATCACCCTATTATACTTCTTTTTGACAAGATTATGATTGGAAATTAAAACTTTTAAATGTTTTATTTCCTGGGATCATAAGGCTGTAAGTGTTTAAACTTTCTAATTGGTATTGTTATACAATTGATCAAGAAAACAAAACTATATCATAAAATAATTATCCTTTTATAATTTATTGAACATAAAGAACAAAATATCTTTGAAAATATTTCTCTACAAATGATGTAAATAATCTTCTCCCTCCAATTAGTTCATGTATCCATTGATGAATGGCTGTATACTAGAACAATATGATTTCTGCAGTGATTTTACTCCTGTCCTCCACCCCATTTTTATAGAAGTAACTGCCAAGAAAACTTATTCATAGTAATAAATAAATGGGAATGAAAGGTATTTGTTAAAGCAATTTTATCCAATTATTTGAATTTAATTCAAATTACATGACAAATACTACCTAGTAATTTACTATCAAAAATTATTCTGAGAACTCTTCTTGTTAAAAATCTATTAAATTCAGGGCACCTGGGTGGCTCAGCGGGTTAAGTGTCTGACTCTTGATCGCAGCTCAGGTCTTGATCTCGGGGTCATGGGTTCAAGCCCTGCAATGGGCTCTGTGCTGGGCGTGAAGCCTATTAAAAAAAAAAAAAAAAAAAAAACTTCTACTAAATTCTTCTTCAAATTGGTGAAAGTTGAAAAACACCTGACAAGCAAATGAGAGTTATTTACACTTCCAAATTCCAGGAGAGACACCTAGGCTTATCAAATAACACTGGGTTACACCTGTTGCTCTTCCACTGTAAGCACCTTGTTTAGAACAGATCGCTCTCTTCGTTAGAGTTCTCCAAAAAGCCGAACTCTAAAATCAAGTCTTGGGTTTGAGTGGTTTATCCGAGAGTTGATACCAGAAAGTATATCGCGTTGGGGTCTTTCTGAGTATCATGTAGAAGGCACCTCAGCACTGTCCGACCAAAGGACAGTACGTGCCCTTGTACATGGCTGAGTACCAGAGGGAGCCCTCCTTAGGCAAAGACTTGGGCCTTTAACACTAGAAGGTGTAGTGAGCTCAGAGGTGGGCCATAGGCTACAAACTGGGCATCAATAGTGTCTGTAACTGAAAAAATGGAAACATTGTAACTTTTATTACTGATAAAAAATATGGATCTAATCACATTTTAAAGAATGTTGGCATCAAAACCTTGAAGCTGCAGATTTATCTCAGTTCATTTATAAAAAATATCCTTCCTATATTGGTAAAACCAATATTTGTCAAACCCATCAGCAAAATATAACATTTTCTGACAGCAATAGCTTAACTTCATTTTTGATTCCAATAAATGTTAATATAAGATTCAAAAATCTCATGAGCCATTCCTTGAATTGAATTTGAATTTAATAGTAAATAAATATGAAACACTACTAACACTAATGAGAAGTAAATTTCAAGATGCATATTATAAAGGGATGATTTAAATGGTGTAGAGATCATTAATTTATTTGCTTATAATAAGTTATCCAAACAAGAAAATGAATGGACATGTCTTGTTATTTAATTTACAATATTTTGTAAATGATATTTAAATAGCACTTAGCTAAACACTGTAAATTATTTCTGAAAAGAGGTATATGATGAAAAACATGGTATTCTGTTGGTAACTGTGCTCGTGTGCATTTTTGGATTGTTGGTTATTTTGCTATGGTGAATGATTAAATTAGGACCAACTGTAGATGTCGGAAATAACATCATTGATTTTTAGATCTCAGGATAAAACTTGTCCTCATATTAAAAGGAAACACGGGGCATCTGGGGGGCTCAGTCTGTTAAGCATCTGACTCTTGATTTTGGCTCAGGTCATGATCTCACAGTTGTGAGACAGAACCCCACGTGAGGGTCTATGCTGAGCATGGAATTTGCTTAAGATTCTCTCTCCCTCTCTCTCTGCCGCTCCCCAGCTTGCATGGGCATAAGAGAGGGACAGGGAGAATCCTAAGCAGACTCCCCACTGTCAACACAGAGCCTGGCATGGGGCTCCCATCTTACCAACCATGGGATCATGATCTGAGCCAAAATCAGGAGTCAGACGCTTAAAAGACTGAGCCACCCAGGCGCCCCAACATGAACTATTTTATAAATAAAATTAGGGGCACTTGGGTGGCTCAATCGGTTAAGTGTCCGACTTCGGCTCAGGTCACGATCTCATGGTCTGTAGGTTTGAGCCCCGTGTCGGGCTCTGTGCTGACTGCCAGCTCAGAGCCTGGAGCCTGTTTCAGATTCTATATCTCCCTCTCTCTCTGACCCTCTCCTGCTCATGCTGTCTCTCTCTCTCTCAGAAATAAAAAATAAAAAAATAAATAAATAGAATTAGATGGAAATGCATTTCAACTAGAATAGACATTTAATGATATGCTTTTATAATGTGCATCTTAGCTGCTTTATTGAAGAGAAGCACCAAAAGAAAGAAATGCTGAACACATTTTATTTGTGGCTTTCTATCCAATTTACTTTGGGCAGTTTGGTGTTTCCATGTCAGGTGCACTTAAAAAAAATGTCACTAACATGCTTTTCTGGCTTTTTAATGTTGCTTTTCTTTCCAGCTAATGATATATTTTAGGCATAAATATTGAGGATGGCCTAGAGGAACTGCCTGTGGCTAAATACAAGAGAAAAGTCATAGAATATTAGATATTTATGCTACGATTTGCTTTCATGAACTCCCCCCACCCCACCACTACAAACAGAATTGCAACTCTTGACATTAGTTTAGGAATAGCAGAGGCAAAATGGCTCAATGAACATCGTCATTTCCTCCACCTGCCTCTACAGTGTAACCCATTACAGCAAAATCTTGGATTGTGAATAACTTGTTCTGAGAGTTCTGCAAGATGAGCAAACATTTCTAGTAAATGTTAACTTGATAAATGAGCAATGTCTTGCGTTACCAGAACATCACATGATCATAACTGAGCCAATGGTTCTTGAGATTTGCTTTGTTAGTCAAGTGCTTTGGATTACAAGCGTGTTTCAGGAACAAACTGTGCTTGCAAACCAAGGTTTGTATCTCCTTTTAGACCGAGACTTTATTCTTAATAGAAATGTATGTACAAAGACTAGAAGACCAAAGGCTTTATGGTGCTCTAAGTAGTCCTTAAAGGAGGCTTCTCTTTTGTTACCCACAGGTTTTTGAACTCAGGGGCCAGGAACTGAAGTAGGATTTGGGATGGATGTGGGAAGGGCTTTGGTGAACACAGGTAGGCTCCTAGGTCAGTCCAGTACAATCCTGCAAACTGAAGAACGCTTTGAATAGCCCTGGTGTGAACACCACCAGATTCCTGGGTGTGCACATGTTCAATGTTAATAAACACTGCGAAATTGCTCTCCATGGTTTGTGCCAGTTCACACTTCCATCACCTGTGTATGAGTGTTCCCATCATTCTGGGATGTATCACCACCATTTGATACTATCAGACTTTGAAAGTTTCATCCACTTGGCAGGTGGATTTTCTTTACAAGATTTCCAAATAAGTACAATGAGTTCATGGATTTTGCTTTCTGTTTCCCAAATTATGAATAAAGGTTGGCTTATAGGTTTGTCAGCTGGTTTCTAGGGCTGTCAGTTATCCTTATTTCTGTCTCTTTTTTTTTTTTTAATTTTTAAAATTGAATTTTGAAGCCCAGTATATATATTATATATTTTAATGTTTATTTATTTTGTGAGAGAGTGAGAGAAGGTGGGAGAGGAACAGACAGAGGAAGAGAGAGAGAGAATCCTAGGCAGGCTCCATGCTGTCAGCACAGAGGCCAACACAAGGCTCGATCTCACAAACCATGAGATCATGGCCTGAGCCAAGTCAAGAGTCAGGCAGTCGACCAATTAAGCCACTCAGGTGCCCCTCAGTTCTTTATATATTCTATATGCTGATTCATTGTCTGGCTTAGTGTTGCAACCACTGTCTCCTAATCTGTCCCTGTATCGTATCTTTAATTATAGAGTCACTGTCCCCATTATCTTCATCATCCAGGGCTGTTTAAATACCTTATGTGCATTACCTCATTTCATTCTCACAATAGCCCTATGAAGGAGGGCTTATTATATTCCCATTTTATAGATAAATTGAAGTATGCCAAGCCTTAAGGGAATTGATCAAGGTTGTCCAGCCAATCAGGGGCAGAGCCCTCATCCTTAATCACTAGACTTACCTCATAGAACCTCATCTTTATACAATACAAGCAATACTGCAGTGTTCAAGACTTAACTTCAGACTAATACAAATAGTATTGAGTTTTATAGTCAAAAGCTATAATCCATTTCATTTTGATTGACATAAAGTTCTCACAAGGGGTTATCTATTAGGCAAGACCTGTGGATTACAAAAAGGAAAAAGAAAAAGACCCGGTCCCTGCCCTCAGGGTGCTTACAATGCAAGAGGGAAGACAGGCAATTGCAATACTGTTTGATGAGCACTGTAATAAGATACAGCCGAGGATGCTAATAGAATACACAGGAGGGGGGGCCCTAACATGCCCCACATGTGTGGTTCTACAAATAATCATGTCATATGAATGATCTCTATCACATGTGCCAATCTTCTCTTGTCTTAGACATTAGTTTAGACATAAACATCCTAATCAATATGGCCGATCTGCTTGTTGAGATCTTTTTGGGACTCTGACTTGCCCACAGCATGTTTCAGCTATCATTTCCACCAACATGCTGTTTATAGTTTGCTTAGAATGTTGTTAATGTCCTTATTCATGTCATTTACCCCCAAAGAATTGGTGAGAGACATAGGAATGATTTTGGAGACAAGTTCGGGGGCAGCAAGCAAGCCACACCAATCAGCATTCCGAAGGTGGTCCTTCCCATTTCTTCTAGAATACAGAAGGTTAGTGTGGGTAAGGGGAACACAGAATAAGGTGGTGATAAGCAGCTCTGGCCACAGAGGTGGGTGTTTCTTTTCCTTTTCTTTCTTCTCTCCCTTCTCACCCCCCACACCCATCAAAAGCTGCAGAATCTTTTCGAGAAATTAGTGAAGCTTTAAGTTTTCATCTGAGCTGAAAGTTACACGTTAAAACTGCTGGCACCTCAATTTACTCCCCTTTATAAAAGGGGAAAAAGTAATGCTGGACAATACATGGAAATGTTTAATTCTTTACTGTGTTTTGGAGGGAGAAAAGATTAGGAAATGCAGGAGATTAATTTTCCCTGTAAACACTGGTGGTACAAAGGGGGGAAAGCGCACCCAGTGGTAAGGCCATTTGTGACTTCGTATCAGACCAAATTTGCTTTATCTGGATTTTTCCTAGTCTGTCATTCCAGACTGATTCTTTTTAAGCCCGTGAGCACAAATATTTATTTCTTGGCTGCTACTTTTCTGTCTCACCTCAGTTGCTATTTTAGCCATTGTCCTATAAAGGGACAGCTCTGTGATCTCGCAGGGTGCTGTGGAAGAGAGGGGAGAGCGGGGAGACAAGCATGGAAGTGTGACCCGGAGGGCAGACAGGCAGTCACCAGGGCTGTTAGCAAGCACAGATGGGGGGGGGGGGTGCAGGGAACGCGAGCAGAAGCAAAGTCCATGAAAGTACAGCTGCTGAGAGATGGGCTGCTTGCCATTCATGAGAGAACAGTGAGGTTCTTTAAAATTATGAAGGAGTAAGGCTGGGGGACGTTAGCAACAGTAGCAAACAAATAAGGAGCAAGGAACCTTCTCTGCCAGTCATTCTCTCTCCCCTCTCTGCCCTATTGGAAGAGGCAAAGGCGGAGGGAACTGGCGAAAAAGAAACGAAGTTCGCAGCACCAGTGCCAGAATCACAAAGCTGAGTACTCAGGGATGAGATGGAAGCCAAGAGAGGAAAACTTAATAGCTGGCTCATTAATAAAGTCCACGAGGATGAAGCCTCACCACTTTATCATTTAGCACCCTTCAAAACACAGCCAGAGTCAGAACAGTGATTTTGGGAGCAGGGGAAGACATATACCTTCCCCGGGAAAGAGGATATTGTTAGTTTCCCTATGAAAATGTTTATTTTTAAAGTACCTCTGGGGGGTTACTCATGCATACTATTGAACTTTATTTATTAGCGCATGCATTTATTTAACACGTGTCAGGATGGACCTTCTAGGTTTATGGTGTTTGCCGCCTAGGGATTCTGTAGGTGGAAAAGAGGCTCATTTAAAGCTGAGTTTTCCACTGCGGCGATAGCAAATTTATCTAAAGCTGGCCAGGGTCCTAAGCAATTATCTTTTACCACGGTCCATTCTCTGTTGCCAGGAGGGCTGCATTACAGCGCGTGCGAGAAAATTAAAAATTTTTAAAAATATAAACACCACATCATCCCTGCTACTTAATTCATTTTTCCAATTTCTCAGGAAATTTGGGAGAGGAAGGAAGTTTGAGTCTCTGTCTTTAGGCACTGATTATATAAGGTGAGATTAATTTTCCCATATGGTGCTGGAATCTATCTCACTGTTCTGCAGGCATACTTCTGCCTCACGTAAGTCTATTTGCATCTAGCTAAGCACAGAGTAGAGTGTAGCTTAGAATAGAAAAAAAAAAAAAAAGAAATGGGAAGGTAAGAAGAGAAAAAGAAGTGTGAAGGGCAAAGAGAGAAACAGCGGATCATTTAATTCTAGGCTCATCCTTCAGAATGGGTCAAACCTATTAGGATCTAGTCATTCATTCCAACATGTAACATGTATTGAACGTCTACATGCCAAGTATTGCAGGATAAAGTTTCTAGACACCAGGTACGCAAAGACGAAACATGACCCCTACCCTCAGGAAGCTTTCTTTCCAGTGGAGAAGCTGCACGAGTGAAAGAGGCCGCAGCGCAATGTGGCAAGAATTCCAATTAATGAGATGTGTTCGCTGTGCTGTGAAAGAAGGGGTGAATGGTACCAAAATCCCGCTAGATATCTAGAAGGCTTCCTAGTGGCAATAGTACTTTTAGCTGGTCAAAAATAAAGGAGAAGTGCCTGGGTGGCTCAGTCAGTTAAGTGTCCAACTTCAGCTCAGGTCATGATCTCACTGTTCGTTAGATCGAGTCCCACCTCGGGCTCTGCATCAACAGCGCGAAGCCTGCTTGGGATTCTCTATCTCCCTCTCCCCTTCCCTATCTGCAGGCACTCTCTTTCTCTCTCTCAAAACAAATAAATGAGCTTTAAAAAAAAAAAAAAGAAAAGAAAGTAGATAAGATTTTGAGAAGTGGGGGATCAGCATCTTTCAAGGCTCAGGCACAGGAAATAGATCAGTGCAACCAGAACAGAGGATGAAAGATGGGACGAGAGATAAGGGGAGATGGGGTTGTCAAAAACTGTGAAAGGTATGGAATTTTCCCTACGCGCAAGCTAACAAGTTAGCTTGGCATAGTTTTGTGGATCATGGCAGATGACACAAGACTCCTGGGTCAGAGACAAGAGCACTTTATTATTAATGGGATAGCAAGCGGTATTTGCTTCAGCATATTTGCCCTGGTTTCCTTTTGCCGCTAAATAACACATAAGTGATGTGATGGCCCCAGAGGCATGCTACACGTTCAGTAGGTTTGCTTTGAAGCTGAGGAACCCAGGCCCCAGGGCACAGCCCTTCTTAAACAGGCAGCTCTCAAGTCCCCCACTCGGAGGGAACAAGCAGAAATACAGTGACCATGCTGTCATCATCTGCATCTCCTTGGGTCCCTATGTGACTGGTTGCAGGAACTGCTCAGTGTCAGGGGATGGACAAGTCTCATAGTCTGGCATGCTTGGCAAGGGTGTGCACAGACACTTGGCCCCCATGGCGGACTGCCTTTCCAAACAGGGCCAGACAGTAAGCAGAGGCTCTCTCACCTGTTAGATGATGCTGAGGAAGTTGACCTTTGCCCTAAAGCATGTGGAGTCACTCAAGACTTGACCAGAGAAATGTGCTGATGGTCGCTACAAGTTGCAAGGATGACTCTCGTCTTGTGTGGAAAGGATTGGACAGCAAGCTGAGGCAATGAAGAAAAGTCAGTAAGGTGGCAATTCCAGCATTCCATCTGTGAAGTGAACTATTGGGAGCCAAGGTAGTAGAGGAAGAGGTTGGGGAAGGTGGTAAATCCAAGGATACCATAGTATCCTTGGTAGGATCGGAAGCAGTTTTGTGGGGTTGGTGAGAAGAGAAGAAGAGAAGAGAAGAGAAGAGAAGAGAAGAGAAGAGAAGAGAAGAGAAGAGAAGAGAGGGGAGGGGAGGGGAGGGGAGCAGGGGAGGGGAGCGGGGGAGAGGAGGGGAGGGGGAGGGGAGAGGGAGGGGAGCGGGGGAGGGGAGGAAAGGAAAGAAAAGAAAACTTTAGAAAAAAATCTAACATCCAATATTACTGACAACTTACTTTGTGTCCTTAATTTCATTAGTATTTTTACATGTGTCAGGTCACTTAATCTTACTCTTTGAGAAGCAGATACTATTGTTGTTTTACAGATGAGGAAACAGATGCAGGGAACCTAGAAGATGACCCCTCCCAGTTGCCACACAGGGAGCTGGGTGGGTGGTGGTGTTTTCCAGTGACATGGGGCATAGCAGAAGTGGGACAGGTCTGGAAGGGAAGATAAGGCATTTGGTTTTTGGCCCATATTATGACCTGAATGTTTGTGGTTCCCCCCATCCTCCAATTCATATGTTGGAGCCCTAATCCCCAGTGCAATGATATTTAGAGATGCAGTCTTTGGGAGGTGGCTAGGGTTTGATAAGGTAATGAGCATGGCACTCTCATGATGAGGTCAGGGCTCTTCAGAGAAAAGGAAGACAAAGAATTCTCTCTTCGTGAGCATGCACTGAGTAAAGGCCAAGTGAACACACAGAGAGAAGTTGGCATCTGTCAGCCAGGACGAAGGGCCTCACTATAGGAACTAAACTGTCTGGTCCCTTGATCTTGGACCTCCCAGCCCCCAGAACTGTGAGTGTTGTTTAAACCACTCATCCTCTGGTATTTTGTTGTGGTAGCCCAAGTACACTAAGACAGCCCAGTTGAATGTACAATATCTGGGCGACATCTGAATGGTGATTCTTAGCAGCTATTTGAATCCTTAAGTCTGGACTCCAGAAGGGAGGTCTTTGCTGGAGAAATAGATATAGGAGTAGTCACTGAGGAGGTGGGAAGTGAAATCACAAACGTGGATGAAATTATCTGGAAAAGTGGGAAGAATAGAAGAAGCAAAGGGTTATGGCATGAAGCTGAGGCAGGAAAACTAAAGAGATCCCATGAAAAACTTTTTTTCCACTCCTTTTTCTGCTTCTATTCTTGCTAGGAACCACACACTTGCCTTACACAGGCCCTTATAGAGCAGATCATGGATTTCCTCCTTGTAAAGGTGGTGGAGTTAATATTTCTTTGGAGTCTTTCGGCACAGAGACTACTGGCTTATCAGGACGCAGGGCTCCAGGGCGTAAGTGACTCATGGCGGACATCTACACATTTGTATTTGTTCTTGGATGCCTGAGAAGACACATGCACAGGACCACAACCCTCAAGAAAAACCCCAGACCCCAAGCAAAGATGGGACTCCCTCTCTTTTCCCTTCTGAGTCTTCTGAACACTCTATGTCTATGCTCTGTCTTCAATAAACTCAGCTCTCACTCCTCCTGGGCTTGCACTTGATTTCTATGCTACCTGAAGCCAAAGACCCTCTTGGCTGGTCCTGAAGGACTCCCCTCTGAATCCTCAGACTCAGTCAGCCTGCATCAAAGCTATGAAGCTTGCATCAAAGCTACATTTCGGGGGCAGGTAGAGAGGAATCAAAATTAGATTTCAGAGACAGGTAGGGAGGAAAGCCCCACAGAAGACCAAAATGGGATGATTAGAATGGTAGGAAGGAGAAAAGGAGAGAAGGGATGGAAGTCAAAGGAGGGGAGAATTTCACGTAGAATAGAATGCTTAATAAAAACTTGACCTCAGGGGTGCCTGGGTGGCTCAGCAGGTTAAGTGTCAGACTCGATTTCAGCTCAGGTCATGATCTCAGTGTTGTGAGATCCAGCCCCGAATTGGATTCTGCACTGGGCATGGAGCCTACTTAAGATTCTCTCTTTCTCTCTCTCTCTCTCTCTCTCTCTCTCCCTCTCTGACCCTCCTTCACTTTCTCTGTCTCTCTAGATAAACAAAACAAAACAAAACAAGACAAAAAAACTTGACCTTAGAAAGGGTGAGTGACGAATGCACCATGCCAATTGAGTAAGGTGATTTGCAGGTAATTTCTTTTATTTTTAAAATTTTTTTATAGTTTATTTATGTCTTGAGAGAGAGAGACAGAGCATGAGCAGGGGAGGGGCAGAGAGAGAGAGAGAGAGAGAGAGAGAGAGAGAGAAAGAGAGAGACTGAAACAGGCTCCAGGCTCTGAGCTGCCAGCACAGAACCCAACAAGGGGCTCAAACCCACGAACCGCAAGACCATGACCTGAGCCGAAGTCAGATGCCCAACTGACTGAGTCATTCAGGCACCCCAGGTAATTTCTAAGTGTAAAGAGAATAAGTTAAATTAGTGGACAAATGAGGAGTCATTGAAATTTGAATTGTGGATGACAAACTTGAGACACCATGTGTTAAGTTACCTGTAGGATAATTTCAGAGGATGTTCAATCTGTGTTGGTTGGAGGGATAAGTGAAGCAGAAAGGGCAACAAAGTGGACAACCTTTTTTCTTTTTTTAAAAAATAAATGTAATTCCATCTCTGTCTGGAAGCGAATACTGTTGGCCTTGAAGAAGGTCATAGCAAGATTATGTATTCCCCTTGCATAGATTGAAAATACAGAGTGGGCATGTGCCCCAGATAGTCTACTTGTAATTTAATTTTTATTTTATTTGTTTTTAACGTTTTTATTTATTATTGAGAGACAGAGAGAAAGAGATAGTATGTGCATGGGAGGGGCAGAGAGAACGGGAGACACAGAATCTCACAGACACAGAATCCACAGCAGGCTCCAGGTTCTGAGCTGTCAGCACAGAGCCCGACGCGGGGCTCCAACTCACAAACCACGAGATCGTGACCTGAGCCGAAATCGGATGCTTAACCGACTGAGCCACCCAGGCACCCCTACTTGTAGTTTAGACAGGGTTTGGATTCTGATCCCGGCACCTTGCTATGCTATGATAAAAACTGCGAGTGAGGGGTTCAGAGAACAGAGCCAGCTCTCTTGCTGGTCATGCTAAAATGAACTGTTGTTTTTTAAAAAGCGTTAGAAGTGCTATAAGATAGCAGGAAGTGGAGACAGGCCAAAAAGACCATGTGGTGGAGACCTCTCTTATCTTTCACCGCAGTTAATTAACCAGCTCAGAGAAAAGATAAAGGAGAAAGAAATGCTTAGAAAATAAATAAATAAAACCCGGGCATAGGGTCAAGCAGAACACTTGTTGTAGAAGGAGATAATTATTATAATTAATGGTGATACATATGGATGATGTCAATTTGTGAAAGCGGTGAGGGTCTGGGAATTCTTCCATTCTCTCTTCCTCTAGGCCTCTGCTAACTCACCTACAAATCCCTGTTAACCCGGTGACCCCACTGCTATCTTTGTATTTTTGGGGGGAGTGTGTGTGCGCGTGTGTGCACGTGCGCACGCGCACGCACACACACACGTGCATGATTCTAAATAGCTCTGGAAAGTAGTTCTACAGATAGCAAGTAACCCAGAATAACCAAAAGGGCTCGACAATATGCTTAGTTGAACGTAATCTGAAATGCAATCAAGTTCATGGTCTCCCGTGATTAAGAAGAGCTAGCCCTCCCAACTAAGATGAAAAAGGAGGATGTTTTTTCTTCAGTATTGACTGCTGCACATTATCCAGCCTATTGAAGAATTACTAAATTTTAAAGTTGGAAGGGTTTTTAGAAATCAAAAATTCTAATTTTTTAGGAGGATGTTTTTTCTTCAGTATTGACTGCTGCACATTATCCAGCCTATTGAAGAATTACTAAATTTTAAAGTTGGAAGGGTTTTTAGAAATCAAAAATTCTAATTTTTTATCCCTGTAGATGAGAAAAATTGAGGCCTAGATAGGCTAAGTTATATCACCAGGGTTGCACGGCTGGACGGTGGCCCGGCCAGGATTGGCACAAAGGTTTCTAGTAACTTATTGTTACTCATTTCATGTGGCAGGTGTGTGAATAGAAGTTAAATATATTTTTAATGTTTATTTATTTTTGAGACAGAGAGAGATAGAGCGTGAGTAGGGAAGGGGAAGAGAGAGAGGGAGGCATAGAATCTGAAGCAGTCTCCAGGCTCTGAGCTGTTAGCACAGAGCCCGATGCAGGGCTCAAACCCACACAGTGTGAGATCATGACCTGAGCCGAAGTCGGACGCTTAACCAACTGAGCCACCCAGGCGCCCCAGAAGTTAAATATATTATTGTGTGTTCAGACACGTTTGAATATGTTTTTTTAAAACTCTGCTGTCATTACTTTACACACAAGTTTTTCAAGCACAGACATGGGTTCAAAGACCTATTCAGCTTTTACTTGTATAGTCTTGAGCAACAAAATTTTGTTATTTGCAGAATATTAAGCTATATCATTGAGAACTTTAACCCTTTTATCTTCCCATGTCCTAGCTTTTTAAAAAGTTTGTATTTACTTATTTTGAGAGACAGAGAAAGAATGAGCTGGGTGTGTGTTGGGGGGGAGGGGCAGAGACAGAGGGAGAGAGAGAATCCCAAGCAGGCTTTGTGCTGACAGCAAAGAGCCTGACTTGGGGCTCAAACTCATGAACTGTCAGATCATGCCCTGAGCCGAGATCAAGAATCGGATGCTTAACCCAATGAGCCACCCAGGAGCCCCCTCTATATCCTACCTTTTAAAATCTAAATCTTTTGCAGGGGGTGTTTCTGGCTGGCTCATTTGGTACAGCATGCAACTCTTGATCTTGGGGTTATAGTTCAAGCCCAACTCTGGATGTAGAGATTACTTAAATAAGTAACCTTAAAAAAACAAAAACAAAACTTTTGGGGGGAAAATTTCAGGGTGATGATAAAGGAAGTCATATAGTTAGCTGGGCATAAGCTCAAGGTCTCTTAGATAAGCCTGTCAAAGAAAGATTCCTCAGGAGGCAGGGTGGTCTCTGAGCTGTGAAGCGCAGAACACACAGAAGGGCTGAGCTAGAGAAAGCTTCAGGATCTCACTGGTGATCTCTCCAGCTCATCTGGTCTTATCTGGAGGCCTGTGCCAACTTGCATATTCACCTTTGAACGTTGGTGCGAATTCCCTCTTTTAAATATCACAATCATGTCCCAGATGCATGTCATTCTGTCTCTGACATCAAACAGACAGCTCGTGTTCTTTACCAGCATGCCTCCAGTAGCTCGAGAATGGCATTCTACAGCAGGCCATGGGTTCATGAGTCAGAGCTTCCCATCTTCGCTCTTCCTTCCATCAGAGCCTATAGCACCGAGTATTATCATGTAATTTATTTTCGTGAATGTTTATATCTGTTACTATTTATTTCCACTTACCTGTGGAAAGCTCTGATGTCAAGTTCCAATTCAACCGCTTTTGAACTCTGTGGCTAGAACCAAATCACTCGGCTTCTTGGAGTCTATTTTTTTTTTTTTTTTTAAATCTCTGTAAAGCTGTAAGGTTTATACCTGATCTTCTGTTCCAATGAGATGAAAGTGGGAAGTGCTTGACATTTTCCGGGGTGATAAGCACAATTCAAAGAAGGGCCCCAAGATTCTCACGCCCTGGTTTATATAGCCTGTGTGATCTCCTCCCCTTGAGTGTGGGCAGGACCTGGGACCAAGATAGGATTTCACAGCTATGAAAGGATTACTAATCAGTTGACTAGGAGTTCATCAAAAGGGTGGGCCTGGGGGCGCCTGGGTGGCTCAGTCTCCAAGTGTCTGACTTCGGCACAGGTCATGACCTCACGGTTCATGGGTTCGAGCCCCACGTCGGGCTCTGTGGTGACAGCTCAGAGCCTGGAGCCTGCTTCAGATTCTGTGTCTCCCTCTCTCTCTGACCCTCCTCTGCTCACACTGTCTCTCTCTCCCAGAAGTAAATAAAACATTAAAAAAAAAGGTGGGCCTGGCCTAATCAAGTGAACCTTAAAAGAAGAACTACAGCCTTCTTAAAGGGAGATATAAAGCCAGAGAGACGCTCCTGCTCACTTGAAGAAGTCAACTGCTCTGAGCTGTCTGTGGATGGAGGGCCTGTGAACCTGGCAAGGACTTGAGTGTGGCTTCAGGGAGCTGAGAATGGTCCCCAGCAGACAGCCACCAAGAAGTTAGGGACTTCAGACATATGGCTGCAAATAAAAAATCCCACCCTCATCTGAGGGAGCTTGAAAACAGACTCTTGTCCAGTTGAGCCTCTCAGTGAAATGCAGTCCAGCCAACCCCTCCATTACAGCCTGGTGAGACCGTGAGCAGAAAGCCCAGCTGAGGCTGTGCCGGAACTCGGGTCCACAGAAACTGTAAGGTAGTAAGTTAGTGTTATTTGACACTAAGTCTGTGCTAAGTGTTACGCAGCAGTGGAAATGAATACAACTACTCAGTATCGAACACCAAGAGGTGAGGGGTGAGGGACATGGACATTCTCTCTTCTCTCCTGATACCCCCACCCTGTCAGCTAGGGCACAGGTATGATCAACCAGATGTGTCCACCTGGAACTTCGAATCTGGGGGGAGGGACACGAAAACTCAGAGACCGTTAGAGGTTAACTCCTGAGGTCAGCAGCAGTGGGAGCAGCGCCTGGCACAGCTTTTGGACAATATGTGACCGTGGCATGACTAGTGGGGCCACATGGAACCAGGTCCCCTTCGTTCCTGACCGTTCTCCGTGTTTGGTGTTCATGTAAATTCTGTGAACCGTGCATTGCTTTTCCAATGCATTTATTTCTGTTGCAAGTAGCCAGAAATTGCTTCTGTAATTTGCCCCCAAGAACTTAGATTATTATAGATCATACATGGAAAAGTGCCTTGTAATATTATTTTAGCTGTTTCTCTGCCTTCACTTTTCTTCAGGCTTCTGCGTCTGACCTCTAGCCCTCTCTGACCATTATAATTCTTGGTGTCATTCTGCACCCTGATATTCCTATAAATAATACCTTGATTCTAATAAATAAATGGAACAGATATGTCCATCTGTGTGAAAACGAAGAGACCATTATCAAAAACCACTGAGGGAGAACATTTAGGCACTCAAAAATGCAGAGAGGGACCATGGGGGCTTGGGTGGCCTGTTTAGGTTTAAAAGAATTGCCTCCAGTTGAACTCCAAGGTCAAATGGAAAAATCTCTACCTGTCTTCAACCCTTCAGAAGACAAGTGTCTGCTACCGTGGCATCTCCAGGGAAGATGTTTCCTGGACGACCATTCAGAATGGGATTGGGTCTTAGAAACCTCCATTCCAACAGGCTCAAATTCACATCTAGGGTTCACACCTGCCATGTAATGAGCCAGAAGTCTGTACATATCTTCTCAGACTCTGCATTCCCACCACTGCCAGAATGGGAAACACATGAAAAGAGAAGCATCATCTTTGAGAACAGATGATTAGAAAACACAGTTAAAACAACAACAACAACAACAAACAAACACACAGCGATGCCCGGGTGGCTCAGTCGGTTAGGTGGCCGACTCTTGATCTCCGCCTAGGTCATGATCTCACCGTTTGCGAGTTGGAGCCAGCATCCGGCTCTGCGTTGATGGCGTAGGATGCAATCTTCCCTTCTCTCTGCCCTTCTGAAACAAACAAACAAAAACACACAAACACAAAACCACTGCCTTCATCAGAGTGGTCTCAGGGCCCGAGGATATGGCTGGGCAAGGGGTGGGGGGGCAGCCCGCGACCAGCAGTCCTGGAAGCTATGCTCTTGGATCATGAGTTGGGGGCTGAGGCTGCAACAAGTTTGAGAGCACCCGAGAGCAGGCCTGTTTGTTCAGACCAGCTAAACCCAGGGCCCTCGGATCACTTTACATACGGCCAGGGGGGCCCCTGGGGACCCTTTGTGCAGAAGGGCCTCTGCGTTTGAGGGAAGAGGACTACGACCATGACTTCCCCCACTCACCATATCTGCATCCAGCGCCCAGCAAGGGGGGGAGGGGGGGGCTGAGGGGTTTGCCCGTGACTCCTGGCAGGAGAGCTCCGGTGAAGGGAAAGGCAGGGATGCTTGGGGCCGGAAGCAGTCAGGCAGTAAGTGTCCGCAGAGCACAGAGCACGTGGCGGAAGGAGGAGGAGTCACAGGTGGCCCCACGGTGCTACGCCGAATAGCCTCCCAGGATACCCGCCGGGGGACTGCATTTAAGTTCCTAAATAGGGAAAAAGGTGCCAATGCGACCTCGGTCGAGGAAGCTGTAAAAACGAGTGAACAAATTTAGCAACCTCGGGTGGCAGTTTACCTGTAACACTTGGGGCAGAAATGGGGAGCGCGCCAGAAAGCCAGTGGCCCAGGGACAGTGGGAGGGGCAGGGCGCATGCGTGGTAGAAGGCGCGGCTGCGGGAGGAGCAGAGCGGAGCAGAGCGAGCACTGGACGCAGGCGCGCCCACCCCGAGGGCCTCAGGCCAGACTGCGGTGGGGGGAGCATAGAGGGATCCGGCTGGGGGCTGTCCAGGCCTGGCGCTGGGCAGGGTCCCATCTGCCTGAGGTTCTTCATGTTGACTCGGCATTCATGGTCCGTCCCTCGGGGAGCAAGCAGAGCATGGCCAGGGTCTTGGAAGTATTTGAGCACCTCCGCGTCTAGGTGATCACTTTCTTTGACAGTCCCAGCTTGGCTGGGAATAGAGTTGTGTGCCAACTGCTGCATCAGCATCAACTGGCCATCAACCCCTTTCGTTATGAGGTCAGAAGAGTCGTACCCCTGTCCCTTAGGCTTATATTTATGAACGTGGCCTGTGATGTCGTGAGGCCTTGTCAGGTTCAAATTTCCTATGAAAATGATGCTTTCCATTGAGGATAATATAATCGCAGAATTCCGAGGCTCAAAAGATAACTCAAAATAGGAAAACAAAGTTTAAATCATATTTCCTGGTTTACATAAAAACGAATATGGTTGTGAGCGAGGCACTTTATGTTTAGAAACATTGGTCACGAGTTTATACACATGGGTCACGTTATTCATATTACTGCAAGTCAGGGGTGCAGCATTTAAGCTAAAAACTTGAAAGCTTCCATGAGAGAATAGGGGAGGCTGGGATTTGCAAATGCTTGGACAAGGTGCTGGAAACTGATTGGCCCCAGATTCTTTTGTAACCGACATTCTGATCAGTGTCTCTGGGCAAAAGTTTGGTAAGGCTGAGAGCAGAAGAATTCTGATAGGGAGCCCTCTAACCGACCAGGGGGTGACCAGTTGGCCAGGAAGAAAAGAACCAAGGTATGAACAAACCTAGGGCAATAGAAGATACATTGTATTTTCTGATTATAGCAACATGATGGTAAGTATTAGCATCCCCTTTTTGATCACATACCTAAGGACACACAGTTGGTAGATAATCAAATAATGATGACGATGATAATACAATGAGGGTGAAGTCCTACCTGTGTATCGTGCTTTTCTGCTTACAGAATAAATTATTATTAACTAAGTGAGATCCTTGGATCCCTATAGTACACAGGTGATGCAGATTTTGTTATGATCATTTTTATTTCTGGTGTAGGAAAATTTGGACCAAAACAGCTTTTTAAAAATAAGTATTGGAAAGTCATACTTATTGAAATAATAAATCAAAATCCCTCTTTCATATTCATTGCAGGCTCAACAATTTTTAGCTGTGTGACCTGAAGCAAAGGACTTAACTTCCGTAAACCTTAGTTCCCTGGCACCGACTTTCCACACTACAAGGCATGAATGTGATAATCACTTTAAATTGTTTTGTATTGTTAGGGCTTCATAAATATTAACTATTTAAAAATAGGTATCATTAGAGGGGCTCTGGGGTAGCTCAGCCAGTTAAATGACCCAACTCTTGACTTTGGCTCAGGTCATGATTTCAGGTCATGATCGTGAGATCAAGTCCCAAGTCAGGCTCCATGCTGAGTGTGGAGCCTGCTTGGGATTCTCTCTCTCCCTCTCTGCTACTTCCCTGCTTGTGCTTGCTCTCTCTCTCTAAACAAAACAAAACAAAACAAAACTTAAAAACTCTTTAAAAAATTGGGGCGCCTGGGTGGCTTAGTCGGTTAAGCGTCCGACTTCCGCTTAGGTCATGATCTCGCGGTTCGTGGGTTCGAGCCCCGCGTCGGGCTCTGTGCTGACTGCCAGCTCAGAGTCTGGAGCCTGTTTCAGTCTGTGACTCCCTCTCTCTCTGACCCTCCCCTGCTCATGCTGTCTCTCTCTCTCTCTCTCTCATAGAAATAAATAAAAACATTAAAAAAAATTTAAAAAAAAACTTTTTAAAAAATAGTTATCATTAGAGATTCAAAAGTCCTTGGGCCTTTTTCATGTATTTATTTTACAAAATTGTCAAAAGAACTTTTTGAAGATTTTTTATATTTTTTTTTTTATTTTGAGAGTGGGGGGGGCAGGCAGAGAGAGAGAGAGAGAGAGAGAGAATCCCAACCAGGCTCTGAGCTGTCAGCACAGAGCCCAATCCTGATCCAGGGCTTCAGCTCACAAACTGTGAGATCATGACCTGAGCCAAAATCAAGAGTTGTACACTCAACTGACTAAGCCACCTGGGTGCCCCAAAATGACTTTTTAATAAGGTGTTCATATCCTTGAAATGTACCATAGCATCACCAAGACAAGCTGGATTGAAGATATATCATCTGCTTATATATTTTGTGTCTCTTACTTACTCCTCAATATATTAATTCAAGAAATATATGGTTAATGCATCCTCTTTCAAGAGCTTACAGTCCAGGGATGCCTGGGTTGCTCAGTTGGTTAAGCATCCAACTTCAGCTCAGGTCATGATCTCCTGGTTTGTGAGGTCGAACCCCACATCAGGCTCTGTGCTAACAGCTGAGAGCCTGGAGCCTGCTTTGGATTCTGTGTCTCTCTCTTTCTCTCCTTCCCCCCCAGCTTTCACTCTGTCTCTGTCTCTCTCAAAAATAAATAAACACTAAAAAAAAAAAAATTAACAGCTTACAGTCCAATGAGGAAGCAATTTTTGTAGGTAATCCCAGTATAGTGGGGTGAGTACATTTTGACCCAGCAGTTCCACTGTTAATTATTTTCCTAGGAGAAAAGAGAAAATGTAGCCACAAAAGTACTTGCACAGGACTGTTCATAGCAACTTTATTTATAATGGTTCGAACTATAATTGATTAAAGTATCTAACAGTAGGATTATGGAAAACAAACTGTGATAAATCCATACACACTAAAAGCAACAGAAAGGATGAAATATGGATGCAAAGACATGGGAATCTCAAGAACATCATGTCCATGTTGAGGGTAAGAAGCTAGACACAAAAGCGTACATCTATGTGATTTATATGAAATTCCATAGTAGGTCACGTTCATCTATGGTGAAAGGAATCAAAGTGGTGTTGCCTGCAGTTGGATGTGAAACAGGTATTGACTGGGAAGGGCCATGAGAAACCTTTCTGGAGTGATGGAAATGTTTTCTATCTCGATGGAGGGGGCTGTGGGATAGGATACAGAGGTGTATATACGCATTTGTCAGAACTAACCAACTCGAACAGGTAAGATGTGTGCATTTCACTGTATATAAATTCCACTCTAATACAAAAACATTTTTACACTTTTATAAATGATATGTTTTAAAATCTTATTTTCCAAATACTTACTAATAGTAATATATGAATAGTAATACTAATAGTAAGTATATACTAACACATAGCAAGTCAATTACTTTCTGCATATTGACCTTGTATCATCTATTGATAAATCCACTCATTCATTCTGGTAGCTGATTTTTTTTAAATGTAATTTTCTCTGGGTTCTGCCTATGGTAAACCTCCTTCAGGCTTCCATTTCTCTTAATTACCCACTTAGGCTTCCCATTTGTGTCTCTCTGTGCTACAGTTGGGATCCTTTCTTTGATCTTCTTGTTCTCGGGTAGCTTTGTTGATTCTGCTCTCAGACTCCTCTTTTGAGTTTTTAATTTGCATTTTTGCATTGTTCATTTCTGATGTTCATTTGGTAATTTTTCAAATCTGTAGGTCACTTTCCCCACCCCCACCCCAAGTTCCTGTTTACTGCAGATAGTTTTAATTCTCATTTCTGTAAACATAGCTGTTTCATAATTTGCTTCTGATTATTTGGGAAACTTAAGTCTTTCAGGATCTGCTTAGACAGTGAGGTTTCTTTTTTCTGCTGTTTTTCTTTCCTCCCACTGTTTATAACTTATTTTCTTGTGGCTAGGCTACCATGACTTTGCTCCGCTCACTATCTATGAGACATGATTATTGGTGGTTACCGTGGCTTGGGCGAAGGAGCTCTTTTTTCAGTTTTGCATTTGCTTCTGCCAGACATTTGGGGACACTCTCTCTCTGTAATCAATTCAAATTAAGTCATGGCTTAAAGTTTTCTGAATCACTCCTGGGTTTTTAATTTAGGTTATAATTTCTCAGGGGGAGGGCTGGACTCTGGGTAGAACTACCCAGGGACAGATTGTGTGTGTGGTGTGTGTGTGTGTGTTTTCCCAATCCTTTGCTTTATTCAACATTAAGATGTATGTATCTTGGGAAGTTTTTTAAGGGGGGAAGGAGCCAGTAGTCTTACTTCTGCTTTATCTTTATCCTGAGGATACTTCCTTTGGGATTCTAGGTTAACATAAAAGAGGTGTCTAATATTAACCTTTTAACCTGGTGGACACTAAGCTTTGACTTCTCTCCTTCATACTCTGTGAAGTCTTGAAAACAGTTATGTAAGTCCCCTGGATATGTCTTCAGGGCAAAAGGCTTTTGTTGCATTTCTAGCCTTTATGGGTTCTTGGAGCCTCTTAGACTTGGTCTGATAATTTCCTATTATCTTGTTATTTTTTTAATGTTTTTAAGGAGACTGGAAAATTATTTTCCATTGACTTTACCGTGTTGGTTCAAATGGCCTAGCCCATTATTATTGTAAATAGAGGAAAATAAAGTTTAGAACATTTTTAATAGGTTCTTTTTCATAATTTCTAGGTATAAAAATACCTAAATTGGCAAGTTTCACTATGTGAAAATTTAAAATTCTGCATAGCAAGAAATAAAGGATGTAGAAAAGAAAGAAATCATAAGGAAGAAAGAAAATAGACATTCAACAAATAGGAGGAGGTGTTTGAAACTCAAATAAAGAAGCTCAAACTCAAGAGAAAGGACTTATTTTCTTAATACATTTAGAGCGCTATATTCTTGTTGATTGATACATAACAAATTACCTCCAAATTTAGCAGCTTAGAACAACAAACATTTAGTACCTTTCAGTTTCTGAGGTACAAGAACATGGAAGTAGCTTAGCAAGATGGTTGTGGCTCAGAGTCTATCATAAGATTGCAGTCAAGACTGTGGTCAGCTGGGGCTGCGGTCTCATCTGAAGGCTCAGCTGGGGCTGGAGGCCCCCCTTCTAAGGTCTTTCATGTCTTGGCAGGAAACCTCAACTCCTCACTAGTCACTTGCTGAAGGTGTCAGTTCCTCACCACGGAGACTTCTCCATCACCAGCTGGCTGACATTGCAGCTGGTTTTACTCCAGAACAAGTGACTCATGAGAAAGAGTCACCAAAAGAGAAGTCAAATGTGTTTTACAGGCTAATCTTGAAAATAACACACCATCACTTCTGCCATATACCGTTGGTCACTGAGACCAACCTGGTACAGTGTGGGAGGTAACTGTGTGTGAATGTGGATATTAGGAGGTGAAGGTCATCTGGAATGTCTTGGAGGCTGCTCACTACAAGCTCCCAAAGTTCAATACAAAATAAAAAACCCCAAACAGAAAAATAAAAGATATAAAATCTGTGCATTAAAAATACATATAAACAATACACACTAAGCATCTAAAACATGACAAGGTGTTCAATCTCATTCAAAGTAAGAATCATGTAAATTAAAACTATAGACAGATGCCATGTCTACCCATAAAGCTGTATAACCCACTGTATTATTGAAGATTTGGGGAAATAGGGTCTCATATTTTGTCAGCAAAGGTAGACACTGGTAAAACCTTTAAGAAGAGTAATTTGGCAATAACTATCAATAGAAAAACACACATTTCCTTTGATCCAACAATTCCACTTCTAGAAATTTATCCCAAGTATATTCTGGCACATATGCAAAATGATGTCTGTTTGAAGATCTTTATTGCAGCATTGGCTTACAATAGCAAAAGATTGGAAACCATTTGAATTTCCATCTAAAGGGAACTGATTACATGAATTATAGCAATATATATATAATGGAATTCTACGCATTTCTTAAAAGGAATGAGGCAGATCTCTTCATACTGATTTAGAATTTTCTCCACCATGTACTGGAAGATGTGAAAGCAAGGTGTAGAAAAGCATGTTGTCACTTGTGAAAAAAAAAACATATATATTTATGCTCACACATGAATACAGTATCTCTGGAAGCATATGCAAGAGATTGGAATTGGAATTGCCTTTGTAGAGGGGGACTGTGTGTCCAGGGAAGAAGGGGTAGACCAGGGAAGAGATTTAATGCATTCATTATTGTATATTTTGAATTTTATAATGTGTGCATTAACCACTCAAAATAATTTTTAAATATACTTTTTATAATTTTTTGAGAGAGAAAGAGAGAGAGTGCATGAGTTGGGGAGAGGGACAGAGGTAGAGAAATCTTAAGCAAGTGCCATACTCTGCATGTAGCCCAGGGCAGGGCTCAATCCCACAACCCTAGAATCATGACTTGAGCTAAAATCAAGATGCTTAACCAACTGAGCCACTAGGGAGCCCCAAATATATATATTTTTAAATATATTACAGTAGACTGAAGTGATAGTGACTTAGGCTAAGCTGATGTTGATGGAAACAAAGAGAAATAGAATTGGCAGGGGAGAGTGGGTAACTGCATTGGTGAGTGGGAGAAGGTAGAGTTCAGAATGGTGCTCAGATTGCCGGTACAGGGACCTGAGTGGATCGAAGAGAGGGAACCCAAGAGCATATCTCTTAGAAGAAATTTCTGTCGTTGATAAAATTATCAAGTTTTATTAAAAGAAAACCCACATTTTAAAAAATTCAAGGATATTCTTTTCCATATTGTTCCATGTGCTTCTTGCAATTGGAGATTATACTTTAAATGTCCTTGTATCTCTTACGGCACCTCGTGTGGTGTTTGACTTGTTACAGATACACAGTAGATATTTGCTAGATAAATGTCTGAAAACAAAATTTGTAAAAATGTGTTTTTTCTCTTTGGAAGGTAGATTAAATAATTGCCCAGATATGTGCCGAGGGTGAGCATCAAAGAGATTGAAAATAAAAAATCTTATCATCTCTTTACCTGAGCGTGAAGGGCCACAGGTGGAGGAAAGATGAAGTTCATGCAGCAAGTTGCTAATTGGAACAAGGCACAGAACTTCCAAAACACAAGATAATTTGTTTTCCTATCCCCAAAATAAGGGGAAGAGCGCGTCTGTCCACCAGAGGGCTCTCATCATTCCATTTAATTGTAGGCCTAGAATTACTCATGAGACAGATAGATGTAGTTGAAGACCAGCAGAGACTAGACCTCCTCCCCCACCCCCATTAAATTTATACTACCATGGTAAGGATGTCCTGCCGAGTCATCTTATTACAAGATGAGAGCCTTGAAACTCAGCAAATGTGCTTTAAACGCTACATTTCCAAATGTCATGGATGGCATCCTTGTCTTGCATTAATTTAAAACTGAATTTATCTCTAGGACCTTGTACCACAAGGACTGCTTGGAGGGTTTTCCCATACATGGGATGGCAAGAAGGAGGACCCTGCAACGGACTGCGTCCCCTCATGTAAGCCAATCTAAAGTAGTGATGTCTGTTGAAATTTCAGTGCTCTATGAAGACGTACAGGGTTCCGAAAACTAGGATTACTCGAGCCTATGCATTTACAGTTGTGCATTGCTTTCTCCCATTTTTCATTCTGCTGAGTCCTATGTAATGGTCTCTTATTTGGACTTGAAGTCAGGTAATTATTGGGACTTTCTTGTTGATTTCATGCAGTCATTCAGACAATTGGTTAGTGTCCCTCCCATTAAAATCTTCTGACCCTTAGTGCCCTCATCAGCTGCTTGGTCTCTGTGATTTAACTCTGAATCTACAGGATCACAAATGAAAACCTATAAATATCCTTCAACGGATTAATAGAGGCTTTGAGTTAAGAGAGCAGAGAAGGACGTGGACGTTTATTGGTTTCCAGACACTGGGCTGTATTCTAGGTCCATTACGACATTCCATCCATCCATTACAGTAACTCTAGCACAAGGTGGGCATTGTGCCTTCAATTTACAGATGAGGAAGCCCAGCTCTGAGGGCTGAATGAGTCACCCGAAATGGTAAATGCTGTGGTAATGGAACTAATTGAATTTTGCCTGCCTATAGGGTTTGTGCTCTTTCTGGCATTACATTTCCCCCTAAAATATGAACTCATGCTTTGGGCTTTCTTTATCTCTGCCTACCACCCTCTCCCCAAGCCATTCAGGGATCTTTGGTGGGGATTTAAGGCAGTGTGTTCTATATATCTCCTGGGAGTGTGGTTTAATTGTCGTTACAGCAACATTGCAAGGTCTCTCCCCAGTGTCCCCCCAGCTGTCCATCAACCATAGTGGACATAGAAGAAAGTGATGAGGCCCCAGCAGGTCTTTTGTAGTAACTGGTTTGGCTATGGCTGCTCTTCCCATTCCAGCTACTAATGACCTCTGGCCCTGGGACAGCCTGCCAGACTAATAAACACAGGTAGGGTTAATGGGCCACCAGATCAGTAATCGTGCTCCTTGACGTGGACTTTATGTATTGGCCATCTGCTCTGAGCTCGTATAATAATTAGACTTGCTCCCATGAGGAAGACACAGTGGCCCAATGTCAAGAGGACATATGCTTTTGGGTTTGCTCTGATTCCTTCACACCTTCTCACCCAGTTCGCCAGGAAAGCGATGTTATAGGAGCAAGATGGTAGCATGAGGTTGGCTGTAAAATCTGTCACCATGGAGGACAGTGACCTTTACCACCTGAACCAGAAAGCCACACCCAAGACCACAGCCTTGTAGGGTCATTAGCAAATGTGAAGATGTACCAAGCAGAAACCTGTGCAGTCCAGCCCCAGCCCCATCTGAAGCAGAGCATTTTGAAACCCCAAGTCCCCTCAAAGTCATGTGTGGAACAGTCTTGCAAGTTCATTTTCAAAGCAACGCTCCAACACTGAGGTTTTCTTTCTGAACTCCATTCCACTGAATGGGCTTATCTGAGGGAGGGCAGACTGCTGTTTCTTTGATTGGATGATGCAGGATTTGGGGAGATTCTTGAATGAAGGGAAGAGAGAGAGTGTGCATTCGGCAAACGGAAGCTGAGGGCTTATTATAGGCCTGTGAGTCACAGGGACTGCAGGCAAACGGTCTGGAGAGGGGCGGGTGAGTGGGGGTAGGTGTGAAGCAGGGCTGGAAGGGAAAGGAAGCCAGGACAGGGGAGAGGAGAGGTAGAGTGTATTAGTCAGGGCTCTCCAGAGAAACAGAACGAATAAGATGTGTGTGTCTGTGTGCATGTGTGTGTGTGTGTGTGTCTATACATACATGAGTGAGGCATTTTAAGTGATGGGCTCATACACTCATTTTTTATTATTATTATTATTTTTTAATGTTTGAGAGAGAGATAGAGGCAGTGTGAGCAGGGGAGGGTCAGAGAGAGAGGGAAACACAAAATCAGAAACAGGCTCCAGGCTCTGAGCTAGCCGGCAGCACAGAGCCCGACGCGGGGCTCGAACCCACAAACTGTGAGATCATGACCTGAGCCGAAGTCGGGCGCTTAACCGACTGAGCCACCCAGGCGTCCCTGGGCTCATGCACTCATAAAGGCTAGCAAGTCCAAAGTCTGCGGGGGGCGGGGGGGGCTGCAGTGGGCTACAGACCCAGAGGAGAGGCCCTGATGCAGTTCCCATCCAAAGCCTGATGGCTGGCAGAACGCCCACAAAGGGCCTCCCCCATGTATTAACTCTGAGAGCTCTGAACTCTTCTGCTTCTAGGGAAGTGTGTTGAGGTCTGAGGCAAGCATGGGAATGTTCAACCACAAAGCCCTGCAGAAGCCTTTGAACCATTCTCAGATCCCCACACTCTGCCTCAAAGTTGCATCCAAAGGAACTAGGCAGCCAGTCATGCCAGCAGATCTGTGGAGCGTTCGGACGGCTGGACTCCAGAAGGCAGCTTGGAAGGAAGGTTCTTCTAGGTGATGGTCAAAACAACCGGAAAGTTATTATATTCAATCAGACTTCAGTTGCTGCCGTGTCCAAGGAGAACTCCCAGACATTAGTGTTTCCAACTTTGCCTACACGCTGGGGTGACCTAGAGATGCTTTTAAAATTCCCAGTGCCTAATCTATATCCCCGATGGATTCAAATCTCTGGAGGAGGGATCTGGGCATAAGTATTTTTGCAGTTCCCCAGGTTCCAAATAAGCAGATGAGGCTGAGTAGCTCTGCTCTACCCCTTCCATAAGCCCTTCGTGTTTCTGCTCAATTCCCATTTAATCCACTTTCATGGACATTCAAACTGCGAGGCACAGGAAAGAGGCTCTTCCACGGCAATGAGGTCTTCTTGGGGTCTGCACCCTTCCCATATTGCCCCAGGAGGCTTAAAATGAAAATGGTTAACATTTTGACCTTAAGGAGACAGAAAGAAGGGTTAACCTTCTAAACATCACGAAGGAAACAGAAGCAAGATTTGGTGGAGATCACATGGCATAAAGGAAAGGGGGCCAGGCATCCCAAGTGACCAGACTGGGCTTGGACTCCATTCTTCTTGTATAATTCCCCCTTGGGAAAACCCACCAGCCTCACTGAGCCTCAGTTTATTTTTATCCTTAACATTTGGGAAGTTGAGGGGGCACCTGGGTACCTCATTCACTTAAGTATCTGACTCTTGATCTCAGCTCGGGTCATGATCTCATGGTTTGTGAGTTTGAGCCACGCATCTGTCTCAGTGCTGACAGTGTCCCTGCTTGGGATTCTCTCTCCTTCTCTCTCTCTGCCCCTCTCCCACTTGGGTGTGCTCACTCTATATATATCTCTCTTTCTTTCTCTCTCTCAAATAAATAAATAAACTTAAAATTTTTTTTAAAAGCTGGAATTTGAAATCCAAAGACCTCTGACCCTCAATCTCCTCATCTGTAAAATAGGGATAATGTTCTGGGTTGAATAGCCTTTAGGTCTGGCTGGAACCTTGGCATGTAAACTTACTTAGATGAAATTAGTTCATTGATCATCTTCAAAGTGAGTTAAATGAGAAGCAATCATCTCACCTAGGCTCATGAATCAAGGGGGATAAAAAGCAAAGAGGACACAAAGAGATCACCGAAGCCTGGAAACAAATGGACTCCAGAGACTCTGAGTTCCAGTCCTTTGGAGAGGGGACAGGTTTCCTGGCTGACATGGTGTACTAGGAACAAACCTTCCTCTTTTTTCTTCCTCCAACTAAAGAGTCCCATCTGGAAATCCCTTCCTTCTCCTGCTTCACCAGTGTGTGGGGAGAGGTTTGGCATCTCCGTGGCGCAGGTGGATTTAACTCTGAGGCCTTATATCTTTCTCCCCCAGGCACTGCCCTGTAGCCAGGGAGGGTGCACTAGGAGGTGGGGGACATCTCTGCGGTGGGGTGGTCTGAATGAAATGATTCTGGGCTTAGGAGAGCCCTAAGAACAATGACTGGTGTGTTTAAAAGAGAAAGGAGAAGCAGATTGGACACAGATTTCAGAATTCCACCATGGTAAGAGACACAGAGACCGTACAAGGTAAAATTCAGATGAAGACGGAGGCAGAGATTGGAGCAGTGCAGCCGCACACCAAAGATGATCAGGGGCCATCGGAAGGAAGGCTTCTTCTTTGGAGCCTTCAAGGGAAGCATATGCTGCTGCCACCTTGATTTCAGACTGCTGGCCTCCAGCCCTGGAAGAGGATAAACTATTGTTGCTAAGCTACCTAGTTTGGGGTCCTTCGTTGCGCTAGCCCTGGGAAACGATAATGGCTGTACTACTTCTAGATTGTTGCAACTATAAATGAATTTATATTGTAAGTATAATTATAAATAAATATAAATATAAAATACATTTAAATTATATTATAAATGTATTTAAATTGTATTATAAATATAATCAAACTTAGCGATGGTAAATGTCAACTGGGGTTATCCAGATGTACTGGATAAACAGTCTAGCCTGGGGTTCACTGGCACTTGGAAGGTATTTCAAGGGTGACCCTATGAGAGATGAAGTGACAGGACAAATGTCAAGTGGAGAAGGGGGCAAGGTGAGAGGCAGCAAGGTCATCAGTCAAATGCAAGAGATCCCCACCCTGGGCATCTCTACCCACCAGCCGGGGAAAAGGGGCTGGCTGCCCTTAGATCTCAGGCACACAACCACAACCCCCTTGTAACACACACACAAGCACACTCACTCACAAAAAGCTCAGAGCCTTGCTGACTCCCCTCCTCGGGGGCACTGCACCCCCATCCTGAAGTTGTACTTCCGATCTCTTTCCCAATAAGCGGCCACAGGACCAAGATTTATGTGCATGTGACATTTTCATTAACCCCCTTAGAAGGCATAGCACTCTTTATCGTCATTTTAAGTAATCCCAGGACCTAACGTGGCTCCCAGGTGGGCCCGAGAGAGTTCATCTGTGAGTTGGAAGGACATTTCCAACAGGTCTTTTCTGCCCAGTGGTGGGAGGTTTACCCAGAAATCACCACTGCTGACAGGGAGACCACGACAGAATTGGCTGTAGACATATCTCTTGGCCTCTTCCTCTCTGTTTGGTGGTATGTGAGGGCACCACCTCGAAAGGTCAAAAAGGCCAGCCTAGAGTCTAGCAGAGGAAAATACAGGCAGTGCCAATGCCATCTATTTTACAAGAAAAAGAATTTTACTTACCATGTGACTTTACAAATTGGCAAAGATGTGAGAATGCGTGTATATAAAATGACCAAGTGAGTGCATTTAGGAATATGCTTAAGGAAAGTTTTCCAGTGGAGCAAAACACAACTAGATGGGGAGTTTTCAGAATCACATACCAGATTCCTGCCAAGGTAAAAGTCATACAGTATTTGTTTTCTTAACTCAACTTCATCTAACTGCATAACTTGAATCTTAATAAAATTAAGTGTTGAGTGAAAACAAATCCCCACAGTGTCACTGAGTGTATCAGCTCAGGCCAGACTTGAGCCTCAGTGGAAGGTTTTGTAAGCTCTTGCAGTGGAAATGTTTTTTCTCTTCTTCCTGTCTGCATCTCAGAGGGGCTGAGTGCAGCAGAGCAGCTGTTAACACAGCGAGCGGGAGAAGCGAGGCTCATCTCTACGTTCCCACAGATGCTACAGGCGGAAAGGCTGCAAACCCCTAACCCCAGTGCAAGTGGCCCGAGCGGTGAGCACCATTCCCTGTCCTTAGGCCACGCATGCATATGACCCAGACACAGTAGGCATTTGCTCAGTGAATGAATGACTCCTGTTGTACAGTGGAGTACTCTGTTGTTCAATTTATTGGTTGCACTTATAGTTGGATTAAGAAATCAGGGGCGCCTGGGTGGCTCAGTCAGTTAAGTGTCCGACTTCAGCTCAGGTCATGATCTTGCGGTTTGTGGGTTCAAGCACCCCGTCGGGCTCTGTGCTGACAGCTCAGAGCCTGGAACCTGTTTTAGATTCTGTGTCTCCCTCTCTCTCTGTCCCTCCCCTGCTCATGCTCTGTCTCTCTCTTTCTCAAAAATGAAATAAACTATTAAAAAAAAAAGAAATCAATTGAATGGGGAGCACCTGGATAGCTCAGTCCATTGAGCATCCAACTCCTGACTGCAGCTCAGGTCATGATTTCACGGTTGGAAGGTTCAAGCCCCGTGTTGGGCTCTGTGCTGACAGCCCAGAGCCTGGAGCCGGCTTCAGATTCTGCGTCTCCCTCCCACTCTGCCTCTCCCCCATGTCTCCCCCCTCCCCCACCTCTCTCTCTCTTTCTTTCTCTCTCAAGAATAAATGTTAAAAAATTATATTAATGAAAAAAAACTAAATAAACATTAAAAAAAGAAATCAATTTAATGGCCACGATTTCAGGTAATAGAATAGAAAAGAATAGGACAGAGAATGAAGTGGTCTATCACATATATTAAAAGTATGTGTATGTGTTTCTATGGAGTCATGATGTAAAATGTATTTCTGAGGTGTCATTCAGACAAGATCGGGCGCGTTCAGTGTGGTATGGCCGTAGACTCTGAGGTGTCAGTCAGGAAAGACTAAAAGCCTTTGGTGATGTGGAAACTGTGGGGACACTTTGGGGCGCCTGGGTGGCTTAGTCGGTTAAGCGTCCGACTTTCGCTTAGGTCATGATCTCGCGGTTCGTGGGTTCGAGCCCCATGTCGGGCTCTGTGCTGACTGCCAGCTCGGAGCCTGGAGCCTGCTTCAGTCTGTGACTCCCTCTCTCTCTGACCCTCCCCTGCTCACGCTGTCTCTCTCTCTCTCCTAGAAATAAATAAAACATTAAAAAAAAAAAAAGAAAAGAAACTGTGGGGGCACTGAGGTGGATAGATCTGGATTTAAATTCCCACATCACCATGACACGCTGAACATGCTACTTCAATCTAAGTGTATCACAGTGTATCATGCGCCGTGCTCTGTGTATGAGTGGGTACAGTGGTGAATAAGCCATGCCCCTTGCCCTCAAAGCCACCCAGTGTACCTTTAATAGTTGTCAGTCTGTCCTGAGCAGTTCAGGAGATCTAGGACTGGTTGCTAAGATGCTTGGGTAAGAAGGAATCTTGGGAAAGTTCAACCAAGCTGAAGCTCTTCAAGAGTCAATGGAATCCAATTTTTTTTTCTTGCTCTGCCTCCTCTCTTTTTAAGAATGGCGACAACCCAGCACTAACTTCTCTTTCCAGCTATAAAGCAAATTTAAATTCCTGTAGTGCCAGCCAGACAATCAAGACTAGAAACATCGAGAATGACGTGTCACTGCTGTGCCTCCTCTTTCCACTCTTCCAAAGGCTCACAGAGTTTTGTTGACCTGTCAGTGGCCAAGATCATTGCCTAGGTCTATTTTGGGGTATGCTGACCACCCTCAGAGTGCGATGGAGAGCCAGGACCCATACCCAGGCATCTCTTGGAGACTCACATGGTAAACCATAGTGAACTAGGCAAGGTTTGCTCTTGGAGTATGCGGCTGACCCTTTCTGAACCTATTCCTTGTCTCCCAATATCCTCATGTTCATTCTGCTAAGCGTACCTTTCCATATCAACACTTTCGAATCACCAAATATCTTTCGCTGATCATTGAACATGAATGAGAGTAAGTCAATGGGTCCCCTCACTCATTTATGTGTTAAATGTGTCTCTCCATGCCCAGTGGAATGCTTTATCCAGGTGAAGGTTCTTTTGTATGTTAGTAAGATACTCGGAGTGGCAATAAGACCAGAGACCCTTTCCATGGTCCCCAAGAATCATACCAAGGGAGTGGCTGAAGAAGTCTCAGTTATGACAAAGAATCAGACTAGACCAAGACTTAACGAGAGGAGTCATCATCTGTGAGAAAGGGGTGAGAAGGCACCTAAAGGGATACAAATTCTGATGTAAACAAGATTTGTCTTCACTGGTCCCCCAACCTCCCTTTTTTAGGGATCAGTCTCCCTGATTTGGATCAGTGCTCTGTTGGTGCTCCTTGGGGTAATCAGGGCTATCCAGTCATCCAATATGGAGCTCCACCTGCATGCAATCTTTATTCTCCATGCCATTCCTCATCTGATTTTCCCCTTTATCAAAAAATGTATTTGTACTAAGTTTCATTCTATAATGTGCTTTCTACTGCTAGGCCCCACAAAACTCTAACCTGATCATCACTGTTAACAGGATTCTGAGATTTAACATGGAGAGAGTATCTAAAGTGAAACAGTAGCTCACATCTTGGCAATCTCAGCCTCTGGCAGAGGAGGTAGACCACTGGTGATGAGGCCTATAGGATTAAGAAGCTGTAACCAACCCTCAAGTCCATCCTCTGTACGTGTTTCCAGTACTTTCTTTCTCACAGTTCGGATCTAGGCCTTGTGAGGGACACAGACAACTCGACATGGCCCCCGGTTCTCAATGAGCTTGCAGTCAAGTGGCATGGAGAATCTTGGACGCTGCCGCCACTTTAAATAACTGTATTCACTCATGGTAGGTATTGTCATGTGACTTTAAAGAACCAAGCCTCAGAAATGTAAACTATTTTCTTCAGATTGTAGGTGCGTGGTGAGGGGTGGAGTCTGCTGTGGTCCCAAAGCTCACCTTTCCAGCCCACTGCCATAGGGAGAGAAGCCAAGAGGCTGGATAGAGAAGGGAGGTGCAGTATTAGGTGGGGCTGCTATGGACCACTCTGGGGTGTAGAGAAGGGAATGAGCCTTGTGCCTCGGAGAGAGCTCCAGGGAGCTTTTTAGGAGGTGGGACAGTGGCTCCCACTAAAGCCTGAAGCCACAAAGGACAACTGATTTATACGGCAATAGCCAGAGGAAGAGAGGTCTTTCCAGGTAGGGAGACCAGTTGAAGGCAAGGCTCAGAAATAGGAATAAAATCATGCTGGAGGCCAAACCAGGGGGTGCTGATTATTCCTTGCGGGCCACCTGCTCCTTCCCCGCCTCTTTATTCAGCCGAGGGAGGGAGAGGCAGGAGGGTTTCCCTAGTCTAAGGGGCAGGAGCTCCGCAAACCTGGCCTTGCTCACTGTCTTATCCGGAGCTGTGGCCTCATGGCCTCATGGCCTCACGGGGAGGAAGAGGAGGGTCTTCAAGTCAAGGGGCTTTTTCTCAGAAGGCCCTGATGACGTGGGTTGCCAGTTTCCAGGGAGGAAGGCTGAGGAAGCCAGGTGCTGCTGCTTTCCCTGTTTGGAATCCTGACCAGTTTCAATTTACATAACACAGCTTAATCCACAGAAACGGAGCCCCAGAGGCAGGTTCTTTCTTTCTCTCTCTCTCTCTTTCTTTTTCCTCTCCAAGACACGGAAACCTTTATTTTCTCCCTACACCACAAACCGGTGCTGTTAAATAATATTGGATAATTGCACCTGTCGTACTCCCCATATTGTGCTGAGGAAAAATAATTGCTGGTTTTCTGCTTTGCAGTTTAGCTGTGACTTCGTCATTTGACTCGGAGCATGTCATTTTCTCCCATTTTAGACTGTGTACAGTCAAACTGTGTGAAAGGACTCACAGATAGCAGCCCTGCGTGTGTGAGTGGGCGCAGGCCTCATTCAGCAATGATTTCTAATTTATACAGCATTGAAAATCCAAGGCTATAAATAAACAGTTCTGACTGGCTTTGCTGCCTACTCAAATGCGTTATTAAAAAAAAGAAAGAAAGAAAAAGAGCCACCAACTGCACGAGAAGGGAAAACAATGTCTGGGGATGGATTCTGGTTTCTGACACCAGGGCCTGGGAGGAAGAGGCCCCGACTTGGACTTGGGATGGGTTAGTTCAGCGCCCAGCCGGGTGGCCTTCGGGGAAGCCCCGCCCCGCCGCGGCTCCCTCGGCCCCCTCCCGCGCCCCACGTGCAGGTGCCACGTGTTCGGGGATTACACTGTATGCAACTAACTTCCTGTTATGACGAGTATTGCAAGCGAGTAGGTGCAGAGGAGCTGGAAATAGCTTGAGAAATGTATGACCCATTTGAGGAGAGGATGAGGCTAATGGATTGTTGAGGCAAACAGAAGAAGCCTTCGGCCCAAACTGAACATTGATGTCACGGGTAAGCTAGCAACTCCGGAACGTTCGGACCAGTCATGAGGCACCAGAGTTGCTCTTCCCTTGGTCTTTGTGAGTTTCCGCCAAGCTGGGGTCCCCTGACCACCGCTTTCTTCCGTCCAGCCCTGCTGATATCCTAATACACGTTTGCTTTTTTTGAGTGAAAACTTTCAGATGGCAGGTTACTGCTTTGCTGTGTAACCAAGAGGCAGGAATGTGGTCTCGGGAAGCAACCATCACTGCGACCTTGGCCTGGTCACTTTCCTCCTCCCAGGCCAGTGTGCAGGAGCCAAGTCCTACAGCCTTGCCAGGCCCACGTGGTTATGCGTATCTCGTCCCAGCTCTGCATTCAGTGGCCTGCTTGGAAAAGGCTGTGGCGGAGTGTTTACACCATGGAATGGGCAAACACTGTAAATCAGAGCCTTACAACTTTCTTTTTCCCCGGGAAGTTGATTTTTCTTTTAAGTTTTCTTTTAAAGTGTATTTATTTTGAAGGAGATAGAATGCGTGCACACGTGCACATGCACGTGTGTGCTCCAGTGGGGGAGGGATAGAGTGAGAGAGAGAATTCCAAGTAGGCTCCCCACTGTCAGCTCGGAGCCCTACATGGGAGCTGGACCCCACCAACGGTGAGATCACGACCTGAGCCACAATTCAGAGTCCATCACTCAACCAGCTAAGTCACCCAGCATCGCCCCCACCAGAAAAGGTTTTAAACTTTTACGAGCATGCCCTTTTCAGAAACTCGGTTTGTTCATTTGGAAAATGAGGACATAATACATTTTCTACTTATTTTTTTGTGCGGATAAAGCGAGACCAAGTGGGTGAGTACAGCTTGTAAATTACATGACCCTATACAAATACTATTGCTGATTATCTCATTGGTTGGTATTGTTTTCTAACCACTCAGGGCTGAGCGCAGCCTCAGGCAGGCAGCAAACCCTACATACGTCTTAATGACTGTTTATTTGATACTCATTGCAGGTATTTTGTCGATTTCCCCTTCTTAAGCTACAGACACCCTACCCCGCTGATGTATGTTCTCACTGGGAGGTGGTTCTGAGGTTATTCTGCTGTTGGAATGGATACTGCACTTTGGTCAGTGGTACAGAAATCAAGGTTTCATTTGGTTCCAAGGACAGTGAAGCCGCAAATAAAATTCTGCAGGCTCATCCCAGCCAGCAGCTTACCATCGCTCTGAGAAGTATGCAGCTCGAGTTGTCTTTGAGGTGTGGAAAATTTGGGTGATCCCCTGCGGGCTTCACATTTGGGGAATTTCCACTGTGACAAGTGCTTCTGGGCTCCTGCGGAGACCAGGTGCTCGAAGCAGTCAAGCAGCAGCAGGTATAGGAAAGGAGGTGGTGTTCTCAGCTCAGTCCAAAAAGACTTGAGGCTCATATTTATATATTAGTAGATAAAGGATGAGGAAGACAGCAGGTTTCTTGGTGTCTCTGCTAGGCTTCCCGTGGTCTGCCTGCCCTGCTGTGTCAGTTGGGCCTCTTCTGTAACACTTCAAGACTTCTTGGTATTTCTGAGCTTTCTGATGTTGGAATAGATAACGGTCCGATGGCCAGTCAAATGGCAATCAAGGTTTGGTGTGGTTCCAGGATCCATTTTTACCAAATTTTACCTATTTTTTTAACCAAATTTCTCTTGTATGATGTTAGGTTGGAAAGTCCAAGCACAGTTTACGCTGCGTCCCACACCCAATTCACAGGTGACACACTAGACTCACCCATCAGTAGACCCTTGTCATTCATTTCCTTTACAAAATAAAGACAGTAAATAAAGAGCCTGTAAATAATGACCCACAGAAACCCACTAGGAAGATCAAAGCAGGGTTCATGAATATGCTTTGTTAATCACCTGGCAATCAGTTTTGTTAAACCATAAGAGCTTAACTCAGCAAAGTGCTTTGTACCAAAATGTTCTTAGGGTTCCTCACGGCCATGTCACTTCCCGTCACTTGCTCCCCAAGTAAGATGTACATTTATTTGACGAAGTAATCCATATTTGAATGGAAGAGATTTTGATGGCATTGCCATGTCCCATATTTGGACCTGCCCCAAATGCTCGCTCACAAGATGGACAGGTTTCCCCATAGTTTTTACAACTTACTTTCTCACTGCACAGGTCAATTTGCAATCCTATGAGGTGGACAGACAACTTTGGCAGCACTCGTCTCCCTACATTTCTGTCTAGACTGTGGAAAACAAAATAGATGGGCAATCCGTGAAAATGACTAGTTTATAAAAATACTTGTTCTGAGGAAAGTTGCGGTTATTAAAAATGGCACAGGACTGAGAATTAGATGATCTGGGGACAGATGCTATTGTCTTGGCTCAGACACTAACTCTTTGGCCCTTGTGCAGGTGACTTTTCATCTAGATCCTCGGCACCCTCCTCCCTAAAGTGAAGAATTTCCACCACCCCAAATTCCTTTCTCTTTCTAAACATCCTCTAACACCAAGTTTATGCAAATGTCCTTGGCCTTTGGCCAGATTTTGACCACAGAAGCCAGAAGAAGGGAACAAATTCTGAGACAGCAGTTGTTTCGGGCATGCCCAGTAAACCTTTCAAAAAAAAACAAAGAGTCCCCAAGTTAAGCTACCTTCATAAACCCTCTTATTAAATTTAATATCATCCTCTGTCCTTTCTACCTTCCTATGTTGCTCCATCACCTTCCCCAACCAGAAGAAAGAAAAAGACAATAAAAAAGAAGAAAAGAAAAGAAAGGAAAAGAAAAGAAAAAAATTCTCATGTTTTCTTCCTCCTTTGGTCTTAAAAAATGGCCTGTGTCACTTCCTCTTCTTCTTTGGCTGCATCATGTCACCTGCACAATGAAGAACAGAGAGAGAGATCAGCCTTCAGAGTTTCCCTAATGGGTATTCTTGTGTGAGTAGATATTCACTCTGACTTGGGACAGTGGAAAGTCAAGGGCAATTATCCCCAGGCAAGAAGATGCACTTCACGAAGTTCCAGAAACCTGCCACCTCTACAGAAAGGGCAAGAAGTGACTCTGTTGTCCTCTTTGGTGCTTGGTCACTGTTAGCCTGTTGACCGATCTTTCCATTTGCCTTCGTGGGGTTCTGCATGTCTAATGTGCCCTGACTGATGTTGCTTTTGGTCAAGTCTGTACAGGCGGCACACAATCCATCGACTAGTTCTGAGACTGTGCGAATGGAGATGAAGAGACATCAAATTCGAGAAGAAATAGGAAAGTGGATATTCTCCTAAGTAGGGTTTATTCCACGACCTCTCACCAAATCAACTTGTTAGAATGGAAAAGCACTGGCACATTGATTAGATTTTAGTAAGCTCATTAGAGGGGTTTTCTTCTACTGAAATTATAGCATTAGATTTCTAGACTCATTTCCATTCAGCCAAGTTGGTACCTCCATGTTTATTGGTCATAAATTTTCACATAAGCTCTGAAATGTCTAACACTTCATTAGTGCATTTTCCTTTCCACCTGTTGCCAAATGGTATCAATCCTACTTTGAAAACTTTTCTCAAATCAGCCTCTCCTGGTCCATCCCAGAGCCCTGTTAGCTCTGGCTTGGTGTCACAGCAATTTCAGGTCCCTATAGTTTTATGCGTCGCCCTTCGAATTCTGGCCTCTCCCTCAATTATGTCCTTAAATATCTTCTAGTAATTTTATTTTGCTAGAAGGCCCCTTCTCAGAGGCGGAAGGGACTGATGACCTGAAGCCCCCCTCATCACACGGGGTTTTTTTTAGTGTGATGTCCTATATTCATATAGCGACTGTCCTATATTCATATCTCTCAACATTTTAGCCAGTCTTCTCTCTTCTTCTCCTCATCAATCCAGACACCCTCAGTCACTCCAGGGAAACTTCATTAATTTCTCCAGCTTTCCAGGCCTGCATGTCACTTTCATTTACGATCCCACTAATTTTTCATTTTCCGTGTGGATTCTCTCCTCCCCAGTCAGGTCTTCTGTACATTAGGTCTCTGAGTACAAACAAAGGAGCTTCTCTTTTCTGAAGCACACATTTTTGTCTGTGATAAATCCTTTTTTAGCTAAATGACGCATTCATCCCTTCACATTCAAGAGCTTGGGCAACATAAACTTCTCAACTTTGTCCCCCTCCCGCAGTCCCTCTGAAGGTTCCTAAAACTCTCTCTCTTTTAAAAAATTTTTAATGTTTATTTATTTTTGAGAGAGAGAGAGAGAGAGAGTGTGTGAGCAGGGGGAAAGCAGAGAGAGAGTGGGAGACACAGAACCCGAAGCAGACTCCAGGCTCTGAGCTGTCAGCACAGAGCCCAATGCAGGGCTCGAACCCAGGAGTGATGAGATCATGACCTGAGCTGAAGTTGGACGCTTGACCTACTGAACCACCCAGGTGCCCCTAAAACTCTCTTTATCCATGATGTTTACCAACCCTAGCCCCTCAAGTGCAACTGTAATCATAACCACACTCCCGCAACCCCAGTTGCCGAGGATTGGAGAGCCCTTCTCCATTTAAGAAACACAACAGAAACTGAAGGCTTAGAGAGAAGGAGCCCAGGAGCAGAAGTGGTGGCAGGAAGTTCCTTTGTGGGAGGAGAGCAGGTGGCTCCTTCTTCTGGATCAGAGTCTTCCCCATCTAACACTAAACAGCTAGACGGAGCACTGAGACATTTCCATATACCCACAAACACATTTGAGAAGGCATCCTCCTCAGGTGCGGACTGTGTGGACTTCCAACAGTCATTTCTTAGGCAGTCGCTTCCGTGGTGTGAACGTCACAGAAACCATATTTTTCTTTTTGTTTCTAGCAGGTGGGGGTGGGTCCTTAGTCCTGAATTTTCACGCTACTGAGCAGTCTCTAGGCTTCTCTGAGTCCTCAGAATTGGTCTCTGACCATGATTCCATAGCACATGACTGGAGACAAAGGAACTGTTGACTGTTACCTTACTCGGACAAAGTTCACAACATGGACTTCAAATTCTGACTGGGAAATAATGTTGTTACTCTTTTCTTAATGGAAGGGCAATTTTTCCAGTGGGATGCCTCCTAGTCGGCAGGCAGTGAGGGAGCTAGGTCCACGCCTGCCTCATTTTCATCCTTTCTTAATCCTCTGTTAGATAGTACCAAGGAGTAGAGATATTTTGGGCCAAACACTTAGCATTTGTCTTGTGCAAGATCCAAATATTTTTTTTTGCCGTCATGGCAAAAAACACCCCATTCTTTTAATCAACATCACTATGGATACCATATGTAATTATATTCCTTATTATTCCAATAGTCAGAAAGCAGAGTAAGTAAAAACATTATATTCACAAAGATTTACACCTATGTATCTACAGTCACAAAAGCTACTGCTGCTAGACTTTGAACTGAAAATGTGAAGAACATTTGCCTCATGTATGCGGGTTGGCTTGGAAAAGGGTGAGAAGGCAGATGGCTGGGGAGATAGGAGGTGTTAGAAGAATGAGGTTTGAACATGAATGAGGAAAAGTTTCAGTGCAGACGTAGCAGGAAGGCGATGGATTTGAGGTTCTGGCTGGAGAAACCCTCATAAAGAAAGAGGCAGTGAAAGACGGAGAGACAGTAATCTGGTTTGGACTCTGAGCTGAGGGAGATAAAATTAGGAAAAGAAGGCAAAAGGGAGATGCAGTTTTGTTGTTGACTGAATGCTGCTCCTGTGAGTCCCTGGTTTAGATATACACGTGGACCAGAGCGCCGGGGTGGCTCAGTCGGTTAAGGGTCCAACTTCGGCTCAGGTCATGATCTCGCAGTTCGTGGGTTCAAGCCCCGCATCGGGTTCTGTGCTGACAGCTCAGAGCCTGGAGCCTGCTTTGGAGTCTGTGTCTCCCTCTTTCTCTGCTCCTTGCCTGCTCATGTTCTGTCCCCCTCTGTCTCTCTCAAAAATGAATAAAAGTTAAAAAAAAAAAAAGAAAGAAATACATATGGAATCATCTCCTGATAAGATTCTTTTGTTATGAAATGATCAGGGGCAATGTGCAAGACAGAAAGGAAGGAAGGAAGGAAGGAAGGAAGGAAGGAAGGAAGGAAGGAAGGAAGGAAGGAACGGAGGGAGGGAGAACTCAGTACTTACATGGCAGACGAGGTGTACTGTATTGAAGCCCCTTGATGGTCCCTTTCTCCAAATCAGGGTGGAAACAATATGTCTGGGGCATCCCTAGGTGCTCAGATGTGGTGGACCCAGCTTACAATGATCTGCCAGAGACTATTTACCTTTGCCTGATTCTACTATTGTTTGAAACCTATGTTGCATCTAACTCTGCCCAAAGAGTAGACATTGAATCTTTCCTGGTGGGCATCTGGTCCCAAAAAGTGACCCAGTGATTGTCCAGCCCTCTGTCCTATGACACATAAAAACTAGAACAGGAAAGGTGGGGAGATGGTGACGAGTCAGGCAGGGTGGCCTTCTGGACCCACCTGAGAGCTTTGTAAACCACAGCATCCTCTTTAGGACCATCAAGACCTTCCTGAGGGCCTGAGAGCATTTGTCTCCCCATACAGAGGGCCAGTTCTGTGCATCTATATACTCCTGGGGGACATCACACACTATCCAGGTTCACATTTATTGGCATCACGTCTTCCTACTGCCCTTTCTCACTCCTCTCCATTGTCACCCACTGACATGACACATGAGGAGGTAGAAAGCGGGTAGACATTCAGCCACAGTGGCCATCACTGCCACAGACCAGTAGCATGAGTATCTCTGGGTATAGACCGTACCCCAACTCTGCTGAATCCACTGAATTTTAACAAGAACCTCATTTTAACAAGATCTGGAAGCACATACAAGTTTGGGAAGCACTGCTCTGAGACAGTGGCTCCTGATGTGGACTGCAAACTATGGTAACCGGAAAGCTTTTAAAAATATCAATGCCAAGTACCCACCACCAGAGATAGCGATGTAATTGGTCTGGGATGGACCTGAGAAGTCATATTTTTAAAACTCCCTCAGTGATTTTACAATAGTGACTTTATAATGTGGTGTGGAGCTTAAGGACTATTGCTAGAGAGACACTTGCACATTGGGTGGGTCTTCACTGATATATCTTGACCGCTTGGTACTTGGCTAGTAATTCCTAAGTGGACCACATTGTGTCTCAGGATTTCAGAACCGGGGATTCTAATGAATTCGAGACTCAGTTAGCCTGACCTCCTCTATCACTCTGTAGTTTTTAGGAATTGTTCCACCTCTGTCCATTTGCACTCAGCTATGTGATTGTTGCTTTCAATGGCCTTCAGCCAGGGAAACTGGTAATTGATGCCTAAAACTGAAGGAGAGGATTAGAATATCCACATAGAAAAGGTTACTGGTTTTTGAGGATGGTGAATGAGATTAACATCAATGGTAATGAATTCTTTTTTTTAAACTTTTTAAATGTTTATTTATATTTATTTTTGAGAGAGAGAGAAACGAAGTGCAAGTGGGGTGAGGGCAGAGAGAGAGGGAGACACAGAATCCGAAGCAGGCTCCAGGCTCTGAACTGTCAGCACAGAGCCTGACGCTGGGCTCGAACTCACAATTCTTGAGATCATGACCTGAGCCAAAGTCAGACGCCCAATCAACTGAGCCACCCAGGTGCCCTGCAATGGTAATGAATTCTATGTGCCAGGCCCTGTTCTAGTCACTTGACACTTCTCACATCATTTATGGTCTTACCGGGTGTCAGGAGGTGGCACTAGCATCGTCTCCATGATGCACAAGGAAAACGAATCAAAGGCATTAAGTGCCTTGCCCAGTGTCACAGGCCTACCAGTAGTGGGACCAAGATAGGAACCCGGGCAGGCTGGCACAGAGCTTTCCCCCTAGCCACCACCTCCCACTGCATTACCAAAGCACTCCTTAGAATTTCGCTCTCATCCAAGGAAGCTCAGGTGTGAAAAGATGACAAAACAGGGTCAGCCCTGGATTTGGACAGAGGGGGTAGCTGCTGACATCTCTCCACAGATCCAGAACAGAAGGTTTGGAGAGGAACCCAGACTTAGAAGAACCTCACAACTGATTGTCCAGGCCTCGACAATGCCAAACTACATGTAACCCGGCATGGCAGGCATTACCCGGGACTGTCCTGGGCAAACGGGTATGTGTGAGGTCATCCTGTAACTGAGTTGTTGAAGTGTACTGATATGGCTTATGTGGTTCATTTGCGGCTAGAAAATACCCTAGTTTTCTTGATTTCTATTCCAGTGCTCTTTTTGCACTGCCTGCCCTAATATGCATCTGTTTTTCAGCACCTCTCCAACCAGTATTCGATAGCATCCCTGTCTCCACTCCTTAAACTCTCTGTTTAGTGCTTTAATCTTCAACCATTAGAGTCACTCTTTGACCACTATATCCAGAAGCCTTGTGCACAAAATCCCAAATGAGACCTCGAGAGAAGAACCCTCAGATATTCTCTGTCTGCACTGACTGATCCATGGAATAAGCTAATGGAAATGGGAGATTCAAAGATGGAGAAGACACGCTCCTAACCCTTATAGAACTCAGGGTCTAGAGAAAAAACAAATCTCTGTGCAGACCAGAGAAGACTTCCTAGAAGAGGTGAGTTGATATGGTTAAGTGGGTGTGAGACAGGCAAAGACTGGGGAATGTGAAAGATGGAAAAGGAAGCCCATGGAGGTGAGTAACAGCATCAATGTGTAAAGAAGACAAGCAATTTGGTGGTGCTGGGGCACACATTTAGAAAAAGCGGAGCAAAAGCCAAGGCAGGGATTGCTTCCCAGAGACCCTCACATGTCATCCCAAGAGCTTGGATTTTCATCTGTAAATTGGGGAAGGCCTAAAGTGTTTTAAGTAGAATAAGACATGAGAAAGTGTGTTCACATAGATAGCTCTGTTTACTTTTAGGCAATTTAAGTGTTCACTGCCATTGGAATGTTAAGTGGTCTAATTTCTCTGTCTCTTTTAAAATTTTTATTTATTTTTTGAGAGAGAGAGAGAGCAAACGAGAGAGGGGAAGAGAGAGTGGGAGAGAGGAACCTCAAGAAGGCTTCATGCTGTTAGCTCAGAGCCTGACATGGGGCTCAAACTCATGAACTGTGAGACCATGACCTGAGCTAAAACCAAGAGTCCAAAGCTTAACCTACTGAACCACCCAGGCACCCCTCTAATTTCTCTTTTAATTCTTATTAGACCATTTGTAATTATGATCTGTTTAGAATTTAACCCATTTATGATCCTATTCTGAGGCTATATAGGACTTTTGACCCAGTCTATTCATTAAGGAGTTAAAAATTTAGAGAGAGGAGAGGCATGCAAGACCACGTACAGTAATCTCTGTCACTCACATGAACATTCACATGTGTGCATGTGAGGGTCCGTCCACATGTTGATGCTCGCCTCTTTACTCATTGGGACCTACTTGTAGTGAGAAATTAGATGTAGTTCTTAACTGATAAAGCCTATTTAAAAGAAATTTGTATTGTGAGGCACCTGGGTGGCTCAGTCAGTTAGGCATCTGACTCCTGGTTCTGGCTCAGGTCAAGATCTCTCAGTTTTATAGGTTCAGGCCCTGGGTCAGGCTCCTCGCTGACAGCGCATAGCCTGCTTGAGATTCTGTGTGTGTCTCTCTCTCTCTGCCCCTACCCCTGTCTCTGTCTTTCTCAAAAGAAATAAACTTTAAAAAAAAGAGCTTTATGTTGAAAATAGTGATCTCAATAATACTAGATTTGGTGAAAAAATTTTTAATGCAATGGGTGTTTAAAAGTCACTGTAGAATAACAACTTAAAATTAATCATTATTAAAGTCAATGCAATTGTTTTAAAAAGTTAATGTTTGGGGCGCCTGGGTGGCTCAGTTGGTTAAGTGTCTGACTTCGGCTGAAGTCATGATCTCACGGTTCGTGGGTTCGAGCCCCACGTCGGGCTCTGTGCTGACAGCTGGTTCGGAGCCTGGAGCCTGCTTCTGGTTCTGTGTCTCCCTCTCTGTCTGACCCTCCCTTGCTCATGCTGCCTCTCTCTCTCAGAAATAAGTAAAACATTAAAAAAATTTTTTAAATAAAAAAAATATAAAGTTAATGTTCTCTATGCCCTGAGTAACCACATTTTTCTCTGCATGTCCTGTATCCATCACATTTCAAATGCATTAGTTTCTTTTTTCTTTCTTCCTTTATATACATATGTGTGTGTGTATATATACATGTATATATGTACATACACACACACACACACAAATATATTTGGGGTAGACATCAAAAATTCTTACCAAGAACTTCAAGTTGCCAAATCAGTTAGAATTAGATGTCAACACATCTGAAATGTCAACACATTTTCCCCCCTCTGGATAATTCCCTGCGATTTGGAATCCTGATTTGGGGAATAAATAAATACAACATGAACTAACCGGTTTTTTAAGTGTTTGCTTTCAAGGATATTGCCTTTAAGATTTCCCCAACCGATTAAATCCTCCAAGAAGAAGAAACAAGTGAAAAAGCCAAGTTGCATACTTATTTCTCCAGGGTCTCATTCTCCTCTCAGAAATATACACGCTTGTACTGAACCTTCTCAAACTGTCATGTTGTTTTTCTTTTCTTTTTTTCTTTTAATTTTTTGCATACATGGGCTTATGTTTTCACACCAGTTCATAGATTGGGCGGAAGATGCCACTTCTGCCATCTCTATTTTGATAGAACAGAATGGCATGTGGGCGTGTGATGTGGGGGATTGTATGTGACTCTTGTTTTCCTTATATATGAAATCAGGGTAGAGTTCTTGTGCTTCCCTTTGGGTAGGGAGAAAAATCATGGTTATTTTACAACCTAACTTTGTGATAATTTCTTCTCCAACAAAATAATATTCTAAGGGTGGGGGCAGTGGGTGGAGCAAGGAATCAAATAAAATCTTCTATTTTAAAGTCAGCTAAGATTTTTTTTGTTTTGTTTTTTAAATGAAGAAACAACATGGTTCCAACCACCTGTAGTTAGAAAGCTTGGCTTGCTGACCCATTCACTTTGCCCAAGACCCTGTCTAAATGAGAATTCCCATTCTCAAGTACAGGGTGTGATTTTATCTGATAAATGTTGTACTAAGGGTTGAGAAGCAGCTGAATGGGCGAGGGATGGGAAGTCATCTGGGAAGGCACTACTGAGGGTGGAAAAACTAAGAGGGTCATCTGGACCCACATCCTTCAAAAAGGAAACCTTGACATTTAACAGCTTGTATCTGTCAGTCCCTCACTTAGAGGAGGAAGACTGAGTTCATTGGTTCATGTAGGGATAGGGACACCTTGCTCTTGTTCTTTGGGTCCTGAACTCTCTAAATAAGATTATTTTTGCCTTAGAGTTAAAGGAGGTGTAGTGGGGGGGGCAGGGAAATAATTTGATGGGGTCTTTTGGGAAGATTCACACTTCCTCCAGGCTTTCCTTTTGCCTACTTTGGTAGGACCTGAGTCCTCTGGACAAAGGCATCAAGCATCACTTCCTCCTGCTTTGGACTAGATTCTCCCTCCGTTTCCAGGAGGAGTGGAGAGTGTAAGGAAGGTGTGTCTCTGTAGGTAAAAGAGAAATAAACTGACCCCATTTCCAGTGGTTGAGTTTCTCTCCAAGTAGATAGATGCTGGCGCTAAAGATATAGCTGAGAGAGAAGAAGGCTGTTAGACCCACTGGGCTGAGCTTGGCAAACACAGGATACACCCACGTACCCGTCTCAGAGTAGATCCATAGGACCCTGCAAATAATGACAAATCACAATAATTAGGACGATGTGTGTGTGGGGGGGGGCAGCGGCATGGTGGTAGAGCCATTTTATTCTCAAGATCAATGGGTTCTGGAGCCCAGGCAGATGAAAAGAAGCCATGGGGATCATTTGTCAACAGCTGAGGTATTCCACAAACCTGCAGAAGTGATTCTTTTCTGGATAAATAGACTTGATTCAAAGAGACATCCTATTTAATAAGCTGCGCTTGGCTATTCTACCTAATCCATTAAAATTCAATGTTGGTGAAAGAATATGGGAGAACATCAAACACATCATCAGCCAAAGAAAGTATGTGAGGACATGAATTATTTTTTTCCCTAGGTGGTATGACCTGCTGAGACATTGAACTTGCTGAGATGGCATCATTTTTTGGCTCTTAGCCAGACAAGTGGGGTTTGCTTTTCTGTACCTAAGAGTCAGGTGTAGCCCTGAGTCTATTGGGGTAGGAGGGACAAAGATGGAGCATTATTGCTCTATTGTAAGAAGCTTTCAGAGGTAGGAGGGGTTTAATCGTTGGCCCTGATTTTCAGCTCATGAATCTAGCCGTGGATACAGTGTTCAGTAGGAAAGTGTGGATTTACAGGAGGTTCAGATCTTGCTTACGTGTGGATAGAATAGAAGCCACTTCTGTAAGCCAAGAGAAGGAAAAGGAATGTGAAGAGAGGAGCCACGCTATCTAAGCGAAGCCTGCAAATGCAGTATGCTGGAAACCAACTGCACTGCAAATGCCAAAATCTGAAATAACTTTTAAAATTAAACATGGGGAAGATGATGTATTAAGTACAGTTTATAATTGGTTAAGCGGACAGAGTCTGGAGCCAGCCTTTTGTGATTCAGAGTCTAGTTGTGCCACCTTTTAGCATTCTTACCTTCAGCAGTTTATTCAACCCCTCTGTCTCCTGCCCTCATGTAAAACATGAGGGGCAAACAGCATCCATTTCATAAAGCTGCCATCAAGATTAAGGGAGTTAACCCATGTAAAATAAAATAGTGTCTGGCCCACTGTGATCATTTCATGAGAGTTTTAAAGCTTCTCTCTTCTTAGGGATGGCACAGAGGGGTCTTAGCAACCCTTCTTTGAGGCTCCCTGTCTCAAGTAACAATTAGGATAGACCAGGTAGGTCATGCTTCAGAAAGAATATTCAAATTTGGATACCCCAGGTTATCAGTTCAGATAGAAGAATAAAATTCTGAGCTTAATTAAACTTTCAGAAACCCAAGTGACTCTGCGTTGCTTCAAATACTTTAGGTATTTCATGTTTATGGAAGAGACAAGGACTAATATCAGGGTCAGGACTGGGGAGAGGCAAGGGAGGCACTTATGGTATGATATTCATGGGGTCATCTCTGTACATTAAGGACATAACCAATAGAGTGAAAAGGGAACCTATGGAATGGGAAAAAATATTTTTTTTTCTGAATAACAAAATTATTTTATTTATTTATTTTTAAAATTTTTTTACAAATAGTTTATTGTCAAATTAGTTTCCACATAACACCCAGTGCGCATCCCCACAAGTGCCCTTCTCCATGCCCATCCCTCCCTCCCCCCCACATCCATCAGTCCTCAGCTGAGAAAAAATATTTTCAAATCACACATCTATTAGAGGATTAATATCCATAATATACAAAGAACTCCTACAACTCACCAACAGCAACAAAAACCCAAACAACCCAATTAAAAATGGACAAAAGAGTAAATAGACATTTTTCCAAAGAAGATACACAAATGGCCAACAAACTCATGAAAAGATACTCAATATCGTGAATCATTAGGGAAATGCACATCAAAACTATAAGGAGATACTACTTTGCACCCAGTAGGATGGCCACAACCAGGAAAATATCAAGTGTTTGGAGAGGGTGTGGAGAAACTGGGACCCTTGGGTCCTGTTGGTAGATATGTAAAAGGGTTTAACTGCTATGGAAAATAGTGTGGCAGTTACTCAGAAAATTAAATTTAGAATTACCATATGATCTGGCAATTCCACTTCCTGGTACATACCCCAAAAAATTGAAAGCAAGGACCCAAAGAGATATCTGTATACCTATGCCCATAGCAGCATTATTCTCAATAGCTACAACATGGAAGTATTCAAGTGTCCATCTATGAATGAACAGAGAAGTAAAATGTGGTATAGACACACAATGAAATATTATTAACCCTTAAAAAAGGAGATTCTGACACATGCTGCAACATGAATGGACCTTGAGGATATTATGTTATATGAAATAAGCCAGTTGCAAAAGAATAAATATTGTATGATCAAATTCATAGAGACAGAAAGTAGAATGGTGGCTGTCAGGACTTGCAGGAAGGAGGGAATGGGGAATTACTGTTTCATGTGTACAGATTTTCAGTTTGGGAAGAAAAATATTCTGGAGATGAATAGTGATGATGGCTGCACAACACTAAATATGTAATGCCACTGAGCTTAAAAATAATGAAAATGGTAAATTTTTCTTATGTGTATTTTACCACAATAAAAACAAGGAAGAATCAGTCTTAGCGTAGTACAAATCAATCTAGGGTTGACCCTTGGTGCCTCGTCCTGACCATGCTAGTATCACTCTGCTGTCCCAAACTCATCTAGATGCTCCTCTTATGTAATTAAAACTTTACTAGATAGAAAAGAAACAATAATTATTACTGCTTGAGGGGGTGGGGGGATTGCCTCCACCATTCAAGACCCTTCTGGCTAGTCTAAGAATTACACTGATGTGTGGCTAATTAACAGGAGAAAATAAAATTTAATTTTGTATGTATGGGGGGCTCCACAAGAATATGAGGCCCATATTCTTCCAAGCAACGGAAGTGTATATGTCATTTGAAACTAAAGAATAGGGGAGGGTGTTCTGGGTCTTCAAAGGGAAGGAAGACAATTCACAGAAAGATGAGAAAGAGTAGAGGTTTGTTAACTGAATGATTGCTGAGCTGTACATAAGAAGAGCATAAACAGACTTTGCTAGGGTCCTCCCTGTCTCCCTCACCTAGGTTATATTATACTGTGCTTATCTATGGGAACAGCTCCCAACCTGGAGCAGTCCCCGGGATGGATTTAGTCCCCTAAAGTCTTTTAGGCAGTTCGGGGAAGGTCAAAGTTTCTTCCTCAACATTCTACTTCTTAAAAATAACAGAAGACGGGGCGCCCGGGTGGCTTAGTCGGTTAAGCGTCTGACTTTCGCTCAGGTCATGATCTCGCGGTTCGTGGGTTCGAGCCCCGCGTAGGGCTCTGTGCTGACTGCCAGCTCAGAGCCTGGAGCCTGTTTCAGTCTGTGACTCCCTCTCTCTCTGACCCTCCCCGGCTCACGCTGTCTCTCTCTCTCTCCTAGAAATAAATAAAAAACATTTAAAAAAAATAACAGAAGATCATGGAGGGGAAGAAGGGGGAAAATAGTTGGGGAGAGGGAGGGAGGCAAATCATGAGAGACTCTTGAATGCTGAGAACAAACTGAGGACTGATGGGTATGGGGGGAGGGGAAGGGGGGTGATGGGCATGGAGGAGGGCAATTGTTAGGGTGAGCACTGGGTATTATATGGAAACCAACTTGACAATCAACTATTTAAGAAAAAAAATAATCAGAATAAAATAGTTCTCATGCTGGGGTGCCTGGGTGGCTCAGTCAGTTAAACATTCAAGTCTTGATTGCCGCTCAGATCATGATCTCATGGCTTGTGAGTTTGAGCCCTGCCATTGGGCTCTGTGCTGACAGGACGGAGCCTGTTTGGGATTCTCTCTCTCTCACGCTCTCTCTCCTCTTTCTGCCCCTCCCCCCACTTCTCAAAACAAATGAATAAAACATTTTTAAAAATACAGTAGTCTTCATGTCAAAGAGATACATTTTGGGTTGCAAACGGTGCTTCCTTACATTGTCATTATTACCAATATTGGGATTCTGTGAGAGGCATGTCCCATGGGCATGTGCATTAGAAGGATATCCACAGTACTTCTTTCCTACATAGCTGCTTCTCATTACAGACCAGAGAAGGTATAAAAGAATAGAAAGTAAATCCCCAAGGAGCTGGAATTTGGGGTCAACCAGGAGATCTGAATGCACTCCAAACAGATTGTTTTAATTAGCTCACCATGTTTACTTTATAAACTAGAAATTAGGGCTTCCTAGTTTCCATGCACATTTATATAAGATAGTCTGTGAATAAGGAAATTCCCCTAGAGGCCTGGAAAGTTTCTCTTTATTTACTTCATTTTTGTTTCCTTCAGCATAAGGTTCCATAAAGGGAAGTTCCTGAGGTAAGTTAATGAAGTCTGTAGCTTCACAGAGAAAATGAAAAGAAAGTCATAGGTGTGTTAACTGTCAGCGGAAAAGTAATGAAAATACTAATACAATAGCAGGCAGAAGTGCAGTTATTTAATGAAGAGCAGTCAGAGAGAGAGACAGAGACAGAGAAAGAGAAGGAAGAGGAGGAGGGTGAGGGATGGAGGGAGGAAGGGAGGGAGGGAGGGAGGAAGGAAGGAAGGAAGGAAGGAAGGAAGGAAGGAAGGAAGGAAGGAAGGAAGGAAGGAAGGGAAGGAAGGGAAGGAAGATGGAGGCCAAAATGGAATTCGTCAATGTCTTCCTAGTCTATGTCAGCCCTTCCCCAGCCCCCATGTAAGATCCCATGAAACCACATCTAATTGTTTCTCCATTGCACTCATTTCCTAATCTTGGTCCAGGCTCCTTCATCTAGAAGGGTTTCTGTAGTTGTCTACTTGCTGGGCTTTCTTGGATCCTTCAGTCCACTTTCCTGACCACAAGCTGCTAGCGATCCATTAATCTTTCCAAAAGAGAAGTCTGTTCATGGCACTCCCCTGCCTCCAGTGGATCCCCACCAATGCTTTAGGAAACCCAGCTCCTTTACCCAGTCTACCTGGCCTTGTCCTGCCCCTCTGTCCACCTTCATATTGAGAGTCCATCCATATTAGACCTTTTTCTGTTTCTCAAATAAGCCAAGCACTGCGGCTCTGGGCTTTCACTTAGGCTGTTGTCTCTGCTTGGAATGCCTGTGACCTTTTCACTTCCTAGGACACACTTCTCCTTGCTCTGTGCCTGGCTGAACCATGCTCACACTTCAAGTTTCAGCTTATATGTCAGTTTCTCTAGAAAATATTTCCCAAAGATCCCATAACACCCATTTTGTTAGGCTCTTATGTCATATACTTCCTTTACCATGAACTTACCCTTGTTGTTTATTTGATTGTCTTTCTCAGCCTGGAATGGGACAAAGATTTTATCTATTATGTATATCTATTTCCCAAGTGCCAGGAACATGGCAAGTTCTTTATATTTTTAAATAAATGGCTCTATGGGGCATTTTTACTAGCACCTATAGTTCCCTCTTTTTTATATATTTTTTAATGTTTATTTATTTTTGAGACAGAAAAAGACAGAACATGAGCTGGGGAGGGGCAGAGAACAGAGGAGACACAGAATCCGAAGCAGGCTCCAGGCTCTGAGCTGTCAGCACAGAGCCCGACACAGGGCTCAAACTCATGGTCTGTGAGATCATGACCTGAGCCAAACTCTGATGGTCAACCAACTGAGCCACCCAGGAGCCCAAGCACCTATGGTTCTCTTTAACTGCTGTTCACTGTAGCTTCCGCAGATAGCTCTCAGCTGCCTGACCCACTGAGAACATCGCAGCCTCTAAAACCAGGGAGATGTACCCATGGCCTCCCAGATTTTAGTAAATCGATTGCTTGCTTTATTAATACCTTGAAGAGGCCAATAATTCTGACTCTTAGTTCAGAGAGCAATACTATATGCCCTTCTAAGCTATCTGCTGAGTGAACCTATATGAGTCAGGCTAGGCAGGCACAGTTTGGCAGCCAAAAATTAATCTTTTATAGTTTTCTCATCCTAGATCTTGTAGCATCAATGGTTTCTCATAAAATTCATGTTTTCTATGTCTTATCAGTACAGCAACAGTGGTCATCTGTGGGTTGGGGACTAGTATATAAAAAAGGGCTTTGGAGGCTTTATGCTAACAATTCCTTGTTTTTAAGTTTATTCATTTATTTATTTTGAGGAAGAGTGAGCACAAGTGGAAGAGGGGCAGAGAGAGAGAGGGAGGGAGGGAGAGAGAGAATCCCAAGCAGGCTCCACACTGCCAGTGCAGAGCCCAATGTGGGGCTCAAACTCGCAAACTATGAGATCATGAGCTGAGCTGAAGTGTGATGCTTAACCAACTGAGCTATCCAGGCTCCCGGATCCATATACTTCTTAAAGTACGAACACTCATGCTGCATCTCCCTAGCCCAGAAGAATAATGGAATTAAAGGGCCCTCTGGCCCCATATTTTCATGCTGACTTCCTACAGAAGCATGCAAGGCGGTCCCAGTTGTATCTGAGATCGGAAGCCAAGCACACCCTGAATTCACATTTTGTCAATAAATTCAACAAGTTAGCAGAAGACTTCCTACCATGGAAACGTCCCTGAGAACAACTGGGACCTGGTGATTGTTTAAGATGGGGACAGGGCCTATTGCTGCCTTTGCAATGCACCCCCAAGTCACCCTTATGTTCACCGGCCTTCCCAGGCCCCCAAACATGAGCAATGGCATGGTGAAGATACTTGCCAGCCTCTGGCTTTTTAATAGTAACTTGTGAATTTCTACCACTTTTTTAAAAGTTCGTTTATTTATTCTGACAGAATAAAGAGACAGCAAGAGCAGGGGAGGAGCAACGAGAGAGGACGAGAGAGAATCCCAAGCAGGCTCTGTGTTGCTGGTGCAAAACCCCACGTGGGATTTGAACTCATGAACCATGAGATCATGACCTGAGCTGAAATCAAGAGTCAGACGTTTAACTGACTGAGCCACCCAGATGTCCCTTCTACCACTGTCTTAAAAAAATACATGTAAGTAAAGAATGCAAAGAGAAGAGAAGAAAATGAAGTGAAAGAGGAGAGGAGAGGGAAACAGAGGAGAGGGGAGAAGAGGAAAGGGGAGGGGGGAGGGGAGGGGAGGAGAGGAGAGGAAAGGAGAGGGGAGGAGAGGAGAGGAGAGGAAGGAAGAGAGAAAAGAAAAGAAAAAAGAAGAGAAAAGAGAAAAGAAAAGAAAAGAGAAAAAAGAAAAGAAAAGAAAAGGAGAATTTTAAATGGAGTAGGAACTGTGAAGCTAGAGGGCTAAATTGCTTAACTGGATGTTGAAAATATCAGCAATTATGAGAGCTGTTTGGGGTGGCCACCTGTTCAAGACAGTTAAAACTGTTGCCCACCCTTGCTATATCGCCCCCTTCTGGCCAGGAGCTTCCTCCTCCCTTTAGCGACCATCGGGCTCTTGGAACTTCTCCATTTTCTACCACTGGATCATTCTTTGCAACTTTGCTGCCCCCTTGCCCCTCCTGCCCCTTAGAGGAGGGCATTCCCCCCAGCATTACTTCCTACCTCTCTCTCTGTCTGTCTCTGTCTGTCTGCCTCTCACTTTCTTTTCCCAGTGAGCTCATTCTACCAGGAGGGTTCACTCCCTGGATCTCCACTGTCCCACCTCTCCTAGGAAGGATGTCCAAATGGAAGTTCCTCTAAGCAAGTGGTTCTCAGCCTTGGCTGAAGATTAGAATTGCCATGGGGAGCGTAAAAAATCCCAATGCTCAGGACATACCCTAAACTAATTAAACCAGAACCTTTTGGAATAGGACTTAGATGGGGGATTTTAAATGGAGTCTTTCACTTACACCCCCAAACTATTTTGTTTCCCGAACGTTTCCACATGTATTAGTGGAACTACCATCTTCCCTGGTCTACCGGCCAAAAATTCATAGAACTGTCCTTGACTTCTTCTTCTCATTGGCCCATGGCATGCCAGTGAAGCCACAAACCTATTCTGTTACTTCTGCAATGTGTCTTGGGTGCCGTCACTCCTGCTTGGTATGGTATTACTTCAGGATGGTATTACTTCTGATTTTTGAAGCAGGCATTTGGGTGGAGCAGGAGCTGAGGCTTTCACAGGAGGGCCATGTGTAGATGACCATTCCCTCTCCCAGCCTTCTACTTTTACTCATCTCTAGTTTGCTTCCCAGCTGGCTTGGCCTTCTCCAAATGTTGACAATGAGGGGCATTGTGTGGCATCTCTATATTTATTTCATATATTAATTTACATGGGGGCAAAGGAGTACTTCTGTGAAAAATGGGGCTGGGGTTCTGATCTCAAGACTCAAGGTTATGAAACTATGGTGCATCAGTGACAGTCCCAGACAAATGTACTTATACCTAGGAGAAAGCTAATGGCGGCTCTGGGCAGGGATGTGTCATAATGCCCTAGTGGAAGTAGACATTGACCTTGGAACTCAGTTAAGTGCATCCCTCTGGCAGTTTTTAATGTATTCCGGTGGTAAGATATCTGGATGTGTAAATGTGTGTGTATGTAAATGGATGCACAAATTTAGAGGCTGGCTGCACCTGAGAGCCCAGGCACCTTTGACGGGGGAGCTCACCTGAGTGAGCAGAACATAGAAGAAAGAAATGATCTCTCCTGCCTCATAGGAGCTGCTATTGAAGATGAAGTTACACATACCTCCCCCACTGCTGGGTTGTCGCTGCATAGATGCGTGATGCTCGCCCTTGGCACGCAAGACTGAACGCACAAGCAGAGACCCACCGCACCGGCAGATTTCTGGTCTCCTGAGACCAAGGTGGTGGCACACTTCAGGCCAGCTGGGGCTGTTGTAGGGGCCGATAGCATTATTCTAGGGACACAGGGGACCCGTGAGCAGTAACAGTGTGAGTCTCAGCAGATGGGGGTTGGGGTGCAAACCGGCCTGGACTCGGAGCCGGGTGGAGATGTCGGGTCCAGGAGGCTAGGTGTATATGACCAGTCTGCAGAGGTGAACAACATGGGTAGGTATGAATACTCGTGGGCTTATTAGAACGCTTAGAGAGGAGGATCTTGGAGATCCGGGCCACCTGCAGCCAGGAAAATAGCACTCTGAGCACCCAGACATGGCCTGACATGGGAGCTAGGTAGGACATAACCATGGATCAAGAATAGGGCCTTGGGATTAAACTCAGTAAGAAAATTCCAGCTACTGTTTGTCTGGGTGTTATTCTATTTTGCTTCCCAAGTCTTGATGCACTTGTCCATTTTAAGCACCACTGTCAAGATAGCCTCGTTACGACATAATTCTCTGGCCATGTTGCTAATGCCTCTCACTTCCCCTCCCTGTTGCAGAAATACAAACCCCACGTGGTCTATACTGGGTCTAACTTCTAGTCTGCCATCTGCAAGCCTCCGGGGGCGGGCAGTTTTAAGGCCACTTCCGATCAGCCTGTGTCACCAGCAGGCCCAGCTACAGGGAGGCGCTGACCATCGCTCTACCGTGATCATGCCCTCTTGGCCTTAGGGACACGCTCTGTTGTGCACTTTCATTTTTGCCACTCCCCTCCACCAGCCCTTCAGTGCCGGCAGCCAACACACACCTTTCCTGAAGCCCTTCCCGCACCACCCAGCCAGGCAAAACTGCTTCCTCCTCCGAGTTCCCATGGCTCCTTGCCTTTGCTGTATTTCAGCACTTCCCATCTTGCGTTCTTACAAAGCACAGCGCATCTGCACGTACTAAGTACAAACCCCCTGCAGGCTGGGGCTGGGTCTTATGCTACTTGGCTCTTCCCAGCAGGACCAGCCCTGTGTTAGGGGAAATATTTGTTCCATAAAAATATTTGTTCCAGGGCCAGCCGTAGGAACATTTCTGTCTTCCTGCTTCTCGCCATGACCTCAGAGAGAGCTAGGTGAGGTGTTTAGGGGTGAGAAAGGAGGGAGCAGGGAGCAGGCTACCGTGTTTATAGGTGAGTAACGCTTTCCAAAGGAAATGAAAGATTTGCAGTTATTACTACTTCGCAAAGCTCTCTTTTCCCACTCAGGGGCCAGCCCTCCGATGTTGCAATCTGAAACGTAACAAAAGTCAAGTGCCACATGTGAGGCAGTCCCCACGATCCCGGTGGCTATTTTTAGGTCATCGTAACGTGGTTTCCGCAGTGCGATGCTTCTCCAGCTCAGAGTTATTGCCATTTTTCTGAGTCATGTTTGTTTCTCACGCTCACTCTGGCCCCAGCCCACGTTCTTTACCTCATTCTTGCCGTGCCGTTTCCCTATTTGACCATGCAAGCTGGCATGCCTCACAGCTGGCCCCCAGCCACTTCCCCAAAACGGCTCCGTGGATAGCCACCCTTTGTGGAACTCTCTCGATGGCCGTCTGTGGCTGTGAGGGCCCGCGGGCCCCAGAGCATTGCGCAAGGGCGGAGGCAGCGGACAGCAGACGTCTGAGCTCCCACCACCAGGATGGGCAGAGGTCTGGAAGCTTCTGTCAATGCAGCAGCGTAGATGCCGCATGCAGGTGTCATCCCTTAGTCCTAGCAAAAATGGACCCCAATGGGCCAAACGCCGATGTGGTTATTTCATCGGTGACGAGGAAGTCCAAATCCCAAACTTCTTCCCCCCCTCCCCAGGCACATTCTTGCTTATGACAGGTCTTCATCGCCTCCCTCCCTCCCCTTGCTCCGTTGTATCACTGTCACATCCAGTCTGAGCACAGAGCTGGGAACGATGACATCACCAAAGTTTTCTGACTGTAGAAATGAGGTTAAGCTTTTGCGCATGCTCACCTCCTTACCCCTCCCTCCCCCAGCATGTAGCAGAGCATGTTTGGCACGCACAGGGAGCTGAGCAAATACCTGGCCGTGTGGGTATAGTGGAAAGCGAACTGGATTTGGAAATGGGAGCTCTGAGTGTAAGTCCCAGCTTCGACCTTCCCCAGCCATAGGACCTCCGTCATGTCCTTTAATCTGTGAGGCTTCAGGCCTCCAGGGCTGGATGACCTCCAAGTCACCTCCACCACTCGCCCTCTCTGATTCCATTTGCAGATTGACCGATATGGTCGTCGGTTGGCTAACACCATTCTTTCGAGTTACCACAAATGCCACTAATTGATCTCCCCTGTCTTGTTCTTCTTTAATTGCCACACTTCATCCAGAGGCATCTTTCCAATCAATCATTTACTCCCCCACTTAAAACTTTCCCACAGTCAAGCCCTCCCCTCCCACAACCCAGATTCACTGAGTGAATTCATGATTCGGCTTTTCCCTGTCTTCCAATTCAGCCCTATCCTCAGCAACTCCAGGCCTTTGCAGATGCTGTTCCCTCTGCCTGAAGATCTTTTCCACATCTCTTTTGACTTATTCCTTCTCATTCTTTGGGTCTCAGCTTAGACACCAATTCCCTTCAGACAGCAGCTCTCAACATCCCTCTTGGGCACCCACAGCCCCCTGTGTTTACCCCCATTATAGTTCCCTTACTCCGTTGTCCCTTTGGAATTTTCCACTCTCTCAGACAGCCCCTGAAGGCAGCCTGTGACTTGCACACTGCTGTATCCTCAGCTGATTAACATAGTGCCTGGCACCGATGAATAATTGGATGGATGCATGATACTCTCGCATCGGACCCCCATCTCATTGCACCTCCTTTCTCCTCCGACAAGCTAAGCTCTCTTGACTACCGCTTCTCATCTTTACAGCCACCACACTTATTCTCTAGGACACGGGTGGTTGTAGGTCCTTTTCTACCCTCTTGGTCCCTGAAGATAAAAGGGCAAAAGTCAGGTATGATGATTGATGACCACTTTCCAAGGCATTAGGTAGCAGAAGTTAACAGACCAATGAAGGTGCTGTATATATGAACTCCAAAAGTTACACTCAGCACAGAGAACTAAATCAGATGAAAGTCCACACAAAAAAACAAAAGTATGGAAATTCGTGTGGATAATCGGCCAGATGCCACCCTGCTTCTGCTCCACACATGATAATCGGAAAAAATATCTTTATGTATGTACGCACCCAACCTTGGGATCCAGATATTCTGTCGTTAGGGATTTATTCCTTTGGGTTAAGCCAGATATGATAACTATGTGGCACCGGTCTTCCTACCCTCTATTCTTACACTACTGACAGATACTGCTAAAGGTGACAAAACCCTTTTTTGGTAGGATCTCAGAATCCTTCTCAACACTGTGCTCCAGAATCAACCGCCAGTAGGTGCCCAACTATCACCTGCTTCTTAAAAGTGTCCTTTGTTAAAGTGCAAAGGCCCCAAAGATGCCTGGGTGGCTCAGTCGGTTAAGCCTCTGACTTGATATCAGCTCAGGTCATAATCTCATAGCCGTAAGATCGAGCCCTGCATCAGGATCTTCAATAGGTGTGGAGCCTGCTTGAGATTCTTTCTCTCTTTCTCTGCTCCTCCCCTGCTCATGCTCTTGTGCGCTCTCTCTCTCTCTCTCTCTCTCCCCCACAAAAAACAAAAACAAAAACAACAACACAAAAAACAAAAGGCCCCAGACTGGCGACTAGCGTAGATCACTGGAGTTCTGAGGGAGACTCATTGAGCAAGTACTTTCTTTCTTCACAAGAGGAGAAGCAAGAAAGAGTTGGGGCACTCAGAGAAGGAGAGGTGCAGAAGGGTGGGAGGTGCATATGTTCCAGAAGGAAACAAAGGGCATGAGTGGAAACATCATCAGAGCTCTGGGCACAAAGATTATGGGCTCTGAAGCAAAGGACAGCGAAGCCATGAAACAAGGGCTGTCCTATGGAATGAGTTCTCGTTCTGGCTTCCATCTCTAGCAGAGCCCTATACTTAATTAAACTTCCGCCACATAAGGAGGCATTGGGGGATTACCCAGATTGTCAGATATGAATAGCTTATATGAGTCTAGACTAGAGAAGGAATAGCAAGATTAGCTTCTGATCTGCAGGGATTATGCTTGGCAGGCCCCTATCTGTAGAGCAAGACACAGTAGTGGATGAGAAGGTGACAGGATGGAAAGGAGGGTGGGTTAGTCATTGGGTAGAAGGCCAAGTCTTTTCGCTTGATTACAGACCATCAGCAGCACTCCTGAGTATTGCTGTCACCAGGTGGTCGAATAATGAAATCCAGGCCAGCTCCTTGAATTCTCTCCCATGTCTCCAGTGTGGGTGGTCTGTAAGACCCTGGACAATTGCCCCAAGGCTCTATGGGAGCTCTGGTGCCTGATATTGATGTAAATAAGTCCCTAAAAACACAGGCAACAGAAATGGGCCAAACTAGCATGCCGGACCCGTCAAATGCCTTTTTAATTGCAAATGGAGCCAACAATCAATATTTTCTTGGGGAGAGTAACATGTGTAGCTTTGCAATGATCACTTCTCCATGAGACAGAGAGAGGAGTGTGTGACTGGCTGCCTGTGCACTCACACCTGTGTGCTCTAGGGTACGTGCTGTTCCCGTGAGCATCAACATCAAACGGTAAGAATCTTTCCTACCTAAAAATACAATGATGGTCAAATCCCTGTTAACCCAAGATGAAAGCAATCCTATAGAATAGAGTGCTTCTTCTGGGGTATGCAGAGTCTTGAAAGAAAAGTCTAAGTAGATTTCCTCTCTGTGATTCGTACCTGCTGATGTAAGCGAGGCTGGCCACAGCCAACAAGGTGAGTCCTTTCTTCCTCAGCGGGTAGCAATGTGGCCTGAGGAGGACTTCAACCAGTGAGAAGGGCAGTATGGATGTGTGCTGTAGGAGAAGAAATGATAGATCGTAATGTCAGAAAGCCCTGGATGCCTGCATGCCCCCAATTTTCTCTTTCCTTTCCTTTCTTATGCAACCACCAGATGAAACTTCCCCAAACTGGGCCAAGATCATGCTCCTTAGATGCCCGAGAGCCTTCAGTGTCTTCCTATTGACTGCCATGCTGGCCCAAACTCCTTTGGCTTGTCACCAAGCCTCTTTGTAATGTTCTACCACCTTCTCTGCTCCTGCTTATTGCTCTCTGCTCTCCTCTTACACACACACACACACACACACACACACACACACACACACACTCCTCCACTAGAATAAAGCTGTTTCCTCCATTCCCCTTTGCACTCAGTGTGCTAGCCCCCACCCTCACACTTCTCTTCATGCCTCGACTCTCCGTGTGGATTGTCTTCTCTCCCTGTATTCTAATCATTCATGTTCTTCACGGCCAAGACAATCTTCCGTGATGTGGTCCCTGAATTTTCCTCTTGCTAATTTCTCTCACTCAATTCTGCTGCATTTATATCCCGCGCCATGTAGTCTAGCACTTATGATGTGTACTCGTAAGATCCGGGGGTGGGGTAGCGGAGAATACGGCTTACTGGGAACATCTAGTAGTGTTAGTATTTTATATATATATATATATATATATATATATATATATATATTTTTTTTTTTTTTTTTTAACACATACAGCTATCATTCCTCTTTCATCCTGGGTCCCCAATTACCTCAGCTCTTGGTAGCCTCCTGTGTCCTAAGGCTTCACCTACAAACCCCAACTCATTCCCATTCCTGATCGGCAAGGCAGTGGTCGCCGGGGTTTAGAGATGTCACAGAGCCCATGTCACTGTGGTCTCATGCCCAGCTACGTGGCTGGGACCCTGGGTGCCGGCTCTGGGTGGCCTTTGCTGTCAGTTGTGTCTGTGTTGCGCTCATAGGCGCCTTCAAGAGACCGCCGATTCTTCTCACTCTACCTGAACTGCGAAGGGTACGGTCAGGAGATCAGGACCCACATGACAAAGAATGTGGCAAGTTTGTACGGCGTAGGGGTGGAGCGAGAAGGAACAGATCTTAATAGTAGGGCACTGCTGGGCAGAGATGGCCTCCTGGGGCCCTGACGAGGCTGCGGTTTCGTGGCACCAAGTAATTAGGTCTCTTACAGGCCCTTCGTACCCTGATTTTAGTTGCAAAGCTTAGAAGAACAGCATTGCAGACAAACTATAGCATATATATATATATATATATATATATATATATACACTTTCTCTTTAATTTCAGAGAGAGACAGAGAGAGAGAGAGAACAAACGGGGGAGAGGGTCCAAGGGAGAGAGGGAGGGAATCTCCAGCAGGCTCCACACTCAGCCCCATGCAGGGCTCCATCCCACAACCCACCATGACCTGAGCCGAAATCAAGAGTCGGATGCTCAACCGACCGAGTTCCCCAGGCACCCCCCATACTACATCTTTTATAGACTTTGCCCAAAGTTGGTTCTGACCTTACTGACGGGTTGCATGTACAAGTGGAAAGACACGTAGGCCAATTGTCATACCCTGCATCATTCTCTGGGTCTGATTTTAGGCTACAGTTTCTGTGTCTCTCCCTCTCATAAAGGAGCATACTGATTACAGGCATGAACTTTCACATCTGACCATGGGCTAGTGACTGAATCTGTTTGAACTTCAGCTTCCTCAGCTATAAGATGGAGAATCGCCAGTCCATATGTCACGGGGAGTGCCACCCTGAGGATTGGAGTTAGAGTGTGTAAAGGGCTTCCTCCTTGGCTCCTGAGCGCTTCCGGTGAGCATTAGCTACGATTGCCACTATGACCATTGTGACTGCTGGCCTGCACCCCCTTGGTGGCCCCATGTGGAGTGGGCTGAAGCGAGGTTCTGGGATGCCCACAGCCCCAGTAGCTCAGCTGCAAGGCATGCAAGCAGCTGGAAGAGGTTAGCACAGCAGTCCCCATGGCCACCCTGTGGCTCCCACCCCCCAGCCAACAGCGGATGCCTCCGCTCCCAGCCGAGGCCACCTCTGAGCCCTGGCAATGCCGGTGACTGCCGTCAATGCTCTTTTCACCCAGAGGCCACCTGGGGAGGTGAGAGACGGACGGGGCTGTCTGCCCAGTGTGGCCACCTGCCTCCCCGCCCGCCTTCACTCTGGTGCAGCCAGGAAGCTCCAGCTTCTATTAGGAAGCATTAACAGTCCCATTATACTGGCCATTGATCTGACAGATTTTATTAACCCTGCCCATCGTCAGCACCTTCCATTCTCTACATTAATGATCATTTGGAACAGAATTCCCGTGTAATAATGTAGTGCGTTCGCATTAGGACCAAATGAGTTCGCGGTGATTAATGCTTTTACAACAAATAACTCAGGAATGCATGACTGGTCACCTCTTCTAGAAGCCTGCCCTTTGCAAGTGACATTCAATTGGATTTCCAAATGAATTCTCCCTGATGACTTCTGGGAAGTTTACCTCAGTGGTGTCATTAGTGACGGGCCATATACTGTGGCTTCATACCAGCCAGAAGGTCTTTAAAAGAATCACAATTTTTTGTCCGGGGCTGGGGGATAGAAGGAAGACGCAGGCTGTGAGCTTTCTAAACATTGAGTTACTGTGAAGAGCCAAGTGTGGTCTAACAAACCTCCTGGTATTTGAAATGTGCTGGTATTTCACCTCGCGCTCACATAAACTGTATAACCTTTGTCAGGCAGCGCATAATTTTTTTTCTTCCTTAAAGAAAAAAAATCAGCAAGAGAAAAATCAAATATGCTTTCTGCTTCCAAAAAATCTAATAATTAGGCTGGGATTGACACAAATTAGAGCACTGCCAAAAATTACTGAAAACAGTGACTCATTCTGTATTTCAATTAACAGTTTCTCAGTTTCCCTTATAAACAGAGAAACTGACAAAAATTAATTATCTCAGAGGGGGTAAAATATTTCCTTCCAGGGTAAACAAAAACATCATGGGCTGAAACAATAATACGGGCACACAGAGAGGATGGAATGAAGTGGTCTTCCTTTGTCAATCAGCCATCATTTTGGTAGATTTTTCCTTAAATGTCTCGTTCCAAATGCATTGGTTAAAAGGACAGTGTTACCCTTTCCCCATCCTTTTCTACCAAATTATGCCGTTGCCTCCTGTCCTCAGTAACGCCCACTTCCATCTGAACATCTTGGAGATGTAACTCTAAGCATGAAACAGGGATTTAAATATTAGGATATTAAAGCATTTTATTTTTATTTAAAAATTTTTTTAATGTTTATTTTTTTATATTTTTAATGTTTATCATTTTGAGAGAGAGACACACACAGTGTGTAAGTGGGGGAGGAACAGAGAGACAGGGAGACACAGAATCCGAAGCAGGCTCCAGGCTCTGAGCTGTCAGCACAGAGGCCGACATGGGGCTCGAACTCACGAGCCATGAGATCATGATCTGAGCCAAAGTCAGAAGCTTAACTGACTGAGCCACCCAGGCTCCCCAAATGTCTATTTATTTTGAGAGAGAGAAAGAGAGAGAGAGAGAGAGAGAGAGAGAATGTGAACAGGGGAGGTGCAGAGAGGGAGACAGAGAATCCCAAGCAGGCTCCACACTTTCAGGGCAGAGCCTGACATAGGGCTCGAACTCACAAAACCAGGAGATCATGACCTGGGATGAAATCAAGAGTCAAACACTCAAACCACAGAGCCACCCAGGCACCCCTACTATAAAGCATTTTAGATTCCCTGTTGCAAAATAGCCTTGCACATAAGTACTTAAATTTACCAGCCCACAGAGCATTCTTACAGGATTACATTGAGTGCCAACATGAAACATAATGTGCACTTAGTTTTACTCACTTCACACCTGGAGATATGTAGCTGTTATAAAGAGCTTCCCTGTTTTCAAGGCTACAAGGTACAATGAGATGCATTTGGCTGATTCTTGAGAAAGAGGCAAGCCTTAATCCCCAAGATAAGCCATGGAGCCAACGATTTTTCACCATCATCATGCAGGCTCCAAGGGCTAAATCCATAAGCCTAGGATTGTCACACTCTTATCTCTAAGATCCAAGAGCACTTAATTTCCTCCAGTGAAAGGAAGTGAGGGAGCCTCCACATTTTGAAAATCAGATAACACTTAAAAATACGGTCTCTGCCTCTTTCCTTTATTTCATTTCCTTGTTGGACTAGCTCTCGTGTTGATCTGAATTGACCGAGACAAATACAGCTGCTTCTAGCCTCTCGGACTGGTCATTGAGAGACTTTGTCCCTCAGAAGCTGTTTCTCAAGATGAGCGTCCGTAATATCGCCCACTTTGTGTTCGTCTCAATGTTTGCCTTCTTCCCTCTGTCCAGGCAATGCTTCGATTTGAGAATCAGTTCTTTACATTGACTCTAAACTGAGGTCTTTTCCCCCAAGTATGTAAAATGTCTTTCGTTTGTTTATGGTGCTGATGGATAGATACTTTTAAATGAAGTCTTAGGGATGCCTGGGTGGCTCAGTCAGTTAAGCGTCCAAATTTTTTTTTAAGTTTATTTAATTTTGGGAGAGACACAGTGTGAGCAGGGGAGGGGCAGAGAGAGAAGGAGACACAGAACCCGAAACAGGCCTCAGGCCCTGAGCTGTCAGCACAGAGTCAGCGCGGGGCTCGAACCCATGACCTGTGAGATCATGACCTGAGCTGAAGTCAGACGCTTAACCAACGGAGCCACACAGGCGCCCCAAGTATTCGACTCTTGATTTCAGCTCAGGTCATGATCTCATGGTTCATGAGATAGATCCCTGGATCAGAGTCTGTGCCTGCTTAGGATTCTCTCTCTCCCTCTCTCTTGGCCCCTCCCCCACACTCTCTTTCTCAAATAAATAAACTTTAAAAAAAAATGAAGTTCTTTGCACCAGCAAGATCTCATTTCTGGGGACATTCAGGGTATTTTTTGCTTACTATACAGTAAATGTAACACTTCTTATGTATTAAAAAACACGAAAGCCTTTACAAAATCTCCTCGGGGGCAAACACATGGCTAAAACATCCATTAAAACATAAATGTAAATACAGCAGACACGGAAAAGAAGGCAAAACAAACCTTAATAGGATGCTATTATACTCAGGCTTGTTATTACACTGCTGGGTCATGTTCCTTAAGCTCACAAACTCCATGTGGTAAAAACACACAGTAATAATTGTTTTGTAAATCCTAGTAAGGCCATCTCTGATTTCAATAGCTACCATTCATTTGCCAGCGAAAAACTTTTGCCTCGTTTCTCACCACTGTAATTTCTGACTCTGACATCCATGAGTTGGGACAATGGTGAAGATCTCCCTGGGAATATTTTGTATCCAAAAGCAGAGACCATCTGTATTCTCTCTGCCCTTGTGTTGCTACAGTTACAATTTCGCTTTAAGTCCCTCTGATGCATGGAAACCCAGAAATGTAGACATAGGTTATATTTTTCCTTCTTCCTTCCTTCCTTCCTTCCATCCTTACTGCTTTCTTGCTGTCTTTCCTTCTTACCCCCTTTCAACCTTTCTTTCTCTCTCTCTCTTTCCTTCCTTCTTTTCTTTCTTTCTTTCTTTCTTTCTTTCTTTCTTTCTTTCTTTCTTTCTGTCTTTCTTTTTCTTTCTGTCTTTCTGTCTTTCTGTCTTTTCTTTCTTATAAACTACATTACCTGTGGGAGTCTTTTCAGCCTCAAATACCAGAGAACAGAGGACACTGCGATTGGACTTGGAAAAAGTCCCTTTTCCACTTTCTAGAAACTCAAGTGCACAAGCTAGGCACCACTATAATTAAAGAGCTAATGTTTAAATGCCTGGGGAGGGGGATTGGGAAGATAAATCACCCATAGAAAGAGCCACGGGTTTGCCTTTGATCTTGGTCTTCCTAGGTGGGCTGTGCAGCATGGCAACACTTCAGAAACATAAGCTAAACACCATTAGTCTTATTTACCAAGGAAGAATAGTAATGTTTCCAACTGGAATATACCAAAACTAAGATGAGTCGATGAATGAGCAAATGCACAGATTTGGGGTAAAGCAAATCCAGTTAACTATGAATAGTAGAATCCAAATGGCAGGTAATACAGCGGATCACTGCAAAAACTCTTTCAAGTGCACTTGGTTTAAAAATTTTCATAATAAAAGCTTTGGAGCAATGTGAATAGTCTTTACTGACCAGGGAAGAGAAGTAAATGCTCCGTGGGGCCTGAGGAAGAGAAGCACAGTGTTACTTAGGAGCTCCTATGTGCCTTGAACAGAGGGTTAAATGATACATTTCTAAATCTTCTAAAGAGGGTTTCTAAGTGATTTCTCACTTACTATACTATTGTCCCTTGGGTCAATATGGGATATGGCCAACATCTCAAAGCAGCAGATCTTCTAATAGGAAGCTAGTTGGCTTTTTTTTTTTTTTTAATGTTTATTTATTTTTGAGAGAGAGAGAGAATGCTTGCATGAGCAGGGGAGGGGCAGAGAGAGAGGAAGACACAGAATCTGAAGGAGGCTCCAGGCTCTGAGCTGTCAGTACAGAGCCTGATGTGGAGCTCAAACTCATGAACCCTGAGATCATGGCCTGAGCTGAAGTCGGACACTTAACCACCTGAGCCACCCAGGCGCTCTGGAAGCTAGTTGGCTTTGACAGCATCCAGACTGGTGAAGAGGTGGCCATTTAGACTCTATCCAGTTAAGGGTGGGGTAAAAAGAAAGATCTGGAATCTGAGGACTTTACAATCCAGGAATATATTTGCCTCTTCCTCTTCTCCCTCTCTCTCTCGGTACCTCTCCAAAGCCCCCAAATCTCTTCCTGTCACTTAATTCTCTCTGGCAATAATAACACCCTAGACACCTGCTGTAATCACTGACCCATTCCTTCATTTCTTCTATCCAAACTTGACACACTTTTCCTTTCCAATTCATCCCACAGCTACCTATCTTTTATCTTCTCCAGCTTCGCCTCCCTAGCTTTCCACCATCTTGGTACATAATGAACACTGCAATGAGACCAACCTTCCTAAAACAAGTTTCTTGTTGCTACCCCTGCTCAAAAAACCTTCTGTGCCCCCTGCTACCTCGGGTCCACTGTCTATACCCCTTTCCTAATCTCATCTCATCTCTCTGATTTTCCACAGCTTCTCAACAGGCTCCTCCCTCCTTCGACTCAAACCAGTTTCCTCATCTTCCTGGTCTTTCATTCTGTTTCCTTCCCTAGATTTCCTCTCCCCCCCCCCCATTTGTTGAGGTCTAGAATCTTTCTCTCCCAACCCACCCCTTTTGAGGTGCCTTACAACCAAAAGTGCACACGTTAACATGAGAAGACATGAAAGAAAATCAGGACCCAGGAGAACACTGAAACACACATATGCAACCAGAGGTGTGCTGGGTTGCTATTATTGCGATTCAAACTTAGCAATAGGTTGCCAGACAACCGAAATAAAAAGAGAGAGATGGAATGAACACAGTCTCTTTTTCTGTTTGTCTGTGCTTAGGGGAAAGCAAATTGTTCCACTAGCATTTTCCACGTAGGTGGTGTCCCTGATGCAGAACAGTTCAGAGAACTGGGTTCCGTAAACTGATAAACACTAAAGGCAAAATAATAAAACAGAATCTATAGAAGGGGCCTCTGCCTGTAAGGAGAGAATATTGTATAATTATGTAGGCTTCTAATGATCAAAGTAGTAGATAGACTGCAGAAATACCAAATGTCCCCCCTTGGGTGCTTTTGTTTGGTTTTGTTCCCATTATGAGTCAGACAACAGCCTGTATTTTATTCTGTGTTTAGAGCCTGGAGCGGAGGTATTCTACACTGTTGACGACGGCACAGAGATCTAAATGCTTGGAGGCATTTAGTGGTAACGCTGACTGCCCCTTACTACAAATAAGAAGCCAGCTGGCCTCTCAGGGCTGAGCGCCCAGCCTTTTCTGCACCTTCGAGGGCCCACGTCCCAGCCACGTCATACCCATGTCACATCCTGCGTTTGCACGAGCTGCATACACTCCTATCCCTCCCACAGCTCTTTGGGGCTGCCCTTGACCCTTCGGTGCTTCGTTCCATTCAGTTTTACTCTTTATGCTGTCAGTTTAATGTTTACACAGTCAGTCTTTTTCCCTGGTGTGATCAGATTATAAACCCGTTGAGGGCAAAGCTCTCATCTACTTTTTCAGGACTCCTCCTCTGCTTAATAAATGCTTGTTGACTGATTTCCTTTATTTGAACTCATGTGTTACAAAGTAGAGTTAAGTCCTTCATGCAGCCTGCAGAGCTGCTGGTGATCTGGTGACCTCGCCCGTCTTACCTCTATGCTCTGCTGTCCCTTCTTACAGCCATCACCCCACTTCCGCCACTCACAGTGATACATCACACCCTCGTCCTTCCCCTCCGCCACCTCCTCCACCTTCTTCTCACCTTACAGGGCTCAGGGTAGATACTGCTGCCTCCAGGGAGCCTTCACAGCACTCTGAAACCTACAGTACGATCCTTCACTGCCACAGCTGGACCTCCCCGTGCTAATAGACATCACAGAGTCCCACCCTTGTGCTCACTTGACCCTGGCCAGACTTCCCAGGGATGGAAACAACTCGAGGCTTAGGGCTGTCCCCGTTTCATCTCCAGTGCCCGACCCAGTACTTGACCTACTCTGGCCACGTGGCTGTTTGTGGCATTCGTGCACAAATCAGCGGAACGATGGAGTGGGGCAGAAGAGGAAGGGGCCATCCTCTGCCTCGCCCGGCAAGACAATCCAATGTTCTGGAAGGAGAAGACAGAAGCTGAAGGCCAAATGCAGCTGAGCTGGGCAGCCACCGCCCGGGCTGCATCCATGATTGCAGGGCCACATCAATCACCTCTTCGGGCTGATCACCTTTATCCATTGCCATGGCTATGGACGGAACCCCAAATCCCGAGAGTGGGCATCGTGGGCCACAGGGAAACTCACGAGAAAATGTGACTCCCAGGAACAAGCTCAAGGTGTCACCATCATGGCAACTACCCCGTAGACTCAGCCAAAGGGGTGTCAGTACCCAGGAGCCAGCAGCCCCTCAGGAGGTGAAAACATATGTCACCAGCAGAGGCTGTGCTTTGTTCATCTTGGGACCTGCTGGCCCGGGCCTTCTGCTCTGCGATTGGGCCTGGCGGAAAGCCCCGGGTTTTGTCCGGCGTCTTCTATGTATCCCTTCCTCTGGATGGGTGTGTGATCCACCCTTCCTCCCTGCTTCTGCGCCTGGCTCCAGATAGCACACATGGAGACTTGTTTTTAAGACATAGACAGATGGGCAGCTCTCTAGAAAGCTGCTCCAAGTTGGAGAGAAGAGACTGTTCTTTTCAAGAAAGAGAAAGTTGCAGAAGCATGAGAATCTGCTCTTGCTCTGAGAGCCATGATGTCTTGGGCATCGTCTCTCCTCCTCAGAGATCACAGCATGATGTCAGTAAGGGACGCGATGTGTGGGCAGCTGGTTTCCCTGGGAGATGACAGTGATTCAGGAAAGCACCCTGTATGCACATGCACCAGGGCAAAGTTCCAAATTCCCCGCATGACCGGCCCCATGAGGGACCGGTTTCCACACTCTCTCCTTCCTGCCTCCGGCTCTCCCTTGCCGACCCACCAGGATGTTCCTGAAGGAGGTCCCAGCTGTTTCCAAGACCGGCCGCTGCTCTCTGGTGGCTTTCCCAAATACAAGTAGGTGGTTGGCTTAGGGTTAGCCCATACATGGGTGAAGAGGGACATGTGTGCTCACTGCCGGGGGCGAGTCTTACCCGCAGAAGGGAAGGCAGCTGGGAGTGTGGCACAGGGGCAGAAGTAAAGAAGACGTTTGCTTGGGAAATGACCTCATTCAATATCTGTCAAATGTCTCATGAGAAGCAGTTCTGTTGTAGCACCCCAAGCACCTGAAATGTATATGAGGTAGGGTCTTCAAACTCAAAGAAATATTAATGAATTTCAGCATGTTAGAGCCCTGCAGTACGAGCTGGGACTTGGCGAGCTCTAAAGCATGATGGAGTGGGGGCGTCTGGGTGGCTCAGTCAGTTAAGCGTCGGACTTCAGCTCAGGTCATGATCTCACGGTTCATGAGTTCAAATCCCACATCCAGTTCTGTGCTGACAGCTCAGAGCCTGGAGCCTGCTTCAGATTCTGTGTCTCCCTCTCTCTCTGCCCCTCCCCTGCTCACGCTGTCTCTCTCTCTCTCTCTCTCTCAGAAATAAATAAAACATTAAAAAAAAAACTAAAAAAAAAAAAGCATGATGGAGTGGAGACTCTTTTGGAAGTATTAGACAATGAGAGGTGGCAGTGGGGGAGCCCCTGGACTTTACGGTCCTTGTTTAACCCAAAGACCCCCTTTCTCTTTTGCGAGGTTCACTAAGGGTGAATCTGTCTGACCTAAAAGACTCCAGGGTGTCTCTTCAACAGAATTCCGAACTGCGTCTCACCTCACAGTGTGTCACTAAGCTGTGCTTTGTTCTTTCAGGACAAAAATTCATTTTAATTCCCTTTTATTAAAAACAGAGCATATAGTGCAGACTAATTTTTCAATGATAAACATTTTTTTCTAGCTGAGAATTTTTTTATTATTAAAAAAAATTTCTTTTAATCCTTATTGTTTGAGAGAGACAGAGTGTGAACGGGGTAGGGGCAGAGAGAGAGTGAGGGACGCACAGAATCCGAAACAAGTTCCAAGCTCTGAGCCATCAGCACAGAGCCTGACGTGGGGCTCAAACTCACGAGCTGCAATATCATAAACTGAGCCAAAGTCAGATGCTCAACCGACCAAGTCACCCAGGCACCCCAATGAAATTTATTTTTTCTTAAAACAAAACAACTAGATGGCTCAATCATTTGGTCTTCTGACTCTTGATTTTGGCTCAGGTCATGATCCCAAGGTTTATGGGATTGAGCCTCTCATCAGGCTTGCGCTGAGCATGGAGCCTGCTTGGAAAAGTCTCCCTCCCTCTGCCCCTCTCCCCCACTCGCTTGTTATCTCTCTCTTTAAAATAAAAAACTTCGGGGGTGCCTGGGTGGCTTTTTGGTTAAGCGTCTGACTTTGGTTCAGGTCATGATCTCACAGTTAGTGAGTTTGAGCCCTGAGTTCTGTGGCTTCGAGTTCTGTGTCTCCCTCTCTCTCTGCCTCTTCCCTGCTCATCCTCTGCCTCTCTCACTAAAAAATAAATAAATATAAAAAAATTTTTTTAAATAAAAATTTTTTACAAAGCAAAACAAAAGGGCTGTCTGTAGGTTACTATACTGAATATGCCCAAAGAATGATTGAAATATGAGTTTTGTGCTCAGAAGAGACATCTAGCTAGAGACAGAGACTTGGGAGCCATTAGAGTGTAGCTATAACTTTTTTAAGTGGCAGGAGATGACATGACGCGAAAAAAGCGTATGAATGCAAAGAATAAAGAATCTAGGAATAAACGCTGTGGAATAGCAAGAATGAAATCAAGGTTTCTCAACCATTGCCCTACTGATGGTGTCGAATCGATAGCTCTCTGCTGAGGAGGGCTGCCTATACATCGGAGGATGGTTAGCAGACTCCTCATCTCCTCCGTAGGTGCTGGGAGGACCCACTCCCACCCCCCAGTTGTGACAACCAAAACTATCTCCACATATTGCCAAGTGTCCCCTGGAGAGCAAAATCAATCCCAGTCGAGAATACCTGATTTAAGTGATTAGCAAAGGAAGAACATCTTGCAGAAGTACTTGACAAGGAACAGTTAGAAAGTCTGGAGATCAGATAAAGGAAAGAGAACTCTTCGGTAAATACAGTCAAATGTGTCAAACGTTGGGAAGGTATTAAGGCTTGAGCCCCAGCCCCCTCAGTTTCCAAGACAAGAAGGCTGTGTTGGGAACCCAGCAGCTTATTTCTTGCGTTCTCAAGATGCTTGTTCTTTCTTCCAGGTTGACACCATGTTCTTTGTTCACTTCCCTGTACCTGTGGTTTCAACCGTTTATTCGTGGTGTTCTTGAACTTGGACCTTGGAGCCCTTGGGCACTGGGGAAAGTTAGCACGCAGTGTCTCCGTGGCTGCCATTGCCATCTGTTCCACAAACCCTGAGGCTGGGTGAAAATGAGAACAACTTTCTGAGCACAAAATTTGGGAACCTTCATGGGGGACAAGTTGGTAACAATTTGCTTGCTCAGAGTCCCCTACACCGTCAGGAACACAAACCTGGGGCATTGAGACAATCTTCCCTTCGCCAAGAAATTTGCCTCACTTCCTTATCGTGGTTTTCTTACGAAAAACAAAACAAAATTTCTCAAAAGGTCACAAAATTCCTTCTCACCACTGAATAGTAAAATGTGGCTTTTAGGAGTTCCTAGATGTGTTTGGAAAGGCAGGCCCAAAACACACAAGCTTTTGTTCCTAACCAGTTCTTACTAGGAGAACTCTCTGGAATAACTCTCCAAAAGAATCATGCACTTTTTGGTTTCCAAACTCATACCACCACCACCCCCCCCCCACACACACACAAAGGTTTTTTGTTTTATTTATCCTTCAAATCTGAATTTTCACTGGTAAAATCTATTCCTATGAAGGGAAGTGAAATGCCAAACTCTCTCCTGCCTTTATGAGCCTTTTCTAAATTTCTTTTTAAATTTATTTATCTGTGGAGAGAGAGAAGGTGCATGCGCAAGCATGAGCTGGGGGAGGGGCAGAGAGAGAGGAGAGAGAGTCCCAAACAGGCTCTGCATTCTGTCAGCACAAAGCCTGATGTGGGACTTGATCTCATGAACTGTCAGATCATGACCTGAACCAAAATCAAGAGTTGGGCGCTTATCTGACAGAGCCACTCAGGTAGACCAAGGTTTTGTTTTCTTGTGTGTGTGTGTGTGTGTGTGTGTGTGTGTGTGTGTGTGTTTTAATTCTGTACTCAACATAAGAAGACTCTTAATTACCACTGAGATGTTCAAATATTAGGTTCCATGGCAGGGAAGGGGCAGAGAGAGGGGGACAGAGGATCTGACATGGGCTCTGTGCTGAAAACCTGACAGCAGCGAGCCTGATGCAGGGCTTGAACTCACGAACCATGAGATCATGACTGGAGCTGAGGTCAGACACTCAACGGACTGAGCCACCCAGGTGCCCCAAGAATTTATTCTATTTATTCTATTTCTATTGAAGTTCTGTGTTCATGGATTCACTTTTCACATACATATACTAATGCACCCCACTACTAGCCTCTTTGCCCATCAATAGAAATCCTTGGTTGGATATATTACCAACCAAGAAAGCCAGCAATAAAAGGGTGGGGAACTGGCCTTTCACACATTTTCCCAGAGATAGAAAGAGGCTGTTTGGATTCTCTTTATTTTTCCTTTGACCACCTTACTTTCATCTGGTTACTTCCAATGGGGTCATGTCCTTATTCCTATTCTTAGTTTCAGCCTCTGCCATTTTTCTTCCCTGACTCAATGGCTTTTTTGAACTCCCTTGGGCTACATGAATACTCAGTTCACTAATTAATATCCAAGAATGATGGTAACAGAAGAAAGTGTAAGCCTGAAAGTGTTTCTGCCAGAGAATGGTCCACCTATGAACCACAGCCCCAATCAGAAACAACATCTTTTTTTTTTAAATATTTTTTTATTTATTTCTAGAGAGAGAGAGACAGTGTGAGCAGGGGAGGGTCAGAGAGAGAGGGACTCACAGACTCTGAAATAGGCTCCAGGCTCTGAGCTGGCAGTCAGCCCGACGCGGGGCTCGAACCCACGAACCGCGAGACCATGACCTAAGCGAAAGTCGGACGCTTAACCGACTAAGCCACCCAGGCGCCCCACAACATCTTTCCTTTAATAAAACATATGTAACTGCTATGACTGTGCACTCTTTGAACATAAGTCAATCAGTAGTATATCATGTCTCAGATAAAATAACCAAAACTCATATAGACATTTCAAGCTATCAATAATCCCTCTAGAATTTTCCTCACAACTTTTTGAACAAAAGAACACCTCACAGTTTCAGGGCATATAGTGTCAGCCACAACTCTTGCTGCAGGGCTGCTAAAGGCTTCCTCTCTGCCTTGGACACCCCCTTAGCGCCAGTGCACCCCACTCCATCCCTAAGGGGGCACTCTGGGGCCAATCAACGGCACAGAGATGCTACCAGAGTAAGAGGTGAAGATTTCACTCTTTCTTCCATGAAACCATCTTTATTAAGTGCCTACCTCAAGCCAGGCGCTGTGAGAGGTGCTGGCCTTAATAGTAAACAGTGTGGTCCTTGCCCTTGTAGATCTTAAAGTCTAGTCATCAACATTTTCTATAAATAAGCAACAAAACCACATAGATACCAATCATGATATATGTTATGAAGGAAACAAACAGGAATCTATGCATTAGAAGGAAAATGGGGCCAGGGACATACTCTTAAGTAGGGTAGGTAGGAACGGCCATCTTGAAGAAGTCATTTTTTAAGTTGGGGCCCAAAAGATAAGAGTGATCCATGGAAGAGCAGAAGGAGAACATTTCTGGCAAAGGGGACAGCATGTGCAAAGGTCGTGGTGTAGGAAAGAGTTCTGAGGGTTGCAGGCTCAGAGCAGAGGCCAGGTTCATCAGACATGGGAGGCCACAGGAAGGAATTTGAGTATTATTCTAAGCATAACAGAAAATCACTGAAGAGTATTAGGAAGGGAACTCTCCGTTTCCATTTATTTTGTTGTTATATAGAAAAGGTTAAGAATGGAAGCAAGAAGACCAGTTTGGAGATAATAAGTATTTTAGATGAGTCGTGAATGTGGACACCAGGGTGTTGGTGGTAGAGCTAGAAGGTGAACAGATTTGCTAAATATTTTGGAGGTTGAATGGATTCGATATGAGGGTGGGGGGATGGAGGGAGGTAGCAGGGTCAATGTTGGCTTGTGTTGAGCAATTGGGAGGATGGTGGCTCCATTTTCTGAGAGAGAGGAGCCCAGGGCAGGCTTGGCGGTACGTGTAACATGTCCACCTCAGGCCCCATTGACTCAACAGGTATCTGTATCACACCTACAGGTAGGTCTTGCACCAGCTGTGTCAGCTTAGGCGTCAGGGGGCAGGACTGGGGACTGGGCACACGGATGGGGATGGATGTGTTCCTGGGGAAAGAGTAGTCGCAGAGAGGGTGGCCCAGGGCAAGTCTGGAAGAACACCACCATTTAGGGGGCAGGTAGGAGACATAAGTAGAGACTGGGGTAGGAAGAAAGCTAGTTACTGTGGTATCCACAGAGCCCAAAAGAGCAGAGTTTCAAGGAGGGAGAAGTCTACCATGCCAAGCGCTGCTAAGAAGTGAGTACATTGGAGGCAAAAGCAGGAGCCCCGGGTTTGGCAACGTGGAGATGGTTGGTGACCAGAATAGGAAGAAGGAGTAGAATAAACATAGATGGTACTTATTATGTTCTTGGGCGCTGTTCCATTTGGAGGGGCTTACCTGCTTCTTTTTGATGTAGCTTGTCTCCCCAGAAGGAAATTCCTAAGAAGCCAACCCTGCCATCACCTGCCCCCAACACCCCGGTGAGAATCAGGGACGGGTTCAGGACAGTGAAGTTTTAACTTGAGGTTTGTCTTTGCTTTGGGTGGTAGAGAGAAGGGTGTCCTTCCTTTCGTCTTCTCGTAGAGTGGTCCAATTGAAAGACTGGAAGCAAGAGGATAGGTATCAGGAAAGTGTCTAAGCAGCAGCCTGCCATCTTGTTTCTGGCAAGGCCTTGAGCTTAAAGGAACAAAATGGGCCACTCTGATTTACAAGGACAGAAAGGACTGGGGGTGTGGGGGAGAGGAAGCAGCTCCTGTGTTGGCAATGTCTTCATCGTGGGGCATTCACAGCTCGTGGGGGCTTCGGGGAGAGCTAGGAGTTTGGTTCTGGTTAAATCTCTCCATGGGACCCAGCGCAGATAGCAAACAGGACTTGCATTTCACACTTCCCTGGGGGTGGGGGTGGTGGAGGTTGTTCTGTAGGCTTGTGCGGAACCCCACGTTGATGTGAACGGGAAAGTAAATCAAGCAATCCTGAGGAGGTTAAAATCCAACGCCAAAGCCTTATTTATATACAAGCTAAACAGCATGAGCCGGAATATAAAGAAGCACACACACGACTTGTGCTTAATTGTGACTCTGCCCGGTACAGGAGGGGGGGAAATTTGGTCACTTTATGATCAAGAGCCTCTCCTTAATGCCAGAAACCTCTAAGGGCCTCCCCTCCAGGGACACCTGCCAGCATTAGAAAGGAGAACACTCCACCAAATTCCTCTATAATCACAGTTTAATATTATTAAATAGCAGCCTATGGAATAAGCCTTGGGGACCTGGGCTCCTGTCCCTGATAAAGGGATGAACAAAATGGACTGCTTAATCATTCACTCTCTTCTTCTGCCTGTCCCTTTAAAATGTGTCCTTTAGAAACTTTGCCATTTTCCCCTCAAATACATTCTTATCTTCCCCTATTACCACTCCTGTCCCTGTGTCTGACTACATTAATAACTGGCATAGTTCAATTAGGGGTTCGTAGCATAATTTAGAGATCTGGGCCGTTCAGAGCAGTAGAAATGCTTCTGGGGTGGGAGTGGGGAGGTATGTTAATGGCGCACAGGGGCCTGTCCCCCATAAAGCGCACCTGCATTCAGATTTGAACCTACGCCACAGGAATCCTATGCTAGCGCTTTTCTCTACGCCTTGGAGCAGTCTCTGATTGTGGATTCAAATTGTCATCAGTGTATTTTTCCCCCTCTTAAGTTTTTCTTCTGCTGCTGATGCAGAAGTCGTTCGCTTCATTTCTACGTGGCTCTTGTAGACATTATAAGGTTCTCCTTTAACTTGGTAGTGGCCAATAGAAGTCCTTATCTCTAGCCCCTCCCCCAAGCCTGCAATCCAAGGCAGCCTTCAAATGCTTGCATTCCAACCATCCTTCTCCCAATTTACATTCTATTTTCATCCAGCATTTTAATGCATTCTTTTTTTAAATCACCATAAGTTGAACAAATTGCTTGCCATTTGCTTTTGGGATCTCCGACCTCCCTTCTGAGACCATTTTTCTTCTTCTTGAAGTATCCCCGTTAGCCTTTATAGGTAATAAAGGCTGTTTCTGGGCATCTGAGAATGCCATCTTGCCCCTGTTTCAGAAGACACTTGTAGGGAGTAAATAGGTTGGTGGGTTTGTTTTTTTTCTTTTCATCAATGCTTGAAGCGGTTACTTCACTGTCTGCTGGCGTCTTTGTTGCTAAAGAGAAATCAGCTATCAGATTTCTATTTGGGAAATCCATCTTGTTAATCTAGTTGCTTCTAGGATCTCCTCATGTCTAAGGTGTCCGCAGGGTCATACAAGTGGCTGACTGTCTGCCCTTCGTCTTGCGCGACAGTGTTTGGTACTTCTTGAATCAGAGCATTAGTTTTTCAAAAATTCTAGGAAATAATCAGTGATTCACTCTTTAAATATTGCCTCTACCTCCATCTCTTTGTTAGCCTCTCTTTTGTTTTATTTTGGGGACTTTTCATTACTTTCTTGTCAGCCAAACATTTAAAAATATTTTTAAAAATAGTTTACTCAGCGTCTTAGGTGTCTTGTAATGTTTGTTTCAGGGTACGTATTCCCACTCTACAGCCAGAAACAGAAGTTACTGGAGAACTTGTTTCCTTTGGGTGGATCACTTTCTCATGCGTAGGGTGTGGGCATGATTCAGGAGGAAGCGGGAATTTTATCGTCATGTATACATCCGAATCCTGGTAGGAACACAGAAGCCCATCGAGAGATTCCGAGGGGGAAGGTCTTGGGGGAATAGGCAACCATTGGGAAAGGTAGGGCAGTAAGAGTCAGGGAAACTTCTGATCAAAGGGAGGATTTAAGGGAGTTGGCCAAGAGGCTGTGGCAACTCTCCTAAGTTTCTAGGAGCTGCCACCATTAATTCAGCTGCTCGTAGTACAAAGTGTGTGATTCCTAGATGCTTGTCCAGCAGCCGTGGCTAAACTTGTCACTGTTTTCCCACAAAACTGTTCTCAACTGCCATTAGAGAATAATGGCTTCTTCTCTTGCACATCTCAGGAGAATGCCCCTCATTGGCTGACTGTTGCCTGGAACTGTATGGAGGAAGGGATTCTAAAAGCTGTATGAGGTCCCAGGCTTCTCCCTCGCTATGCATAGGAGGATGGAGAAGGGGTCATGGTGATTCCAAGTTGACAACGATTTGGCCTGGGTCATTATGTATCACTGATAACTTCATGTTGCCTGGGTCATTATGTATCACTGATCACTTCACGTTGCGCATGTATAATTTTCTTTGCTCCTAAAACATCCCCGAGAAGAACAGTAAACATACCTATTTTAAGGTACCCAGTATCACAGAGAGGTTAATTAACTTTCCCAGACTCACACAGCAAGACAATAGCAGAAATGAGGCCCAAACTGAGATTCTTCTGGTACATAAAGGCCATTCTTTTCATGAAATCAAAAATCAACTCATAGGAAAAATCTGAGTTCAATCATTTGTGCAACTTACACACAGAGTGAAGAAATTTTCTTCCATTCACCCCGACCTGATTATTGAGGATCAAGTTCCAACACCCCCTTTTCTAATAATTTGTCCCTTTCAACTTTTCAGCCCCCGAAGACACTTAATAAATGTGAAGAGAGAGGCCATTCACCGATGGTCCATTTCCTTCCATGCACTTGAAGATGTCTTGGATTATCTGCACCGTGCTATACTCTATGAGTCAGCCCCCACCTCCCCCCCAAAAAAAACCACTACCATTTTCATTGGGTATACAACTCATATTCTGGGTGTCAAATATCATTCAACCAATATTTCTTAAGCACCTTTTGTGTCGGGCTTACAATTTCTGTGATCATCATGATACTTTAATACTACTAACTCTGACATTATTAGGTTAGCAAAGTATTTTAAAATATGTCAGTCGAAGTATGCATATTAATTAAAATGTTCCCATTATAAGCCTTAAACTAACCTCCCCAGGCTGATTGGAGACAAAAGACTTTTATTAAATACTGTTTGATAGGTTAAGTATTTTAGTATCTCTGCCAATCATTGCTACAAATGCATATTGAATAAAAATGAATAAAAGAATATTTATTGTCAAGCAGGAAATGCGTATAAAAGAGAACTATTGCTATATTATTGTCTGTTAGACTCATATGCCCTAAGACAATCGCAAAAAATAACATTTTTAAGAAATGGCCATACCCCTTTGCCCCTTATCTGACAGACTTTCATTCTGTCTTGTTTTATTGTTTTGTTTTTCTTTTGAGAGAGTGAACGAGAGAGAGAGAGCGAGACAGAGCGCATGCAAGAGTGGTAGAGAGGGAGAGAGAATCATAAGCAAGCTCTACGCCCAGCATGGAGTCCTATGTGGGGCTCTTATTCCACAAGCCTGAGATCATGACCTAAATCAGATGTTTCACCCATGGAGACACCCAGGCACCCCTCATTCTGTTTTTAAACATTCATAATTAGACAGCTGATTCTCTGAATCAAGAGATGCACTCGACATACCTGTAGATTTTTGGGTTAATGGAGGGCCTTTTTAATGGCATCCAGGGCATTTTTCGTTCTCAGTAAACTGTTAAAGCCTGCAAGTATATCACAACAAGAAAGGCAGGTACGAATATGCAAAAAACCCACAAGTGAGAGAAGATACTGTCTCTCTCTAATCATACAAAAGTAGGGTGTCGACAAGTTACACAAACTCGTAGACAAGTGGCAAAAAGGTATACATTAACAACGGGAATATGTGAACAAATTTCACAGAATCATGAACAAGAGCTTTAAAAAGGCTAAGTCCTACCCAAATTTTGGTAACACTAGCTCCTTATATAAGTATGCGTTTTATGGAGTCACGGGGCTTGGCCCAGCTGTCACCCCAGCCCCCTTCAGTTTTATTCAAGGAGGATTTATTGGGTAGAAATCAGTGGAATAAGAAGTTGCTATGTTTTCTGGTATTCTCCATTATGATAAATGACAAGGGCATTCATGATAAGTAAGAAAAACAATCTGATTAAAAGGAAAGTGCATTCAGGGGCACCTGGGTGGCTCAGTCACCTAAGTGTCCAACTTCGACTCAGGTCATGATCTCAGGGTTTGTGGGTTCAGACCCCACTTTGGGCTCTGTGCTGACAGCTCAGAGCCTGGAGCCTGCTTTGGATTCTGTGCCTCCCTGTCTCTCTCTGGCCCTTCCCGGCTTGTGCTCTCTCTCTCTCTCTCTCAAAAATAAATAAACATTAAAAAATATTTTTAAAAAAGGAAAGTACATTCAACGAATCATAGAGCTGACTCCACAAGTCAGAAGTTGTCAAATGGTAGAGCCCACAAACTCCATCTGGTTAGCAAATATGTTGTCTACCTTAGCAGTGTCCTAAAGACTGAGCCAGAACTTACTTTCTTTCTTCTTCTTTTTTTTGTTTTTCTAGGGAGAGAAGCTACACGTGCAAGAGCATGAGCCATGGAGGGGCAGAGAGAGAGAGAGAGAGAGAGAGAGAGAATCCCAAACAGGCTACACAGTCAGCATGGAGCCCTATGCAGGGCTCAATCCTATAACCTTGGGATCATGATCTGAGCTGAAATCAAGAGTCAGACGCTCAACTGACTGAGCCACCCAGGCACCCCAAGAGCCAGTACTTTTAAATGTGTAGTTTTCACAATTTTTCAAAATGCAGATTTCCAACTTGGGTGTATCTTTTATTGTTTTTTTTTTCTGTTTTTATAAATAATAGCTACCTCTTAAGACCATTTAAGACTACTCCCTACTATTTCCACAGCACTGAGGGGACTTTTCTCCCTTCTCAGTGTCGTTTTACACAGTAGACAAGTACTTGTGCTCAGTTTTCAAAGATAAGAAAATTAAAGCAAAATCTAAGGAAATCTAGAATCTCTATGAAGTTTCTTCTGTCTGCTGGCTTCCCTCAGTTTCCTTGCCTTCCCCGCCCCTTCCGACATCCGCATTTGTGACCTTGGGTAAGTCATCAACTGGATTTTCCCAATAGTGCCAAGTCAGTGTCCCACAAAGGGCCATATCTAGAAAACCAAAGATAAGGTCAGAATATTCGCGCAACAGTGAACTGGGGCTCAGACTGGGATCGGTGCTAACCAATCCCTTTATGCAGGCCTGGAATCAGGTCTATTATCTGCCCCTAGTTGTTCATTTAGAATGAAATTACAATAACAATAATGCAATTTTGTAAAATGCTATCCTTCAAAAATGTCTTATTTTTAACTCTGATGTGCTCACAAAGGAGAGGACCATGAAGATAAGCAATGGCTCATAACTGCAGGACCAGAGATCTTTCAGGGACTTGGAGAAGTTCCCAGTGTCAGGATCTGTGTTGGGACCCCACCGTGTCAGCAAATCGAGTAATAAATGATCCGTGGGGCAAGTCTGGTAATTTTAGACTTTCCTGGTCACGCCTGCAAATGTTACCAGCAAAGCCATTTGATAGCAGGTTCTAAGCCTCTGTGCATTTGGATGCCTGTGCCCAATTACAGCTGTTCACATTTAGAAGGGCCATTAGGTGTTCTGTGTGCTAAGCAGAATACAAAAAAGCCCACGGCCCCAGAAAAGGGAAAGAAAGCCTGCATTTGCTAAACCCTTAACCACGTGCCTCACATGATGCAGGACACACGACACATACCACGACCACACCGCACAACAGACTCCAGCCAGCAGGTCTTACTCTGGGAAAACGATCAAAGCAAAGTTGCCTGGTCTTCCTCTCCCCCGTCTTCCCCATCGATGCAAATTCACCCCCAGTTTCTCTGGATAAATATTAGGGGCATAATCTTAGATTCTTTCCTTTGCCTTACCCTTGAAGCCATCAGCAAGGTTGTAAATTCTACCTCCAAAATACTCCTGAAGTCTCTCCATCGCTGCCCATCTCCGCACCTAAGCCACTGGCCCCAGCCCTAGGGCTCGCCCCCGGAGGCCGCCAGAGGCGGCCTGATTGGTCCTGCTCTCTGCACAGTGCTCTGTAGACAGCAGCCAGGGTGGGCCTCTCCTGACACAGAGTGGATCACGAGATGCCCCGGCAATGATTCCACAAAGCCTCCCCATGGCACAAAAAACAGGATGTACAGTCCTCAGCCTCATCTCCACGGGCTTCACGTTCTGACTCCGACAACCCCACCAGCTGGGGTTCACCTGATCAGCACCTCTCCCTTGTTCTCCCTTCCTCTGGGGACTGAGCTCCTTCCCACCCTGGGTGCTTCCTGTGTGCTTACCTCTGCCTGAACTCCTTCCTGCCCTGCTCCCTCCCGGTTAGGAGCTACTCATCGTCACAGACATACTGTGACCCACAAACCCATACTGTGCTCTTGGTCTTTCTCACAGAGTATATAATATTTGTCCTTACCCATGAACTTGGGAGATCGTTTAATGTCTGTCCTTCCTCTGGACTATGCACTCCATGAAGACAGGGGCTACGTCTGTATCATCCCTCATCCATCCTCATACACACAGCCCAAAACAGACATGAACTGGACATCCAGCAAAATTGCAAAAACACCCTGCTCCTATTTAGGCTCCTTAATTCATCCTTCCCTCAAAAGCACAGGGACTAGAACAAGATTTTATATAAAAAAACAAACAAAAGGGCTGTAAGTATACGCTCCCCACTCATGTAGGAAGAGCACTGAGCGTCAAAGCAGGATCCCCACTTTGAGCAAAGCTTTTACTCCCACCTCCACAGACCAGTGCCCCCTGCTGGCCTCACAAGGCTCAGCGCACAGGACCTCCCTGGAGAAAGTGCTCCCTCTTGCCCCCATGTGCTCACACCCCCTTAGCTTTGCTCTTGTGTGAAAAGTCAGAGAAAATGGGTGAATCTTAGGTGAGAAGGGGGGCCCCACTGGTAAGGAAGGAAGGCTGCCGCCAGCGCAAGGGAGTGGGCGAGATTGAGGACTTAAGTCGTCAAGGCAAGCACCCATATACACGAATGTGCCCATGAGAGCATGAGAGGGAGATGAAGGGCAGGGCGGAAGATTCAAATCTCAAGGCAGAAACGTGTCTGAGGGCTAGGAATCCATGCAATGGGCATGCAGTTTGTGGGTAAGTAGAGTCACCATCCAGGAGAGTAGACAGTGCCCTGCAGAAATATTCTACTGTTCGGTAATGTGAGGACCCGGAGGCGAGAGAGAGGTGGGGGACACAGGCAAGCTGGAATTTCCAGTTAGGCACAAGTGACTGTTCTACAGGCGGAAAAGATGCAGAGACAGGGAAGGGGGCTGGGGGCTGGTTGAAGGCCCATCATCAGCTCCCTGCTCCAGGCGAGCACCGGGCTCCCCGGCTGTTTAAGTGGCTGCCAGTGGGCATCCCAAGCAGCCAGAGGCATGGCCGGGCTTTCCTGTGCAACCTCTCTAATCAGGCAGGGGTTGCTCATTGGAGAGAACAGGACTCTAGGGTGCTTTCACTTCTGTTCTGAGATCACGGGATGTCACCTCTTTCCTACCCACTTAGCTTTTTTTCTTTCTTTCTCTTGGTATTTTAGAGGAGTTTGGGATCTTCCGTTATGAGTGTCTCCATCCTGGTTATTCTTCAACGTGAAGTCATCCAACGTGTTGGTAGTATTACGCATGGTTGCCATGGAAGTGAGGATTAATTACGTCACATGGGAGGGGAGACCCAGCACATCCTCAAGGGCATCGAATGATTTTAATTATTCAAAATCCTAGTAACCACTGAGAAGACACGTATATTGTTTAGATATTTTTTAAAAATCTTTGACCTTAATTTTGAAACTGGGATGTATTTTCTTTTTTATTTTTAATAGTTTATTGTCAAGTTGGTTTCCATATAACACCCAGTGCTCATCCCCACATAACATCCATGCCCATAACCCCCCTTCCCCTCTCCCCCATCCTGGGATGTGTTTTCTAATGGGTATTCTATTTAGAAATATGAAGAATCACTGGATAATGGAGTTGTAAAAGAGAGCCAGTCTTCAGCACACATTGGAAGTTCTCAAAAGTGGGATTTAAAAAAAAGAAAGAAGATACACTTTCACCACTCTGGTCCCTGCTCTCGAGAGATGAAGAAAACATGGGGCACCTGGGTGCCTCAATCAATTAAGCATCTGACTGGCTCAGGTAATGATCTTGTGGTTTGTGAGTTCAAGCCCTGCATGGGGCTCTGTGCTAACAGCTCAGAGCCTGGAACCTGCTTCGGATTCTGTATCTCCCTCCCTCATTGCCCCTCCCCTAGTGGCACTTTGTCTCTCTCTCAAAAAATAAATAAACATTAAAAAAAAAAAAGGAGATGAAGAAAGCAGGCACTGTGATCGCTTGGTTGTAGTTATATAAAACTGTGAGTGTATCGGTAATCCTTTGGCAGTTCATTATCAGAATCTGCTGTTTACCTTAAGCCTTCCTGAGGGGCAAGATGGCTTTATTGTCCTTGCTCAGTGAATTCTGCTTCCTAATCCTGATTTAGCTTCTGATTTCACTGCTGAGCCTTAAGCATTCACTCAACCGGTTTCCCAGGTGAATGCCTATTGGAGACTCTAACCCACCTTGGACTGGAAATGAATAGTATGAATAAAGGGATAGAAATGGTTTTCGGGGTGCCTGGATGGCTTAGTCGGTTAAGCATCCGACTTTCGCTTAGGTCATGATCTCGAGGTTCGTGGGTTTGAGCCCTGTGTTGGGCTCTGTGCCTTCTGCCAGCTCAGAGCCTGGAGCCAATTTCAGAGTCTGTGTCTCCCTCTCTCTCTGACCCTCCTCTGCTCACGCTGTCTCTCTCTCTCTCTCTAGAAATAAATGAAAATATTTTAAAAAAAAAAGAAAAGAAATGGTTTTCAACGAGAGGACAACCCACAAACAACACTGTAGTGATTAAACCTGGGAAAATCCAAGGAAGTATCAGGATGTGGCTCATGACCACATTTTCATTCTTGGCTCAGGAGCTATGGAACAGTGCTCTGGAAAAGGATGTCTTTTGTGGCACACCATTTAACTATCAAGGACTTAACTGGTGTATCTCTACCCTCCATGGAGTCCCAGAATGGGTTATTTCCCAATACCATTTTCTGATCTTTTTTGGCAGTCGTATTGTCTTTCTGACGTGAAACTTGTCTAGGGTAGAAAGTCACCAGAGGAGATTTTAAAATGTAATGGTACAGCAGATCTGAAGAAGGGGGAAGAGGCCACGAACCAAGGAATGTAGATGGACTATAGGTGGAAAAGGCAAGCAAACCGATTCTGTGGAGTCTCCAGAAGGAATGCATCTGGGCTGATGTCTTGACTGTATCCCACAGGACCCATTTTAACCTTCTGATGTCCAGAACTATAAGATGATAAATTTGTGTTGTTTTAAGTCCTTCAGTTTACATTACTTTCTTAAGTAGCAGCAAGAAACTAATGCATGTAGCATTGCCAAGGCTCTCCATCAAATTGCTCTTGTACAAGTCACTGGAGAGTTCGATATTGCCAAAGCCAGTGGAAAATTTAAACTCAGGTCATCTTACAACATCATCATACTTGACCTCTTGGAAGCTTCTGACATGCAATACTTCCTCTTTCTTGAAACATTTGCGTACTTGACTTTTGGGAGACCTAAAGGCATTGGGTTTCCTCCTAACTTATGGGCACCCCCTTCTCAATCTCCTTTGTAAAACTCTGCTTTTCCTCCTAAGCACAGGAAATGGAATGTTCTAAGGCTTAGTCCTAGGGTACCTTCACGAGCTGTACTTAGCCCTTAGGTGATCTTAATTAACTTTAAAAAGAATCATTATGATGAAGACACCCATGCTGATAGCACCACTCCCTTATGCTCGTATGTACAACCTGCCTATTCTGTACCTTGATTTTGCTAACAGGCATCTCAAACATGTCCTCTTCCACAACCCTTGCACTGTCCCTGGGATTTCCATTCAGACCCCTTCTCCATGCCTTAGGCTAAAAATCTTATCTCTCTCAGTACATCTGGGGGGCTCAGTTGGTTAAGCATCTGACTCTTGATTTCGACTTAGGTCATGATCTCATGGTTTGTGAGATCAAGCCCTGCATCGGGCTCTGTGCTGAAAGCATGCAGCCTGCTTGGGATTCTCTCTCTCCCTTTCCCTCTGGCCCTCCCTAGCTTGCACACTTTCTCTCTCTCTCTTTCTCAAAAATAAATAAACTGAAAAAAAATCTTATCTCTCTCTCTCTCTCTACCACAATTTAGTGAATCCCGAGAGTTCTATGTTCAAGATCTATACTGAATACAAGCACATCAACTCCACTGCCACACTCACCCAAGCCTCCATCATCCCCTGCTGCACTCTGCAAACACCTCCTAACTGGCCTTCACTTCCCTGCTCCCATCACATAGACATTTTCTACACAACAGTGAATATGATGCTTTTGGAATATGAGACAGATAAACAAGTAAAATGCAATATAGATGAGATAGAAATAGAGAGAGAGAGAGAAGGAGAGATAGGTAGGTAGGTAGAAAGATAGATAGACAGATAGATAGATAGATAGATAGATAGATAGATAGGACATAGGGGTAGGTATTGGGAAGAGACAGGTAAGCCTGTCCCTCAGCCTTTATATAGTTTATATAGTTTAAGCATTGAAAGTGCTCCTTCAGCAAAGAAAGCCTCCCCCAAAAGATGCCCTTCCCCATCATACTTAGAATAAAATCCCAACTCCTTATAAATCACGTGAGGCATAATTCAACCCCCAGCTATAATCCTATAATTCTCTTCTTTATTGACTTTGAACCAGCCACCCTGGCCTTCTCGTTGTTTCCTAAAGATGTCAGTGTCTTTGTACGTGCTGTTCTGTCTGCCTGAGCCCTTGTGCCAAAATGTCCTGTGGCCGCCTCCCTCACTTTATCCAAATTTCTCTGAAAATATCAGCTCACCATAGAGGCACCCCTGACCACTCTGATTGGCCTACACCCTATAAAACTACTAGTTCTAAATACACACACACACACACACACACACACACACACACACACACACACACCTTTGTCCCCTCACCCTGCTTTACTTTTCACTTTAGTACTTTCACTATTTGACATCATTCATTATTTATTCATTTATTGCTTCTCTTCCCCACGAGGGTATATATATTCCCCAGAAGGACAGATTTCATTTGTTTGTTTGTTTTTGCATCCTTAGTGCCTAGAAGAGGGCCCGGTACACAGAAGGCACTCTATAAATGCTTGTTAGCACTGCCTCATGTTAAAGTTAAAGGTGTTGCTTATTATTATATACATTAGCTAGAAAAAATATATATCATTATATATTATATAAAAATATGTAGATATATGGGGCGCCTGGGTGGCTTAGTCGGTTACGCGTCTGACTTTTGCTTAGGTCATGATCTCGCGGTTTGTGGGTTCGAGCCCCGCGTCGGGCTCTGTGCTGACTGCCAGCTCGAAGCCTGGAGCCTGTTTCAGTCTGTGACTCCCTCTCTCTCTGACCCTCCCCTGTTCACGCTGTCTCTCTCTCTCTCTCCTAGAAATAAATTTAAAAAATTAAAAAAAAATATGTAGATATAATATAAAGAGGCTCCCTATAGTGAGATAACATTTGATAAAAATGGTGTCAGTCAAGGTATGACTTACGAAGATATTTTTGAGGAGAGTTTATTTTCAGCTATCCCACTGTACGGGAGCTGTGTGGTTTCTAGTAACTTCGGAAGTGATTCAAATATCCTCCAACAGATCGCATTTGCCATCCTAAGAGTGACATGGCCTGTGGCGCTCTATCAGCAGGACATATTTTGGCTGATGTCTTATATCACAGGGAAGCAGAGGTGGATGGGAGTTGGAGTCTCCCATGGGAACTTGACCAGGTCCCTCTTTCCCTTCAGGTGTGGACTTTCTGGGGAATAATACTTGGGTGGGGCTTGTTTTTGTATTTTTTGCTGTAACAAAGATCCTCCCAAAGATGATGCAAAACACAGCCTCGGCATTAAGTAAGTTAAAAGGCTGAGCGGGAATATATATGTGTATGATATACATATGTGTATCATATGTGTATGATATATATACATATATATGTGTATGTATTATACATATAATCTTTATATATATATCTTTTTATATATGTATATGAAATTAGACATATAATATCTATAGTTTAAGCTTTTAGAAGTTAGGAAACATAGCTCACAATTCTCTTGTCACCCCATAGAGGTGAAAGCAGATCTATGTATATCATAATGGCTTTTTTTTTTTTAAATGAATAATTCCTGGGGTGCCTGGGTAGCTCAGTTGGTTAAGCATCAGACTTTGGCTCAGCTCAGGTCATGATCTCAAAGACCATGAGTTTGAGCCCCGCATTAGGCTCTGTGCTAACAGCTCAAAGCCTGGAAGCTTTGAAGACACCTCAAAGCTTTCTGTCTCTCTCTCTCTCTCTCTCTCTCTCTCTCTCTCTCTGTGTCTCTCTCTCTGTCTGTCTGTCTGTCTCTCTCTGCCCCTCTCCTGCTTATACTCTCTCTCTATCTCTCTGTCAAAAATAAATAAACATTAAAACATTTAAATAAAAAAATAAATGTGTAATCCTTGATTCTGTCTTTTTGATTTGAACTGAGCATCAAAATCATGTGGGGGTCCTCTTTTCAAGTATATACTCAGTGATGCAAGTAGAGGTTAACCTGAGTTCCATAAATGGAATTTATAGATTCAGAGGTTTCCCAGTTCTCAAAAAGATCCATTCCTAAAGGCTGACAACCACTGAGCTACCCATAGATATCTAGATTGTAGGTTTCCTCTGCTCAGAGGAAGGGCTGGGGTGAGGAATCAGGAAGGTGTGGGTGATGGGTTGGTAATTTTTGACAACAAAGGGTGACTATTTGGTACTAATATGCCCACCTCATCAGAAGGTGGCATTACTCATCAGAACTCACCTATCTCTCCTTAGCAGCCCAACTACTTCACACCAGGTTTATGGGTGGGAGAGAAAAATCTGAGACTGGGTCTGAATTTGTGAGAGACTACATCTTGCATGCTATGAGGGAGGAAGAAACTGGAAGGTTTAGAATTTCACTGTCTCGACATTTTGACTCCCCAGCACATCCCCAAAGAGGGCCCAAAGGCCTTCTAGACATGAACCATGTGTTGGTCACAGCCAGGCCAGGACACAGGCGGCGCAGAAACCCTCCTGTCTACATCATTCATCTCGCAATAATGACTTACTGCTGTATGATACCTCGTATATCAATGTCTTGTGTTAGTATTAAGTGTTATTTTATTATTTTACCTTTGGGTGTACATACTAGCCTCAACCAGACTTAAGGGTGCTAGAAATCAAAACCCTTGTCAAATATTGATCATGATGCTACACACATAGTTGGTACTTAATTACTTTTTTCAGATGAACAAATGACAATGCATTAAATAACTAAGAAGCTGTATCTGGCACTTGCTCCAATTTAAAGAGCCAAGGAAAGGCCTGTCTCTTAAGTGGAGATGATTATGAAACCTCTGTTTATACAAATGAAAGCTTTTCAGTTTTGAAATTCTATGACCATGGATTGAGGGTTTTATAGGACCATAACATATCTATGCCGTCCTTGATACTTTACAAAAGTGCTTGCACCTCTGTTCTCAGCAACTGTGTACTATTTTCAAATGTAGAGGGACTCTGAGGGGTTCTCTGGTCTATTCCAACTCTCCTTGGGGGCAACTCGAACAATTTAGGTTGGTTTCCAGAGGAATATGTTCCCTAGCTCCCTTCAGATTAGGATCTGATAGTCTCCTCAGTTCCTGAGTCCTCTTCTTGCTACTTAAATCTGTCTGTTCTGGTTCTATCTTAATAGTCATTTAGATGAGACCTGGGGAGGTAGTGTTTTCCTGGTGAAACCTGGAGGAATACTTCACTGATCTTTCCCTTCTTTCATGAAGACTGGAGAACCACTTAGCAGTGAAAGAGTCAGGTTAATCTACTTTAGTTTGTAGGGCACCAGCGAATGGCAGCCTGGCAATGGCAAATGCAAATATCTCACTGATGTTACTATTTGGTTTGAATATAGAACAAGGGTAGAAAGACGTCCAATAGAGACGAGAGTCAACTTTGAATGACTCTACTTCAATGATAATCCTCCAAGGAGCTAGAAGGGTCAGGCTGGTAGGGTTCCAAAGACCTGCTGAATCATGAAGATTTTATAACCGCATTGTGTCAAAGGGGAGAGTGATATTTCTTAATATGACAAATACTACTCATAAATCTCAGGACAGCACACAATGGCAAAAGGGGAAATATTTCAAGGCTGAGGCTAGAATCACAAACATAACATGTGACTAGCTATGGACAGCAATAATCTTTCTCTTGGGGAAGAGGAAAGGGGGTGATTCCCTTCAGACCAGGGCCAGCCTCATATGGAGACTAGTAACAAATGTCTAGCCTGACTGCTCATTATCACCCTGGCTGCCACAGTAGTCATTTCCAGGTATTCCCTCCTCTGGATTGTCATGGAAGGACACTGTTAGAATGTAGAAAGAGTTGACAAATGGACCCAGTGATATCCATTTCCATATTCATTCATACTGGTATTCAAGAAATTAGCAGAGAGCATTCCTCAAGGAAATAAACCAGGAGAATTTAATAGGACAGAAAATATGGAGAGTAAGGGACACAATTTGGGAAAGAGGGTTGAGATGCAGTCTTGAAGACACTGGATTTGGAGCAGAACAAAAGGAAGCATGAACGTTAAAGTTTGAAGGTGACCACATCAGGGACACCCAATGATGGTTCTGTGATGCCGACATTTTCCCCTGAAGACTCTGTTGGGAGTTTCTCCAATTAAATGAACAGAAACACAGAAGAGTCTGTGGCTGACTCAAGGCAGCTTGTCTCCTCCTCTCTTCTCTTTGTCACCTGTGTGACTCCTCTGTTGACCCTAGCCATTTCTCTCTAAGGGATTCAAGTTACTAGATTGACCAGGGTACACAGAGAAGGGTCAGCAGAAACCCCTAGATTATGAAAGCACAAAAATACCTTAAGACCTCTGTTGTACAGTATCTGCCTTGCTGATTAGTTCATGGATATGATGCACATTATCTAACTATCTGCTTCCAAAATTACCTAAAATCCGTATGGCTCCTTAGCAAGGTCACAAATGCCAGACATCACCATTACAACTATTTGGAAGAAATCCAACTTGACTTCTATGTGGAAAATGGAACCTGAAAGAGGTAGCAAAGCTTGTATGGTTGTAGGAAAACTCCTACATGAACTCACAGAGCCATGAAAAAGGTATTTGATATATGTGTTTGGCTCCAAATAAGAGATACTTCCTAGACTCTCCCTTTATATTTTAGTAACATCTAGCTCAGTCACTTGTCCCAAATCACTTCATTTTCTTAAGTCATATTTTGGCTTATTAGCATACAGATGGGGATTCTGGGCTTTTTTTTTTTTAAGTGAGAATTCTCACTTTGCTATGTTAATCAAGCTGAGTGACATCTTTTTGGTTGCCTGGTGAATTATGAAACCAGACCGAGCCAAAATTTTGCACTTATTGTACTAAAAAGCAATAAGGAGTGACTTAGCCTTGGATTTAAGTCTAGCTGTCCCATTTTTGAGCTTGGTAGCCCCAGGAAAATAGCTTAGCCTCTCTGAGCTTTTTGTTTTCTTCAAAAATCAGGATTACAGTTGTCATCTAAAGAAGTTTCTGTGAATTAAATGAACTCAGATTAGAGGACCAAGCTCAGCACAGTAGATAGTGCCATTAAAAAGCAGAAATATTGCCTGCATGGATATCTAAGATTGTTAATGGGAAATTGGGAAGGTGAGGAGGTGGTCTAACCAAACAAAGGTGGTGGAGGGATCCTTGGGAGGTGGGACTCATTTAATACACACTTTTCCCCCTGAACTCTAAGTTAGGTCAGAATTTATGTATCTTTGTCAATTAATCATCAGTATTTCACTCAGTACATAGTAAAAGTGAAAGAATATTTTTTTTTTCTGGGGGCAGGGCACACAGAGGGGCAGCATGAATGGACTGAGTCACTTTTCCAAATTGGTAATCATCTGAGCTTTAAGACAATGGAAGGATTAGGATTAGAAGAAAGTTTGTGTACTTGAAGAGTCTTCATATCCTCCCTCCGGATGCCCCCTGCTTTTTTAATGCTATTTGCTTTGCAGAATCTGAGACCTCCTTCTGAACTCCTGACTAATGTGGAAATGCATTTGTAAATATTGAGGGCTGAGCTAGGACTTTGAATGATTAGTGCGTGTGTGCAATGCCAAGGTCGCAGACCTCCCCTTTCATCCAAGTCTTGGATAACCGTGTGCCAGGACCGCTTGTCCAGCTCACTGTTACTAACATTCAGATACCAGTGACCTGCATATCTCAGAACAGGTTTTGTTTACTATCCAGCCTCTCAAAAATAAATGGGTGAATAAAAAACAAAATGAGAATATATCCACAGCAATGTGTTAAAGATAATTGCATTTACATTGAATAACCCCCCTATCAAGTATAAGCTGAGGAGCTAAGCTGTGTGAGGTGTTCCTTAGATGTTGGGGTAAATTTTTTTTAAAGGTTGCTTGTCTTCTTTCCTACATCAGATTTTCATTACATGCTATTCACTGAAGTCACCTCTCTCCCTGTAGCCACCAGGAAGTTGCCTGTCCTTATGGTTGGGTATCTTTTCAATGACTTCAGAAGCAACCTGGCAACAAGCATTGCCTGGACATCCCCTCCACTCACTGTGACTCCAATTACAGTAGTCATGTTTGTTCATTTTGTATCCTCACTGCTCTTTAAATAAATAGTGATGGGACGGAGAGCGAGGAGTGAACAGGATGCTGGGGGCTGAGAAGTTTGGAAACATAAATAAGGCACTGCAAAGTTCTCAGTACAGAGGCTGTTGCCTTTCCATAGTTACTGAATTTCCCCGTCACTCACCATTGCATGATTCAACCATTCTGGAAAGATACCATCTAGGGCCTTAGGGTAAACGAGCTCCCGATCGTAGAGAAAGAGGATCCAGAATGACAAAAATACAAACTGGAAAATAGAACACCAAAATAGCATCATTAAGTTCGTTGTCAGTCGGAGCTTTCTAAGTTAACCAAGGAAACATGGTGAAATAAGAATAGACAACAGTTTTAAAGATATCTTGCAGACACATGATAGAAACATAAAATGAAGACAAAATTCTTCACTGCTGAATTTCTAGGTCCACTCTGGGGATTCCTGAGGGTTGGGGATCAATTCTTTGTCATCGTAGCAGACAGGGAGGGTATAGATAAACAGGATTCACAGGCTCTTAAGTCATTTTATTTTAAGCAATGACCTCTCTTGTCTAAGCTTTCATCAGGAATATTGAGAGCAGCCACAAAGAGTGGTTTGAGTCTTACACTTTCCTCGTCTATTTAAGTTTGAAGGTTCCATACTAGAGGATGCAGAACAAGGGCAGGTGGAAGGAGGCAGTCATTTCTAAGCATAGATGCTGCTCGGTGGCCAACAGGCTTGATCTCAGTTTGTTTCTATTCCAGCAGATGAATGAAAACAGGAGCCATGTCATCGACACGCGGACAGTATCAACAGATCTGCTCACTGTCACTGGCATATGCTGTACTTCTTTCCAGGGTCCATTCATTCAATGAAATGAATGAGGCTCTCACTGCGCACCCCACATGAGATATTTTGGACAGACTGTCTCACTCTCTCCCCAATTGTCTTTTCCACGCACCAACTCTGAAGTTCTCATACCCTTTCTTTTTTTTTTTTTTACGGTTTCCACTTGCAGAAGTAACATATGCTCATTGTAGCAAGTGAAACAAGATGTATAAAAGGGAAAATGAGTCATCCATCTCCCAGCACCCTGCATTCCCGGTACTCCGACGGAGCCAAGGTTATCTTAGTTGTAGTTTGATTAAGAAAGAGCCTTCAAACTTCCCCATTAGACATCAACAAGGATCTTGTATCAAACATTCACAAAGATAAGAAGGCAGTGTTAACTCTGGTCAGTAATGAGCCCAATTTTCTGATGACACTGGGCAACACGGTACAGTTCTCAGACATGACATTCATGCAAACGCAGTTGCTCTGGTTTGTAATAATGGATGCCCGAACAGCTTTACTGCCCAGGAGAAGGGTTGTTCATCCGAGTCTACCTGGGTATTATATTACGAACATATCTTTGTAACTTACTGTGGATATCGGAAAAGCCAGTGTGGTAAAAAGCAGGTCTCTGAAGGCAGTCACGAACTTAATGTCTTTTTCCACTTTAATTCTTTTTAGCACATCTTCCACGCAGGCGACCCCATAGAAAACGGCCTGCAAGAGCTAAATTCATTACACCAAATGAGGGCATTTTCATTTGCTTTAATTAATACATTCTTCACTGACGTAAGGCTCCATCCCTCTGGGAGCAATGTTGATTTGAGAAGGAGGGGGCTGTTGGCTGTTTTGGTTGAGAGCCAGTTCAAAGGCTGGTCTTCCAGCTCAGTGGGCCCTGACCTTGCTTGCTAAAACTGATTGAGTAAAGTCGTTTAGGGGATAATAATGTGTACAGTATTTAGTGTAATGGACTTGAGCTAAAATGGAAACAAAATAAAGAGTCAGCTTAAAAGGAGAATGTAATGAGATAGATACCTTAGCTGCACAGAGGTGGGCAAAACCAAATCAACAACACGAGGGCAAAGAGCCAGACACAATGGTGGGCATATTCTGGCCTCTTCCCAGAAGAAAAAAAAAAAATTTAAATGCCTAGTGCTACAATCATATTAAAGAAGCCAGAATCAGGGTCAAGAACACCACGAAGGAGCTCTGTGCTCTCATGAGGGAGAGGCGCAAAATGGCATCTTGCTTATCTGAGGGAGAAGCTGATATCCTTCTCTGATTGAAAGGGAGTGCCTGAAGGCCTTACAAAGGAAATCTGCCTAAGGGAGTGACTTAAATCCCCAAGGGTAGAGCAAGCCAGGGTCTCTGGTACTCACTGAATACCACGAGGTCGCTGAGGCTAGGTGAAGGAGAAGGACAGCCTTCTTCAGAGAAGTAAGACCAGATAAGGGCAAACTTTGCCCATTCTTACTGTTTGGCACAAACCTATGGCTCCTGATTTAAGGTCTCATGGGTCGCAATACAGAGTTGGGGGTGGTTTTGAGTTATGCTTGCTTTAGACCCCATCCTATTCCTTAAAAGCACTGGGTTGGTACAAAAAGGGAGGTCTGGACTCCTCTCTGAAAGTATGAGTCAGGCAAGGTCTGGACCCCAGGGCATTGTACTCTGGATGGATCGATGCTGTTAGGGAATGAACTCTGAGGTCTGAACTCTAGGAAAGTTCTAGCAGAGTTGACCTCCTGTCACCCTTTGGCCTAAAGGAGGAGGTGGGAGAGGATACAGAGGTGAATTAGGCCAGAGATATGCCAGGCTGGGTCCTCAGGCCAGCAGCACTGATGTCACCCGAAAACTTGTGAGAAATGCAGACCTCAGCCCCACCCCAGTCTATGGAGTCAGAATCCCTGGGAGTAGGGTCCAGGAACTCATTAGCAAACTCTCCAGGTGATCCTTATATGTGCTAAAGTTCTGGAAACACTCACTGGGTTAGACATAAATTTATCACTTACAAATCCTACTGACTCCTCAAAGCTATAATAGAAGACTTTCACTGATGTTATGTGTGAGGCACTGATCAAGGCTTTTAATTTCTCATAATAACCTAATGAGGTAAGTCCTATTATTAATGCTCTCTCCCAACCCATTTTACACATGAGGAAACTGAGGCATAGAGGCATGAACAAACTTGCCCTAAGTCTCACGGTTGATAAATGGGGATTTGAAACCCAGAGTCTGGTTCTTGAGTCAGACTTTTTAAAAAAGGTTTCTAAGAACAGTTTAGGTTAAAGCACTATCAGAGGTCAGAAGAAAGACAATTATCTCCAGGTGGAAGAATTAAAAATGACTTTGAAAAATACTGATGTCTGATTTCCACCCTATTCCCTCAGAGATTCTCATTTTCTGGGGTTGTTGCCTAGGCTTCAGGATTTTTAAAAAGTCTCCCAAGTGATTCTAATTAGGACAGATAAGGTTGAGAACCACTTGCCTAGAAGAATTTCCATTTGGACATTTGGATTTGGCCTTCCCAAGAGGGGTGGGATGGAAGGGGGAGGGAGAGAGGAAGAGAGGGAGAGAGATGGAAAGCAAATGCTGGGGCAATGGCCTCATGGCACAGGGGCCAGAGGGTCACCAAAGTAGCAAAGAATGACCTGATGGTAGAAGACAGAACATATAGGAGCCCCATGGTCCCAGAAGGGAGGAGGAAACTTTGAGCCAGAAGGGTGGTTCCAGGGAGGGGTGGGAAACAGTTTCAATGTCATAAACCGGTGGCCACCCCAATACTCGTCATCTACTTTTGACATTCAACCCTCAGGCTGTAGAATTTGGAGCACATGCATGTTAGAGGAAGTCGCCTCCTCCACCCCTCCCCACGCCCACCCTTCCAGCAGCCCTCACCTCACCCCTGGTTTCACTTCCAGCTGTTTAGGCCACAGCAGGCAGCTGCTTTAGTAAGGAAGGGCAGGCATGGGGCCTGGGCCCTGGTGAAGAGGCCCACACTCTTCTATCAACATAACAATTAATCACGTACTGAGCTCGGAGAGTCTGCCAGGTTTTCTGTTTGGAGAGAGGCCGCCTCCACCCAGCATGTGAGGTCCATGTGACCGCTTTCCTTAGCAAGAGCGTCCTAGAGTCCCCATGAGTCAAGCTGGTCCGAACCCGCTCTTGCTTTCCCAGTCAAAAATGTGGAAATTGGATTGGGGGAAAAGAACGCATTACTCAGAGCCTCCCTGGCTTCTCCTTTATCAATAAAACTTTTCTCCCAGCCGCAAACTCGCCAATCGCTTCTCCACCTCCATCCCCCAGCTCCCATATATATGCCACACTGTGATGGTGCCAGCTGCGTGCGTACAGCAGCCTTGTGGCCACCGATCTTCATCTGCATTGGCATATGCCATCGTCTGTATCAACAAGGAATATTTGTGGAGCCCTCGCAAAGGAGCTTGGGAGAGAGAGGCTAAGATGTTGCTAACAGAAATGAATAAGCCAGAAGAGCACAGAGAGGAGCCAGCTGAGCTGGAGGGTGAGGAGAGGGAGGCGCCACAAGCTCATTCAATGGGGAGACTTCTTGGTGGCCCTCAAGAACAGGCCTCGATCTGCTCACCCAACGCGACAAGGGTCTGCTCAGTCCCTAAGGACAATACTATGAGATGGTTATCAAACAAGTATAGAAAGAACAGTCAAGGGAGAACATGGTAGCTATTAGGGACTGAATGATGTCCCCCCCCCACTCAAATTCATGTTGAAGTTACAGCCCTCAGTACCTCAGGAAGTGGCTGTATTTGGAGATACGGTCTTGACAGAAATAAGCCATCTAAAATGAGGACACTAAGGGTGAGTCCTAATCCAATATGACTGATGTGGTTCCAAGAGGAGACTAGGACACAGTCGACAGCCAGAGTGAGGCATGGCTGAGTGAAGACACAGGGAGAAGATGGGCCGGTGTCAGCGGGCTGAGAAAGGGGCCTCAGGAAAAACCACCACTGCTGATACCTTGATCTTGGACTTTTAGTCTCTGGAACTGGGAGAAGATAAATTTCTGCTGTTTAAGCCACCAGCCTGGGGTACTTTGTTATGGCGGTCAGAACAGGCCAACACAGGAGCATTAAAACAAGGTAGCGATGATGGACCTTCTTTTAAGAATCTTACAGCGAAATCACTGTCATTTACGCTTTTTTTTTTTTAATTTTAATGTTTATTTTTGAGAGAGACAGCAAGGGAGGGGCAGAGAGAGAGAGGGAGACAGAGAATTGGAAGCAGGCTCCAAGCGCCAAGCTATCAGCATAGAGCCCAACACAGGGCTCCAACTCACAGACCGGGAGATCATGACCTGAGCTAAAGTCAGACGCTTAATCCACTGAGCCACCCAGATGCCCTACTGTCATTTACATTTCTCAACTGTTTTGGCCACCCAGGAAGGCAAAGCTAATGGTATCTTCTGACCAGGGTTTACCTCAGAGGTACTGCTCTGTGATTTATCTTTTTGACCAGTTCTCTAAGTCTCTTTGTTCTTTGTGCCTTTTTTCTGAAATGTTGCAGGTCTAAGTTTGTTAGCTGGCTTCTTTTTTTTTTTTTCTGCTAGCTAACAAATTTACCACCTGGGAAGGCTGAATTACATTTTTTATAACTAGTGCAATTTAAGAAACCATAGCTAGAGGAGATTTCGTTTTTATATTCATGTGCCTTCACAAAATTCACAAAAATCTTGAAATTATGGAAACTGAGCCTTTCTAAGTCATTAAGTTCATTTCTTTGCCTTTAAGTCAGAACCGTCTTCAACTATCTCAGGAAATGAGAATTTCCTCTATTTAAAAAAATAATTCCAGAGAGGGAGATTCCACAAGTTTTTCTGAACCAGACATTACAACGCTCATTGGATGAGTCAAGTCATCCAACGCCCAGCCCAGCTCTGTGCCTGACTTGAACGGGCTGGGACTTTCTTAGGTCTCGCCTTCCAAATGATGCAAGACTTAACAGTGGGAGACTATTCCAGAATAAAACAGCAAGTGGGGTCTAACTGTGGTGAGTATTTTCTATAACTGCGGTGATGAGCGTAGTAGTGTTTGGGGACAGGTAGAAGAAGCCTTAGCTAAAGTATATCTGTAGTATACACAACAATACACTGTTTCAAACATCGTTCGTATGCAGTTAGCTTCAGCAAAACACTAAGAGAAGAGAATGAGATAAGAAAAAAAGACATAGGAGAAATGAAGAATATCAGCTGTCAACAAGAGGGGAAAAACAAGAGAAGAAACCAAGAGCACTGGTGGGCGGGTTAGAAGAATTCTAAGAATGCCGAGTCAGTGTTGCACACTGATGATAACTGGGTTCAGAGAAACAGTGGGATGGATGTGGAGGGACTACCTTAAAGGTGGGGTGGGGGGCCCTAGAGAGTGAGTCTTACCAGTTAGACCCATGCTCTGGTCATCTATTCATGCCACCAACATTCACAGAGAGCCTGTTAGGTGCCATATCCTGTATTCGATGTAGTACAAGCCAGGGCAGGCCCTGTGCTAATGTGTCATTATTAGGAAGAAGCAGAGAGGAGGAGTCTTTCCTGTACATTTTCTATTTTACATTATGTAGGTCAGTTTCCCTGGGAAAGGAGCAGATGCTTAGATCTGCCAGCAGAGTGTTCATTGAGGGGTACCCCCAGAACAACTGTGCGTGGGAGGGAAGAGGGGGGACAGCAGGATTGAGCAACAAAAGAGGAAGAGCAGTGCATTGGCATGAAATCATCTGGTCCCCAAAAGAGCTCTGGATCGGAGCTGGCTCTTCAGGGCGTTCCCAGAGCCCGGCCTCCACACCACAAATCAACCAGTCACTGGATGCAGCAACTCCAGGGAGGGCCCTGAGCCTCGTCTAGGCAGCTCCCATCTGCTAAAGGGCAATTCTAGGACAGGTCCCCAGATGTGAGGCATCAACAGCCAACACTCTTCCCAGGAACTGGGGAATGAGTACCTCGATGCTCGGGAGATGGGGAGATCCTGGGGGCCACACCACAGTACCCACTACCTATGAGGAAACTGGGGCTCAGAGAAGCTAGGTAACTCATGCAAGATCACACAGCAAGTGAACGGCAGAGCCAGCATTCAACGCCCAGGCCACCTGACCTCTCGCCTGTGTGTAAAGAACTTACAAAAATGTCACGGTTGCTCAGTAAGTTACAGCTATTTTATTTTATTTTTTAAATGTTTATTTATTTTTTTGAGACAGAGAGAGATACAGTGTGAGCAGGAGAGGAACAGAGAGGGAGGGAGACACAGAATGTGAAACAGGCTCCAGGCTCTGAGCTGTCAGCACAGAGCCTGATGTGGGGCTCGAACCCACAAACCGCGAGATCATGACCCCAGCTAAAAATGGACATTTAGTCAGTTAAGTGCCCCCAGGCACCTCAACAGCTATTTTATTTGGGATGCTGGTGGTGACAGATCCCTGCCATTGGTTCTCTTCCTTTCAGCCACCTGAGAGCTAACAACGGTGGCCTCAAACATCTTTGTGAATGGACAGTTAAGTGTATTTCTGACTCTGTTGAGCTTCAGAGTTCCACAGATTAAGAGGTTAACCAGAGGATGGAAATTCAAGGTTGGCCCCAAGTACTGAAGTGGGTGCCAGAACATAAATGGGTCCCTGTCTCCTCATTGTTTGAGCTGCTTTAGGGTTTGGACCAATGGAGGGTCCTCAAGGCTTTCTCTTCCCCCGGCCCTGCTTTGCCACTCCTGAGGACCCAAGTGATGGGGTTCCTGTTGTCATGGTTACGGCTCGAAGAGAATGAAGTCAGGGCTGCCTGAGGCTTTCGCAACTTTATGACAAATGGAGGGAAAGGTCGTGTCTGTTGGTGAAACAGGGAGGCCCCCGCCCAGAATCTCCCTTGGAGATCCCAGTTATGTGGCGCCACCTCTACCAGGGTGTCAGAAGGAACTTTACTTTTCAAAAGAGGAAAGCCCAGCAAACTGTATAAAGTCAGCAAGCTAAATCACAGCTAAAAGTCCCCTCCGTCCCCACCTCCCAGCTTATGTTCCCTGAGGTAAGACAGTCCCTGGATGGCAATGGAGTGGCTAGAGAAGAGAGGAAATGTGTGGAGGGCTCAGGCACTGGAAGCCAGAGCCAACATGGGCACCACGATAATGTCCGCGGCACTGCCTTGTCCCCAGGCCCAGCTTCAGGGGCTTCCTTATTCAGCCTGCTCCCTGCTTGAGGCTGCAAAATCTACTCCCAGGATGGCCCCAGAGCCTGAAGGCTGCACCTGCAGGGAAAGTGGGGGCTCTCAGTGACCATCCTCCGGCTGGGAAGCCAGAGCCTGCAACCCACAGAGGGAGATACCTGAGCAGTGAGGCGGGTGGGCGACACTTGTCTGGAGCCATGACCATGGTGCCGTGGGGGGACCAATGTCCCTCCAAACCTCCTTTCCCTCTGCATGACCTCTATTCAAAGACAAGAGAACTAGAAGTTCATCCCCACCTCCTACTTCTCTTTTCATCATCTGGTGCCTACAGCATTCTGAGTGCTTCTGGCACAGGGAGCCATGCATCCCTTACAGTCGCTCTGTGACGATGCACTACCTTTATTTCTATTTGGCAGCTTTGGGAACTCAAAACACAAAGAAATACCTCACCCAGTGTCCCAGAGCCAGGAGGGTGTGAGGCTGAGGTACCATCCTAGGGACCCATGACCCTAGAGCTCATGCTTATGACCACCAGGCTACACACCCTCTCCTTCCCAACAGAGAATTGGCTGCCTCTTCCCTGGGATGGCTGGACCCCTCATGAGGCAAAAACTCCCAGCTCCTCTCTCCTTTCTTTACTCTCCTTAAGCACCAGGCAGGACTAGGTCGCTGTGACCAACACTTAGCAACACCCCACCCCACCCCATCCCCCGCCACCAAGCCTGTGTATCTCCCTTTGGAATGCCCTGGGATACTTCAAGAGGAAATGGGGACGCTCAGAATTTTGACCTGCACTCAAGTGGATTGTGCTCTTCTGAAAGGAAGCATCACTGATACTCGGCCAAGTAAAAATTGAGGCTGTTTGAATTCAAGGGAGGGGGGTGTAAATTTCCTGGAAAGCAGGATAGGGTACGGATTTCAACAGGCTCACATAAAATAAACTGAAGAGTGTTAGAGGAGGTTATGAGACTTCTATGACTTTATAAACACAACCGTTAGCTAATCATTAATGAATCCCTAGTTAACACCAATTAATCATTAAGAAACACAACCATTTATCAGCCCAGGAGGCCTCAAAAGCAGAGCAATGTTAAAGCCCAGTATCTCACCATAAGTAACATACATGAAATCTATTCTTTAAATCGAAACTCTGAAACACAGCCAACCACAGTCAACTCATCTTCACCAACTGAAAAATTTTGCATTAAGTCATACTTTCAGTGACACCTAACAGAACCCGGAAAGGAAGCAGCTGTAAGTGAGCCCCTCTCTGCTCTTTTCAAAGGCCAGAAGATGTCACAAAAGATAATATTGCTCAGGAAGGTAGAAAACGCTGAAGGTCAAGTGCAGTCAACATACCAAGTCACTCAGTACTCAGGGGTACTCCATGCCAGCCATTGTAGCAAGTCCAATGTAGAATCAGAATGTTAGAAGACAAAGCTCCTGTTTTAGAGCCATTTGTGATTTGATTGGAATCTTAAGACTCACATGTGGGTGGAAATAAGAAAATAATAGTATACATAAGTAAGCAGAGACTGAGAGATGTCATAAAAACTCAGGGAAAGGGGTGCCTGGGTAGCTTGGTCAGTTAAGCTTCTGACTCTTCACTTAGGCTCCAGTTATAATCTCATGGTTTGTGAGTTCAACCCCCACATCAGGCTCTGCCCTGATGGCATGGAGCCTGCTTGGGATTCTCTCTCTCCATCTCTGCCCCTCCTCTGCTCACACATACTCTCTCTCTCTCTCAAAATAAATAAAATAAATATTAAAAAGAGTTTTTAAAAAAAAACTCAGAAGGAAAACATGGGATATCAAAGGGGCTATGAAAACAACAAAATGGTGGAGAGGCTGGTAGACCTTTCATTCAAGGAGGTGTAAATACAGGCAGAGCAGTGACAGCAAGAAGCATAGGGACCAATGCTGGAGAAGACACAGGCTTTCTTGGAGAAAAGACCAGCTTTTCTGGGGAGAAGGGGACCTGAAAGCTGGGTAGGTAGGTGAGGTCTTAAGTCAGAATTTGTAATTGGTTCCATGAGGTAGGAGGGAGCCGCTATGTTTTCTTTGGTAGCAGGCCACATTTCTCAAGCAGGCTCATGATGTGTGTAACAAAACCAAACCAAAAACAGTGCTTTGGGAAGATTAATCTGGAATCTGAGTGGTAGGTGGGTGAATTGTTAATGAGAGGCCAATACAGAGATAATCTCGTCGCCCAGGCACAAATTAATAAGAGCCTGTAATAAGAGGGATAGTAAGACTGGGGGAGAAGTAAGGAGTCTAACAAAAGGAGAAAGATAGGATTTGTTGGCTGATTAGTTGAGGAAGCGGAAAGGGGATTAAAACTAGGAAATAATAGTGTCTTTGACAAGGTAAGTGGCTTTTTCCATACTTGGAAATAAGAGAGCTCTGGGTCACGGAACGGAGTTAAAATGGAGAAGTCAGGGAGCTGGTTTGTGGGAGTAGGTGATACTTAGTGTGAGGTGGGGCCTCCATGCTAGAACTTGGGTTAGATCCCACCATCCTTCCTGACTACAGACACCCCTGTCTTTTAGTTGACCAATATTAATACAAAGCCAATGGATGCACAGAGCAGAGGTTTTCACTGGGTTACTCTAGTTCCACAAAAGCATCTCTTTGTTGTTTTCTATGTGTGTGTTTGTTTCATAAAATCCTATGATTGAAACAAGCAGTCATCTTGATAATTTCAAGAGACACTGGAGCTACCAGGGTTTGAATCAAAAGCCAGCAAATGGCCAGAGAAGAAGAAAAGCGTCCAGGCCTCTTTGCTTTGGACCTTCTGAATTTCCTCTCCTTATAGTGTCACGTGTCCTGACCACGCATAAGTTCTGCTTAGGATCGTGATTCCAAAGAATTGGAATATTTTGCCCAGTTTCTGAAATCAGAGTTTTTTACCACACCCTACATTTCAGTTAAAAATCTCAAACATTCATTAGCATCCCCAAAGGATGTGCTATTTTTAACTTTTAAGTCTGAAACTACTTTTACATCTTCCCAAAAAATTTTTCTTGTTAAATCGATTTTTCTCCCATTCATTCACACTTCATTCATCAGAATGCGGTCAGCTGGGCTAGAGAGACAAGAAGGAATCAAGTCATTGGATTGGTTTGTAAATAGTTGAAAATGTGCATTTGCCATTTGGTTGGGTGATTTATCCTTTAAGATGGAGCCTGAGCCTATAAAAAAATTGAAGTGGTATCTGAACATGGCAAAACTTGTTTGCTTTTCTTAGACAAATCTTTTAGTCTGTGCTGGGAAATGGCATCATTCCCCCCATTGGAAATTATGCTTCCCACACAACATACGCCACTCTGCCTTCCCTCACAGATTTCCCCAAGCAAAGTTCAAAATCCTGCCTGTGTTTGTAGTCAGTCCCCTGGTGAAGCCATTCATTTAGTCTTTCCATTTGAGCTCATCTGAGAACTCCTCCAAGATAGGATCCTCCTTGAAAGAGCGTTTAATGATTAGCTCAAAATGTAGCCACCGAATTAGGTTTCTCACAGCAAATTGTCAAGGGAAAAAGAAAGCCAAAACTTCCAAACGATGAAGAAGGAAGACAAAGAATGGGATTTTGTATTTAATAAAATTCAAAGGTGATATGTGTAAAACCACTGATATTATAGACAAACAGATCGCTTCCTGGTATGGTCATAGAGACTTACCAGATTTAGGAACGTCAAGTATTTCCACTGTCCTCCATTTAGAAAGATTTTGGATTTCCGATGGTCCCCTCCTTGCTGTGAGATGTAGTAATTGAGAAAAATATACCAGCTCCAAACAAGGAAGTGGTATATGCACGTACGAGTCTTCCTCATGGCCAACTCTGACCACGGAGCTGTGAATGTCTCAGGTAGCTGTTCTCTGGTGTCCTTCTCCTTCTGTGGGTCACAGTTCGAGTCCTGTGGCATGCCAGAGAGCTGTAAAATACACCCCTCTGGGATTGGGAGTTCCAACAAGGCTGAATTTTGCTTCTCTCATAGGCTCCCTCCCTGATAAACTTGGGAGACAGGATTATTGCTGGCTTTCAGATCCTTTCCTTTAGATAACTACAAGTAATCCTCAGATTTGCATAAATTCTTAGGCAAGGAGGAAGGCCAGAGCTGCACTTTGCACTGTTTGGGTGGGGTGGGGGTTAAATGGCTTTATTGTGAAACACCAATAAACTAATATTGTCCTGGCCATATTTTCTTTTCTTTCCTTGTCATTTGGACAGAACCAGAAGGTTGGGATAATACTTCTTGACAGATGAGGGAGGATCAGGTCGATGCAGAGAAGAGAGATTACGGGCATGTTTATGGCACAGAGGGAGAAGGAAGGAAGTAGAAAGGGAAAGGATGTTGAAATCTTGCTCCTGAGGACTCTGGGACCCTATAAAACCTGCAACATACTTTGCTCTTCCAGGGAACAGCCCCAAGGCTTTTTTTTCTTCTTCTTTTTTTTTTTTTTTTTTTAGTTTTATATCTATGTCCTAGAGAACCAAAGGTTACCCAGGGCTGCCCTAAATAATTTATTTGCATGGGTATTTTTGTGCTCTGAGAGCATGGCCAAAGAAGCACAGGAAGAAGTGTGTAGCCATGACCCCAACATACCTGAGTTTAGACATTGCCGGGAGAGAGTGAGGGTCTCTGCATTGCCTTAGAGAGGACTAGAATGTGTTTAGGCCAGGCAGAGTTGGCAGAACCGGGCAGTGCTCAGGCTCAACAGAAGGACCCTGAGAAAGTGCTAGAAGTGTGATACCTTGTGACATCACCACCTTGTTTCCCTGGGCAACTGACTCAGAGGGTTCTGAGCAAATCCCCAAGGGAAGGGCTCCCAATGCCGTTCCTAAGTCTGGAGTTGGTGCTGTTGGATGATTTAATCAGGGCTTGCAAGTACTGGGAGAAAGAACTCCAGGCTGCACATGGAGCGCAAAACAAAAACAGACCCACCTCCTAAGAGTCATCAGACCCCAGATATCAGAAAGGGTGGTAGATGGTGGCCGGAGGTGGGGAGAGCAAACCTGAGCCAGCAATAGAGGGTCTTCATTGTAAGTGCTGCCAAGGGAGAGGATGATCTGGCAAATGGTGACATCAAACTCTGTGCACACAACCCCATGGCCTGGGTTAAAATTGCAAATAACAGGGGCATCCCTGGCTCAGTCAGTTGAGCATGAGGGTCCAACTTCCTTCCACTCAGACTGTAACCTTGCACTTCATGAGTTTGAGCCCCACGTCTAGCCGTTGTTGTTAGCACAGAGCCTGCTTCAGATCCTCTGTCTGCCTCTCTCACTGCCCCTCACCTGCTCGCTCACTCTCTCTCTCCAAAAAAAATAATAATAATAATTGCAAATAACAGAAGCAGTTAATGCTTTGCCAATACTTAACATGTGACAGGCCTTGTTCTGAGTGCTTCACACATGTTAGCTCATTTAACAGTCTAAGCACCACTATGAAGTAAGTACTATGATGAACCTCTCACTATTAGGAACCCCATCCTCAGCTGAGGAAATTGAAGCAAGGATGCTTGAAAAGTAGTAAGAGACAGAGCTGCATTCTGCACTCTAACCAGTGTGCCTGACCACAAAGAAACAGTGTTTGCTCTGCAGAACCTCAGACTTCCTTTGCAAATGTTTCTCCACTCCCTGCTGAAGCCCTTTTATTCCTGTCTCTCTCCCATGGGAAAGTTCTCAGGAAAGGATCAGATCAGTTTTGAAACTTGGTGCACATATAAGTTATTGTGCTGTGTCTCCTGGGGTGTTTTCACGGTGCCCGTGATCATGGATTTAGGGGACTTATCCCCTTATACAAAAATCTCAAGCAAAGATCTGCAGATGTGTGAGGATTTGAGGAAAAGAGAGGAAGACAAAGATGCAACTGTCTGGAATATGTATACCCAAAAGGGAGGGTGCCCTTTTAACACCAGGATTTTCCCCCCTGCATTAACCTCAGTGCCCAAACATAAAGCCTTTCATCAATATTGATACAGTTATTTAAATTTGTTTGTAAGCTGCTCAATGTTTGGCACTGAATGATATATATGAGGACTTCTATATAGAAGATATATAACTTTTTAATTCAGCATAGTTTCTTAGAAAATTTTCCACAAAAATGTTGTTGAAAGGAAAATCTACCTTGTGAACATGTTCACATAATAACTTGTACCTGTGGTTAAATAGCCAGATAAATTTTCATGAGGCACTTTGGCCATCCATCTCCTGCTCTGCGAACAGGTAGAGCTTTGGGGAATAACAGCAGTGTTACCATTTAGCTACATGATATTATAAACAATCTTCTGTTACCCTGCCTTTCTCCATTTTCCAAGTATCTTGAGGCTTCACATCATATCCAGGAGAAGCAGTAGAGAATTGTTTCCTAACTGAATAGAAAACTGACAGAAATATGCATTTTTATAGGAAGTACTAAAAATATAAAATAAACATATTTTATCCTTTGAATTGAGCAGATAACTTGACCACTAAAAGCAACATTCTTTGAAACTCTCTACCCTCTGGGAGTTTGGAACACCAGTCTTTAGTGACACAAATATTTATTGAGCAACTGCTAATTGCCAGGTACTTACTAGGCTCTGTGGATACCCTGGGGAATTGGGGGGGGGGAATCCAATCCCTGACCTCATGGAGTCTTTATTCTAGTAGGGGATGTGAACATTAAAGAATAATACAATTGAGTATTAATTTATAGTTATGGTAACTTCCATGGAGGATAATAGCACAGGACCTGGAGTGGCCTGAGGTCAGGGAAGCTGGCCCTAGGAAGCCACACATGAGCAGGGCTGTCCCCCTAGCACCTCCAAAATGCCCCGACTGTTCTACCCAGTCTTTTTTGTGAGCTCCTCTATCTTTGCCAGCTCCTTATGTGTTGGTGTTTCCCAGGGACCTGCCCCAGCCCTCTGTCCATCTCCCTACACACTCACCCTGGTGATACTCCCCACCACAGATCATGGTGTCTGCCACTACTTTCCAGTGGATAACCACAAGTTTTATATATGTATTCCCAGGCCTCTCCCTATCCTTGCAAAGTTTCAAATAGATCTTTCACTACATGTTGGCTATTTTCTGAATGAGTCAGATGCACCTCAAACTCAAGATATCTAAAATGAACTCACCATTGTTCCCCAAACCTGACCTTCTGTCTCTATTCTCTGTCTTAGGTGGATGGCCCCATGGTCCACCTGGGAGTCTTCCTTGTCTCCTCTGTCTCCCTCATTTCCATATCCTGCCAAGTTCATCTCCCAAATCAAGCACAAGTCAGTCTTCTTCTTTCCATTCTGTCTACAGCTGCCCTAGTTCAAGTTTTCCCAATCTCTTTCCAGTACTGTGGTAACTGTCTTCTACCTAGTTTTCCTCTTATCCCCAACTTGGTATTCTCTCCAGCCTCATTTTGGTTTCACATTTCCTCCAACCACACTTGGCTATGTCATATTCCAGACTTTACTAGATACCATCGTCTAAAAAGTTCAGCTCAGCAATTTCCTTCTCTAGGAACCCTTCCCTGAACATCTCCTCAACCAGGCCATATTAAATGTCTCCCTCTAGTCTTCTTAATACCTTATGCCTCTCTGCAAATTTCATGATGATTATTAGTGTCTTAGTCCATTCAGGATTCTATAACGAAAATACCATAGACTTGGTAGCTTATAAACAGCAAAAACTTATTTCCCCCAGTTCTGGAGTCTGGAAAGTGCAAGGTCAAGGTGCCGGGAGATGCAGTATCTCATGAGAGCTTCCAGGTTCATAGACAGTCACCTTCTTGCTACATCTTCACATGTGGGATGGGGTGAGGGATCCCTGTGGGGACTCCTATGTAAAGGGAATAATCTCATTCATGAGGGCTCCGCTCTAAAGGTCTAATCACCTCCCTAGGGTCTCACCTCCTAATACCATCACCTTGAAAGTTAATATTTCAACATAAAAATGTTGGAGAAGCAAAACACTTACTCCATAGCAATTATAAATGAATCTCTTTAACAAACTGTTATCTCCCTGGGTTCAAAGATGGTGTTTTTGGATTCTTAGAGCTCAGCATAGTGCTGGACACACAGTAAAAACTTAAGAAATAGTTGTCAAATACATGAATATATATATATCCAGGCATAGGTGTCTAATGAGCCTTACTGTAAAGCCAGCTCATTCATTAAAAACTTACTATGTTCAAAGTGTTCAGCTGCTTGGTTCTGTGGAGAAGCTGGAACACTAAGATGAATAAGATATAGCCCAGGTCCTGGGCTATATCTAAACAAAAAAAAGTGACACAGAGACAGATACCTAAACAAAAAAAATTTAGCATGATGTGATAAGTACCATAATAGAGGTACGCATAACCCACTAATGGAACCTAAATTATCCTGCACATTTCCTGTCATTCCAAATATACAGAAGATTGAGCTCAAGATAAATGCACTGACTGAATCATGGGAAAACTCCAGATATCATGTAGGAGAAGATAAGGATTAAAGCGATCTCACTGAGCAAAGTAGCCATGGCTACCAGGATGGATAATGGTGTTGCCTTGTAGAGATTATAACCCATTCCTAGGCCAGTCATAAAATGATGAGGTCCAAAAAGCAGGGGCTCAAGCTGGGCTTGAGTCTACTGTGTGACCTTGGGCTGGTGGCTATCAGCCTCACTGGGGTGTTAGTTACCTCCAGGGTGAAATGGGACTTGCAGTACCTAGAGTGGTGATTGTCTTGCTTCCGAAAATCAGGACATACCCTGAGCTAAAAGAGTAATTGACCAAGGCTGGGCCCTGAAGACACTGGAGGGAAGCCCCAAGGCCTCACAGATACACACCTACTCATTCCATGAAGCCAACTAGAGCCCCACGGTGCTGGAAGATGCTCCACTGTGTTGGTTACAGGTAGCACAGTGGTGAGAAGGAAATGGGATGGCAGAGCTCAGCATTCTTGAGGTCACAGTGAAAAGGTTGAGAAGTATGGTTTCATTCTGGCACAAGAGAGAGGCCCCTCCAGCTGCAAGTGCTAAACAAACAAAATACGAACAACTCACAGTCATGTTAAGCTTCAAGGTCAGTAGAACTTGTCTGCATTCCCCTTGCCTCTTAACTTTGCTCAGAGCCAGTTTGAGATGGCTCATTCCCTTGAAAGCTGATATACCTCCACACATCTTGTAGCCTCCCTTAACTTTGCCCACTCTTCAGTAAATAGTCCCATCCTTAAATCCCCATCTGAGCAGGCTACCTTTTCTTGCTGGAACTCCTACCCGATGGAGCCAGGGGTTGTCTGGTACACCTCTGGGACCTCAGAACTATTCACGGTTGTAAGTAAATCCCAGATGCTAATAAAGATTTGTTTGCAAGGATCAATTCTGGTATTGTGGTATTCTTAATATCTACCTATGGGGTCTTGAGCTCGTGGTTTTCCCGATTATCACCACCCTTGTCACCTAGAGCTATTTGTGTTTTCCTAAAACCCCTGCTGCCTTTGACTCGGTATCACTTCACTGACTTCTAAAGGACTCTCCCCAGTAAAAGGGAAGTGATTCTGGAAATAAGTAAATAACAGATGCATGATGTCCAGTTGGAGCCAAGGTAGCGGGGAAGTAGGCTCTGATTTTCGGTGCATTTTGCATCCCTAGGAGCCTTTGTCTACTTGCTGTACATGCAGCTAAGAACTGAGTTAGAATGAAGCATTTTACCCATTGGGTTATTTATACCACATCTCAGAACATTTGTTTTTCTTAGAGGTCACTGTAACTACTCTGCTTTTTAAAAACTACAACGTTCATTGAAGACCCCTTCTGAAGTCTCTTTGGTGAGAACATGTGTGTTTCCAGCTACCAAACCAAGTCAACTCTGAAAGGCAGAGGAGTCTTTTTTTTTTTTTTTTTTTTTTTTTTTTTTTAGTCTAGTAGAACTTTCCTGGCCCACCACTCTGCCCCTATTGCACTGGGAAACCTTCTTCAGGCTCACCTTACTCTTTGGCCCCCAGGTTTGTTTTCATAGCAGAATGCAGTGCTTTGTGCTGATCTTCTCAGACTCACTCAAAGGAGCAAAGTTCTCTGTCGGCAGTTTTGAAGATGCATTTTCAATCCAGAGGCCAAAGAACTCTTCCTGTTTACAAGCAAGAAACTGACACATTTGTTTTAAAAGTTCAGAACAGGAAAGAACCTTTTGAGGTCAGTTAATTCAACCTGTTCATCTTTCAGATGAGAAAATTAAAGCTCAGAGAGGTGAAAGGATTTACCCCAAATCACAGAGCTGCTAATAGGGGAGCAGGTACTAGAATACAAGTCTTTCAATCAAGCCAGTGAGCTCTCACTGTCTTTTGAATTGCTTTGTTCTGTACCCAAGTTCTAGAAATTTCAGGTGAATTTTTCTTGCTTGAGTTAGTTTGTGTGTCACTTGATTATATGAGGTCTGATGAAGTTATTAAAGAAAAACTAACTACATAGAAATGCCTTTTTCAGAGACGCCTGGGTGGCTCAGGTCATGATCTCACAGTCATGAGACTGAGCCTCACATTGGGCTCCATGCTGGGCGTGGAACCTGCTTAAGGCTCCCTCTCTCCCTCTCTTTCTGCCCTTTCCCCATCTCTTCAAAAAATAAATAAATAAATAAACAAACAAATAGGTAAGTAAGTAAAATCTTAGAAAGAATTTTTCTTTCTAAAGGAGGGAGGGAAGAAGGGAGGGAGGGAGGGAGGGAGGAAGGAAGGAAGGGAGGGAGGGAGGGAGGGAGGGAGGGAGGAAAGGAAGAAATGCCTTTTTCAGACTCGGTGTTAGAGTTGATGTATTTTGCAAACACCATGTTAATCAGACTTCTCATAAGAAAACTCAGATACTTCCAACAGATTTTTACATCCTAAATTAATTAACATACTTAAGAAACATATTCAGTGCTGACCACCGGCACATTCTAATTTCAATCTTTTAAAATTCTCATGTGAATTTATGCTTTCTTGGGAAATTCACTGTAAGGGGACCCTTGGTTAAGCTCTGGTTATCTTGTTTGGAAGTCTATAGAGAAATACGTATAAGTCATGTACAGCCATATACATAACCAGCACTGTGATTTGCTAATCTTCTATTTAATAATTACATGATTTGCTGAAAGGGGGTGTTAACATCCCTAATAATAATTATGGATCTGTGTACTTTTCTTTTCAGGTCTATCAGATTTTGCTGTTATGTATCTGATACTCTTGTTTGGGATGTACAAAACAAGAAATTAGGAATGCTATGTCTTCCTGGTGTTTAGGAATTATCATTATGTAATGTCTTTCTTTGTTTCTAATACTATTTTTTGCTCTTATAAGGTCTACCTTATCTGATATTAATATTACTGCTCCTTGTTTTTTAATTTAATGCTTACATGGTATATATTTTTGGTCCTTTTACTGACGAGCTACCAATTTTGTTGAAATTAAAGTGAATTTTGTAAAAGTTTTTATTTATTTAAATTATCTCTACACTCATCACAGGGCTCCAGTTCATGACCCTGAGATTAAGAGCCACACACCCCTCAACGGAGCAGGCCAGGCACCCCTAAAGTGAGTTTCTTGTAAATAGTATAGATGGGTTGTGGCTGGGGGGTTTTGTTTGTTTGTTTGTTTGTTTGTTTGTTTGAGCTCACTGTGCCAATCTCTGCTTTTTAATTGGTATATTTAGACCATTTACATTTAGGGTAGTTGTCTATCATTAAATTATTTGTTACTTTTTGTGTCCTCTATTTCTTGCACCTCTGTTCCTCCTTTCTTGCCTTCCGGTGTATTATTGTGTATGTTTTTAGTATTCTATCTTGATTGAATTATAGTGGTTTTGAGTGTATCTGTTTGTATAGTTTTCTTAATGGTTGCTCTTGGTATGATAATATACATACATGACTTATTAGAGTCTATTGTCATTAACATTTCAAATGACGTGTGGACTCTTTGCTTCCATTTTAGTTCCTTTACTTTTCCTGCTTTTAAATATCACACTCTTGAACATCAGATGGTGTTGTAACTTTTGTTCTACTCCTTAAATATGATTTACAAAGCTCATGAGAAGAGTTAGTCTACTGTCTGTACCATACTTTTGCTCTCACATTGCTCTTTTATCCTTTCCAATGCTTCAAGTTTCCCTCCTTTATCATCATCTTTCAGTTTGAATTACCATAGGCCCTTGAACAATGCTGAGGCCCCACGCATCTGCATATAGCTTTCACCTCTTCAATAACTTAGCTGCTAATAACCTACTGTTGACTGGAAGCCTTACCAATAACATAACTGCCAATTAACAAGTATTATGTATATGTTATATATTGTGCTCTTATAATAAAGCAGGCTAGAGGGGGAAATATTATTAAGAAAATCATAAGGAAGAGAACATACATTTATAGTACTGTTCATATATTTATTGAAAAAAAAAATCTATGTATAGATAGGCTGGGCCAGTGAAAGACAGCAGCAGCGGTGGGCCTGGGCCCAGGATGGGGATGTTCCTCTCCTGTTGGCTCCAGCTCAGCAGTATCAGATGTTGGTTGGACCCACAGGTGGCCGTAGTAGTGCAGAGGTATAGAACAGTTGCCATATCTGCCTACAAGTATACCACCAGCCCATAGCTGTGGCCATTTGTGAGTGCTTAAGTTTTCAGGAGGCCACAAAGCCAGGCAGGGCACCACATGGGGAAGGGCCCATGCCCAGCCCAGGTGGGGCCTGAAGCTCCAAGCTTCCCCTGACCAGCTTCCCCAAGCTAGTGCATGGAAGATAAGGGGCAGAAGAATCAGGGACTCCCTACCTACTGTGGTCCATGCCCTCTGAGCTATTCCTCTGCTCAGCTTAGCCTCCCTCTTGCCAGCCCTGAGCACCCCACTCACCCACCCTGTTGGCACACAGGGAAAAGTGTAGCTCTGGACCTGGAGCCCCCAGGGGCTGCTGACAGCCTTGGTCAGCCTCCCTGTGCACTCAGGGGCCGGCAGACAGGGCCTCGGCACCAGTCACCTTTGATCTGGCCCTGTGGAGACTCAGGTGAGCAGTTGCAAAATAACATTCTGTGGCTTTTGCTGTCAACTCTTAAAAAAAAATCTACATATAAGTGAACCTGGGCAGCTCAAACTGGTGTTTTCAAGGGTCAGCTATATTTCCTTTAGCCATTTTGTAAAGGCAAGACTGCTAGCAATAAAAGTCTTTTGTTTTCCTTCATCTGAGTTTTCTTGATCTGAGAAGGTCTTTATTCCCCTTTCATTCCTGAAGACTTTTGTAAGATGTAGAATTTACCATCGACAGGTTTTATTTTTCTTTCTTGAAAAATGTGTGGGACATCTGGGTGGCCCAGTTAGTTAAGCATCTGAATCTGGCTCAGATCATGATCTCATGGTTTGTGGGTTCAAGACCCGCATCGGGCTCTGTGCTGACAGCTCAGAGCCTGGATCCTGCTTCATATTCTGTGTCTCCCTCTCTCTCTGCCCCTCCCCCACTTGTGTGCTCACTCTCTCTTCCTCAAAAATAAATAAATAAACATTTTAAATACATTTTAAAAAATAAAAAATCTATTAAAAAAAGGAAGAAAAATGTGCAACTTCCTCTGGCCTTTATGGTTTCAGATTAAAAAATATGTTTTTATTTGAATTTGTGTTCCTTTATCATTGCTTCTCTCCAGTTGCTCTATTGCTTTAATGACCTCGTCTTTAGTTTTTAGACATTTAATTATGATATGTTGTGGCATGGATTTCTTTGAGCTTATCATATTTAGAGAACTTTTCAATTTCTTAAGTCTGTAGATTTATGTCCTACATCAAAGTTGAGAAATTTTCAGCCATTATTCTTTTTAAATACTCTTTCATTCCAACTCATTTTCTACTCTCCTTCTGGGACTCTGGTAATATGAATTTTGGAATTTTTGTTATTATCCCACAGTTCCTTGAGGCTCTGTTTATATTTTTCCAGGCCATTTCCTGTTTTTCATATTGAGTAAATTATATTAATTGGTCCTAAGTTTCATCAATTTTATTTTCTATTACCTCTGCCCTATTATTGAGCCCAGCCAGTTAGGTGTTTGTTTGCTTTCTTGTTTCTGTTATTGTATCTTTTGGTTCTATAATTTCAACTTGGTTCTTTTCAATAACTTCTACTTCTTTGTCAATAGTTTTGATTTATCATTTGTTCCGGGAAAATTTGTAATTGTTCCTTAAACCATTTTTATAACAACTCCTTAAAATCTTTGTCAGATGATTCCAATATCTGTGTCTCTCTTGGTGTCAGCTGATTACCTTTTTTCATTCAAGCTGTACTTTTCCTGATTCTTGGTGTGGCCAGTGATCTTCATTTAATCTTAGACATTTTGATTATTATCTTAACAGTTTCTGAGTCTTATTTAAGTCTTTTATTTTAGCAATCAGTCATCCTGTTTAGGTTTGGCACTCAGGGCGTAGCTTGACTTTTGTAGGCTGTGGTTCCAATGATAATTTCTTGAGACATCGTAACACTACTTTGATGTACTTTGTTTATCTGATGCCACTGGAGCTCGATCCTAGTAGGACAACCCAAAATATCTCCAGACATTTTGAAATGTCCCCTAGAGAGAATAACACCCCCAGTTGAGGAGCACTGCTTGGCAGAAGTCAGAAGAATTCAATGTCCCCAATGAGACCAGCCATGATTGTGTGGAGGGAGGGGTTTCTCCCGAACCCTTATGGGAGAACTTCAGGATCCCAGTCTGTGTTTGTGTGTACCAATTCCTCCTGCCTGGGACAAGGAAAAGGCTTTATTTGCCTCTTACCACATCTGCTCAAACCTGTACTCAAGGAGGATATTGGCAACGCCTCCTATAATGAAACAGGATTTGATTTCCTGTATAACCCAGCTCAGAGGCTAATCTAGCCTGAGACAAACAAGTGGTCTTTATTATGGAATTAGAGCTATGAGGTTTCAAGGTGAAATCCTCTTACCATTACATATATACGCATGCATACTTATATTTTCTGCTTCAAGACATGCTGCCAAAGATCGTTATCAGATATATGCTTTTTGCTTGTTAGTTGGTTTTCTTCTTATTTCTACATCGCTGAAATGACATTACATGACCTTTTGAAAGTTTTTGCTTTTCTGCCTGGAAACATGGGGCAGTGTTTCATAAAAGTGAGGAAAATGTTGCTGTGCTTTTAAAAATCCCCTTAACTTAAAAAAGAACCTGCCAGATTGTTTATTGCAGAGTTGACTCATTTGGCCAAAACGAGTTGTTTGGGCTCATCATTTGGCTGCCCTCTGAACAGAAATGCCATCCTCAAACTCTGAAAATTACATGAAACTTCACGGAATTCTATTTACCAAATGGCTGAAATTTAAGGTCAAATCTGTTGGCCTCTTTGGCATTTTCTCCCTGCCAAGCACATAGAAATTATTACATACTAATCATTTAGCTGGAATTGCTTCACATTATCTGGTTGGTGGAGGTGTGTCTATGACTACTGGGCAATTTTCACCGTTCTCCGCCCAGAATGTTCATGACATTTGGGGCTACTTAAAGTGAATCCAGGATTTATTGGTGTCCAAAATCAAGCACACACCAGTACAAAATAAAGTCAGCCTTTCTGTGTTACCGTCAACAAAGGTAGATTTCTTTGAAATGTGGCCTGCTCAGGATAAGAATGTTTTATAGATTGTCAGCTCCTAGAGACAGAGGTACAGCTGGTCTTCAGCTGATTGGAGAAAATGTCTCCTTCTGACTCTGTACTTTGGTACCAATCCTTTGTATGTTTGTCTTCAAAGAGGTCAAAACTTTTGTTCTACTTGTTCCCCTTCTCTGTCCACCTTCCAAGAGTCAGAGGATATCCTGTTACAAGGATTTGGAGAAGTCCTAATAGAAAATAAATGAAGCATAGCCATTTGTCTTCAAGGCTCTCCTCAAACCATGAAGCCTCCATGCCAATAATCTTACTTGAGGTGCAATAGGCTGACTTTTTCCCCATTTTGGGGAACAGTGATTATATGCTAAAGGCCAAATGACATCCTCCCCCACCTAGTAGTAGTGTAGAAAGAGTTTTTATATAGTTTTTTTTGGCTTTTCGGAGGGAATAGTGTGAGGATCTCTGGTTCCATCAACCTGGCTGTAACTCTGAAGACTGGCCCAGGAGCTCAGAGAGAACATGCTGGGTCTAGAAGCCCTGGGATCAAGGGCCAAGTAGCAAAATCCAGCCCTCAGTCTTGGCGCTGCTCTTGGTCTGCTACTCTCTGCCATCAGTGACATCATTGTGGGGACATTATGAGAAAGAGGGTGACAGAGGAAATGTCTGGAAGCTGCTGGGTGATTTCAAAGGCTCTCAAATTGCTCTCTGTTATTTTGGTGAAGCTTCCAGCCTGCAGTTAAATGTTGGCTTCTAAAGAAGTGTTGCCTCCAAAGCCAAGCAAGGCAAAATATTTTCACACAACGGCCAGGAGCGTGAGCTCCAAAGTCAGTGTGCCCTCGTCAAATCCCAGTCTCCTTTCTTCCCACCTGTATGTCTGTGAGCAAGTTAATGAAACTTTCTGTGTCTCAGTTTCTGCAGCTGTAAAGTGGGGATTATAATAGTGCACAAGTCGTAGTGTTTCCATGCAGGTTGAATGGAATAGTACATGTGAAGGGCTAAGGGTAGAGCTTATAAGATGGTACATACTCAATAACCATGAGGTCTTATCATACAGAGTACTTGGAAAATGTCTGTCCTCACAGCCACCACCTCAGAAAGCCCATCTGGACCACAAGTACCTAACCACCAGGAAGTATGTTTGCAGTCGCAACTTCTGCTGTGTATCTTTGGTGAATGGCATGGTATCAATAGGCTCTCTGTTGCAAGCAGCCTGAATTCTTTCCAAAACACATTGATGGGAACAATTTCAAAATGCATTTCAGAGTTGTCTTAAGGGCACATTGGCTTTTAAACTGAAGACAAGTTGCTGCCCTTGACCTGGGGCTTTCCATTCAGACTATAATGACCCATAATTTCCCAATGCCCCTGCTAAGTTTGCTACGAATTGAAAAGAGCAACTGAAATTGACCTAATGTCCAACGTTTGAAAATTATCACTACCTCTCCCTTGAGAGAGAAACAGAAAGACAGACAGACAGAGAGACAGAGACAGAGAGTACGCAGATTCAGGTGGGCAAGGAAGGGCAGGAGGAAAAGCCATCACTCAGCTGCTGTCTTTGATTTAATCAAGGGGGTGGCTAAGTGACAATCAGAATGTCTTCTGGTAGCAGAGAGAAATATGGAAACAATTCTAATATGCCTGACTGTTGACCAAATTTTGAAGCTTGAAAAAACTGTTTTTGAAAGCATAGCCCAAATATTGTCTAGATAGAAGTATTTTCTTCTAAGGAAATCAGATGGTAGGAGTGACTGTTATGCAATGATGAAGGTAAATGCACATGACCCTAATGGACCACAGAGAGGCCTGCAGAGAATCCTGGGAGTTCTCTGTGTTTGTGAGGTAGAGAAGTGGCCCTCAGCACCTCAGAGGTCACAGACAGGGAAAAAAAGGAAGAGGATACTTGCCCCCTGCCCCAGTTTCTCTGCCCTTCTACCCCTTTTCCCAGATCAGCAGGGAGACACTGGAAAGCTGATCATTCACCAGCCCGAAAGAAAATGGTGTCCCATATCCATGCCCAGAGTTCCCGAAACGGTGCACTGTGAGCTCCCTCGGTGAGCTTCTACTGAGCAGACCACAACAGAATGTTCCAACCTTCGATCCTGGATAAGTGCTATGGACTAACTGTCAAAGTTCACATATTGAAACCCAATACCCCAGGTGATGGTATTTGGAGATGGGGGCCTATGGAAAGTAATTAGGTCATAAGGGTGGACACCTCATGATGAAATTGGAGCTCTAATAAGAAAAGGCTGGAGAGAGTTTGTTTCCTTTCTCTGCTTTCTTTCATGTGAAGAGATAATAAGAATATAGCCTTCCGCAAACTAGAAAGTGAGCTCTCACCAGTCACTGGATCTGTTGATACTTTAATCTTGAACTTCCAGCTCCAGAACTGTGAGAGATAGAGGTCTGTTGGTTGAGCCACTGGTATTGTTGTTATAGCAGTCTGAACTAAGACAATGGGTGTACCCATTCCATCTTCCCTCCATTTCTTTAGGTGGAAGAGCTTGTTGACAATGTGAGACAAGAAGATGGTGGATCCATTTGGCCTGGTGTGGAATGAGCCTGGATGGAGGTTAGAACTAAGAGCTCCCTCAGCTGCCTAAGGAAAGAAGAAAGATAAGGAAGGAAATGGAACTTATACTTTGGAATGGAAATTATCATTGCTAAACTTTGGCCATTTACAATTATTGTAATGTATGGTTTTCATTAATTTCTTAAAACAAATATATCATCCATATAAATTATAAGTGCTAATGCTTATTAAGCACATCAATGGCCCAGGCACATACAAAACACTTCATGCATATTCTATCATTTTTCTTTCCTACAGACCTCTAAAGCAAGTATTTTTGTGCCATTTTACAATTCAAGAAGCCACATCTAAGAATATAGGTGGTTAAACAATGTGTCCAAGGACATGATAACAAATTGCAGAACTGGGACTTGAAGTCATTGCTATCTGACTTAGAGACCTACTGTCATCTGGAGACTCCAAGAACTTTCTTTGCAACTATTCCATAAATGTAATATCATCCCAAATTAAAAAGTTATTTCAAAAAAATTAAAAGCATTATCTAAATTGCCCTACTATTCTATCTTTCCAAATATCTTATAAAATATAAAAGTTTTATTTTGCTTATATGCTAAATTTCCCAGAAATTTTGAAAAATAATGTGTTGTATTTTCACCTGGGGATCCTTCTAGCATTTATATTCCCAAAGTATTTTGTACTTCTTCATGTAAAGCACTTAGAAGAGAGAGTTTGTCACTGTCAATGGGAGAAGATATTTGCAAATGACATATCTGATATATGGTGATTATCCAAAATCTATAAAGAACTTATCAAATTCAACACCCAAAAATGAATAACCCAGTTGAGAAATGAGCGGAAGACATGAATAGACACTTTTCCAAAGAAGACATCCAGATGGCCAATAGATACAAGAAAAGATGCTCAACATCACTCATCATCAGGGAAATACAAATCAAAAACCATGATGAGATACCACCTCACATCTGTCAGAATGGCCGAAGTTAACAACAAAAGAAACAATAGGTGTTGGTGAGGGTGTGGAAAAGGGGAGCCTTTTTGCACTGTTGGTGGAAATGCAAACTGGTATAGCCACTCTGGAGAACAGTATGGAGGTTCCTCAAACAACAACAACAACAACAAACCCCCCCAAACAACAAAAAACAACATTTAAGACCTAAAAATTGAATCACCATACAATCTAGCAATTATACTAATAGGTATTTACCCAAAGATATAAAAAATACAGTTTCAAACGGGCATACGCACCCTAATGTTTATAGCAGCGTAATCAACAATAGCCAAACTATGGATAAAGCCCAAATATCCGTCAGCTGATGAATGGCTAAAAAAAGATGTGGTATAGATACACAATGTAATATTACTCAGCCATCAAAAAAGAGTGAAATCTTGCCATTTGCAATGACGTGGATGGAGCTAGAATGTATTACGCTAAGAGAAATAAGTCACTCAGAAAAAAACAAATACCATGTGATTTCACTCATATGTGTAACTTAAGAAACAAAACAGATGAACAAATGGGAAGAGGGAGAAAGAGGAGAGAGGGACACAAACCATAAGAGACTCTTCACAACAGAGAACAAACTGAGGGTTGATGGAGGGCGGTGGGTGGGGGATGGGCTAGATGGGGGATGGGTACTGAGGAGAGCACTTGTGATGAGTACTGGGTGTTGTATGTAAGTAATGAATCACTGACTTCTACTCCTGAAACTAATATTGCACTGTATGTTAACTGTATAGGAGTTTCTCTCCCTCTTTCTCTGCCCCTCCCTCACTTGTGCCTCCCCCCAAAATACACTTAAAATTTTTTGAAAAAGAGAATCAGTGAACACATTAAATTCCCACACTAGACTGTGAAGGACTCCAGAGGAGAGACCATAGCAGGTGCTCACTAACATTTTATAGAACAAACAAATCCCTTTGCTCACAATTAGATCCTTCAGCAATGAATCATCAAATCGACAGGCAGTTTGCTTTTTGTTTCTGTTTCTGTTTCTAACTTGTCTTTGCCCTGGGGGAAGAGGTATGTTGCCAAAGGGCCGTCTTCTCCACGACTCTTGGCCACCTTTGTAAGAGGAGAGGCCCCGTTACCCCCACCATCTGATCCTTGGTGTGGGGATGTGATTGATGTAAAGCCACTCATTCTGAGGGTAATTTTCCTCCCGAATGTCCTCCCTCAGCTCTAACTCAGATCCAGCTCTTCTCTCTGCTGTGCTGTGTGCATCAAGGGAAAATCTACAAATGGGAGCAAAATTAGTGAGCCTTATGCCTTTGGACACAATTCTTGCTGTCATGTTCAATGTTTCTTATGCCATGTCCCCATTTCCACTCAATGCCAACAGTGTTTATAAATTCGTGGGATCTAGGAAGAGCGAGGGCAGAGCTCCAGAAGCCTGACGCATCAGGAAATGTGGACTCTGGAAACAAAAGTGTTCGCTGGGGCTTTGCTGACCCAGCAGACTCTGCGCGTTCCCCGAGATGGCAGGCGCGTCACATGTTTGCTCAACCAACTGGTGAGACCAGGGCACTGTTTTAAAAGATGTCAGTCCTAGGTAATTGCAGGAAATATCCTCTAGCTCAGCACTATTCAGCAGAACTTTCTGCAATGACAGGGATTTATATATCTGTGTTGTCTAATAAGGTACAGTGGGAATAGACAGTCACCAACGCGACCACAGAATTGGGTAAAACCACCTCCCAGATTTATTCCAGGGTGACCACCCTCAGAAGCGTGACCTTGGTCAGAGGATGGGGAAATGGGAGTGCGGTTATGGGTGGGGGTGTAGATGTGCACAGACGTGAACACCAGGATTTTATAGATGAAGCTAAACACTTAGAATTGCTTTTCCTTTTTCTCTCTCTCGCCTGGAATATGTTTATTTTCCATAAACTAAACAATCCTTTAGAAATTACACCTTTTTAATCTTATGCCTCCAAAGAGTTATTTTCGAATTCTTGCCTCAGTAACAACAGCGCTATTTTCCCCCCTGAAAAAGCAATTGTTTAAATTGGATGTCTTGGTTCATGGTTAACAATGAGACTTAGGTCAGGTATAAATCTTGGTCCCCAGGTAAAATTGTGACTGGGGCCTCAAAAAACCCACAAGCATCATATGACCTCCGACATATGACATGTTGCTATTCATCACAGATATATAATTGGGAGGGCAAAGGAAGATGGATAATTTACTTCCAAAAACCTCTTAAGCTCCAGCAAATAGACTCTAAATAGGTGAGGCTGCTTTTCAAATCCTAAACACATCTGGAGCTGCCTGTATCCCAGCATGAAAGCAGGGCACTATTCTGAAAGGAGGAGCCTAATTCTACTCATTGGATAAGAAGAATGAGAGGTCCTGTCGAAATAGAAACAAAACATTATTTCAAATACAGGTTCTTCATAAAGTGCTATTGCGATTTTTAACCCCTTCACCATTTTCTTTGTTTTGAGGCATGACTGGGAAAAATCAATAATTAGTCAGAAATTTGAATTTCTTTCTTCATTGCTTATAGGAATGAATTTGGCAAGCCATAGAGTTTACGAGTACAAGCCATATAGTTTACAAGCCATAGAGTTTAAGAGTACAAGCATGTTTGTACTAACCAGATTTTGTATCTCTAATCCGATGTGTTCAGTTGTGCCCTGTGATTGCTTTGAAATGCCATCCGTAGTCTGTGTTGTTTCAGAGCAAGGAGGGTGTCTTTTTTTTTTTTTCATAGAAGACATATCCTCAAGTATAAATCTGTTATATCTTGCTCATAGAAATCTTGTCGGTCCTGAGAGCAAAATATTCTGGAGATCATTCTGGATCAGATCCATGGGTCTTCTGAGCCCAGATCCCTTGGGTTTGCTAGTTTGGCTCAATAGCAAAATCTAAGGCAAAGGTTCCCCTACACAGCAAGGCCACACCACAGTGTAGAGGGTTTACATCATGGCTCTCCATCAGACCTCCTCTTCCCTCTCTTGCATGCCTTCAGGGAGGCTTTCCGTCTTCCAAAGCCCCATCCACTAATTTCCTCTCTGGTAAACAGAGTCTAACGATAACCTGTGCTTGTCTGAGTGGTACAACACAGTGGTCAGTGATCTCCCCATCAGCTGGCTGTGTGCGCGCGTGTGTTTGAGTGTGTGTGTGTGTGTGTGTGTGTTGGGGATGTGGTGAGGTGTAGGGGAGGAACACCTTTTCCTTCTATCGTGTCACTCCCAGCTGGAAGTTTTACCACCAAAAACTAGACACCACACAGTATAAATATCTGGGACTCTGGGAAACAAAGCAGGCCAGGCTGTAATAGACTCTCTTCTTCGTTTATTCTTTCTCGGGACACAGGGAAAACTTTTCCTGATTGTAAAGAAGACAATAAACGAGAGGCGAACTCCTAGGTTTTGAAAGGAACGAGGATGGAGGAAAGGGGGCACTTCCTCGGCTTCAGGACATGCGGTGTTCCGGGGATGATTCCATGCACTGTATGCATGGGAACATACAGTGTGGATAGGTGAGTTGGGCCGGCCCAGCCCGGCGTGGGTGCACACACCAGAGCAGCAAGTGGAAGCACAAACATGGGCTAGCTCTTAATCTGTGTCTCGTTGGACTCATGGGGTCTGGCTGTTCCAAAAAAAAAAAAAAAAAAAAAAATGGGTCACTCTGTAGCTGAGTCTGCAGCACTACGTGTACTTTGCCAGGCGCCTTCTGGCAGCAACAGCGGCACCATATTGATTGGCTAAGCTGTGAGTGACTTCAATGGTTTAAAGTTCAGCAAAGTTTTGGCTAGATTGGGTAAGTCATCGGAGGAGGGTTTGGAGGTGAGGAAGGCCTTTCACCATTTTGGAAAACACAGCCTGCTGACGCCTGCCTCCTCTCCAGTTTCTACTTGCAGGTTGTGGGGGCCCAAACGATCCTGGTCAGTGCCTAAGGGAGCCGGAGAACACCATTCACCCTACAGGAGTTTCGTAATAAATACTCAGTTGAGTAATGTTTGAGAGCAAAAGGAAACAAGATGTTCTGTATTACGTTTAAGTTGAGGAAAACTCCAAGTCCAGGAATCAAAGGCGTTCCACTTTTGGGTCTCCATTTCTACAGCTCGCAGGAACTTCTGCCATTACCCCTTCTTCCTCTCTGCCAAAGCGGTAAACACCATTAAACCTCTTCGTGTGACTGCACACCAGAACCGTGACTGAGCAAATATCTGGCAACGGGTTGTTGGCACACAGAATAAATGCTCAGAAACCCAAGATGCATGCAGCTCTACAAATCTCCGTCGCTTCCCGGCCACTGCAGGGGACCCTCTCTGTAAGTGTTCATCCGCACACAGCAAGGACCCTGTGATGTCGACTCCAACGTAGGGCAACTCACCCAGGGCTACTGGAGTCTCGCGAGAAGGGAGATGTAAAGCGGGAGACCAAAGATCACTTCTGCGCACAGGGGATTTCCAGGCCCAGAGTACCGCCCTCCCGCGACCAGCTGTCTAGACCTTCAGAAATGTTAAGTCGGAATGGGCAATCTAATGGCCCCTTTGACCAGGCCACACAGTTAATTGTTCCCTCCCAGCCAGCTGTCAGACGAGGAGGACAGTCACCTGCAAGCTCTTTTTTCTTAAGATTGGGCCTCAGATTTGTGTTTTTTGGCACAACGGCTCTCTTCCTGAATCAGGTCATCGCTACTGGAGACGATGGAAAGCTGAAGTCTCCCTTGAGGGTGGGTGGTAACTCATTTTGCTGGCTGAAAAGTAAAATAAGAAAGGTGTCTCTGGTTTGGAGAGCCTCTGAGGCCGTGAGGCTGAGAGAATGCTATGAAAGGTGAGCCGGCTGCATACCTGACAGATGAACGGTGAAGGCCATTGTTGCCAGGAAGTAGAGTGGGTGTGGTCACTGGCAAAAGCTACGTTTTTCTTCTTTCTTTTTCTTTATCTTTTTTTTTGTGTGTGTGCGTGGGAGTTCAGAGGCAACTCCCTCCAGGGCTGGCATCACCCACTGGAGTAAAATGTGCAGGAAAAGGGTGACAGAGAGAGCGTGTGCAAGTGTATGGGGTGAGGGTGTGCAAATACAGTACAACAGGTTTCTATCAATGAAGCAAAGAACTGATTTTCCTTTAAAAAATTGCTTAATCAAAGTATAGTCGCACAGTAAACCACACATATTTAATGTGTACAATCTGATGAGTTTGAACATACGCAAGCACTTGCTACCATTAGCCTTCCTAAAGTTTTTTTTGTGTCTCGTAGGCTTTTTTTGTTGTTGTTGTATTGTGGTAAAAACACTTATTGTGGGATCTACTCTTTTAACAATTTAAAAAAATTTTTTTTAATGTTTATTTTTGAGAGAGGGAGAGAGGTGGGGAGGGACAGGGAGAGAGGGAGACACAGAATCGAAAGCAGGCTTCAGGCTCGGAGCTGTCAGCACAGCTGCAGGGCTCGAACCCATGAACCAGTAGATCATGACCTGAACCCACCAACCCCGAGATCATGACCTGAGCTGAAGTTGGACGCTTAACCAACTGAGCCATCCAGGCGCCTCACCCTTTTAACAAATTTTAAAGAGCACAATATCGTATTGTTAACTGTTAACTGTCGACACTGTGCAATACAGCAGATCTCTGGGACTTACTCAGTTAGCAAAACTGAAACCTTATACCCACTAAACATCAGCCCCCTGTGTGGAACTGACTTTTCTTTGAACTTCTATATTACAAGAAGTTCTAAGAGCTTTGGGAGCTTCTTCCATGAAGCAACATGATTACACAGTGGTTTTCAGACATTTTTTAAAGCACTGGAAGCCTCTCTTTTTTCAAGTCGTACACCTGAGCCCCAAGTTATAAACAAGATGAAAGCTAAGTTGTTTTCTTAGGAGTGAGAGCTGGCCCTGGGACCCAATCCTGATCCTCCTTCCTATAACCAGGTAGGCTCCAGAGGCTCCAGAGCTTCCCAGAACAAAATTTAACAAACTTGCGGGTAAGTAGAAAGAGGTCTGGCAGACCTGGGTTTGGATCCTGACTCTGCTGCCTGGGAGCATGGAGACCTTCAGGCATTCACGAACATATCTGCACCATACTTTCCTCCTTATGTTACAGACTAGCTGGAAGGATGGGAGAAAATGCAATGAAGGCACCCAGCACCCCTGACACATGGCATCTTTACACACTTACTGTGGATGTAACTATTTCCGGAGACTTTGGGATTCAGGCTACTTACTAGAGGCCAGGAGAGAGAGGAAAAATGACAGTAAGGAGACTTCCTTTAGGTCAGAACTGTTAGGGCTGTTATTGTCCTATTTGGTACTCCTCTCTCAAAAGCATCCAAATGCTTTGCCCGATATCTTCTCTTTAAAAACAGGACCATCAAGACAGCAAACAGACAACCCACAGAATAGGAGAAAATATTCGTAAATTGCATATTTGTTTTTATTTTTATCTTTTTAGAGAGAGAACACACAAGCAGAGGAGAGAGGCAGAGGGAAAGAGAGAGAGTTATCTTAAGCAGGTTCGATGCCGAGCATGGAACCCAACACGGGGCTCGATCCCATGACCCTGGGATCGTGACGGGAGCCAAAACCAAGAGCTGGACGTTCAACCGACTGAGCCACCCAGGCGCCCTGGTAGATTTCATACTGATTATGAGTCTAATATTCAGAATATTTAAAGAACCCTTATAACTAAAAAAAAAAAAAAAAAAAAAGGCAACCCAATTTAAAAATAGGCAAAGGACCTGAATAGTGATTTCTCCAGAGAAGATATACAAAGAGTCAATAAGCCCATGAAAAGACACTCAACATGCTTAGTTGTTAGAAAATGCAAATCAAAACAACAATGAGATATCACTTCATATCCACCAAGATGGCAATAATAATACAGAAAATAACAAGTGTTGATGAAAATGTGAAGAAATTGGAACCTTTATACATTGTTGGTGGAGCTACAAAATGGCGAAGCCTCTGTGGAAAACAGGTTAGCCATCCTTCAATAAGTAAAACATAGAATCGCCATATGACCTAGCAAGTTCACTGTTAGACACGTACTCGAAGGAATTGGAAAGAAATGTTCAAACAAAAACTTGCACACAAATGTTTATAGCAACACTATTCACAGTATGTGAAAGGTGGAAATTATCTAAATGTCTATCGACTGATGAATGGATACACTGAACAGTATATCCATACAATGGAATATTATTTGCCCATCAAAGGGATGAAGTGCTGATCTGTGCTACAAGATGGAAGAACCTTGAAAACATTATATTAAGTGAAAGAAGCCAGAAACAAAAGTCACATATTGTCTGATTCCATTTACGTGAAAAATCCAGAAGAAGCAAAGCCATAGAGACAAAAAGCAGGATAGTGGTTTTCCTGGGCGGAGGAGGTAGGAATGGGGAATGACTGCTAATGGGTGCAAGTTCCTTTTAGGGTGATGCAAAGTTCTAGAACTAGATGGTGGTGATAGTTGCACATTACGAATGTGCTTGATGCCACTGGATTGTACATTTTTAAATAATTAAAATATAAGTTTTCTGTTATGAAAAAGGACAGGGCAAGTGTCTGTCCAGGTAAAATACAGCCTGTGCATTTTTAAAGCAATTTTGAAGGCTTGGGTTTTCTTTTTTCTTTGATCTTCTTGCAAGGACACGGCAAACAGAGCCCCAAAATGCCAGAACATTTGTGTTAAATAAAAAGGCTCACTCTTATTTCAGGGACACTTCCTTCCAGAAGGCCAAAGAAAACTCGCCTGGGAAATATGAGTACCCACTCCTCCCTCAAAGGATGATCTAAAAGGGAGAGGTTTCAGGAGACCAGCCCAGGGGACACCTGGGCATGACCAAGCTGGGATGCACCCCAGCTCACTGATGTGAACATGGCTACTCTGAGCTTAGTCGAAGATGCCCCCGTTCAGTCTTGGTTTGTTATGTTTCCCATTAAACCCAAACCGATTCCCTTGGCTCCTTCCCCAGGAAGGGGACATGCCAGAAACTATAGTTTAGGGAATACGCCTCAGGATTTCAAATGAGATCAGCTATAGGGCAGGTGTCGTGGAATTCCGTGGGCTCTTTTTGGTTCAGATACCACCACTTTGGCCACTTTTGCTATTGTTATTAATTTTAATTGGTGGGGCAATCATTGCACCCCTCTGCACAGCTTTCCTCTGAGTATCTCAAAGCTCCTTACCTCCATTCCATTCCTTTGCAGCCCGTTTAGCAATAATCAGTCTTTTTTTGCATTCATTCCAGGCTGGAAAAGCAAAACTCTTGGGGAGGCAAACTCCCTCCAGCCGAGTAAAAGACACCTCTTAGTGAGGGAAGTGCCTGCCTGCTCACCTGGGATGACCTTGTTCCACATCTGATCTTTACACATGAATACTTGTCCCATTCTGAGCCAGCCAGGATTTTATTTTGTTCTTCTGTCTTTAGCTAATTCCTGCTTTATCATTCAATAGCTTAAATACAGTACAACAGTCCATCTTTATAGTACAGATTTCCAATACCTCCTCAGAAACAGAAAAAATTATGAGTGGGAGCCATTGGAGACAGAGGGGGTGGGGCACATAAGGACCAGTAGGGAAGAGGAAGAGCCGCCATATTAATAAAAGTGAATTCTGACATTCCCAGACTGCCCTCAGACACACAGCAGACCCCGGTAACCACAGGATCCCTGTGATTCAACTGAAGGGAGGCACAGAGCTGCCTTCAATGAAATAACTAATCAGTTCTTTCCTTCCCATATCCATTCAGTAGTATGGTGTGTTGGCACAATGCACAGTCCTTGTTAACCACTCCAGGAAAGGAAAGAGCCACTCACCCTGATTAGCTGTCAGAACTAATTTTCAGCCATGTTATTATATGGTAAAGAGGAAAAAGAAAATCCAAGGAAACTGTGCTTAAGACCAGTGCCTAATCAGGTTTTTTCCCCTTCATCTGTTTCATACAAAAGCTGCCTAGAATCACTGTGTGAGCCATTAGGTTCCTCTCTTCAAGTGTAAATTAAATGTGATATTTTAAAATATACACTCCTTTCTCCAGGTAGAACAAACTGAGCCCTTTGTAAATTGCTCAATGCCCGTTGGTCCCCCCTTGAAGCTCTACTCCATTGCCTTGCACTTTTTATTCCCCTGTTGGGCCACAACTCCTACAGCAATAAGTATAGAGTAATTATTTCTGCCAGATATGTTCCCCCTTAAAGGGGCTTGCCTTATTTTGGTTTTGTGTATGTGTGTGCTCGAAAGAAAGGCATATTATAATATCAGCCTTCTTTGTTTTCTCTCTTTTACTACCCACTGGTTTTCCAAGATGTCGTTGGCAAACACAACACCATTTGCTTTTGTTCCCTATACAAATATTTTCCACTTGAGCCCTGTTTCTTACTTACAACTGCTGAGTGTCTTGCTATGAAAAGCAACTGTTCCAAAGTAGTAGGACTGAATGAATGCGGTCTGTGTGGTTTTGATTTAGGAAATACGTACTAAGCTTTTGGTCTGAAATGCCTCAGAATCTGGAGCAGCTTATAGTCTCTTGGGTCCTTGAAGACAACTCAAATGGTAGGCATGTGTGTGTGGTGGTGGAAGCTGAGGGCAGATGGGGAGACTTGGAAATTCAATTGATTTGTCTGTTTGAATGATGCAGTTATCTACTCAACGGTTGCTGAATGCCTACTGCGTGCTTGCTACTTCTGAGCAAGTCAGGACCCAACTTTGCATTCATAATACAAAACGAATAAGCTTTGTAGCGTGCCATCAGACAAATCACGTTATTGTCTCTTACTCCAATAAAACAACCAGATTATTTTACAGAGTGCCCAGTTCCTCTCTTGCCAGAGTTCATTGCAACAAGGTACTTTCTGTCCAGGTTAAGTTCATCTAACAAAGCTTCCGATCCTACGCTAAGGTGCAACAACAAGGGGCCACATGTCTGGATAACATGCACAAGATTTTGCCTTCTTCCAAACCTCCCGCACTCCCCAGAGAGCCTCCAGTTTTAATTTGACCATGCTACTATGACTTGTTCCCCCAGAAGAGTGGTCTGCATCTCACCCTAGACCAGATTCTACCAACCATTTCTTTTTAAAGAATTGTAGCAAGTGAAGAAATGATTCCTTAGTTTTGTTTCCATTAAACCCTTGGTGGGTTTACCAAACCAGGAGTCTCAGAAGTATATAGCTAGATAGACTTTCGAGTGCTCCATCCTAATGGAATTAATTCTCATTCCAAGTGTACATCTAAGTACCCAAGACTTGCGGGCAAGGACTGGCCCTTTCTCCCTGTGGAGTCCACCATGCCTAGTAGAGTACTAGCAATGGGGAGCACACAAAATGTACTGCTCTACAGATGGGATGCTCCATTAGTTAGTGCTGACTAGTATCTTCATTCAAGTAGTGAAAATGAACTCTGGTCCTTCTCTACCCTGGACACTGATCAAGAATGTATTGAACCCATTGAATAAGAATATACCTCTATAACAGGAGGTCTATCAAAATCTCAGGCATCCTACCCTTTATTTTCTTAAAGTGACATAATATTTTTCCTGCCACTTTGAACAGTTCAGGTGCCATCCAAGAGGACTTTTCAATGACCTTGTGGTAGACTACATCTTCTTTTCTTCTTTTCTCTTTTAAAAAATTTTTTAATTTAAGTTTCATTTAGTTAACACACAATGTAATATTAGTTTCAGGTGTATAATACAGTGATTCAACACTTCCATACAACACCTGGTGCTCATTACAAGTCCACTCCATTTTCAAAGGTGTCTACAGCAATGTCTTTCATTCTATAGGTCTTTTGAACTAGATCTTGTCATTCTGCCATAAGTGGGTAAAGCCTATTTCCTCTCTACCCCCCTTGCATCTAAGCCAACCCAGTGACTTCTTTTGACTAATATAATCCTACAGAATTACACTGTACCTGCAAGGCAGAGCCTTAACTTTACCTTTACTTTTTAGAAGGCTCCTCCTTAGAATCCAACCACCATACTAGGAGGAAACCCAAGCAGACACATGGACTGGCTCATATGGAGAAGAACTGGAGCTTCCAGCTGAGCTCCTAGACAGCCACCAGCATCAACTACCAGCCATGGGGCTGAGACCATTGTGAACATTCCAGCTGTCCCAGCATCCCCCACAACATCATGGAAAGGACAACTGCTCAAATTGCGAGAATAGTAAAAGACGTTTACTTTGTAACCCACAAAGTACTGTGGTAATTTGCCACTCAGCTGTGGATAGCCAAAATAAGTTCTGTAAGACTTTTTTTTTTTTTTTTTTGCCTAGATTGTGTGTGTGTGTGTGTGTGTGTGTGAACTGATGTTTTTTTAAAAAACTGGTCTTCTACATTGCATTTGTCTAATACTTTATATTTACTACTTACATGGCAATTTCTAGTAAATCTTACAGCTTGGGTAGGGAGAGAAGTGTCATTCATTCTGAGGTTGAAACCTGCTTCTGTAATCACTTCTGCTCTACTTTTCACAGTGCTTCAAGAGCGAGTTTTCTAAAATACAGACTCAATCATATCAGTTTCTTGTTGAAAAACAACTAAATGTTCCTCATTGGTTACATAATAAACTCCTTAAATGCTCTTATGTTGAACTGAAGTTCAAGTTTCCAATACAAACATGCTGTTTGGAGTAGAGATTTGATAGAACAAAATTATCATCACTGATCTGAGGTCTATGATCCCAGAAACAGAATTAGAAATCAAAAGGCATCAGAGAGAATTCATATTTAGGTTAACATAGAAGATTTGGGATACCTAGAGATTTATGATGGAGAATTTGAGGGGTGGAGTGAGTTTTGAATAATGGGATGGGGCGGATTGGATTTGAATTCTTAGAGGCCAGTTGAACTAGAGTCTAGACAGACTATGGTTAGAGCTACTATATTTGTTCTCGAACAGAAAAAGATGAAATAATATGCATAGGGCTCAAACTCATATACAGTTGATCACATGAAACAGCCACAGTCTGAGAAAGATGATGCTAAAAATTGTCACACATTTGTCCTCTAACAATACAGAGTCATTCAAGCAGCCTGAATCATGGCAGGCATCCCAGCTGTGGCAGCCTGCACAGAGAGGAGTCACATATGTCCACTAAGGGAGGTTTCACTTGGACCCAGGACACTCAAGACAGAAAGAAGAAAGAAGAGTCATTTTGTCACAAAGAGTCTGAATTTCTGAATCCCAGTGTCCCCAAACAAACACGTAAAGCTTGAGGCCTTAACTCTTTTCCCCAAATCATCACATATGTGGAGTAGGACATGTGGCTCTTTTTCTTTCTTTTTTTAAAAATGTTTATTTATTTTTGAGAAAGAGAGAGTGAGCAGGGGAGGGGTAGAGAGTGGGACAGAGGATCCCAAGTGGGTTCTGTGCTGACAGCAGACAGCACAATTCAGGGCTCGAATTCCAGAACTGTGAAATCATGACCTGAGCTGAAGTCAGATGCTTAACTGACTGAGCCACCCAGGTGCCCCAGGACCTGTGGCTGTTAATCAACCACCCTTAGATTTCTAGAATATGAATGAGCATTCCTTGAGCAAAAACACTGATTCACCAGGGTGAAATTCCTGGTGTAGGAGGGCAGATGGTGGCAAGGGTATTGGCTCCATTTTGGATAACTGGACTTTCACAATATCTGAAATCATGCTGTTCGGTTTCCTGACCACTCTTAGGGACAATTTGTAAGAATAGAAGGTGAAAAGAATCCAAAAATATTTTTATTTAGACAAGGACATCTCTTTTTTTTTTAATTTTTAATGTTTATTTATTTTTGAGGGAGAGAGAGTGCAAGCAGGGAAGGGGCAAAGAGAGAGGGAGACACAGAATCTAAAGCAGGCTCCATGCTCTGAGCTGTCAGCACAGAGCCTGATGCAGGGCTCAAACCCATGAACCACGAGATTAGATAAGGACATCTTAAAGACAGACCCTGAGTGGACTATTCAGCCCTCTTTGGTAAAAGATGCTTTGGGGAATGAAGGCAGAGGCAGCTTGGTGGGGCCTTTATAGGTCTCTCCTTCCCACTCCCCCCCACTACCAGTTATCTTTTGTTCAAGCAAATATCAATATTGCTTATCTGTGAATATCTCCAAAAATATTCAAGCTACATGGGCTTTCAAAAGAGCCATAATGGGGACCTGGGTGTGGCTCAGTCGGTTAAGTGCTCAACTCTTCATTTTGGCTCTGGTCATGGTCTCGAGGTACATGAGTTCGATCCCCCTGTCGGGCTTCATGCTGACCGTGTGGAACCAACTTAGGGTTCTCTCTTTCCCTCTCTGCTCCTCCCCTGCTTGCTCTCTCTGGGTCTCTCTCAAAATAAATAAATGAAAACTTAAAAAAATACTTTTAAAAAAGCCATATTACCTAGGACCCCAACATTAACCAGACCTTTACAAAGATTCACATGAAAACAGTGCCTTTCCCCCTCCAAGAGGGTCCGTCTGCCCCATAAAGGTTGAGGTTCTGTTTCACTGGACTTGGAAAAGCTAGAAGGATTTAACTTTTAGGATTAACTACAAATAAATAATGCAAAATTAGAGAGAGCTTGCCATAAGTTTCCTCCAAGGGACACATCTGTCTCCTTAGGTCACTGCATTTGGGGCCTCAAATGAACTTCCCTTTGGCAGGAGATAGTTACCTTATAGAACAGTACTTCTCATATTTTAATGAACATACAAATTACTTGAGATCTGGGTAACATGCAGGCTCTGTAGGTCTGGGGAGTGCCTAAGAGTGTCTATTTCTAGCAAACCCCTACCCAACTTAATGCTGATGCTGTTGGTCCATGGCACATGCTTTGAATAGCACATGCTATGAATTTACTCCATTGTCAATGAGTCAAAAGACATGGGTTCAATCCACCTTCTACCTGACTTTATGCAAATGACTTAATCTTACTAACATTCTGATTCCTTATCTCTAAAACGACAGGTGATAACATCTGCCCCAACGTCTCATCTTCAGAATTCAGTGAGATAACTAGTAAAGCACTTTGTAAGTCTACAATGGTGATCTTGAGGTTTGGACTCTCCATCAAGTGTGTATGAAACAGCTGTGGGGTTTTCGTGGTAGAGCTGAGAACTTGGTCCCCACTGCTGCTTCCTCAGGTCTAAGGAACAAAAGTTAAAATTGATCATGATGACACCTTCAGAGGCCAGTTGAGACCTCAGCCCCCAGAGAACGCAAGACTGTCCCTTCTTCGTTTCTGAAGAAAAGCCAAGGATACATGTGTCCCTTTTGATTCTATTTCTTGTTAAAAAGAATAGGAAGGAAAATAGAAAATGTTGCTTTGACTGAGAAATTAGATTCGATGAATTTAATGGACAGATGGAACAATTCTATCCTAGGATCAAAAGTGAAAGCCTTTAAGACCTCTGACACATATAACAGGTCAAAGAGCCTATTATAGTGCAGTTTCCTTGTTGAAACAGATCTCTTAGGCCACATGCTGATCATGTTGAACAGGAAAAGTCTTATAATTCATCCAAATAAGAGTGGCTTGCTAGGTCCCGGCTAGTTAAGCTGGGTTAAAATTCTTTTTTAATATTTTATTTATTTCTGAGAGAGAGATAGAGTGAGCAGGGGAGGGTCAGAGAGAGAGAGAGATACAGAATCTGAAGCAGGCTCCAGGCTCTGAGCTAGCTGTCAGCATAGAGCCCGACATGGTGCTCGAACCCACGAACCGTGAGATCATGACCTGAGCTAAAGTTGGACACTCAACCAACTAAGCCACCCAGGCAACCCTAGTTAAGCTGGGTTATAGCTAAGCGTGAGCACTATGACAAGGAGAGATTGCTTGAATAAAAGTCAGACAGAAATCACATCTCCCTAGAATAATCATTAAACTCCTAAAGCACCTTCAGATTAAGCCCCTTATGATGTTCTGTAAGGTTTCTCCAAGGCCTTTCTTCCTTGGCTTTTCTGCCAGTAGATAAAGATGCATCAGCTACCTTGCATGGAAAACCTGTTCTCACAAGTTTTATCACACCACTTGGCAGGAAAAAAAAAAAAAAAAGGCTTGGGTAGAGGCTGAGAACTTTCACATAGATCCAGAAAGCTTGGGAATTCAGCCATTTTGACTTCCTGCCCACCACCAAAAAGAAACAGGCAAAGTCTGAGTGCCAGCATCTAAGATTCCCCTAAGCAGAAAAGAGAAAACTCTATAGGCTCAAACTTCCTCTTTAGGGTAAATTCTACCCACTGCAGAACTTTTCAGGGGAGGGAGGGAGCTCGAGGCTGCCATAGCTCTCCACTTTCACATCCCCTGGCCCTTCTCTTCTCAACCTCCATTGGCCCAGAGTAAGTCCCCTCAGGGGACGATAGCCCTTGGAAAATGCCAGAGGGGGAAGTAGGGAGAGGAATTATTTTTATTGGGCCATTCCATGCATTTGGGAGTCCATAAGAAGTATGAGGTGGCCTCACTGTAATTCAAGAATAAACAATGAAAACCATGGGATATATAACTGGGAATCTATTGAGAATGTCTTCACATTACTCACAAGTTAATAATTTCCCCAAGAGTGGGAGTTTCTCGAGGATGTTTGCAATTTATTTTTAAGCCTTTTAGAGCTTAAGAATGACACTTGGCAGTTTCTTTTTTACTATCTTCATGGTATTCAAAGGTTTCAAGCCCAGGCATTTTAGAGCCCACCCACTTTCAAAAATGTAGACAAATTAGTGATAAACACCCAAGGTCCCCTCAATACTTATATAGATCCAATACCTCGTGACTTTGTGGGACACTGAATGTTGATTCCATTGCAAATATGAAATGGTAGACTGTTAACTACAGTTATGTCCCCAAGCTATGATCGTTGCCTACGCGTATTCTCATTGCTTTTCATAATTGGTGCTGTGGAATATGTAAGTCAAGGGGGATTTTCTGAGAACCTATTAGGTAGTTACACCACACTAGGGACTGGGAGGGAAATATGTCATCACAAGACATGACCCTTCTTGCCTGAGAGAAGAGGCTTCTGAAAATTATGGAGAGAGAAAAACCATATATTTGGATCTCAATCAAATGTGTTCACTTCCCAGTTTACTCAAAGGGAAAATGAACTGCTGAACTCGCTTACCATTTGTTGATTTCACAGATAATGTTATTTCAAGTGCTATTAGGCCTAATGGACACACAAAGCTAAATATGCAGTGTGACTCAATGAATCCGAATCAGTGTTGCCCACTAAAGGATGGCACACAGTAAGAGCATAATAAATGTTAGTTCGTATCCTCGTCACCATCATTCTTATCATTATTTCCGTTATCAAGAACCTCTAAGTCTAGTAGGACAAATAATCTGCACATAGTTTTAAAAGAAGACAAGTATACAGATTGCATTGTTGGTACAGGTAAAATTCTGTAGGAATCCAGGGAAACGAAAAACAATTTCAGATTGGAAATAACAATTTGAGATATCTAGTAATAGGGAAAGCCAATGAGCTCCTCTCTTCAGTATTATGTGTCTGAAAGGCCATCAAGTACAATTTTTGCAGGAAGGCATGGTCATTTATAGAACCCCAAGTGTTCCGGATTTTCTTAATAATACATTGTGGCTCTGTCCACCGTTAATGGATTCCAATCCTTCTAAGATTTCCTTGTATCTTTAGTTATATGATCACTAAATAAGGGATTCTCCAAGCCTCTTGTTGGCCAAGTGTCTTCAGGTGATAGAATTATAGGATTCAGTAGGTAATTCTATGGTCACTCTATTTTTATCTCCATGATTTTGTAAAGTTTTAACGCTTGTAAGTTTGTAAGCCTCTCTGTAGTCTGAGTAAAGAATTCTAGTATGTCAGCTGTTTTTCCTAAAATAATGCATCCAACCGCTTTACTCTTGGAATGCCTTCCCATGGGCCTCTGTGGCTCTCGGTTAACATTTTGAAGGTCTGACAATGGAATGGCACACAGAATTCCTCAGATAGGGATATCCAGATTAGGTCCAACACTGTGATGTCGTTTCAATTCATCTCCGTGTTAGCAGAAGCAACTTCATGTTGACCGGGAAGTATATGCGTCATTGGTCACAGGGCACTGTTATCTAGGTTACAAACAGAAATAACGTTCAGCTATAAATTAGTGATGGCTACTTACGAAGTTGCCTAAAGAGAAGGTGCCATGATACAATTGATCTTCTCTCACACATCCTCGTCACACTCTGTGCTTGGGAGTTTATCAATCGCACTACTAGCTGAGCATGATTTATGGGCTCAGCATTGTGCAAGGCACTCTGAGGGTTGCTAAAGAGGCTTATGGTGGGTCACCTGTCCTTCAGAAGTTTTAAATCTACCTGAAACAATATGAAATGCAAGAGGAGAACACATGATCTCATATAATCTGTAATAAAGTTTCTGCAATAAACTTCAGGTGGAAAGAGCTTTTAAGAGTTCAGAGAGTAGAGAAATGAATGTTGACCAGAGTAGTCAGGTGAGGGGCATTTTGGGGGGCCAGAGAAGAGCTCTTTTGGTCTGCATTATAAAGCAGAAATGGCCTCTTGTCATACCTCCCAGTACTTAAGAGCCTTCAGAAATGAAAATCACAAGTGGGCCCCTTGTCTAATGAAGAACATTCTGTGTGTCCTCATATGTTTTCAAAGGAGGCGGCTATAAAGAATGGAGCCCTGTGAGTGCTTTTATACACTCCATGTTATCCTTGAGCAGAACCAAATGATCAATCGCCTTTCCCTGAGGAAAATGTCTGAGTTATCTTGTCAGGGAAGATGAAAGTTGGCTGTCATCCTCATACTTGCCACAAAGGAGAGGGGAATATTTCTCAGCTGAAAGGGAGCATGTCTGATCATATCCTCAACATTACTGGGCTTAAAAAAAATGTAAGATTACCCTACATCTGCCCCTTTTTGAGAGCATGCCTTGGTGAAATGGCACACAAGCCAACAGTTTCACAAAATCATCAACTGTGTGTTTTCTCTTTTCATAAATTAGCCTGCACCACAAGGCAATTAGAGCAGCAAAACCAGGTGGAAAGGGGGTCCAACTGATCCAAAGGTTAGGATCTCAGATTTAAACCTCTCAGTCTCTGGGGCTCCTGGGTGGCTTCAGTTGGTAAAGAGGTCATGATTTCACCATCTGTGAGTTCAAGCCCCTCTTCGGGCTCTGTGCTGACAGCTCAGAGTCTGGAGCCTGCTTCAGATTCTGTGTCTCTCTCTCTGCCCCTCCCCCACTCGTGCATGCTCTCTCTCCCTTCCTCTCTCTCTCCCTCCCCCCCAATACACACACACATACATACATACATACATACATACATACGTAAACCTCTTGGTGTCTTCCAGAGGAAGATCTCCCGGGATCTTCCCTGATCATGGACACACCACCCCAGGATAGTGCTTCCAGCAGAGGACGGCTTTGTGACTGAAAAGACAGGACCTGTGTAGCGCTGACATGTGTGGAAAGTTTCCTCCTTCACTTGCTGTGGCACACCCAGGACATGGAAGTGTCTGCAACCAGAAAAGAAGCCTGGATCAAAGCCGCATGGCCCATTGGAAGCCTCTCAATCACTCATTGGTAGGCGTATTCATCCACCACAACTCCCTGAGCACCTATCACCTGCTGGCCACCTCTTTATGAACCACCCGTGCAAAGATAAATACAGCCTCATTGCTGAGCTCTCTCTCAGTCTGGGGAAAGCTAGACACAGAAATTCGTAAGCAGAATGCAGGATGGGAAGAGCCACAGCAGTGTTATAAAGCAAGGGTCATTGATCTCAGTGGACAATAGAACTAACTCTGAAGGAGATACGATCATCACGACAACTTTTGAGCCGCTGTATCTTGCAGGGTTAGTTGGAGTGCCAGTGGAGAAATGGAGGAGGAACCAGAGTAGTTACAGAATTGCAAATAGTCTTGCCTGGATGGAGTACAGGGTCTAGGGGATTGGGTCGAGGAGCTTATGGTAAGAGACGGAAAGAAAGCTGGAAAGACAGACTGAAGACAGACTCTTAGTGGGAATTTCGAAGCAATGTTAAACGTAGGAGTCAAATGGAGGATCTTTGGAGGTTTGTCATTGGAAGAATAACACGATGTATGGAGTGTTTGTTTTGGACTCTACCTTGGGGCAAGGGATTAGCAGGAAGTGAGACTGAGGTTGGACAAGAGTTCTCAAACTATTAGCTCTTACTCTGAAGGATGTGTGAGGGAGAGCACATGCTTCAGCCTTAAAAAACCAGGCCCATCATCAGGAGAAAGCCTACAACCATCAAAGTAAATTCCGTGTGGTTCTTATTCATTCAGCCATCACTCAGTCACTCCAACTTTGCTCCTCAAGTCTTTACTGAGCAATTGCTATGTGCTGGACACTGGGGCTACAAAACACCTTCTTGGAGTTTAGATTAATGGAGAAGATGACAATTATCTCAGCAATTATAAGTAGGTTTAATTCACGGGACCCAAGTTAAACACAACATTTAAAGATCCACAGCTGAAGGCATGCTAAAATAGTGCTATTCAATTCTCCTCATTGCCTGACTTCTGGCCCCTAGCTAGTTGTTGAATGGAGGAATGCATACATGAATAAAGGCAAAGAGGAGATTTCATCCCCTCAGAGTGGCATGCCAGCTGGACCTCCTCTGGCTATGGGGACCCTATATTTTCATCTTTGTCCATGGGGAGAGGCAGTCTAACAGAGTGGGTGTTCGGATGGTGAAATAGGGAAACTACCCAGGTACCATCTCCTACACCTTCTTAGCTGGGGGAAGTTGAGCAAATTCTTTAACCCCTTTGAGTCTCAGTTTTCTTATCTTAAAAATAGGGATGATAAAATCTCCCCCACAAAGATAATATATAAAGCATTATATGCAACAGATTAAAAAGATTTAAGTGGCAAGATTAAATGAAAGGACGTATTTCAGTGCTAGGAACAAAGGAACACAGCTAAGGGGTAAGTGTTATGACTTCTGTTGGGTCCACCTGTGTGAACTTCCTACCTACAGAGAACGTGAATGAGCTTCAGAGTAAATCCCTGATGATGCCACTCCTCTCCCTAAAACCTTAAATGACTCCCTAGTGCCTTATTCCTTTGTATGACATTTAAGTCTCTCTGTGATTGAGTCCCAATCTCTTTCCAATCTCATTTCCCTTTGCCAACTTGGCTTCACTACGACTGCTCCCAGGGCCTCTGCTCCTCTGATCTGCTAGGTCAAAGCACACACGTTGTAAAGTAGCTTCTATAGTAGCCTGGACCTGTTGCCCTCTCAATGACTCGCGAAACTGTCTGACTTAAAGATAACTTGGTGGACTAAGTAGAAGAGTATACATGACCGATGCTCGCTGCCTCCAGAAACTAATGAATCCCACCAGCCTTTGTGCCTCTTTCTTAGAGGTAGGAGGGGTAAAGGGATGTGAGCCTTCTTTTATCTCAAAAGGCATACTTCAACATCCCCAGACCACTAGGCCCCAAGAAACATCACCATCGGTGTGGGTTTCTGCTCTCTACCACAAGAAGTGTATCCCAGATAAAGAGTGCTCCTTTAGCTTGGTTCCCTAGAATAAAAAGACACATGGTTTAGGACCAAACAGAGCTGCAGACGATCAGCAGATCTAGGAATGGTACAAAAATAATTGGGGTAATAAACGTCTGAGAAGTGGGGGATATTTGTTACTGAAGCAAAAGCTAATGAATACACCTTCAGACACCTTTATCTTGGCCAAACGTAACTCATAATGCTATACACACCCCTTTCCTTCCCATTGCCATTTCTTGGCTGGCAAATTAAAGTGTTATTTTTCATCTTGCTCTGCCCGATTCCAGCCTTCGATGCGGAAGTCAGTTCTTTTTGAGTCCCCAGCTGGAAATAAGTTTCTCCAGGTTTAACACCCAAAACACTTTAGTTATGTTTCTTTTGTGGTTCAACACTCTCCACCTTGCACTTTATGGTTTGTTTACATGCCTGCCGTCACTTTTCTGGTTGACTTCTCAATATCTTGACCATCTGAAGTGGTTAGTCTAAGCCAAAGATAATAATACCATGCTTTTATTAGTGATAGTTTTAGCAGTGACCTTAGAACCAAATGTTGGTGAGGGAAAAGCTAGGGAAAAGCTCTGAAGGATTTCTAGGGAAAATTTTCTTGCTTCTGAAAAAGAGAAATAAATAAAAGAAGGAACAAGAGCAAGGCAGAAGCAGCCCTCATCCCATCCATTCTTTCTCTACTTTGCTAGCAATGGGATGATGAAGCAAACAGGAAAGTACACTAGGCTGAAAGAAGCACATAGAAGGAGCATCCCACATGGCTTGGGGCCATGTGCCACTGCTCTGGGAGTCTTCAGATCAAGGTCAACTGCAGACCTTCTTCAGAGCACTCAGTGTGGGCCTTGCCCAAGACAGACACCCAAATAATTCATTACATGAATAAATTAAACACACACACACACACACACACACACACACACACACCATTCAGGTTATTTAAATCTGAGAGAAAATATATTTTTAATAATTTTTTAATGTTTAGTTTTGAGAGAGAGGGAGAGAGAGTGCACACATGAGAGTGAGGGAGAGGCAGAGAGAGGGAGACAGAGGATCCTAAGCAAGCTCCGCACTGTCAGTTCAGAGCCCATGCAGGGCTTGAACTCAGGAACCTGTGAGACTGTGATCTGAGTTGAAATCAAGAGTTCGCTGCTTAACTGACTGAGGCTCTCAGGCACCCTGGGATAAAAGGGCTTTGTGTAAAGTATAAGACAACATGATTATTACAGTCTAGTCAGTAGATGAAGAATATCATTAATCCAGGTACACAGATATATATATATATATATATATTTAAATTTTTTAATGTTTTATTTATTTTTGAGAGAGAGAGAGAGACAGAGTGAGCAGGGGAGGGTCAGAGAGAGAAGGAGTCACAGAATCCGAAGACAGGCTCCAGGCTCTGAGCTACCTGTCAGCACAGAGCCCGACGCGGGGCTCGAACCCACAAACTGTGAGATTATGACCTGAGCTGAAGTCAGATGCTTAACCGACTGAGCCACCCAGATGCCCCTATATTTTTTAAAACAGAAGAACAAACAAAGACTTTTAAGGGAGTAAGAATCACTGAAGAGGAGAAAAAAAATAGGGAAAGGATTTTCTGGAACAAAACTTGCATAATCTGTCTTTCTGAGGTCTTTGTAAACTAGACCAAAGATTCTACAGATTTGCATCTATACAGGAAGTCTAAGTTTAATTCCATCTATAATTCCAGGATGTGTGGCCAAACTAAATAAGGATGAGAACGAGAATTCACTAGTGTTCCTGACCAAAGACCACACGTAAAAAATAGTAATTTATTATGCAAAATAAAATTGATATATATGTGTGGTAGTTTCATACTATGTCTGTTAAAGAACATTGTATTACATCTCACACCACAATTGAGAGCAGCCGTTTCCCTCTTGCTGCAGAGAGCTGCACGAGAAAGGTCCGATCACTCTGTCCAAGCTGTGTTTTTCCCATTTCTGTATTGAACAAAATAGTAGGTGACTCGTCTGAGGGACCTTTCAGGGACTGTGAGTCTATGACCTTGAGGCTCCAAAATAGGAATTGTCTTTTGGAACTTGAGAATACTGTTCTAATTCCTGTGAATTGCTCAACTCCTCTGCATGGAATAATTAAACCTCCCCAATAACTGAATGCTTTAAGTGAAGGGAAATGAGGCTCTATAGAGTTTTTGTTTTGTCTTCAGAAACCGTAGAAGATGCTGGCATCACTGTAACATGGACAGGGCCAGTTGACTTTCAATCCCAGTAGAAAAAGGACAATTACAAAAGATATTAGGTACTTATGAATTCCTGGCTCCCTTCACCTTGGGAAAAAAAGAGAAATTCAGTATCCACACACCCCCCATGATCTGTGACCCTCTCCCGCCTACCCATCCTCAACTTTAAATCCTAAATACATAAATATTACTGGGGAGAATAACATAAGCAGGAACTACTATGGTTACTAGGAAATTAAAACCTGTAACTAATATACCAGGAGGCAAGCAAATCTGTCCTGTGGCTATTATTTTATTTTCTTCTGCGATACTGAAAATACATTGCTTCATTCATATGAAATGGTATGTCTATTATAGACAGACTCTGAGGAATCAATATTCAGTTATTTACCCTTTGGCACACATACAATGCATGATTGTCCAGTATTGATGTTCTCAGCCTGCAGAAATAGTGCAATCACAAGGTAGTGGTCAAGTATGGTGCAGGATCAGAACATCAGATTTCTGACTTGCACATCATTCACAAGGAAAAGTAAAGATAAAATCACCCTTCATCTCGTGGTTCAGTTTATTTCTTTTGAAAATGAACACATTATATTCCAAAACTCTTAGCTCACAATGTTGAGAAAAGCCATCTGGATGTTCCCCTTCAGACTTTTCCTTTATTAAAAAAACACTAACTTTTGACTCATCAATACCCATCTTGCGAGAAGTGTGTTCTTAGTACATGATCGTTGAATCACATTTTTATAAAAGCACGAGTGTGCATTCATGGACGGAAGGTTGTCTTTGAAACATAGATTGAGAGCAAATGGTTTTGTTTGACTTTCTGGGATAGAAACTAAGCAGCAATCTAAGGAGTAACTTTGACAAAAACTTTTATGTTGGGAAAGAGCTCCAACGGAAGAAGAGGAGGCAAGCTGGGGGAAAGAGGAGGCATCTGGGCTGATTTAAGGCTAGTAACTAAAGGGATAAATGGGAACCAGAACAGAGACAGTGTTCTTTGTCTTTTGCATTTATCTTGTCTACTAGAAGCTATGAAATCATTTTATGGGATAGTGATAATGACAAAAGATTCATCTTCTACCAATTTGCCTGAATTATGGTTTGTTGCCACTGATTGACTTATTTAACTAAATAGGGTTATGGGTATTCAGGGAATTGACTAGCAAGTCTGAAAAAGATAGTCTTCCTGATTCCCTTTGGTATTCATATTTACACTCAATTCTTTACACTCAATCAAAAATTGAGTAGGCAGCTACTTGCTGGGAAATAAGGTGGCTGTTAAAAGTCCCTCTCAGATCTTGACTGAAGGTGGTGTGATTGACCAACAGCATGAGACTGCACTCTGAAAAATACCACCACATTGATGCCAAGGCCATGCTTCCTACGGGCTGCTTCCAGCCAACCACTGACTATGGGTTGTAAGGCAGGTCCTTTCCTGGAAGATGAGGATGCCCCTGATGGGCTTCTGTGGCTTAAGGATTCCCCATCAGCACTGCCAATACTTTCTTCACTGCACTCTAGTGTAAGATGCTTCCACTGGACCATCTTTCCTTCCTTCCACATCTTCTTTAAGGTCTAATGGCCCCCTCCCTATCTTTCTCGCAAAGGCATTTCCCCTGAGAAATCTCTTCCATGGCTAATCTCATCTTGAGGCCTCTTTCCTGGAGGATCCAGACTAACACAGAATGGAGGAAGAAAACCATTTCTTGGCTGATGTCTACTTGCCCAACAACATTCATTTTTAATCCATTCACTGGATAATTATTGGTTATCTACAGCATCCCAAGCATTGTGGTAGTATGTAATGGCATCAGAAACAAAAAACTTGAAGTCTACAGAGGGTCAAAGACCAAGTTATGTTGACTTCATTTTAAGTCTTATCATTGAGACACAAAGAAAGCATTGTGATTTGAGTAGCAAAGAGGTAGCAGATTACCTAGAGAGGGCAGCTGGACATATAGGCAGGCCATGAGGGATGTGTATTTCTTGGCATTGTTCCTTCTGCAGTCTGATCCACAAACTCAACTTTTCAGTGCCTGAGAGTTGATTCGTTCTTAAGAACTGATTCACATTAAGTAAATGTATATTTAAGGTCACCCACCGGTGCCCCCCATGTTGCTAAACGTAGTGGTCTTCATCTTACAAAACGAACATTTGGCAAACACTCTTTCTGCTCCAGAGACAATATCATCACCTGGTTTTTAAGCACCATACTTTTTCTGGGTTTCCTCCCCAGCCATTCATTCTTAGTTTCTTTTGCTCATTCTTCCTCCTGCATTTGACCCTTTATCGTTGCGCTGCTGCAGAACTTAACACTTGGTCTATTTTTCCTCTCTATACCCACCCGCCCCTCAACAATTTCATACATTCTCTTGTCTATCTTACCATCTATATAATAATGACTCCAAAATTCATACCTGCATCCCACATCTCTACTCAAATTTCATTCAGTTTCAAGAATGGACCACGCGTCTCTGTTTGGATGTTTGATAGGCATCTTGAATCTAATATGCCCTAAACAGAATTCCTAATCTTCTCACTGAGTCTCTTTGTCCCATAATTTCTTCATCTCTGGTGAAGAATGGCAACTCCATTCTTTGAGCTATTCAGGCCAAAAGCCCTGGAGTTATTCTTGAATTTCTTGTTTGTAGCCTGCACTGAGTTTAAAAGCAATTTATCTGGGCTCAACTTTTAAACTACTTCCCAAGTGCAAACCCTTTTTACCACCTCCACCATCATGTCACGTTGGACAGAGCCCGTTGAATTGTTGCAAAGCCTCCTAATTGTTCGCCCTTCTTACATTTGTGCATCCCTACAGCCTTGCAATCTGTTGTCATCATAGCACCCCAGTGATCACGTTAAAAGTCCAAGCTAGATGTTATGAGCCAATTTGTACCCCCAAATTCCTACGTCGAAGGCCTGTCCCCCAGTACCTCAGAAGGTAGCTATATTCAGAGATGGGGTCTTTATAGAGGTAATTCAGCCAAAATGAGGTGAGTAAAGATGAGCCCTGATACAATACAACTGGAATCTTTATAAGAACAGGAGGTCAGGACATAGACTCATACAGAAAAACCACGCGAGGACACAGGGAGAAAACAGCTATAAACAAGCCAAGGAGAGAGGCCTCAAGAGAAAAGAGCTTTACTGAGACCCTGATCTTGAACTTCTGACCTCTGGAACTGTGAGAAAATAAATTTCTGTTGTTTAAGCCTCCCCCAATCTGTGATCTTTTGTCATGGCATCCCTAACAGACGAATAGATGAGGTGATAAAATTCCTCTGCTTCAAACTGCCCAGTAACTTCCCATCTCCGATCTTCTATAAGGCCCACTACCATCCCAGGTGGTAGTGAGTGTTGGCGTGACTTTAATCACTAGACACCAAAACCCTTTTAATCCTTTCTCCAAGAGCTGCTTGGACTCTTCAAGGCTTATAGTACCTCATCTCCTCTCCCCCCTGCACAGCAAATAAAGGTTTTGCCTTTCTAACCTCTCATTGTTTTAAATTTTCACTTAGCATATTTTCCTGTGGTTAACACATTCTTTCTTTAAATGTGTCTGCATTATGGATCAGGCTTTTCAAACCGCATCAACCTTGGACAAGGTATTTAAACTAGCAAGTCTTAACTTCTTCATATAAAAATTAGGAAAAAGTTGGGAATAATAATAATATCTATTTTGTAATGTCATCCATTCAATAAATATTCAGTATTCAGTCAGTAAATATGTATCGAATATCTGGCATGTTCCAGGCACTATGCTATGAAGTTAAAATATATAAAGCAAGATGCTTGCAACTTGAGTTATATTACTTGGTCAATAAATGGTAATATTGATTTAATGTCATTTTTTATTATTATGGTCATTATGATCAAACTCTAATTCTGCTGTTTCATCTGAGAAATAGTTTCTCTTTTCAAGGTGGCTTTTGCACAGAGGATCTCATTCCTTATTTGTTGATTTTCAGGTTCAATCCTCATAATCGTAAAAGCCAACATTTCTCCCAGCGAATCACCCCTTTTCTTTCCCTTCCTATTCAAGTTTCATGAAAGAGTTAGGCTGTTCCCTGTTGCCATTTATTTACTCACCTGGTGCCCATTCGTCAACATACTCCAATCCAGTTTTCTACCTTCGCACCCCCAGAACAACGTTATCATGGGTTATCTTTGACCCCTTGTTACTTAGGTTAGTCTGCTAGTGTGACTATAACAAAATTCACGGACTCAGCGACTTACCCAACAGACATTTCTTTTCTTCCAGTTGTGAAGGCTGAAGTCCAAGATGATGGTGCTGGCAGGGTGGCTCCTCATGAGAACTCTCTCTTGGCTTGTAGCTGGCTGTGCTTTCCCTCTGTCCTCAGTGGTCTTTCCTCTGTGTGTTTTCATCCCTATTTCCGCTGCTTCTTCTTCGGACACCAGTCATACTGGATGAGGGCCCATCCCAATGACCTCATTTAACCTCATTACCTCTTTGAAGGCTCTGTATCCAAAAACAGTTACATAAGGCATTGGGGCTTCAACATACAAATTTGGGGAACATAATTCAGTTCATAATATGCTAAATTATTTTCTCCTTTGCTTATTTTCCTTGACCTAATATGAGGATTCAAGAGTATTGTCCGTACTTATCTTCTTAAAACCCTTTCTTCTCTGGTTTTCTGCACCGCCATGGACACTGAGTTTGTCCCCTGTTTTGACCACCTTTCAGAGTCACATTTTCAAAATTCTCTTTCACTCCCTCACAATGACATGTTGGAATTCCTTAAGATTGTGACCTCAAATCCTTCCCTTCTTGCTCCATAATCACTTTCTACATGAGCCCATCTCTCCATGTGGCTCTCTCTCACTGAGACACAGAAAACTTGTTTTTTTTTACTCTGTAGACCTGTACCTCATGATACATTTGCCCCTGCCTGGAATATAACAGGCAATGAGAAAAACTCAGTGCTGTTTTTTTTTTTTTTTTTTCCTGTTCAGAATGGTTGTTGTATTGAAACACATTTAACCTGTAAAATCACCCCTCATTGCACTGTACCATGACACCCATAGGAGGGAATTTCCAGGGTAATCTCAAATGAACTTATGTCACCCTACAGAGAACCCACACGTATAGCTCCCTTTGACATCAAGGCGACGGGGTGAGGGGGGAATTCCAAGTTGACTGATAACCATCTACATTGCAAACACTCTTCGACTCTGTCATTTTATGATTAAGGGCTCTGCTGCTATGACCACACACTGCCAGTGTGGAAGAGAGGGGTTTTTTTCAGTCTGAGGGATTTCATTTGCTGGGCTATGGTGGACAGTTTCAAGATATTACAGCTCTCTAGATCTTAGATGTAATTATACATTCTTGAGATAATACATTACTAACTAACACTAACTAGAAATGAAAAAAGTCATTCAGAAAGAACACATGTGTTGAGTCTGAGGTACCGAGTATTGTGGGAATAAGTGAGGGAGACACCTAAGGATGAAGGAAGATGGGAAGAAAGGCAAGCTCCCCGAGCTCTTCAGTGTCACAATCTTGCCAGGTTCTGTCTGCCTGGTCAATTCTCTCAGAATCACTCTGGATGCTTCTTGGCCACACACGCCTTACCTGGCCAACCTCAGAGCAGACACAGCCACATTTGCCCTGGGCAGCCAAGCCCCACTTGCAACTGAGATAGGCAACTCTGGCCACTTAAGCTCCTTTCACCGGGAACTATTTCACTACACGACTCTATGCTTGTCCTGAGGTGCATTCGCTTCAGTGACAATTGTGTCGAAAGCTCTAACCAAATTTTGCTCAAGGGCATCTAACTTAGGACATGTCATATAATTAACATGTGTATACTTGAGTATTTATATTCTTCCCAAGGCTCTAACTCAAAATAGTTCCAGTAGATATTGGTTGACTGTTTTTAGGGTGTTTTTGCTTCCCTAGCAAAGTTAGAGAAGTTAATTTTATTAAAATTAACAAAATTAATTTTATTTTTTAAAAATTCAAAATGTTCTTTTCCCTGGGGACAGCGGAGCTCCATTGCGTCAACTCTACCTGCTGTGAGTGATGTAGCCTCACCCAATCTTGTCTACAACTTTCGAAGGATAAATGGGACTTTAGCACAAGTGCCCAAAGCCAGTGAAAAGAACAGGGAAAAACAAAAACAAACACAAACAAACAAAAAACAAAACAACAACAACAAAAACACCTCTAACCATTAGGAATAATGGAGGAACAGAAGCCTTATGTAACATATCTCTGAAGGAAAAAATAAAAGGAATAACTTCACCCCATTTCAAGTGGAGTTACATGGGTTCCAGTAAAATGGAGATTAATCCCCGGAGCGACCTGTCACCCCTTTCGCCATTCCTGTCCCCTCAGTGCCCCACGGATACCTACTGCATTTTTCTTATATAAGGGGCTCCCCCTTGATTCCAAAGGAGCTCAGGGAAGTGAAGACTTCCAAGCCAGAGGACACGATAGGGGGATGAAAAGCCGTTGTTAGCTGAGATCACCCAGATGGCAAAAAGGAAGGAAACAAAGTGACAATTTTGACCTTAGCCGCATAGTAGTAAGAAGAGTCAACCTGAGCTGAACTCCCATTTCCCCTTTGATGGCTCCATAAATGTTAAATTACTTTGCAAATATTTTCAAATGAGTGGTTTTGCAAGCAGGGCTGGTGGAGAAGGAAAGGGGGAGAAAAGTTAACGGCCACACATAAAACAACCAGCCCCTACAGTCTATGGCCAATTTTTACAGCTGGATTTTTACAAACTCCTTGAAGAGTTGGGCGAGGGATGGGTTTATGATGTTGCCATGGCAGTCCTGTAATTTTTTGCCAAAATACTGTGGCACTGAAGCAGATGTGCTTTGGGGAGGCGGGCAGTGTGGTTGGGAAGCATATGAAGGAATTTAAGACCCTCACTAAATATCTCCACAAAGAATGTCCCACTGAACCATCGCTGGATTTAATTAGCTGTAGAGTGAAAGGTGAGGGGTTAATCCGAGGTCCATGGCGGGGGTGGGGGGGAATGAAGCCTGTGATACATGCAGCTATTTGATTTGCTCAGTGCCACACTTCAGTCGATTAGAATAGCACAGTGTGGGAATGAATAGACACGTGTCTTTAAGTCATTTTGATATAACGGTGTTTAATTATTTAATTTCCATATGCGTTTCTCCAAAATTCTTTCTGTCAACCCAGTAATGTGTTCTGAAGTATTGAAAGCGACTGCTGAGTAAGAAATGTTCCATTCGCAAAGTGAGAAACAATTTGACTGAACTCAATTAAAAACCATTGTAATTTGTTTAGTAGTGTTTGGTGTCTATATTTGCCTGTTTGCACTACTTCAGTTTGTTTCCTTATATACGGGGGGGGGGGGGGGGGGGGGGGGGGGGGGTGGAACCCTATTGGGCTGCCTTTTTTTTTCTTCCCACAGAAGCCATAACAAGCTTGTTTGTTTGAGCAAGAACAAACTCTGTAAGTCTTATCTAGGGTAAGGGAAGATTTGTCAAGCACATTGAACACCTCAAGCATTCATTAATTGATTCAACAAATATTCCTTCCATCTGTTATAGGCCAGGCATTGTGCAAGGCACCACGTTCTCACTAACAGGGGAGATATGTCCTTATCTTCCTAGAGCCCTTTCGGGACCCAGAAACAATGGCATCTCTTCAGAGCAAATCTCTGAAGTGGGCAGGGGGAATTTATAGTCTGCTAACCAGAAGGATGATTAAACGATTTGTCACCTTCACAACAAACCTGAGTGCTAGAAAGGTTGATTGATTGGCCAAAGATAACTGGCTATTGCAGTATGGAGAGACATAGTGAATAATTCTCTGATTCCTATGCTTAATAGTTTCTGATTTAACCATGAGGTAGATACTCCATAGTATCTTTCATATAAATTCCTCGTATATGCTTTTTTATATTAAAGACATATTTTGACGTTTCTTTCAGGATTTGTACTAATGGTATAACTTCATGTACTATCAAAAGTGAGTATTTACGGGGCACCTGGGTGTCTCGGTCAGTTAAGCATTGGACTTCGGCTCAGGTCGTGATCTTGCAGTTCGAGAGTTCGAGCCCCACATCAGGGGGCTGTCAGCGCGGAGCCTGTTTGGAGTTCTCTGTTCCCCCCTCTCTCTGTTTTTCCAGCTTTTGTGCTCTCTTTCTCTCAAACATAAATAAGCATTTAAAAAGAAAAGTATTTAGGGTGGCTTGGGTGATATGAATGAACAAGTATCTCCTATTCACCACAAGTGCGTAGCAGGAAAAAGAGAAGAAAATCAACTAACTTTAGCAAAGTCACAGAATAGTAAATACCCAAGAGGATCCTGAGTGTTGTTAATATGAAAAAAAATAAAAATAAAACCTCTGAGCCCACATTTAGCCGTTATCACACCAGGCACAGACATCCTTCCAAGCCAGGCTACAGGCCAGCTCGAGCCAAGGAACATTAGCTTTAGCAGAAAGCACTGGGCAGTTCTAGCCACTGTGATATCTACTGAAGATAGTGAAGAAGCTCTATTCAGCAGTGGGGTGAGAGAAAATGACCAAAGACTGAGCATGAGCCTGGGTGAATACTGTAGCCTCCACCAGCTGCCTTTCCACAGCTGACCTTGGAGCCTAAGGGCCTGACAACTGTGAACTTTAGCAGTTGTGGAAATAAGATAGAGGAGTTTCCTTACTGCTACCCCAACAGCCATGCAATTCCCCCAGTTGAAATCTGGTTACCAAAGGCCTGTTGTGCAGTAAGTGTTGTACTGGCGGCTTGTCCTGCACAAGAAAGACACTGATTGTCCTGTGTAGTTCAGTGGACTCTGTGGTGTGGGAGTGTGAGCTGGTGGTCTGGTCAGGAAACTGATTTTTCAATTGCTTTGAGTTGAGTTACCCTTGCTCTGGTCGGTGACCTCCATCATCCAGGCAGATATTAGGACAAGGACCTCTACGCCAAGGTCAGGTGTGGCTGACACAAAGGGGGCAGTGTCTTGGAGGTTCCTGCTCACCCAGCATTCTGCGTGTGGCAGGAGGTCACAGAGGAATGTGGTCACAGTTCCCAACACTTCCTCTGTCTTTGATGGGTCTGCATTACACACACAGCAGCTATTCAGGACTGTTAAATGGATGCAACCAAAGTGAAAATGATATCTACATTCCATCTCCCCTAATTGTTCAAACCCAAGCATCCCTTGGGACCCAACCCCTTCTGCAAAGTGGCATATACAAACCCATTAACACACATGTGTATGTCCGAAAGAGCCATTTGGAAGAACAAAAACAGGTGACCTGGGGCTCAAGGCACAATGGCATCTATTTTCATGGGATCCATGGCTGATGGCCTTGTAAATTCTCAAACTGAACTGACACTAATCATTCTTACTGACTCACAGACGTACATCTTCCACTCAAGGAGTAGATCCACTTAAGCTAAACTAATTGAAAACAAAACAATGTAAAAAAAAAATCTGCCTAAAAATAAAGGAATGTAATTGTTACATAGTACCAGTTTGGGAAATTAGTTGTTTACTCCTAGAAAGAAAGGAAGTAGGGCACTGGTTCACAAGGATCCCTGTTTCTGTGATGTGAAGTCAATGGCACAGTTAATGTACTTCACTGACCTTCAGTTAACCAGACACTTAGCAGAAAATCCTCCCTCGCACCCTGTAAATAGGAAAAACACTTCCATGAGCATAACTCTCTTCTTATAATGTCAAGACAAATGATTGTGTGAGTATGCATAGTATCCTTTTAAACCATAAAGGCATATTCAGCACAAAAGAAAAGCAATTTAAGAAAAAGCTGATCCTGAAACTCCAAAGTGGTTAGGCTCTAGAGATGAAAACAAAGGTGAAGTTGACTTTTTATTTTTTTGTTGGGAAATCAGGTAATAGAGAATGCCAGTTATATTGATACCTTGTGAGCTAAATCCCCAATGACTGCTTCAACAAGCATTTGCTGAGTACCTTCTGGGGACAAGACCCCGTAGTAGGGTATTTTCAAGATGATATGATTCTTCATGAAGATTTGAGACCTAATGGTTAAATCTTATTCACAGAAGTGGGATATAAATCATGCTTCAGCTTAAATGTAAAGGCATTTCTGTCTATGATTTGGTTCTCTTATCTGTACATGACCATTTTGGAAAAAAAAAAACTGCCAATCAAAGCTCCCCAAATGTTGTACATTAACACCATTTTTTTAGGGGTTCTAGCAACAAAGATAAACAAAATAGAGGGCATTATGCTAAGTGAAATAAGTCCGACAGAGAAAGACAAATACCATATGATCTCACTTAGAATGTGGAATCTAAAAACAAAAAAAAAACAAACACCTGAACTCAGATAAAAAGAAGTGATTGGTGGTTACCAGTAGTAGTAATGTGGGCAAAATGATTGAAGGTGTTCAAAAGATACAAACTTCCAGTTATAACCTAATTAAGTCATGGGGATTATAATACACAGCATGATAACTATTGTTAATAACCTTATATCATGCATTTGGAAGCTGCTAAAAAAGTGAATCTCAAAAATTCTCATCACAAGAAAAAAAATGTGTAACTGTGTATGGATATGGATGCTAACTAGACTTACATGGTGATCATTTTGTAATATATACAAATATCGAATCATTGTATTGTTTACCTGAAACTATAATGTTATACATTCATTATCTCTCAAATCAAAACAAAACAAAATAAAAGATACTTGAGTTATCTTCTGAGTGGGTTTTTTTGTTTGTTTGTTTGTTTGGCTGACAAAACCCCATTAAGTCAATATTTCAAGCTCTCACTTGGTTCTGGGTGCTTTTTTGTATTATTGTTTTAATGCCAGTCTTAAGGGTGAATTAATCTATGTCATGGTTTGGAATGACTTGAATTTTCTTTAGCACCAGGCAGGTGAGCCTACATACAAATGGCTGTGGCACAGAAAATACATGCGTGTGCATACGCGCCTCACATGAATGTATGGTGTACATCCCAGGTTACACTTCTTCCGCTTTGCACGAGAGGGAGGCCTTTGGGGGAGGAGGTGAATGGTGAGCTCTTCTCGGCAATGAGAAAGCCACGGTTCTGGGTAATAACCAGTGGATCAAGTAAAGAGTCAGATGCAATCAGGAAGGAACCAATTCAGCTGCAGCCATCAGGGAGCATAATCGTGCGGAGGCGGGAGGCTTTGGCAGACCTTCAAACACTAAGATAGGGATTTTGAGGTTCAAATCAATGGTAATGAGGAGCTATTGGAAGATTTTGACATGTGAGTGGGTTTATTTAATGGAGTTGATGTAAATGGCCTCAGATGGTGACAGTGATTATTCTTGTGCATTTGCCATGCTTCTGACCCTCCAGCAGTGGAAAGTCTCTTGAAGCCAATAGGCAGCTTGCACGTGAAAGGGGCTGATGGGAAGAAAAATGATGGCTGCAGAGAAGAAGCCTCTGTCATTTTCCATGGCCCTGGAGAGAATGGTCACCTGAGATACCTCCCAAATCAAGGTCCCTTGGAAGGACATGACAAGAAGGGCTCAGTGTAAGAACACTGGTGTGCAAGTTATTTATGGCGGAGTCCCAGCTGCTGCCAGAATTCCCCCTCCTAAAATAACCAACAGGTGGGTGACCTGGCCTTTGCAAACATAGTGTCAAAGCATGTATAGGATACTCTAGGGCTTTCTTTCTCTTCCTGATTAGATAATACCACATTTTTCTACTTATAAATCCACTCTAACTTTGGACTTCAGATGTCAAAGAACATTACTAGCCCAGTACCATTCACATAGATAGTTAGTAAATGTCTGCACACTGACTGATGAGCAAGTCTCGAAAGTGAGTTTGTATGTGTGCAGAGTTTATGGTTTTTAAATGGTCCTTGTTCTGCATAAGTCAATATGATCATCTGTTTATCTTGTTCTCATTTATTGACTTTCTTCCTATAATGTGGGCTGTGAAGTATTTGCTGCTTGTCTTAAGAGAATGCAAAACATGTAAACATTTCCTCTCTCTTGGGGAACATGAAAATGAATTTCCAGAAATCATTTTAATCAAAATCTGTGTCCCTTGCACAGGAGAAAGAAGAATGGCACAGGATTTATGTTCCCTCCTATGGTTGGAACGTTCATTGTCGGAGGCAAAGCTGGTGTTGGAGCTTGGGCCTGCTGGGCCCGTCACCTTCCCCTGGGATCTTACTTCATGCCCTCTTTATTATTATTTTTTTAAGTTTATTCATTTATTTTGAGAGAAAGAGTATGACCGGGGGTGGGGCAGAGAGAGTAAGAGAGAGAAAATCCCAAGCAGGCTCTGCACCACCAGCACAGAGCCTGACGTGGGGCTCAGTCCCATGAACCACAGGATCATGACCCAAGCCAAGACCAAGAGTCAGATGCCCAAACAACTGAGCCACTCAGGCGCCCCCCTGCATGCCCTCTTAAATGCAGGGAAACAGTGAAAGGGTTTGCCCCCGACCCCTATGTGCCCCCTATGACTAAAGGCGTCATAGACGTGGCACAAGATGCTATCTCTGGCCTCCATGGTTCCACTGAAGTCTTTAGCATTTGCTCCCCAGAGATGCCATTCAAATCTCAAGAGGTTCATAAAAACACAAAAATAATGTGTGGTAAGAAAACAATTCCCTGAACTTGTTCCCCGACATTCTTGCTTTGTGTTGAATCTGAATGCCTTTGGTCGAAGCACAGACACTGTTGGGTCATGAGAAAAATAGACAGTTGAGGAAATGGGGTATCCAGAGGCCATGAGCAGAGGCATTCCAGCAAGGGAGGCACTCAAAGAGTGAGTGCTAAGTGATCTAAAGATATGTTATCGGGAGGGGGGCGCCTGGGTGGCTCAGTGAGTTGAGCTCCGACTTCAGCTCAGGTCGTGATCTCACGGTTCATGGGTTTGAGTCCCACTTTGGGCTCTGTACTGACAGTTCAGAGCCTGGAGCCTGCTTCGGATTCTGTGTCTCCCTCTGTCTCTGCCCTTCACCCACTCTCTCTCTCATTTAAAAAGAAATAAACATTTTTTTAAAAAAAGATGTGTTTGTGGGGCACCTAGGTGGCTCATTCCATTAATTGTCCCAACTTTGGCTCAGTTTATAATGTCAGAGTTCATGAGTTCGAGCCCCACATCAGGCTCTGTGCTCACAGCTCGGAGCCTGGAGCCTGCTCTGGAGTCAGTGTCTCCCTCTCTCTCTGTCTCTTCCCCACTCCCCCACTGTCTCTCTCTCTCTTTCAAAAATAAACATTAAAAAAGTAAAGAAGTGGTCGTACATTTAAGGATAAGTAAGAAAATCTTCTTTCCTCTCCAGAGGTGAGGAACCAGAACAGACTGTAAGAGAGACTGGGGTCACTTTGGAATATGAACAGCTTAAAGACAAATGGTACAATCTGGGAATGGTAGCAAGGTGAAGGAGAGAGAGAATCCCAGAGCTTGGGAATCAGAAAGCTTGAATTCTGATCTTGGTCTGCTTCCAGACATCTGTGGGTTCTCATCCAAAACATTTTATCCTATTTGAACCTCAATTTCCTCCTGAAGTGTAGGCATTGGATCAAATGACTTCTAACGTACCTTTCAGTTTTTATAATGATATGCCTGAGAGAAGTTGTCATTTTGATGTGGCTCCATGAAGGTCATGTTTTTTTAAAGCTGTACCACAAGGAAAGCTTCCATGACAAAGTGTGCTTATCTACTCTAGAATTACTATTTCCTTTAATCTTTCCCATTACCCCCACTTGGCTAGGTTCATTAAGTTTGCCATGTGCAATGGACCTAGGCATTCCAATTCTGAGATGATAAGACATCTGATGGGGAGGGCTGGGCTTTGTTGAACATCCCAGATTGGTTACCAGCGCATTCTTCAGTGCCTGTGGGATTACAACAGACAACAAACACATGGTTATCATTCATTTGAGCAAGGCCCTTATAGGAGATTTCCAAGAAACTTATTCCTTGCAGCCATGATCAGTGGCCAAGACATAGTTTCACTGAAAAAATAAGTGGGCAATGAAATTTACCCTCTGGAAATATTAAAGGAGAGCAACATTTTAGACTTTTAGGCCTTGAAAGGTTAATATGGGTATTAAGAAATCACTTTGATATGAAGGTATAAAACTGATGGGACACCTGGGTGGTTCAGTCGGTTAAGCATCTGACTTCAGTTCAGGTCATGATCTCATGGCTCATGAGTTCAAGCCCCGTGTCAGGCTCTGTGCTGACAGCTCAAAGTCTGGAGCCTGCTTTTAATTCTGTATCTCCCTCCCTCTCTGCCCCTACTCCGCTCATGCTCTCTGTCTCTCATAAATGAATAAATGTTAAAAAAATTAAAATATAAAATTTATAAAGACCACAAAAGTCACCTCTTCTGCCTTGGAGTTTTGTGTTGTGTTGTGTTGTGTTGTGTTGCAGAGGAGGAAGCTGAAGCTCAGAAAAGTTAAATGAATTCTCCAGAAAAACATAATTGGTTAAGCAGATCTGAGGATTAATTTAGGGCATTTGACTTCCAATCCAATACTTTTTCTCCTTTCCCAATTAGTTTCTCCTGGACAGAATTGGCCCTATTTGTAGATGAAGACATCATCACTCTCCTAAGTAGTAGGCATCAAAATATACATACTGCCCCCCAAGGTCTCCCAAGAAGCCTGTCCCAAGTCCTAGAAGCACTCTGTTTGGATGTCTATTTCCAAGGCAGATGAATGAGGGCTCAGACCATGTTCCTCTTATTCTCAGTGACATTTTCAGTGTCAGCACATTGCCTGGCACATAGTCAACACTCCACAAACATTTGCTGGATTAGTGATCAAAAGCTTGAAGAACACAGTGATGAATGCATTAGGAAGAAACCAAGAATCCCTGTCACTAAAGCCATTCCTATGGGTTAAGACACTGTTCCAGGTTAAAATACAGAAAGACCCCAGGGGATAATGATGTAAGAAATCATTTGCCTGGCATCCCAAGTTACTTTGAAGAGTCACGAGACAAAAAAGTTGAGGGGGAGACAGAGACAAAGGAGCCAGGTTGGAAGACAAGCCATATTTGTGTTTAGTGGGGCTAATGTGGTTCTCGATAGAGATGTTACAGGAAGTGGTACCTAAATAATGCCTCAGTGCTTTCCTGTTTGCCCAAGGCTGACCGGTGCTGCTTGCTGTCATTTCACCATCCAGAATGAGTGTCTTCATTAGAGACTACAACCATACATATGATCACACAGCATTGTGGCCATATACCTCTCTGCACCGGATATCAACTACCATTTTCTCACCAGGGAATCATCACACCTTTTGCCTTATTTAATCTCTTTGCACCTTTGAGAAACCCAGAGAGGATGATTCTATCTCCATGACTGTTGAGAAAAATGAGGCAGGGAAAACTGGTCTTCAGCCTCACAACTCTGTGCTCCAGCCACAGAGGGAATTCGTGGTTTTCTTCCATTTGTTGAGACCCATTTGAATTTTTTTTAATGTATTTATGCTAGGCAAATGTTTTTGGGAAATGGTCTCAATTTTTTATTAATGAGGAATTGACTATAACAATCCTACAAACATATCTTGCAGTCTACACTGTTGCTGCCTTAATATAGAACTGTCAGTCTGCCTGACAACATCCCTCCTGGAATTCCCCAGGGAAGCTGAAAAGAAGAGGAAAGGAGAGAGAGCCACACATTAATTCTTAAAAGAATTCAATTATGAATGCTCCTTCCAAGGCCTCTACTTGATTTTCTTTTCTACCTGAAATGAAACACTCTATCTTTACCAGGGAGAGAAATAGTAAAAGAGCAACAGAATGGTAATGATAAATTTGTTGTGCTATTTTATTATCCTCCTGCAAGTCATTTTTTCTCCTCTTTGTTTGCGCTGACCTAGATATTTGTGACAGGTTTGTAGACTGCCGTCATCATATATAAACATGCTGTTATTTTTAAATATTAAATCTAATGATCAATTCACCACCATCAAATCCCTCCTTTCCTCCAATTTGTGGACTAGGTGGAAGACATAAAAGCTTAGAAGATGGACAGAGTTGGAAACAGCTTTTCCTCGAAAACTTCTTTTTCAAGATCAAAAATCAGAAACCAACCTTTTAAGGAACAGCCTCTGGATTTAATTTCCTCCCCTTTGTTCTTAGTTTTAATTTCCCCCCAAACTGCACTTGATCTTCCAATGTTCTTCTTTCCCATTTAATGCCAATAATTTGCACTTCTGTCATCCCTTTCATCTGGGACATCACAAGGCCATCTGAAACTTTCTCTGATGAACTTCAGAGAGGCGCTGTACCAGGTAAGTCCTTTGATTACCTTCTTTTCAAAATGTGTAGTGACAGCAGACTTTGCAGTGATACAAATCACTTCTGGAGTCTAGGTGTAGGTGATTTTAAATAGTGGCTAGACTTGAGTGGACCGGAGCAATCACATGGGGTACAGGGATAGTGGACGTACCAGGGGAAGTTCATGAAGTTTTAGGTGCCTGCAAAGACACAATCCCTTTCTAAGAAAAAAAAATCTTCTGCCTTGTTTCAGTAGTTCTGATTTGCACAGGAAGCTTGATTTGGAAGGTACAATCACTTAACATGTTTACTCTGAACACAGCTGATTGGAATTAGATGAGAACAGGTGTTCTGGCCAATGTCACTAGGCTTGAGAGATATCTTCCACTTTATAAATAGGTGATTGGCATCAACTAGCCAATAGAAGTATTTGACACTGCGATAATATCATCAGATTAGTTTGGGGGGAAAGTTCAAGCGCAAAGTGAATAAAGACAGGTCTGGTCATTTGAGCTCAAGTTCATTTCCTAGGAAGCCTGAGATATTATCTTGGTAGAATCTAAAATATGCCATAGACTCCATGATCAAAAGAATTAAGACCCAATTCACAATGAGATGGAAAATTATCCTTTCTACCCTAGATTTCTGTGGATACTTTAAGTCAATTTTCATGTTACTGTTATGTGATCTATGGGTACATTGTCCTCACAGCCTCAAATAATTTGACTGGCAGGACTGGTTCCATTAAAAAGGAAAGAAACAAATACAATGCCTGCACAGATTCAAGCTATGTGTGTGTGTGTGTAGAACTGGGGCAGACTACTGGTAAACCTGAGGTGGCCCATAGCTCTTTAGAAATGAAAGCAAACTTGAATAAATAAATCAGCAATGGATATGCTGTTGTCATAGTATGTCTTTTGAAAGAACTAAAACATTTATGAGGTAGAAGGGTGAATAATATAAATATCTCTCCTCTTCAATATTAAAATATGATGTATTCACTTTGAGAAGAAACAATATTGTGGGGTGCCTGGGTGGTTCAGTCAGTGGAGTGTCCAACTCTTGACTTCAGCTTAGGTCATGATCTCATGGTGTGTGGGTTCAAGCTCCAGGTCAGGCTCTGTGCTGATAGCAAGGAGCCTGGTTGGGATTCTCTCTCTCCCTCTCTCATTGTCCCTTCCCAATGTGCTCATGCACATGCTACCTCTCTCTAAATAAATAAACATTAAAAAAAGAAGAAATGGTTGTATTACAACCCCTTATCAATGGAGCAGGTGACTGGACATGTGTCCCCAGGTCTGTGACTGCTCTTGTCGAAGAACATTTGATGAGGCAGTAAGCCAATGGTAGCACAGGAAATAAGATTAGAGAATTCTAGTTTCCAACTTTCACTCTCACTTTCAGATGGCTGCCTCTAATACCAATCATTTAGAGCAAGAACATTCTAGTTTAATTGGGGTGAGGGGGAAAGAAATGATCAAGGTGTCACATTTTTCCTTTCCCAAGTCTAAATAATTTCTCATGGTAGAGAGTCAAGATATTTCACTTTCAGTTGCCCAAAGACAGTAAAATTAAAAGAACCAAGACTCGGTGGCTACTGTCTGTTCTATAGAGAGCATATGCAAGTGCCATCACATCTGTACTGTTTCCCGGTCCCACAAGAATACTCCAATGTCCCTGGGACAAGGACCTTCAATAGAGGGCAGTCTGTATGATACCTGGCACCACACTCTGAGGCTGGATCCTCACATTATTTCTTGGCCTCCAGGGACTAAGATCTTGAATAGCATGACTGACTCAGACTTCCTAGTCAATTACAACAGCTCCTTCAGGCAGGTGGGCTGGTATCATTCAGATGGGTTCTTTTTTTTCTCCCCAGGAACAGTTTTAGAGATGGTACATGGTTCATCTTATGAGTCACTCCCTTTTACTCAGGCTCAAATGGCTTCTACAGACAGCCTTGCCAGGTTCAGGTTCTATGTGACCTCTCTCAGAGTAACACACTCCTCTCCCTGTTGGAGGTATCTATCTATCTATCTATCTATCTATCTATCTATCTATCTATTTTTGCTAGATATCATTGGTACCCTGTTTCCAGGGAACTTTAGTAAAAGGGACTTTTGGAATTCCCTGGAAATAGAAATGACCACAAAGGGCTGGTTCAGATTTAGAGATGAACATAGATAACAACCTGGACTTGGTTATATGGGACCTTCTTTTAGATTTACTGCTGAACCAGATAAAACAATGCAAAGTGAAACATAGGTGATTAACAATGCAGTCAGTAGATACAGCTATTGATGCTGCCATGGGTTTTCAGAGATCTCTGTAGTGGTCAGTACAATCCCTGAGAAGTAAAAAAGTTGGATCAAGGATGCCAGGGCTGGGGGCTCTTTAGACAGAAGCATGTAGCTAAAGCCACATCAGCACCCAAGGGTCTACCTATTACAATCCAAGGACACATTCACATCATCACCAAATCATACACTTCTAAGTTATATTCTTAGTGTCACATTGGGCCCCTGCAGTGCTGAAAACAGGATTCACCCTAAATCTTTGCTTGAGTACTAGTGTCTAACTTCCTGCCAAGGGAAAACGTAATATAAATTTTGGCTAAACGTCAGAAGACATATGCGCCAGCCCTGGCTCTGCCCCTAACTAACCAGTTGTGCAGCCTTACACAAATCACATAACCTCTCTGGACTTCGATTTTCCTATCTGTAAAGGGGGCATTAGGTGGGTTTTTCAAGTTTTCGAGGATTCAAATTCTACAAGTCCGATCGAATGCTTCCCTAAGATAGGTAAGTGGTAGGATTGTATCGTACAGACTTCTTGGTCAGATGTAAGACATGGATAATGTACTTTTGAAATAAATCATAAAGTTGACGCAAAAGCAAGAAACACAAACAATTGGTAATGAATTTTAAGCATCAAGGCACCCGCTCTAAATCTCATTCATCAAAAAAGCAGAGCATCTGAGAAATTAAAGACTGGCTATTGATCATTTCATGTCCTAGAAGGCAAGAGAGGAGATAATCCAGATCTTTTTTAGAATTACAGAATTATAATCAGAATTATTGGCAAAATGAACATGATAGGAGCTTGGACAGAATGTGAATTCTTAGTAACCACAGTGAAGAAAGTGAAATATCGTCAAGTAAAAGTCAAATTTTAAAATGTTTAAGAAACATATTAAGATATATCAACCTATGAGATACTAAAGGGGGCTAAGAGTTCAACAATTTTAGGATATTCTGCAATATTTCCACCTGATTATTCAATCACAATAGACACCAAGTGTTAAGAAGGAAAGAAAGAGAGAGACAGGAAATGATTGTGACTACTTAGAATATTCCCAGTATGATTCTAATTTAATATAAATAAAATATAAATTTAATATAAAATATGAGTAGTTCTAGTAACATAAAATCATAAAATATGAAAAAAAACATAAAATTTTATAGTAACATAAAATCAGTAACTTATCCCCATTCTCGGTAAATGCCCAACTATCTATTCAATTAATTAAGGACAGTTAACTAAAGACAGTTATTCTAGAATCTTGTTTCTCACACCCCCTCTATTCAATCAATGGCCAAGATCTTTCCATTTCTAAATGTATTCCATTGCTAAGTGTATCTCATTTATGTCTTCCCTACCAATGTCTTAATTCAGCTTTATGCTACTGTAGGGGTCTCCTTACTTGGACCCTTACACCTTATTCTAATATCCTTCTAGAGACATCTATTTAACCTACGGACTTGATTATACCACCTTCCTACTTGAAACTAGTCAACAGACCTCCACTGTGTACAGAAGAATTTCAAACTCCAAAGCATGGCATAAAAAATAATCCTTTGGTTTCATTTTTAGGCATGATCTTTCAAAATGGCCCTATGCCTAGCTGAAGGCTCCCATGCCTAATATATAGTGAGTGCTTAATAAATACTTGTTGAATGGGGGAATAAATTTGTATGAGGGTTTTGATATCTGAGCTAAGGAAGGGCATATAGAGCTACCTAATGAGCATGAGCAGGTCTGCTGGCCTAAGAGAATAGTGTCCCTGGAGATGGAGAAAGATTTTACTGAGGAATAATTAGAACTCATTTTGCCAGTGTTATTTGGAGAATGGCCTGTGGAACACAGGAAAAAATATCAGGAAACCAGAGGAGATAAGTATTAAAAGTTTTAATATAGACTGCTTAGATTAGTGTCAATTTCATAAATGATTACGATGAAGGATATCTGGTGAAAATTTAAAAGGAAGTTGTTCTCACCAGGAACTGCACTAATCTCACTACTTGCTGGGCAGGTTATCTTGTCTGGTGAAAGAGAAGACAGAGATAAGACACCAGGTAACTAGATTTTAGTGATGGATTTGGCCAACTTTCCACTGCTCTATCTGGAAGTGAGGTAGACACATAAAAGCAAGATGACAGTACCATTAGACCTATTACCTTGATGCCGGTTGGCTATCAATGAAAGTAGGTTCCTAGTGACCTGCTGAATAATTTTGTCCTCAGCTCTGTCTTATTCAATGGTTTATTCAACACTTGAATGAAGATGCAGAAAGTCCAAATCTGTCTCAGAATTGTTAACTAATGAATGTTTACTGCTTGATGCCACTAAGTTTTGGGAGGGTTTATAGCACAGCAAATGACCATAGGAATGAAAATAATCACCAAAAACATGAGCACACACAAAAAATAAGCTACACCTTTGGGTTTCCTGCAAACAACACATTTCCTACCGACAACAGGGGCCGATTTAAACTTTTGATGACCAAGTCTTTAGGCAGTGTTATTATTCCTGATATTAGTAAATCCACTTTGCATAGCACCTTTGGGTTTAAAAATCATTTTACATCCTTTTGGCCATGTATTTATAGCCAGTGGTTCACACCCCGAATATTTGTGGGAGGTAAGACAGATGCATTTTGGTGGGGGGTTGCAGAGAAAACCAAATTGCTCCTTCTATTTCGCTGCAGCAGTGTGCAGTGGGGGTGGAGAGGAGGGAGAAAGATTAAAGATGAAGGCAAAGCCCCCTCCCACCGCACCCTTACACATCCCCACAGGGAAAGTAAGGGCTCTCATACTGCTCCAGTTTGAAAGAGCACTCCCTAACACCCCATTTCCTTTCTTTGTTTCCCTCTGTGCAAGAGCATCTCAAGGAAATATTATTTATTTATTTTTAGGAACATTTCTCCTTTTTCTTCACGGGGCCTCATTTGAAGCCTATGACTCCTGTTATGAAAGAAACAACATAACCTTTGCTGCTTCTTCATTTCAAGTCTCCTTTTGAATTTTGTATTTTCTGAGCCATGACAAAGAAAAAAAATGCCCTTTCTCTTTCCAACAGATTAGGCTGGGCAGATGCCTGAAAATGGGTTCTTTGGATCTTATCAAAGCCTTGAACTCCTTCTGTTGGGCACACCCTCCTTTCATTTTGTGCTGGCTTTCTTCTTTCCTTTGCTTCTCATCTTCCTGGCCCTGCTATTAAAAAAAGGTGCTTTTTGTGTTTCTACACTCTCTCGGGTAATGTATGTATCCCTTGTTCATTCTTTCTCTAAAGAAGAGTCTCTAAATATTCAGACATGCTGGCCAAAGAAGGCACTTTTAATCATGGTTCTTAGGTTGATGGGGTTTCTTCCAACGAAAACTTTGGATAAGTGTTCCTTCAGGAAGCTCAGGAGCCTTCTCCTACTGTAGAATTCCAAGCCCTCGGAGGCAACTGGCTAATTGATGCTTTGATTGACCATCTGATTTAGCAAGTGGCATTATGGGAGTGCTACTGAAATGCTAAGTAATAGAACAATCCCGCCACCCATCAAACTAAATAGTGTCTGATTTGGGGACCAAGGCAAAAGGAAGAAATTAAATCTCCTTGTAACTTACAGCCCATTAACAAATCTTCAAGATAGGCAGAGTGACCTCCTTCTAGGAACTCAGCCCCCTCAATGATGACACTTTGCTCGGGGCAAAAGACAACCCTAGCTGAACATTAGCTCAACCCCCCAGGATGCTCTGGGTCTATTTTAAACATCCAGAAATTCCTCTGAAAACTTCCTTTATCTCCACCCCCACCCCCCTAGATATATGTTAGTAATCACTCCAAGCATTTGGCCCACTGATACTCATCAGAAAGGTCTCATGACTAAAATTTTACTGGACAGTGGTTAATGACCTTTTCCTAACAACAGCTAGTCCCCTCAAGGGCCTGGAAACCTTGCTTCCAAAATTCTTTAGAGACTTGCTGTCCCTAACCCCCTCCCCACTTGAGAGTATACAATCAGTCACCTGTCACAACCCCAGGGCAGCTCTTTCTGCCCATAGGTCATGGCCCTGCGCTTTAATAAAACCACCTTGCTGCACTGAAGATGTCCCACATCTTTCTTGATCATTCACTCTGAAGCCCAACATCTCCATATCATTAACCATCTCCCTTGGGGCTCTGTAATGGCGGTTTTTCAGGACTAGGTGTTGTTAAAGAAATATCTATATAATTTCGTATATTTACTAAGTATATGTAATTATAATGTATGTGTGTATATATATATATGCACATACACCCACTTATTTATATATGTTGAAGCCATTTTCACTTAAAGATTCCCTTTCTTTCACTAAAATCTTTTCACGTTTCATCACTTTGCATCACTGCACCCTCCCCAACCTCAGCCCCACCCTGCCATCCTGATCTCAACACCCCACCCCCCACCCCTGCCTAGGAAAGATAGATTGGCTCAATGTTAAAGTAACAGAAAATTCCTTTTATAGTCAACTTAAGCAACATTCCATTGTCAATACAGTAAACAGAAGAAGGAACTAGTGTGAGGCAACAGTCAAGAAATTCAAATGCTTTTCTGGAAATTGTGCTAGTTCAGCCTCCTGGTTAGACAGAGTAATTCTTCACTCACCTTCCAAACATTTGGCACAGATTATCTGTCAGGGCATAAATTATGACCATTAAGCAAATTTATCCAAGCAAAAATGTGCAGCAAAAAGTGGTTTAACATATTCTGAGTTTCAGTATCTCTTCTTTAAGGCAGCAGCTCCTCTCGGTAAAAATAGACTTTAGGGAGTGCCAACTAGAGCATCCTGCTGACTGAATCATCTTTACAAATAGTTGTTCTATTTTCAAAGTAAGAATATATTTTTTCAATCATGCTTAGACATTATGTAGCATAAAGGCATGTGCAGAGAGATAAGTTGCTGTGTTTGTGCTGTTTGTAACTCAAGGCTGAGATTAATAATCTGCTCAGAAAACTATTTCTTGTGCCCACACAGAATTTTATTTTGTGTAGTTCAGTTTGCTATCTGGTGATCCCAAGAGTTCACTTGTATTATTTATATAAAGAGTATTTGCCTTTTTCCAGAGCCTGAAATGTTTATGTTTTAACACATACTGTTCAAAAACTCCAGTGTGAAAAGCAGAAAGTATTTTAGAAAACCCATTATGTATTTTCCAGAAAGTTATTTACTAAAAAAAACTTTCTATCAGATCTATGTAGGTCAGTGGTCCTCAATGGGGGGTGACCCCCACCCCTACCCACAAGGGGCTTTGACAATATTAGAAAGACATTTGTGGTTCTCACAATTGGTTTCTAGTATGTAAAGGCCAGGGTTGTTGCAAAGCAGCCTATAACACCCAGGACGGCATCTCATGGCAAAATATTATCTGGCCCCGGGGCACCTGGGTGGCTCAGTCAGTTAGGTATCTGAAGCTTGATTTTGGCTCAGGTCATGATCTCACGGTCTGTGAGATCAAGCCCTGTGTCCCGGCGTAGGGCTATGTCTGCACGGACTGTGTGGAGGCTGCATGTGATTCTCTCTCTCCTCCTCTCTCTCTGCCCCTCCCCAACTCACATGCCCACTCTCTCTCTCAAAATAAATAAACAAACTTTAAAAGATGTTCTGTATGTTAAAGGGAACTTGGTGCTTTCCTTATTAGTCATGGCAACTTTCCTGACTGCCTCTGGAGAAAAAGAGGCAAGAAAATATGTCTTTATTTGATAGAATTGGAAAGAAATTTGTTATTTATAAAAAATACTTATTATTTACTCTACCGCTGATTTGCAACCTGACCTTAGGGAACTCCCTGGCTTAAAAGCATTGTGACTCATAAATTCTCAAGAATCTGTCACATATTGAGAGCACAGGGTCTTGCCTCTATTAGTTTTTTATTCTAATTCACTGTTGCTAAATTGCTATGATTTCAGGGCACCTGAGTGGCTCAGTTGGTTGAGCACCAACTCTTGATTTCTGCTTGGGTCATGATCCCGGGGTCATGGGATCGAACCCGGTGTCAGGCTCCCTCTGAGCATGGAGCCTTCTTGGGATTCTCTCTGTCTTCCTCTGCTCCTCCCCTGGTCTAAATAAATAAATAAGTAAATAAACAAATAACTATGATTTCTTAATCTATAGAAAATATTTTAGCCTACCTTTTCTCTCCACCAACAAGGGGAGTTTGATTAGAGGATGAGCCCCAAATTCTCAACAGCAAGAAATAGTAATAGCTTCCTTTAGCAAATCTTATTTCCACTACTGGTACTTTTTCATGCTAGACCACCACAAAAGAAGTGATTTGCTTGAGGTATAGTCAGGGAAGGGGCTCATAGGGAGGTGATTATTCAAGTATTTTTTTTTCTTTTTTCTTTTTTTTTACAGTAGAAAGAACTTGCAAATATAAACTTATCAGTTTGTTAATCACTACTGTCATCAACACCAACATTTCAAGGTTGTAACTGTTCAACTTTCTAAATCTAAAATCAAAGCGTTTTATACTTTGTAACATGAGTAATCCTAATTAAGATTGTCAGATGTATTTCAAGATATTATGAGTATAAGAAAGTGGAGAAACCAGGCAGTGACCGGGGACAGATTGTTTTCTCCTTCTAAACCTTATTTGTAAGCTGGAAATAATAATCATACTTTACAAAGTTGTTGTTAGTTTAAAAAAAAGTCAGAAGTCTCCATACTGAAAATATCTGCCGAGGGTTAAGCAGATTGATGGGAAAATTCAAAAACAAAAACCCATTCTTGGACCCAAATTGATGAAATGCCAGAATCCCAAAGAATAAATACAAAATTCTATCATCTTATCAAGAAAGGAAGAAAACGGACCATATGCCAAGGGATGAAAAACAAATGGGTTTCAGACTTTCCATTAGTGACAGTAAACTCCAGTGAGGTGAGTAAGTCTTCATTCTGATGGAAATTGACCTTGGTTCTTGAATTTTATACCCAGCCAAATCATAATCAGTAATGCACAAGGTAAAATAAAAGCGTTTCCTGATTTTCAGTGATGTCAAAGTACACTACTCGACAACCTATTTGAAAATATTATCTGAGGGTTGCTCCAGAAATAAAGGGATTTTCAAAATAAAATAACACAAGACATAGGAAAGAATAATGATCAAGTATGACTTAGAAGAAATGAACGAGGCTAAAACAAAAATTTAAAGAACCAAACGTATGTCAGTTGGACCTTCTCTTTGGAGCATAAAAGGTTAGTGGCAAAGGGTCATGTTACTCTTTTATAGATCTTTTTATGAATAACTTTTATATACTCATAATAGTTAAATACTCTTTTAGAATAAATATCGAGGAGCACCTGGGTGGCTTACTCGGTTAAGCATCCCACTCTTGATTTTGGCTCAGGTCATGATCTCATAGCTTGTGAGTTCAAGCCCCACGTCAGACCCTGTGCTGACAGCTCTCTCTCTCCTTCTATCTCTGCCTTTCCCATGTTCTCTCCCTGTCTCTCTCAAAATAAATAAGTAAATAAACTTAAAAAAATAGAATAAATTTCTTGTTTTTTTAATAAATTTTTATTTATTTCTAGGAGAGAGAGAGAGAGAGACAGCGTGAGCAGGGGAGGGTCAGAGAGAGAGGGAGACACAGACTCTGAAATAGGCTCCAGGCTCTGAGCTGGCAGTCAGCACAGAGCCCGACGCAGGGCTCGAACCCACGAACCTCGAGATCATGACCTAAGCGAAAGTCGGACGCTTAACAGACTAAGCCACCCAGGTGCCCCAATAGAATAAATTTCTGAGAAGAAAGCATGTAAGTCTTAATTAAAGATTACTAATTGAATTTAAACGTTATAAACTCTGACCATAAAAGATTACATGACTAATCAAAAGATAGTCATGAAATAGTACAGGTAAGCAAGATAGTCTATTGTAGCAAAGTCTTACATTTTTTTTTTTTGTAATGGAAATCAATAGATACTATCTTGGTGTGTCTGGGTGGCTCATTTGGTTAGATATCTGACTCATGGTTTCAGCTTGGGTCATAATCTCATGGTTCATGAGTTCCAGCCCCACATTGGGCTCTGTACTGACAGTTCAGAGCCAACTTGGGATTCTCTCTCTCCCTCTCTCTCTCTCTCTCTGCCCTTCCTATGCTCATTCTCTCTCTCTCAAAATAAAAAAATGAACTTAAAAAAAAAGAAGTTTTAAAAAAAGAAATCGGGGGCGCCCGGGTGGCTTAGTCAGTTAAGCGTCCGACTTTCGCTCAGGTCATGATCTTGCAGTTCGTGGGTTCAAGCCCCGCGTCAGGCTCTGTGCTGACTGCCAGCTCAGAGCCTGGAGCCTGTTTCAGTCTGTGACTCCCTCTCTCTGACCCTCCCCTGCTCACGCTGTCTCTCTCTCTCTCTCTGCTAGAAATAAAAAAAAAAAAAATTAAAAAAAGAAATCAATAGACACTGTCTAAAATAGATAATTCAATAAGTACAGAACTATAGAACTTGATACAGATCCCCATTATCACTATTACTCTTAATATTTGAAGCTATTAGGCAATGCAACTTAATAAGACAAATTAGAGGTAAGAGTTGGAAAGGAGGTAGAAAAACTGTCATTGTCTGTAGATGTCATGTTTATGTAATTGTAAAACTCCAGAGAATCTTCTGAAAAACTATTGTGAATAATAAATTAGCTCAATAATTAGTAGAGCACATCAGAAATAAATGGTCATAACAAAGCATAAAAATGCAGTATTCACAAAAATTGCAGAAGATAAATTACTAAGAAAAAGCTTAATGAGGAATATGTATCACCTTCATGAGAACAATTCTAAGTTATTCCTGATGGATACAAAAGTAAAAACAAACAGGTCATGATCTCACAGTTTGTGGAATCAAGCCCTGCATCGGGCTCCTCATTGACATCACTGAGTCTGCTTGGGATTCTCTCTCCCTCTCTCCCTTTCCCTCCCCACTTGCTCATTCTCTCTCTCAAAACAAACAAACAAACAAACAAATAAAATGACTCCCAATGGTCCTCACACTCTACGTAATCTCCTCTATTTGAAGGATTGGACCTAGTGACTTGCTTCTAATGAACAGAAGACAGAAAGAGTGATAGGATACACTTTTGAGATTAGTTTATAAAAGACTATGACTTCCATCTCACTGACTTTTCCTTTCAGAGTCCTCTTGCTTGCTTTGATGAATCCAGTGCTCATGTGAGATGTTCTGATTGACAGATCCACATGCCAAGAACTGAGGACACCTCCAGCCAAAAGCCAGCAAGGAATTGAATCCTTCCAACAATCATGTGAATTATCTTGAAAGCAAATCATCCCATAGTCAAGCCTTGGGAATGCAACAGTCCCAGATGACCCCTTGACTGCAGGCTTCTAGGATACCTGGACGGACCCAACTAAGCTATGGACCAGGACTTCCAGACCCACAGAAACTGAGAAAATAAGTGTTATTTTCAAGTAACTAAATTCATGGTAACTTGATATGCAGCAATAGATTACTAACACCACCAAGGAGGAGGGCAAATAATGAAGAGAACTAACCTTAGATTCTTACGCATGGCCAGTCGAATGAAAGTCTCCTGATTCTGTCATTAGGTTTGTATTTTCTTATCACATCAAAATTAGGTCATGAAACTTATTCCAAGGATGAGTTACTTTAGATTATCTTAATGTCACTATTTTAAGTAAAGGCGAGAATTCTAATTATTGGTGCTGTTTCATTGTTTTCCAGATAACAGAGACCTAAATAAGTACTTGGAGGTTATCTCTAAAGAACACAGTATCGCGTTGGTAGTAAGCCATCAAAGAACTAAGATATTGTAGAGCAATTTTAAATTCCTTTTAAGTAAACTGGCATTGTTTTGAGGTTGCTATGAAAAATGAGTTAGCATTAGGATACTTTGTGAGTGTTACACAAAAAAAATGAAAGGGAAAAAAACAGAGAAAAGTCAGAATGGTTATAGATTAGGATGGTGTTGATCTTAAAAACCAGATATATTTCACTCATTCATCTATGACTAAATCCCTATTACAAGTCTCCTTCTAACTGATCTTTTTAGGCTGTTTATGTGTGATCATCAACAGTAAACCACAACTCAGCTCTTGATTATATTGACTGAAACTGTTCCTTCCTTTCCTAAGGATAATTCATTTTAAGGGTAAAGATCCCTGTGGGTAAATTTCATTCCATAGAGACTAGGATGAAAAGTGGATCAATACTAACCCACCTTTTACATATAACTTGCGTCTTTTTTTGGTAGTTCTTTTATTTTTATTTGTGGTAACATCAAATAATATAAAATTTGTCACTATAACAATTTTTAAGTTGTAGAGTATAGTGTTAAGTATATCCACCTTGTTGTGCAAAAGATCTCCAGAACTTTTACATCTTGCAAAATAGAAATTCTATTGAACAGCTCTCCATTTTCCCCTCCCTCCATTGCTGGCAACCACGATTCTAGTTTCCCCTCTCCCGAGTTTTACTGTTTTAGATACTTCATATAAAGGAATCAGACAGTGTTTTTATTTCTGTGACTTGATTATTTCACTTAGCATGATGTCCTCAAGTTTCCCCATGTTGTAACATGTGTCAAGATTTTCTTCTTTTTTAAGGCTGACTAGTATTCCATTGTATGTATATATCACATTTAGTTGATCCATTTATCCACCAATGGACAGTCAAGTCATTTCCATCTCTTGGCTATGTGAATAATGCTGCAAAGAAAAAATGCATGCAAATATCTCTTCAAGATCTTGCTTTCAATGATTAGGTATAGACCTAGAAGTGATACTGATGGGTCATATGGAAATTCTGTATTTAATTTTTTGAACAACTTCCAATCTGTTTTCCACAGTGGCTATACCATTTTGCATTCCCACCAGCAGTGCACAAGGGTTCCAATGTCTCCATATCCACACTTGTCATGTTCTGTTTCTTTGTCTGTTTGCTTTATAAAGCCTTCCTGATGGGTGTAAGGTGATATATCATTGTGGTTTGGATTTGCAGTTCTCTAATGATTAGTGATGCTGAACATCTTTTTATATGCTTGTTGATCATTTGACTATCTTCTTGGGAGAAATGTCTATTCAAGTTCTTTGCCCATTTTTTTCATCAGATTATCTTATTGTGGTTGTGTTGTGTGAGTTCTTTATATGTTTGGGATATTAACTATCAGATGTTTGAAGGTTTGCAAATACTTTCTCCTATTTTGTGGGCTGTCTTTTCACTCTGTTGACTCTTTCCTTTGATGTGCAGAAGCTTTCCTGGATATGACACAGAAAGCACAGCAACAAAGCCTAAATAGACAAAAGGGACTACAGATGACTTTTTTCTTAAATAATGTCTGTCTAGTCATCAACCTGTGCAGACCTTCTATCAGTCTCTCTATCCATCTACTCTCTCTCTCTCTCTTTCTCTCTTTCTCTCTCACACACACACGCACACACACACACACACTCATCCATGGTTACCATGGTTATGACATTCTCTAGCCTCTAAATAGCTAGCTGATTTATAACTCCCTTTCCTCACTGCTATCATCTGAGAAATTGGGGTTCTCTGGGGCCTCCTTTGGAGACCATTCCTAAACAGTTGCCTGGTTCTTGCTATCTTTGCCTAATCTCCTGTGTCCATTCCATGCACCCAGAATTATTTTCTCCCATCCAGTGTCCCCAAACTCTTCACAATTATCTGAAATGCAACAACTAATACATGTATCTCTGTTTGGAGTACAAGACACTCTCTTATTTTACTGGTGTCAAGAGACACATTCATTTAATAGTGACACTGACAATGGAGTCAGCAAAACACACAGTTTGTGTGCTTTGAATATTTGGTGCTCTTTAAACTTTTTTTCTGTTAGAGCATTGGCTGCAGCAGATTTTCATTAGCATGTAAATTAATCTTGTTTTAAAAGTCTATTCCAAAATGAAGTAGCTCTTTTATAATATTTATTTAAAGTTATCGAACAGATCAAAATATGTAACTTCAGCAACGAATATTCTATTTCTAGTTGCCGAATCTTGATAGCCCTTTGTTATTATGTGGTGGTAACACAAAAAAGGGTTTGCTAGGATTTTTTCAGGAGGTGTCCTCCCCCACACTGAACACTTTCTTCCCCCTTCTCTTTCTTTATAACTCCCTTATCTAGAAACTTTCTGTGAATTCAGCCCCATTTTTAAATTAATGTGGCTAAAAAGTACAAACAAGATTTTATTTATTTTTTATTTTGAGAGAGAGAGAGAGACAGAGAGGGGCAAGCAGGGGAGGGGCAGAGGGGGAGAGAGAGAGAAAGAGAGAGAGAATCTTAAGCTCAAATCCATGACCCTGGGATCACGACCCAAAGAGATATTTAGATACAGAATGACTAAATATTTAAAATTATAAATCAACCTGGAAAACTATTACATAAAATGTGTGCATCCAATCATCATTATTTGCACACTCCATATTTGCCGATTTGCCGAGGGCCTAAAATTTATTTGTAGCCCCAAATCAATGTTCTCAGTGCTTTCACAGGCATTTGTGAATGTGCCCAGAGAGGCAGAAAGTTTGAGCTGCCTGACGTGCATGTTCCCAGCTGAGGCTGAACAGGGCAATACTCTGCCATTTTGTTTCACCTCTCATACTGTAGACAAGTGTCCTTTACGCGGCCTACTTAGGGTCGTGTTTTTCACGTTTGTGCTTTTTGTTGGGGATTTCCCTGTTTAAAATGGCTCCCAAGCATAGCACTGAAATCCTGTCTAGGGCTCCTAAGCTCAAGAAGGATGTGATGTGTCTTTACACATGAGCTTAGATGAACTTCTTTCAGGCATGAGTCATAGTACGGTTGGCCATAAGTTCAACGTTACTGAATCAACAAGGTACATTAAATAAGGTGTCCTTTGACAGAAACACAAGTAAAACAAGACTGTATATTGATAGGTTGACGACAGTGTGAGCAGAGGATCGCAGGAACCTAACCATTTCTTTCCCCAAGGGCAGTAATTAGGTATTTGCTAATTCAGTGACCTAGTGGACTTTACAGAACAGAACTCTCACAAATAATAAGAATCTACTGCACTGACTTCATACCTTAACAAGTATAAATTCACAATGGCAAATCAAAAGACAATACCCAAAACTATGGGTCTTAGATGTCTAAAAAGGTTTACCTAAAATATCAAAAGAAATATCAAGGAAAATGAAATTTAGGTTTTCATGAATGTCTTGGTATCCTATAGATAGGCTGGTAATGCTTGGGTGAGCCAAAAACATATGCATGTTTCAGGGGCGTCTGGGTGGCTCAGTGAGTTGAGTGTCTGACTTGGGCTCAGGTCATGATCTTGAAGTCGTGAGTTCGAGACTCACATTGGGCTCTGTGCTGACAGCTCAGAGCCTGGAGCCTGCTTCAGATTCTGCATCCCCTTCTCTCCCCTGCCCCTCCCCCACTTGCACTCTGCCTCTCTCTCTCAAAAATAAACATTATTTTTTTAAAGAAACATACATATTTCATGCCTTATTACACATGTATTCTATATGCTTTCTTTCTCTTGCCTTCATCTCAGTGAAAACACTTATAATGTTGTTATAACAAAGATCTCATATAATTTATGCTATGTATGAGAATAAGCCAAAGGATTAAAAATGTAATTGTGTGCCATGTATGCAAAGTATCAATATATTTTTATCTGAAAGCAAATTGAAATAAATGTTTCCATCGCGAAATTAAAATGACTATCATGTATTTTAAGTTATTTTTCCTCCAAATGATTTTAGATCATCAAAATTAAAAAGAAGAGAAGTTATAATTTGTGAAAGCAAACCAATATAGTAAAATTTAAATAGAAATTATGATGAATCAATATCCACTTGTTAAATAAAACTACTTAAAATGGACATTTTCAATCTATTAGATGTTTTTATAAAACTACTTATAATTGTAGTTTTCGACATCCATCTATAAAACTATTTATAATTGTAGTTTTCGACATCCATCTAGTTGCCAACATAAAGAATGGATAGCTCCTGGGCTACCTCCAGAGCTATACATAAATTTAAAATACTGCGGATTGTTTAACATAGCAAAAAGTCTTTTAGCCACGATGTGCCACTATTGAAAAGAATGGCACGATGTGCCATTGTTGAAAAAAAAAGCACTGAGTGCTTCCATAACCACTAATTGGAACAGGAAGAAAAACAAAAAAAAAAAAAAAAAAAAAAGGATGCTGGGCAACCCTGAGAAGCAATGTCTAGCAAGAATAAAAGAATTTGACGAGTTGATTAATTTGTCTTCTAGGAATGACAACAGGAATGATAACAATAAGAGGTAGCATTTACCCGGTGCTTACAAAGACCCAGGCGTGGTTCCAAGCATGGAATGGAATGTATGAACTTTAGGTGTATGCACTAAATCATCCTCACAGCAGGCCCGTGCTGTGGGTACAGCTTTAACAGAGGGGAAACTGAGGCATGGAGAAGCTAAGTAAATTGCCGAAGTAAGCATATGCAGGGAATCTGACTCGAGCCCAAGTTCTTCCTCAATTCACTGTATGATACCACAGGAGATGGAAAAATGGGTAGGTCTGCTTGCCTTATTTTAGAGGAAAAATAGATTTTCTGACAAATTGGTTGAAAATGATATTTACAAGAAAAAGCATTGTATATGTTCACTCATTGCTTTTCCTTCTCAGAGACGGTTATCCCGTCATTAATGACATTATCGATGTCATTAATATCAGAATTGCCTAATATCTGGCAACCCTTGTTAACACTTTTCCCAGAAGGCCTCACATGTTCATATAGACTAGCAGAGAAAAGAGAAGAGTCCATGCAGTCACTTTTCAAAAAGCTGCAAAAAATGGGGCGCCTGGGTGGCTTAGTCGGTTAAGCATCCGACTTTCGCTCAGGTCATGATCTCGCGGTTCGTGGGTTCGAGCCCCGCGTCGGGCTCTGTGCTGACTGCCGGCTCAGAGCCTGGAGCCTGTTTCAGTCTGTGACTCCCTCTCTCTCTGACCCTCCCCTGCTCACGCTGTCTCTCTCTCTCTCCTAGAAATAAATAAAAAACGTAAAAAAAAAATTAAAAAAAAAGCTGCAAAGAACTTACCAACCTCAGGGTTATGTTTATTATGTGACCCCTCCCCCGGTCCCCCCCCCCCACCGCCACTCCCAGTGTCACAGCCACAGGGCAGGAAACAGTTAAATCATCTCCCCCCCCCCCCAAGGTCACCTTGAATGTCAATGGGAGAGCTGGGCTTGGAGCCCAGGCCTCTGGCTCCTCTCACCGAGTTTCAGCAAGCAAACCACATTCTGACATTTAATCAGTGAGACATTTTGTTTGTGTTAAAGCATTCCCTTGCAATATTTGCAACCCAACCACTATAGCATGGAGCCAGTGCTCGAGAAACTGGGAAGAAAATCCGACCCAAAGCCAAAGGGCCAGTCCCAGATGCAGGAAGTATAAAGCTAAATTTAGCCAGGTTCAATGAATGATGGCATAAATATAATCGTCTTTAAGATTTTTTTCTGCCTAATCACCAATATTAACACAGATCAAATAACATTACAATAGATGTCATCATCATCATAAGATTCTTGATCTTCAGTTGATGGCCCTCTTATTTCAAGCGCTATTTGATGTAACCAAATTCTAGGATATTCTCTGAGAATTTGCTGCAGTGGGATTTGGCCTGTACTCTATCTAATGGGGTATCTTCAAACATGTTAAAGAGTTGAAGGCACACTACAGAAAGAGGATCTTCTATTAATAGGATGGAGAACTGCATGGTCTATTTCCCAGAAGCCAGCTTGCTGGGCCAAGTGCAAAGCAAGCGAACAGTCATGAAGAATTGGTATTTTAAGCCTGGGGCATCTGGTTCAGCTACTCTTCAGCTATAGACGGGTCTCCATTTCTATTTATCATGGGTGAAAAAACAAACTGAAAAAAATCGACGACCCTTAAAGAGCAGTGAAATGTCCCCTTGATTCTACAGCTCCCCCATGTTCACTTTGGAAGATGATCGTGACCATCCAGTTTTCAGAAGAGCTTCTTCCTGGTGTTCTCACCCTTCAACACTTGGCCAAGTCATCCGGTCCTCTTTGCCATCACAATAAGGGGCATTTTAATGCATCATCAAGACCTTGGGAAGATCCGTGGAGATACCTGGAGGCTTTGGTTGCTCACATTGGAGTCACTGTCACTTTCCTCTGCTCTCACATGGATGCTCTTACAGTCTCCTGTCTCTTTGTATGCTAGAGACTTAGGCTGGGTCCTTTAGCACTGCCAAACTGGCCTCTGGGCTCAGGATATGCCTCCCCAATTCCTGAAAGACTGGTGGACTTTCTTACTCATCTGTTTAAAGTAAATGCAAGTTGTGCATGTGAAGTACCAGACTGGGTCACTCCTGGTTTATCCCGGGTTTCATAACTCAGTAACATTAAATAAGAACACTCACACTGGGACCATTCTAATTTGTTTCTCTGTGTACTTTCTGTTTGATACAGAGGTCAGTTTATACGTCTCCAGAAGGAAATGTGTTTCTCACTTGGAGTTTCTACAAACGGCCTGGACAATTTGCGACTCAAAAACACCAGACGTAGGTAATAGCTTTCTGTTTCATATTAGCCACATGACTCTCATCTCATTAAATAAGATGCCCAAAATGTTCATTCTGAATATCTTCCTGGTTTCTTTCTTCCTTTTCTTTCTTCCTTCATTACCTCCCTCCTTCCTTCCTTCCCTCTTTCTTCCTCATCTCCTTCATTTCTTCCTTCTTTCCTTCCTTGAGTCAGGCACTGAGAAAGCAGTCAATTACAATACTAGGCAATGGCTGCTTTGCCAGGAATATGCACAGGGCTATATTTGAAAGACTTCATCATACCTTTTAAGCTAAAAAATAAAAACGTTAATTTTATAACAAAATAAAATGTAAATACCTATTGAAATCATCATAAATAATTTATATTCTCTGTTAGGTACATCTATGTACATAAATGATGCTCACAGGCTGATTAAATTAAAAGCTGTCACATCTCGCCCTGCTCATGCTGTCTCTCTCTCTCTCTCAGAAATAAATAAAACATTAAAAAAATTTAGAAAAAGGGGCGCCTGGGTGGCTCAGTCGGTTAAGCGTCCGACTTCAGCTCAGGTCATGATCTCACAGTTCGTGGGTTCGAGCCCTGCATTAGGCTCTGTGCAGGCAGCTGGCTCAGAGCCTGGAGACTGTTTTCAGATTCTGTGTCTCCCTCTCTCTCTGACCCTCCCCTGCTCATGCTGTCTCTCTCTCTTTCTCTCAGAAATAAATAAAACATTTTAAAAAATTTTAAATAAATAAATAAATAAAAGCTGTCACATCTCATGCCAATCTATTACTTAGATCACAACTAAAAGTAATATACCTAGCTATTATATATATGTGTGTATCATAATATTTCTATAATCATGTCCACATATCTATACCTATGTATCTATATATACATATATGTATGTACATTTAGCCTAGTATTTGAAATCAAACTATCTCAACACACACATATAGAGATGATTATTTCTTTTCAAGAGGGAGAACGGGAGAGGCAGAGAAAGAGGGGGACAGAGGATCCAAAATGGGTTCTGTGCTGACAGCAGAGAGCCCGATGCGGGGCTCGAACTCAAGAACTGTGATTATGACCTGAGTTGAAGCGAAGTTTAACCAACTTAGCCACCCAGGTGCCCCTAGAGATGATTATAAATAGGTATGCATATAATGTTTCTTTGAAGGTCACTATCATGGCCTCAGTAAGCATTTAAATGGCTCAGTTGATAGTAATATGCTACTTGTTAGATGGCTCATAATTCCGAGCACATCCAAAGTGCACGTGCAGCTAATCGGACCTTTGGATGACTCTCTCAAGGTCTTCTGATGGTATGTGAAGATATCTTCTGAATGATGCGGTTTGAACATTAGTCTTCTGTTCTTGAAATCAATGTACTAGAAGAAGAATTTATATATTATAAATAACATATATTTATACATAAATAATATGTATATGAATTTATATATGTAATATATAAGTATTATATAAATTCGTTTTCTAGTACATTGATAAATATATATAATTTATTTATATTTATGTTTATCTATATATTTGTGAGTGTTTAGTGACTTTTACTTTATTATTGCTATTGCTTGTTTTGTTGTATATAAAGTTCACTCATGAGGTATAGAGCTATACCTAATGTGAGTAATATCTTGGCTTAAATTACATTGTAACTTTCAGCCAAAATGTAACCCTTCTATTTTCCAAACTGATTTATTTGATTTTCTTTAGTGTACTTTTCCTTTCTTTGGATGTTCAGCTGCATCTCTGCTAATAATAGCAAATTGAGACTTTCCTCCATAAATATATTATTTTAGAAGTCTAAACATCCATCCCACATGAAAAATATTTAACCAGTCTCTCTGAAATTGACTTAAAATACCTTAGGAAGTTTTAGCAATCCAGTCATTTTGATACTTCATGATATCTAATTTTATATTTCATAAAATAAATAAGAATAATTATCTAAAAGTGTTCTTCAAGAAGAAACATTTAAAAGAATTTGGAGAGAAATGTAGTACTTTCTGTATAAGGTGCTTATGGGAACTATATCTGTTTTTATGACATTTTATCTTTATCAAGGTAATATATACACACTCTAATAGTAATATGTTTTATAATGAACACCACTGTGCCCCAAGCCCCAAGAGACAATTCTTTCATTGTTCCAACTCCTTCATTGTTATCTCTGGTATTTACATTTATATTGCTAAATAACATGCTTTCTCTGAGATTTCTCCATTTATCAATTTTAGGATAATTTATTGACTTTCTAGTACAGTGGTTCAGGATTAGCTCTCTTATGTCAACTTCCCCTTTTCCTCTTATTTTCCCAAAGAAGATTAAATGTAAGATAAGCTGTTTAGGGGGCACCTGTTTGGCTCAGCTAAACAACCGACTGAGTTTCGGCTCGTGTCATAATCTTACAGTTCGTGAGTTCCAGCCCCGTGTCAGGCTCTGTGCTGACAGTGTGGAGTCTAGTCTGCTGGGATTCTATCTCTCCCTCTCTCTCTGCCCCTCTCCTGGTCATGACTTCTCTCTCTCTCTCTCTCTCTCTCTCTCTCTCTCAAAATAAATAAACAAAAGTTTTAAAAAGTAAACTATTTAATCAATATCCAGCATTTACATTTTTTGATTATATGAATGCTGTGAACTTCTGAGCCCGCTTTATGTTGCCTTTTTCAGACAATGATAGTGATAAGCTCATTTTTTTATTGTTTACTTTTCTATGTGCCTAATTTGTAACCCTTTGTTCAACCCTTTGTTCATTCATTCATTCAACGAATGTATTCGGAGTAACGGTTCTGTGTTGGGCACCATTCCAGTTCCTACAGACTCATCAGTGGACAAAACAAACAAAAATTCTCTGCTTTTTGACCACTTCCGTTCTAGCGGGGAACAGGCAAACAATTTAAGGCCAGCATTGTGACTTTGTTTTATGTTGTTTTAGAGTACAGAATGCGCTCTGGGGAAAAATTAAAAGCACATCATAGAGACGATTGCAACCAATTCCATAGCCAGTGGAAGTCGGGGAAGCAGAATATGTGGAAGGAGATTCTGTAACTCAGAATAGGTGGGCAGAGTAGCCCTCACTGAGATTACATGTGAGCAAAGAATTGAAGAAAGTGAAAAAAATGAGCCGGGTAAGTATAGGGGGCCACAGGGATAGTCCATGCAGAGGCAATATCAAGGGCAACAAGGAGCCTGGGAAAGGACATTCTTGGGTGTTAAAGGACTCATAAGGGTGCTATGATTGCCAGGACAGAGTGAACATGGAAAGTGATGAAAGGTCACCGGGGCCAGATCATATTCCCTTCGTAGGTCTTTATTTTTTTAAAGTTTTTTTTTTTTTAAATCAAGTTTTATTTTATTTATTTTGAGAGAGAGAGAGTAAAGAAAGAGACAGCATGAACAGGGCAGGGGCAGAGAGGGGGAGAGGGAATCCAAAGCAGGCTCCATGCTGTCCGTGTAGAGCCTAAAGCAGGGCTCCATCTCATGAATGGGTGGATCATGACCTGAACCAAAACCAAGAGTCAGGTGCTCAGTCGACTAAGCTATCCAGGTGCCTGCTGTAAGTGTTTATTTTTTATGGCCTGCAAGGTTTTGTTTTAGCTTCAAACCAAAGGTATTTCATCTGAAAGCAATGATTAATTTACTTTTTATCTCACAGAGTACAGCTACTTCAGATAGGTCCACATATTCAGAGGATCCCATAAATAGATAATAACTAATCTATATTACAGGTAGCCAAGGACTCAAAAGTTCCATTTATGCCCCATAGGAGGCAGTGCGTTTGGTAGACAGGAGTGCTGATTCATTTAGCCTTGCATGACTCTGGGTGCTTAGGTGGGTAGTCTCACTTCTTAAGTTCCTTGGGTGGAATCTTCAGTTACAATATCACATACATCATTTCTCTGTCTTCCTAAGCAAGAGAGTTCTGTAATACCCACAGTTATTTTCACCTCGTCACAGATCCTGAGCTTCGCCCTGGTTAATGGAATCTCCAGGAGTACTGTCAAAAGTCAAATTATACCAATAAGATGCAAAACAGATGAAATCTATTTCAGACTGTCCTCTAGAACCAAACAAAAACTATCTCTCTTAATGAGACAAACATCTCTCCATTTCCTTTGCTTTAATTAGTGCTGCTAAGTATGTCAAAGGCTGTACAGGACATAGACTCAGTGTTACATGAATAAGAAACCAACATGAAGGCATAACAGCAGAGAGTCAGCCTCTTAGCTCCTCAACGTTTCTGTTAATCCAACAGGGAAGCTTAGCAGAGCATTGTCTACAAGACTCCATAGAATGCTACCTTTATACGTCCCACTACAGTTAACCTCTGTAATCCTGTGACTGCCCAGATTTGTCAGTCATTTATTCCACCTTCCAGAAGAGCACTAGAAGTTGGTTTTGCAACAGTAAATATGCGACAAGGTGGGATCTGAGTTGGTATAAACACGTTCAGAAGGAAATCAGCAGACCTGTGCCCCGTCTTGCTCTGCTAAGAAAGAGAATACCTTCCCCCTCCACACCAAGAAAAGACAATGTGGTTGATCGCCCTCCCTACGAGGCCACAAAAACATGGCCCAATGATTTGTCCTGGATACCCTAAACTTCTACCCGTACATTTTCAGGGCAAACTCTAGACTTTAAGATATCAAAATAGTTAGCTCTTAAATAATCCAAGAGAGAGGTTATTTGTAAGGCGATCTGCAGACAAGATGGACTTGTAAAGAGAACAGAACGGAGATTTAATATTCAAGAGACCGTCCATGGGCAGCACGGACGTTAGCGTAAGGCCGGCTGGTGTTGGCTTCCGCCCAGTGGGTTCATTCCTGTGAATCCTGAGAAAGACTTTGTCATAACAAAGTTCTGCTGTAGCAGAGACCCCACGGTGAAGGGTGAATTCAAGGCTTTGTTTTTAGCAAAAGGGGTTTAGAGAAATTTGCAAATCCGAAAATGTCTCAAAAAGGAGTGTACCCAGCAAAATATTTTGCAGCCCTTGCATTTTAGAAATAATGTGATTCTCGAAGACAACCCATAATAGAATCCACTGAACAAGAGTTGTCTGGCTCCCCAGGGCTTAGCCTGATTGGGCAGAACAATTTAACTCGGGGATCCCACTTTGCAATTCAGCAGAAAAATACAGACACATGTCCTAAGAAAAAAAGGAAGGACATGAGGAAATGCCCAATTCTCTTGGGCATCTATCCTAAAAGGTTTAGATGTCTGGGGGGTTTAGCACAACTTAATTCTTTTCGTAAAGCCTAGGAAGGCTTACCCAGCCGTCCAAGAAGCCCATTTACCCCTGTTCCTCTCCAATTCCGGTGGGGGGTTCACATGAAATGTTTGATGGGATTACTCATTTTAAAACTCGCCACTTGAGAATCACCGAGAGCTTTCATTTCCCAGCGAAGAGGCCTGAGAAACGTCATGATTACCTCTGAACTGAGGGGCAGGCTGCGTCAGAGGATTTTGAGAATGCTATTTCTCTGAATGCAGGCGGCTCAGAAAGCAGAGCACCTGCAAATAGGTTAATGAGCCTCAGAATTGCTGGTGTTGTCAAGCCCAACTGGTGAGAATTCCCGTGGAGTTAAGTAGGATGTGAATCCGGCTCTGAGTAAATATCATTACCCACATGCTTTGTGACTTCCTGCTCTTGGGTTTTGCAGTGCATGTGGGCTTTCCCCCTTCAGCTCACCTCTTCGGTAGCAGTTGGGGTGAGGGTGCCTGGAAGTATTCTTTAAAATGGCTCTCTTGGTAGGCAGAGGCCCTGGTATTTCTTCCTGGAGCTACTTTTTAGAGAATTCATTGCATTTTGTTCATGTTTATGTGCCGGGAAAACAAGCAGTCGACTCATGTTCTCAGAAAAAGTACCACGACAGGTCACTTGGAGTGTCGCATTTTTATGTTCAACAGTCCTGAGGCATGATAAAGAAGAAAAATGACAATAGCATCCTGGACTCCGAACCCAGTCCCTTTTCCATCCAAACCAGCAAATGCTATTCAGATGACCTGTATGGAGAATATTTGTAGCATGTTTTTAGTATATTTTGGTGTAAGTGTCAAACTCTGGTTAAAGTGTATCCTAAGAGGGGAACCTGGATGGCTCAGTTGGTTAAACGACAGACTGGATTTCTGCCCAGATCATGATGTCACCGTTGGTGGGTTCCAGCCCCGTGTCTGGCTCTGCGCTGACAGTGTGGAGCTTGCTTGTGATTCTCTATCTCCCTCTGTCTCTGTGCCTTCCCAGCTTTACTCTCTCTCTCTCTCTCAAAAATAAATAAATAAGCATTTTTTAAAAAGTGCATCATAAAGGGAATCTGGGGGGGCTCAGTCGGTTAAGCATTTGACTTCAGCTCAGGTCGTGATCTCACAGTTCCTGAGTTCAAGCCCCACATTGGGCTCTGTGCTGACAGCTCAGAGCCTGGAGCCTGCTTTGGATTCCTTGTCTCCCTCTTTCTCTCTGCCCTTCCCCACTTGTGTTCTATTTCTGTCTCTGTCTCTCAAAAATAACAAACATTTGAAATAAAATAATTTTTAAAAGTGTATCATAAAAACAGAAAGTGCAAACTTGGTAAGCATTCAATACATTGTCACAAAATGACCACACTCATGTGACTGTAATTCAGATCAAGAAACAGGCCAGTCTCGGGGTGCCTGGGTGGCTTAGTCGGTTAAGCGTCCGAATTTCACTTAGGTCGTGATCTCACGGTTCGTGGGTTCGAGCCCCGCGTCGGGCTCTGTGCTGACTGCCAACTCAGAGCCTGGAGCCTGTTTCAGAGTCTGTAACTCCCTCTCTCTCTGACCCTCCCCTGCTCACGCTATCTCTCTCTCTCTCTCCTAGAAATAAATAAAACATTAAAAAAAAATTAAAAAAAAAAAAAAACAGGCCAGTCTCGGCACCGGAAGTCCCTCCCGGACTAGCCTCTCAGGAGGAACCGGAACCCTGACTTCCAACACCTGCGATTCTTTTTTTCTTGTTTTGAACTCTATACAAATGGGATAAGACAGGATGACTCTTGTATCTGGCTTTCATCAACTACGCAGAGATTTTATGCACCTGCCCTTATTACAAACCTTCTACATCACTGTCCCATTGACAAGGAAACCATTCATCTGCCCAGTGCAACAGCTGGCTCTCTTCAAAATGCGCCAAGTAAAGACATTTGCATCGGAAATAAATGTATACATGGCTGCGTTATGCCTCGGCCCGCCAATAAGTACGTCCGTTTTCTCACAAAGGAGGAAAGGAACTTCCACTGGGTCTTTTTAAAGGAAGAAGAGAACATGAGCTTCGCTGTGCAGCCACAGCACAAAGTAAAGGATGCTGGGAAACCAAGTTGGGGAGTTCTGTGCTTCGAACTGAAGCATAAAGCTAGTGACATGCACACAATGTTGATGCCCAGAATGGAAGATGAAAGCGTGTTGTATAATTGCAAATGGCAGTGTTTCCTTCTCTTAATGTCATGTGATCCCCATAAACAGGCAGGTGATATCTTACTTCCTGTGGTTTGTAGTTCGCATTATTAGGCAAGTGACTTCCTTAGCATCTGGTCAAGGAAAGGACAAGCATTGTCATCATCATCAAATCATCTTTCATGACTAAGCTGAATTAAAACAGTACAACTTTGAGGGCACATGGCTGAGCTGTTTGAGTGTGTGACTTCAGCACAGGTCATGATTTCACGGCTCATGAGTTCGAGCCCTGTGTGGAGCTCTGTGCTGACAGCTCAGAGCCTGGAGCCTGCTTCGGATTCTGTGTCTTCCCCTCTCTCTGCCCCTCCCCCGCTCACGAGTTTTTTTTTCTCTCTCTCTCAAAAATAAACATTAAAAAATTAATAAAAAGCAGTACAACTTTGCCACTAGTGGTAAAGCAAGGCAAAGGATTTAGACTAGTCAGAGTCATAATGGCAAGTTGCAAAATGATATTATTGCTGCGTGCAAAAGTATTTAGGCGCCAACTTTACAGCAAGTAAGTTATAGGATTATCTTATCACATGCATGGGAACCACATATGCAATTGCAGTTTTATTTTACGATGCATCAAGCCTAACAACTGGATTCCAAATGAATCGAGCACTTATTTGGAAAAAAAAAAAAGTAATCAAATACGGATTATTTCAATAACAGCCAGAGTCTCTTCCTGAGTTCCCTGCCAGCCACAGGCAGGGGATTTATGCCACATATTTTTGAGCAAACCACATTTCTCTAATATGGCTGATCCCTCCCAGTCTAAACATTTTCTTTGAAAATGTGAAACCCTGCAATTAAATCTTCCTCCCTGAAACAGGGAGAGTTCACTGAGCTGAGAAACCAAGTGCATCTCCCATAGCGAAGACTGCGACCGGAGGGAGGGAGTGTTGTCTGGTGGAAAGATCCACTGATAGCCTGGAAACAGGAGGCTGCAGGAGGGGAGGAGGGGAGAAAAACGCATGTGCGCATCCAAGACCTGCTACATTCAAACAGACGTTCAAAGCTGCTTGGGTACGTGTGTTCGTCTCTGAGACACGGAATACTGCTAATTCTCAAAACATTTCTTATGACAAAGATCACCTTTGAATTAAACAAGCTTTGCTATTGATGATTTTCCTTCTAGTCATGTTTTGCCTTGGGAAGAAAGGATAAAGCTTTACTAAGAAAAATAACGGATTTGTTAACGAAATGATTCACTGGGTTGAAACATGGCATCTAATGTTTCACAAGTGTGATTTTTCCTTCCGGAGGATCTCATTTGTTAGCATTTGACCACAGTAGTGTTTCACAGAGGGTCACTTTGGGAAAGGTCCAGAAATTCACGTCTTTGCCCCTGAATGTTGTGTTGATAACAGTTAAGGGATTCTGGGGAAGGTGATCTCCCGAGAATGTAATAAGTCACATCAAGATTCTGCATTTGACAGTGAGTGTGAGGGCACTGGAGGCAGGTACCTGTTTGGATCACCTGCTAAAAATACACCTTCATTATCTTGCCACATGCCCCCAAGTCCCCAAAATTAAGGCAATTTAAGGCAAGCTATCTCCAGAACTCCCTGCTGTTAAAATATGTTCATTTTTCTCCCCATAGACATTTATCAGGGCTAACAGCTGCCAGATATGTATAGTCCCAGGTGTAGCAAAAAGGGAGAGAAAGCAGCAATCAAGTAAGTCACACAATCTCCGGCTTTGTACTAAGGAAGAGACAGGATTTTGTGTTTTAGACCACTCCACTGGCAATGAAGTGGGCATTAGGAGAGGGGGAGCATGGACAAGATTTGCACAGCTACTGTGTAGAATAGTCCAGGCATGTGAGGATGAAGGCCTGACCTCAGTCAGTGAGCAATGGGATGGAGCGGGGGTAAGTATCTGTGAAATACTACACCAGCCACATGGGGTTACTTACATTCAAATTTAAATGAATTAAAATTAAATAACACTCAAAATTCTATTAGCCACCCTAGACATATTTCAAGGGTCCAATAGCCAGACCTGGCTTGTGGCTACCCTTTGGGTAGTGACGATAAAGGATGTATCTATATGTGCGGGAATTTCTGTTGGGCAAATCTAGGAAGGCCTCTGTTGTCTCAAAACTTTATGATTGACTGTGAGGTTGATGACACGAGGATTTGTAATAGTGCAGGGGCATGAACTTGAACCATTCTGTGGGTTGATATAGAAGGGAGAGTTGCTTGCCAATTAGGGAGCCATATGGTCCCTGCTGTCCCTTCCAAAACTGCCATCTCGATGATAACTGGTGATTATGGAACTGTCCTGCATAACCCGTGTATACACATACACACAACATTATGTGTTATACAGTATTATGAATGCGGAGATCATCTATTTCTAGATCTATACCTATATCCAGATTTAGATTATAGTTTTTTAAGTTTATTTATTTATTTTGAGAGAGAGAGAGCACAAGCAGGGGAAGGACATAGAGAGAGAGGAAGAGAGAATACCAATCAGGCGCCATGCTGTCAGCACAAAGCCCTACACGGGACTTGAACTCCCGAACTGTGAGATCATGACCTGAGCCTAAATCAAGAGTCCGATGCTAAACCGACTCAGCCACCCAAGCACCCCTGGATTATGGATTTAGATCTAGGTATATAAAACATCTGAGTCTTTCAAAAAAAAAAAGTGCATGCCAGGGTGCACGGGGGAAATGCCTGTGAAGAGAAAGTGGGAAAGAACCAGGGTGGACAGGCAGAGTTCCAACTATGCAGGTGTGACACCTAAGGAGGTGAGAGGGAAGGAAGGCAAACCGAGAAGGAAGAGTCTTAGAATGTAACAAAGTTCCAAGAAAAATTCAGTCAGGCTGATAAGCGCTCCTTGGGTCCATGTCAGTGGTCAGAAGAGTCCCAAGTGTTACAGGAACAGGTTGCCATTAGTAACCCCCACGTGCTCAATGTCTGGGACCAGCCTACCAGAAGCGTGGCCTTGGTTTAAATGTGGCGGTGTGGGGCGCCTGGGTGGCTTAGTCAGTTAAGCGTCCGACTTTCACTTAGATCATGATCTCGTGGTTCGTGGGTTTGAGCCCCGAGTCGGGCTCTGTGTTGACTGCCAGCTCAGAGCCTGGAGCCTGTTTCAGTCTGTGACTCTCTCTCTGTCTGACCCTCCCCTGCTCGCGCTGTCTCTCTCTCTCTCTCTTAGAAATAAATAAAACATTAAAAAAAAAATGTAAATGTGGTGGTGGGTTCAGAGGGAATCAGCCAGGGCCCTCAGATGTCATGCTGTCCACGGCAGAACACCTCAGCAGCACCTTTTCATGACTTCCACAATAGTGTGGAATAATAATAATAAAACTTATTGTTATTTTATATATACATATGCAAAAATTATAATAGGTACTACATTTTATGGTATTGTGTATATATTGCAAATATGTTATATATAATACCTCAGACTTCAAAATGTTTGAATATGAGATATATTTGATAGTGTGCTGTGTTTATAATTATTATATACTCAAGAACTGGGGAATTCATCAAATGCTTGTGAAAATCAAAGATTTCCTGTAATTAGGTGATAGAATCAGAATCAGGGGCCGTTCTACTACGAAGATGGAGTAGACATGTTTTCTTTCCTTCTCCCACTAAATACAATTAAAAACCCTGGGCATTATATATGAAACAAACATAAGGAGACTCTAAAAGGTGGAGAGAAGGGGTATCTGGGTGGCTCAGTCGGTTAAGTGTCCAACTTCGGCTCAGGTCATGATCTCAACTGAGATCATGTCTTTGTGCTGACAGCTTGGAGCCTGGAGCCTGCTTCAGATTCTGTGTCTCCCCCTCTCTCTGCCACTCCCATGTTCATGTTCTGTCTCTCACTGTCTCTCAATAATAAATAAAATGTTAAAAAAAATTTTTTTAAGGTGGAAAGAAGACTAGATAGGAACTCAGAACCTGAGAAATGACATGATGGTAAGCTCCCTATGTTTTCTTTTTGCCCTGCATGTCCCAAACTGGGTGCTAGAAAAGCCAATAACCCAGAAATATCATTGAACAGATTTTTTAAAGCCCCCAAAAAATCCTAATCTCTTGCACCAAAGGACCAGAAAAGAAGTACTCTAGCAAGATAGAAAACTTTTAGGAAAAAAAAAACACTCTACCATAGCCAAATACCACAAGGTGGAACAAAACCTGTGGCCACACCCCACACCCACTAGCAAAGGCTAAGTTGAGAACCTAGGTTTCCATCTTTGTCAAGTATAACGAAATGTTCCAACAACCTGCAAGGGTGGTAGCGAAGAAGGTTGAGTAGGAGCCAGGACTTTCATCCCCAACGGTCAGGAGTGAGTGCCTCCATTGAGGTGCCAGTGTAGACCATATGAAGAACTGGAACATCCAATTCCATCCCGTAGTAACAAGGCACTCCTCCTCCCTTTTTATAGGGTGGTGTTAGACGGAGCCCCAATGAAGAGCCAGGGCTTCCACTATCACCCAGTGCTAATGGGACCAGCCCCATCCAGGATGGCAGGGGAAATCTCATGGGGAGTGTGTAGAGGACTAGTGGGAAACCAGAACTTCCATCAGCCCAACAATAATGAGAAGTCTATTCCTTGGGTGTCAATAGAGGCTGAGTGGAAAACCTGGACTTCTATACCCACCTGGAGTAACAAGGGAACCTCCCCCCCATTTCCTTCCAAAGTGGTGTCAGAAAAAGCCAGCTGAAATAAAAGGTTTAAATAAGATCCCAAATATGATAATGACCAAAATATTCAGTTTCAGTCTGAAGTCACTTATCATACCAAGAACCAGAAAGCTCTCATGCTGAATTTAAAAAATTACAATCAATAGATTCCAACGCTGAAATGTCAGAGATTTTAAAATTACTTGACAGTAGCCATCATAAAAATTCATTGTAAAAATTTATCAACCAGCAATTAAGAGCATGCTTAAATGAAAAAATAGTCTCAGCAGACAAATAGAAAGTCTCAGCAAAGAAAGGTGCGATATAAAGTAGATATAAAATGGAGAATTTTAGAACAGAAAACATAATAACCAAAATAAGAAAAACTTAATGAATGGATTCAACAGAAGAATGAAAGGGACATAAGAAAGAGTCCATGAAATTGAAGAAAAAAAGAAATTGCCCAATCTTAAGCATGAAAATACACCGAGAAAAACAAAATGAACAAAGCAAGGATCTGTGGGGCTCTTACAGGAGATCAAACATGTGTGGCATTGGAATCCTAGAAGGAGAAGAGAACGAGGTGGATCTGAAAAAATACTCAAAGAAGTAATGGCTGCAAATTTTCAAACTTTGGCAAAAGACATAAACCTACAGATTCCAGAAAAGAGAAACAACTCCCTACCTATAAGGGAAGCACAATTTGAATGATCGTACATTTTGCACTATAAACTAAGGAGACCAAAAGGAATTGGCACATTCTGCGAGTGCTGAAAGTGAAGAACTGTCAATTCAGAATCCTATCTCCAGTGAAAGTATTTTAAGGAATGAAAAGAAAATTAAGACAGTCTCAGATGAGGAAAAACTAAGAGAATTTGTTGTCAGCAGACCTATCCTAAAAGAGTGGCTAAAAGAAACTGCCTAAACAGAGAGCAAATAAAAGAAGGAATCATGGAATGTCAGAAAGGAAGGAAGAAAACAGTAAGCAAAAACAGAGGCAAATGCAATAAACTTCTCGCTCAAGTCCTCTAAATCATGTCTGAGGGATGAAGCAAAAAATATGACAGTTTCATGTAATTCTAAACACTTGTAGAGGAAATGTTTATGATAATTATATTATAAATGGGAGTGGGAAAAGGAATGTAATAAAAGATTTCTACACTTCACTCAAACTGGTAAAATGGTGATGCCAGTTACATGTTTTATATGTGCAATGCTCTACCTTGAACAATCACTAAAAAACCTTTACAAAGAGATATACTTATAAGTACTACAAATAGAATGAATTAAAAAAATGTTTCAATTTGCACAGGAATCTGCAAAAAAGTAAACAGAAATGGAAGACAGAGAGAACAAATAGAAAACAAAAATTTTAATGCCAAACTGAAGCCCTAATCTACCAACAATCACATTAAACGTAAACAGTCAAGGCCTACCAATTAAAAGACAGACACTGACAGAGTGAATAAAAACTTCACCTATAGTTTTGAGTGAATAGAAACTTCAACTATATGGTACCTACAAGAAAGTCACTTCAAATGTAACAGTGTTAGTCATGTTGAAAGTAAAATAATGGAAGAAAGATATATCATGTAAATATTTTTAAAAAGCAGAAGTAGCTATATTAAGCTATATTAATGTCATATAAAGTAGACTTCAGAGCAAAAAAAAAAAAAGGAAAGAAAGAAAAAATAAAGTTACCAGAGACAGAAAAGGATGTTTATAATGATAAGAGTTTCAACCCACCAAGAAAACATCTTTTTTTAATGTTTGTTTATTTTTGAGAGAGAGAGAGACAGAGTGCAAGCAAGGGAGGGATAGATAGAGAGGGAGACACAGAATCCAAAGCAGGCTCCAGGCTCTGAGCTGTCAGCACAGAGCCCGATGTGAGGCTCTAACCCACGAACTGAGAGATCATGACCTGAGCCAAAGTCAGAGGCTTAACCAACTGAGCCACCCAGGGGCCCCAAGAAGATATAATAATCTTAAATGTATCTGCACCAAACAGCAGAGCTGCACAATATGTAAAGCAAAAACTGATAGAGTTGCGAAGAGAAAGAAACAAATCCACGATTATAGGTAGAAGCTTCCGCACCTCTATCTCAAAAATGAATACAACAACTAGACAGGAAATCAGCATGGATACTGATGAACTCTGCAATACCCTCAACCATCAACCAACAGAATCTAATTGACATCTATAGAACACTTCCCCTAATGACAGAGGAAGATACACCTCAAGTGTCTGTGGAAGACGGACCAAGATATGCCATGTCCTGAGCCATAAAACAGACCTCAACAAATGTAAAATAATCGAAATGTGGAGTTAGACCTAAACTCAAGGCCCAATATTATGTTCTGCTTTGACATCTGGTGAAATCAAGAAAGCCTCATCTGGCCCGACCACAAGTTCCCCTCCTCACTGTGTTACTGTGGAGAAGATCCCCCAGCCAGACAGCCCTCCTTATCGAGGGAAACAACTGCAGTGCTTGCATATCCCTGAGCGGCACGTTTCAGTTCCTTGCCCACCATGGAATTACTCAAGCAATCACTTTCAATGAAACACGATCTTGGGAAGCACCTCGTCCTCTTGATACCGCAAAGCCTGCCTCCCACAGCCACTGGTTGTTTACACTGTTCCTGAATGCAACCCCTGTGCAGCGCTGCATGGTGTGCAGTGCCCTCCTCCTCCAGGCTGTGAGCATATGTGATTAACAACCTGCTTCCAATGCCATCTGTCCAGTGTCTAGTGAGTTTGGCTCTCCACTGAACCCTAGAGCAGGAGTCCCTCCTTCACCAACGGGGTGAATGGGAGGTGATTAAGCCATGACATCATACACCATAAGGGAATGTTCTTTATGTTCTTTAACCATAAGGGAATCAACACAGATCAATAAAAAGATAACAAGAAAATGTAAGACCCTTACGCCAATCGACGTACTTCTAAACAACATGGTGAACATACGTCTAAACATGGTGAGAGAGGAAACCTCAAGGGAAATTTAAAAGAGAGGTGATGAATGATCAAAGGTGAAGATAAGCAAAGGGCGAAAGGAGTTAGGGCTGGTTAAAATTCAGATGAGGGGAGGCAGGAAGCAAGCTGGCCTTCATAGCCACCTAAAGAGATCAATGCAGATGTATGGATTCCATTAACTACTTACCCATCTTGGCAGTAGCAGCAGATACAGAGCTCTGAGGGCAAAGTTGATAAGTAGAAGATGGGGAAAAGAGCTGAAGCAAAGCTATGGGAGTGCCCATCAGAAGCAAGTGAGTCGCCATCACAAGACACAAGGAGATCATGGAAGAAAGTAGAAAAGGGTGGAGGTTGATAGTATGGCACAGAGAACTTCCTTCCTTCCCTCTCATGCCCTGCCTTATGTTCAGCCCCTTTAGTGGGAATGTTGACAAGGAACATGGACCTTCTGAGTGTAATAATCATGTGATGAGAACTCTCTGCCAATGGCTCCGCTCTGAACAGCCAGTTATTCTTTATTTACCCTTTACCTTTCTTTACCCTTGCCTTTTGTCTGTCCAGAGGCTGTAGATACTCAGAAGATTATTTTGCAATGATAACTACAAAGATACAGGGATGAAGCTTTAAAAATCAGTTGAATAAATAATTTCTATTATTTTAAGGTGTATTACTTCACCCAATTTACTCAGCCTGACTTCCTATACTCCCATCAAGTACTTCCCTATTCATGAGTAGGTCAAGATCATGTCTATCCCCAAGTTTCTGCATATTAATTAATTTGATTCTGTGACAGGGTAGTAACTTTTAAAATTCGGTGTGGTATAATTGAAACAGTATGAATTACAAGTAGCACATATTATATAATGCATATGTAATTATAGTTAAATATATATAGGTGTGTGTTTTTATGTAGGAAAATGCACAGGTATGTATGCATGGTTTTTAACTGAAAGGGTAATTACTAGAATGTTATTAACATTCATCTATGGATTATAACCCATATGTGAATACTAAAGAGGAAAAGAGGTTCAGTTACCTGTTCCTACGGCATTAAAATCAATTAGTTCAGGAATGCCAGCAGGTATGCATGCACACCTCTGCAAACACAATCCGTATTCAATCCTCTCTCCAGTTTGCTTAAAACATCTTGCTCTGCAAAAAAAAAAAAAAAAAAAAAAAAAAAACTCTAAAAATTTCCACAAAGTCCTGTCGCACCAGTTAGGAAATCATAATGCTCCTTACTCAACATTATGCACTATGACTAAATTATGATCTACATGCTTTAGATTCATACTCTAAAGAAGGATTATTTTGTGACTCCACTTGTGCTGTTCTTTATATGTGATTCTAGCAATAGGTAAGACAGCTTCAGCCATTTTCTTGTAATTGTCCTGAGGTCCAGTTGTGGTAAAGAGCATTCAAAGTTAATGCTGGAGAAATCTCCGTTAACTGTCCATTTTCTTTCTCCTTTTTTACATTCTGTTGTCTCCTTTATAACATATATAATGCCATTTAAACAAAAAAGACAGCTAAAAATATCTGAGCTTCAGAGAGAGGAGTATATTAGTTGTGGTCAATAAGTAAATATTTATAAATATTCCTATTTAACAAGCATTTTTGAAGACTACCATTCATTCTTAAATATTTAGGAAGTGTTTGGCAGCTTAAAAGTAGAAAGAAAGGAATGCATAGCTTGTCAAACTTGCCATTTATAAACATACTGATGGTATAACAAATAATGAATAGTAATAAAATGGAACACAAAATTGTACAAATGTAAGAAAATTGTGAGATCACATCTATACAAATTTAAGCATTGCATAGCAAAAAGATGAGAAGAAAATAATTTAAGACATAATTTGGTAGGGTGAAATTTTGAATAAATTTTTTCTTTAGACTACTTTTGTAGTTTCTAAACCTTCTGAGTTTATCTCACTTATGTCTAATAAAAAGATCAATTTTTTCTGAAGTAAAATAAAATCTGCCTTCAAATTAAATCTTTAAGTAAAAACAGGCACATTTTCTGTTTAAATTTTAATTGGAAATAGTCTCCAATTAAAGAGAGACGGTGAACTTAAAAATAAAAATTCTGCTGGAAGCCAACATTTTTAATACTCAAAATTCTGTAACATAAGTGATCTTATATTTGATTCTGTGGTAGAACTGGTTACTAAGGTACTGAATTACCAGTTTCTCTGACCCAGCTAAGACACTGAAAACAACACAGAAATTTGGGGAGGGGTTTCAAGGGAGAAGAAAAAAGAAAAGAAAAAGAAAGACAAGAAAAGAAGAGAAAAGAAGAAAAAATCTTGAAAGAAAATACTGATAAATATTGAGAGGTAAACATGATAATGATTGAGACATTGTTTTATGCACAAAACAAAGCCTTAACAATAGCACAAAGTAAAAGCATACAAGAATAGAAATAGCAGAGCCATCAGAGTCAGACAAACTAGTGTTCAAATTCCTCTCTGCTCCTTGCTATGATTTTCTACAAGTTATTTATCCCTATGGACCGTAGCTTCTTCATCTATAAATGGAGGAGAGTTATAACTACTCCATGTGATTGTTGTAAAGATTAAATAGAACAAAATCTGCATACATAAAAGTCCTTGGTATGAAGTCCATATTGAGGAAATGTTAGTTTCCTATTTATATGGTTAATGGAGATATTCAATGTGTATTACCCATTCCCTTACATAAGCCTTTTACCTTCTGTTCTCTTATCAGCTAGGAACGCAATAGTCTTCCACTAACAGGAAAAACAGCCTAAGGATAGTTTCACATAACAAGATGTAAGAGGGAGACCATTGTTGGGCTCTGGCTCAGTTACTCATTGAGGCTACCAGGGACCACCTTCATTCCACACTTTTCCTCCACTATCTCTAGTGGGTTGGCTCTCACCCTCATGCTTCGTGCCTCATGGTTACAAGGTGACTGCTGCAGTTCCAGATATCACAAAAAAATTCAAGACAGGGTAAAAAAACTTAGAGGAAACAGGCTTTCTTCTGAAGGAGTTTTATATTTTTATTGGAGAATAAAGTCCTTCACAAGAAACTCGTTATATCTCATTAGCCAGTCCCTCGTCATATGGCTGGTCCAGGGGAATGAGATATTTTAAATATTTCTTCACAGCTTTATCAAGATATAACTCAAATGCCATATAATTCACTCATTTTGAGTGTACAATTTAATGGGTTTTAGTACACTCACAAAACTGTATAATCATCACCACTGTCAATTTTAGAATATTTTCATCACAGCCCCAAAGACTCTGTAAGCATTATTTCCTCCCAACTCCTTTAAGAGGTAGGCTGCCACCAAGCTATTTTCTGTTTCTATAGATATGACAGTTCGGGACATTTCTGATGAATGAAATCATACGGCAGGTGGTCTTTTGTGTTGTGACCGGCTTCTTTCACTTAGCATAGGTTTTCAAGGTTGATCCATCTTGTAACACAAAACATCACTTCAATTTTTTTCTTTGTTTGTTTGCCAAATAACTTTTCATTGTATGGATAGACTATTGGATTGTGTTCATTTTCTGGATAGTATGAACAAAGTTTCTATGAACATTTATGAGCAAGTTTTTGTATGCACATATGTTTTGGATAGATACATAGGAGTGGAATTGCTGGGCCATTTGGCAACATGGTAGCCCCATGTTTTACCTCTTGAGGAATTTCCAGGCTGTTTCCAAAGTGGCTGCAATGGTGTTTCATGCATGCTTCAGAAGATGTATACTATGCTGTTGTCGGGTGGTCTAGTAGATCTATTTTATTTACAGTATTGTTCTAAGTTTTCTATTTTCTTGATCTTGTGCCCAGTTATTCTATCCATTATTGAAAGTGGAATATTAAAGTCTCCAACCATTACTGTTGAATTGGCTCTTTTCTTCCTTCAACTCTGTCAGTTTTTGCTTCATGTATTTTGTGGCCATGTTGTTAGGGACGTATGTGTCCTTCAATGAGCCAGAGGCACATTTCTGTGGGGTAACACCCCTGATTTGCAGGGGGGTTACTGGGTAGTGGAAGTAGCTTCTCAGCTTGTTTTCTCCCTGCTAAACCATTTTACTCTGAGAGGTGTTCCTTTTTGGTTTTCAGTTCTTTACAAATGTCGGTCCATGGCCTTCTGGCTGACTCTGTTTCTGAAATTCAGCGGCTGCTCTGGACTTTATTCCTCCACACATTATGTGCCTTTGTTTTTCTCTGGCTGCTTTTCTGATTTTTCTCATCATGGCTGTTTTTTCACAAATGTACCTGATATGCTCGAGGTAATTCTTTTTAGGCTTATTCTACTTAAGTTTTTGTTTGATTTTTAAATCTATAGGTTTCTATTTTTCAACAAATTTGTAATATTTTTCACAGTCACTTGTTCAAAATATTTTGCTCCTTTTCCCTCTACACTCCTGCTTCTCCAGAAACCCAAGAGCATAGCATACCAAGAGTAAGCATAAGAGACTGCGTGATGTTTTTTCACAAGTCACTAAGCTACTGTTTATTTTTTTAAACATTTTTTTCTTTCTCAGCTTCAGTGTGGATGGTTTCTGTTGCCATGTCCTCAAACTCACTGAATTATTTTAGGGGGAAGGCATAGTTTAATTAATCCCATCCAGTGTAGTTTTGATCATGGTTTTCATAAAATTAGTGTGTCTTATTTCCAGATAAGTATTCTTTATATCTAGAAGTTCCATATGGCCTTTGTTGGATTATTCCTTTTCTCTTCTTATTGTGTTCATGCTTTTCTTTACATCTTTGAGCATGTTTATAATATTTAATTATTTATTACACCTGTTTGAAAGTATGTATCCGATAATCCCATCATCTCTGTCATTTCTTGGAATGCTTTCATTGATTAACTTTTGTTCTTGGCTGTGGGTTGTACTTTTCTGTTCCGTTGCATTCATTGTGGTTGAATGTTAGGTCTTTTGGATTTTTACATTTTTTAATCCTACGTTTTATGTTTTTTCTTTTTTTTAATTTTTTAATATTTATTTATTTTTGAAAGAGTGAGAGACAGAGCACGAGTGGCAGAAGGGGCAGAGAGAGAGAGGGAGACACAGAATCTGAAACAGACTCCAGGCTCTGAGTTGTCAACCCAGAACCCAAGGTGGGGCTCGAACCCAAGAACCGTGAGATCATGACCTGAAATGAAGTTGAATGCTTCACCGACTGAGCCACCCAGGCGCCCCTGTGTTATTTCTTTAAAGAGTCCTGTACTTTGTTCTGACGTACTGTTGTTTACATCAGCTTTAGCCATTTAGACTCCCTGTAAGCTTTTGAGTTAGATTTCCCTTTTCCTTTTGAGTCTGGTCTTCAGAGCAGCTTTACTTGAGGACTAATTTAGTCACTCTACCAAATCATGACGGAGGACTCTAACAAACGCTCCTTGCATTATGAGACCTCTACATTTTGGCTGGCGACAATGCACATTATTCCCATCCCCGTGGGAACTCCAGGAACAATTTGTTGTCTTCTACTGGCTCTTTTCTTGGCCTCATGAGTTTGGTCACCACTCATATATAGGCCAGAACTCAGCAAATGACTCAAGTACAATGCTCTGCAGAACTCTGTAACTCTTTCTGTGTGCAGCTCCCTCTTTGGTATTCTGATTCGCAAATCCCAGCTGCATCAACTTTCTGGAACTCTGACTTCTGCCTCCTCCATTCAGTTTCACTAGCTGGCTCTGTTTGGGTTTTCTCTCTTCACTGAAGTTGCACACACCTGCACACAACAGTTTAGCTTGTATTCTACTGATTGGAATTTAGTCAAAGCACTTAAATACAAAAAGACTGGGAAATGTAGTCTTTATTCTGGGTGGCCCTGGTTCAGCTAAAAATCAGTTCTATCCTTGAGAAACAAAAGAAAAACATATTAACAGTGTAAATGCAATCTTTTTATTTTTATTTTATTTATTTATTTTTTTTTTCTTGAGGGATTGAGAGAGAGAGCACAGCATGCAGGGCAGGGACAGGTGAGAGAGGGAGAAAGAGAATCTTAAGCAGGCTCCACACCCAGCACAGAGCTTGACACAGGGCGGGATCTCACGACCAGAAGATCATGACCTGAGCTTAAATCAAGAGGCAGATGCTCAACCAATTGAGCCACTCAGGTTCCCCAACAGCAATCTTTAACATAAAATCCCTTTACTGGGGGGCCTGGATGGCTCAGTCGGTTAAGCATCCGACTTTCGCTTAGGTCATGATCTTGCAGTTCGTGGGTTCGAGCCCCACATCGGGCTCTGTGCTGACTGCCAGCTCAGAGCCTGGAGCCTATTTCAGAGTCTGTATCTCCCTCTCTCTCTGACCCTCCCCTGCTCATGCTGTCTCTCTCTCTCTCTCCTAGAAATAAATAAAAATATTTTTAAAAAACCCTTTATTATGAACTGAAAATAAGTAGCACTAAACCCTTTTCAAAATAAAATATTTCTTTTCCCAGAAGTCAATTTATTTTCATTAACATATTATTAGGTATGATGTCCAGTTCACATAAAGCCTTTGGATTCCATTTTGAATATCCTGATGTGTTGTAACATCTTCAGAATATGAAAGAATTTGAGATTCCCTTAAATCATACAAAAATTACATTTTAATTAAAGCAGTATTCCATCAGGTTCAGATATCTTTAGAGTTAAAAGAAAATATATAAACATATTATGGAAGCCAAGGAAATGCAGAGACTAGTCGACCTGGGTAAAAGTCGCAGGCTTCTCTGAGTTCACAGATATTACATAATACTTGTTTAGAGGATCAATATCTTTTTAGGCTTTCCATCCCATTACATAGTAAATCTTAAAAAGACTCAACAATCACTGAAATGAGTCATAAAAGAATGTTTGCAACAACTTTATTCATAATCGCCCAAACCTGGAAATTCTAATTAATGTTAACCTGCTGAGATATTTAGGAGAAGTCCATTGATGTTTACAATTTACCTTAAGATTTACCAAGACAAAAATGGATTGATTGATTGAAGGATACAGAAATAGTTAAAAGATAAATATGGGCTAAAACAAAAGTAGTAATGTGAAATGCTAATAGTAGAATCTTGTTGGGTATATGAATGCTCACTGTACAAGTCTTTTAATTCTGCATTGTGTTTGATAATTTTTATAATATGTTGAGAAGAAAAATGAGTGTAGGGAGTAGTTTTGAGGTAAACATCTGGCTAGAATTTTTAGCCAAAATAATTTCGGTTAACCAGGAGTATAGTTGTCTACGTTAGAGTAAATGAATTTTTTACCCTTGGAAACAAGCATATAAAGCTTTTAAATAATAAAATTATAGTGTTAGTATTTCCAGATTGAGAAATATGCTGTCATATTTTGTATTTCACCTTGATATAATGTCTAAGAGAATTTGACCTAATAAAATGACAACCTTGCAACTCCAACATAAAATATATAGCTAAGTAACTAAGGAAAACTTCTGATTTTAAACTAAAATCTCACCAAGTTAAGTTTAGTATTGGAAATTTTCTGATGTATAAGAGCTAAGTGCTCAGAACGATTTTGTTGTTGCTGTCAGGACAAATGAAATACATAATACTTTAAAACAAAATTAAATGTGTCAAATTTATAAGTGTAGAGTGAAATGTTTGAATGTTTAAACATTATATATAAATCTGTAAACGTAGTCAAAGTGAATTCAAAACTCTCTTCAAAGTTACTAATAAAATCTGCTAGACTTATAAATAAAATAAGATTTGCAGACTGAATTTACAGTTCATGAATTACACAAGAAAAGCTTACTTTAAGTTTGTCAAAAAGTTGATTTCAATAAGAAAAAAGCTCACCTTCAAAATATTTGTCAAGGGCTATTTTGGCTCACAGAGGTAGACTGAAGGTAAATAGTTCACTTTTCAATGAACCTTGGATAGTTCATAAACGATATAAATCCACCCCCAACTAGGCGATCCATTGCCTGTATTTAATAACCAAGATATTCCAGGACTTTTATGGGGCATTAACAACAGACCGAACCTCAAAATCACTGCTACTCAATGTATCAAAAGTTCAGGAAAAGCAGTCATTTTTACTAGGGGTTGCCTGAAGATTATGTCATTCCTCCTGTCCTAGGGGACCTTCTCCAGGATAAAGACAAACCATCAGAAGGTTGAACTTCATTGTTCTCTCTCTTCTCATTTAGCATCATAGAACTGCTTTTTATAGACATTTTGTTTGAGATTATGGCATCCACCTGCATATACATGCATTGTGAGGAGCAAATCTATGAAATTTGGACATAACTTTCTTATCTAACCAAGGACCACATCCACTGTGTCACACACAAGCTTTTCTTGCCAAGGACCCATGGGAGGAAATTCTTTGGGGACATGAAACTGGAAAAAGTTGAGTCTTGACCTTGTAAGTGTTTTATGAATCAGGTAAATAATCACATCTCCTCTCTGTATTGGCAGCTAGAAAGTTGGGAAGGATATCCATGGTCTTCGAAACATTGTGCCAATCTTTGTAGAGCTGCCCCACCTATCATAAAATGGCATCTCCTTAGATTTTATTTTACTTCCTGATGTTAACTTTTATTTCACTAGATCACTTTCATTTGTTTTATCTTTTTCTGTTTTAATGCATCAGTAGGTAAAAACAATTACATAGTTCTATAAGTTTCCCCAAATGGTTCTCAGAGCAAGTAACAGAATCAACAGTAGAATTCATTAGCAAGAGGAAATTTTTAAAAGCAAAGAGAAGCAATGCAGATGTAGTGAAGACAGAGGGCCCAAAGATGGTTCAAAGTGGATGGAGAAGCCCATAAAAGGGCTGATTAAGGGTTTAGCCTCCTTTGAAAGTGATTCATTGGAATTAAATTAAGAAGGTGCATTGTTTTGAATCGTCTTCTGGAAAGGTTGGGAAGCTGAGAGGTTGAGGGAGTGGGGAGTATGCAGGGATTCTATAAACCTCTCTTCTTTGACACATAAGCACTTGTCATTATTCTGTGCACATTTCTACGTTTCCAAATGTCAACAGAAATGTCAATTTATATTTTCAGTGGTTTGAGGAACAGGAGAGCTTTACTTATTATAAGTTCTCTCTCTTGTTATAAAAAGTTTGTTTTCTCTTTCCCTGTATCTCTTTTAATGAATGTACATGTACTGCATTTATTTATATTATTTCCTTTGTTCTCATGTAGTTTACCCTTTCAGAATTTGAGCTGTATGTGATTTTTTCTCTCTCTCTATCTAATTCTTCCCTGACAGTGAGCTTCAGGCAGTTACCTGAAGCCTACTAAGAACAGGTAAGAATTTATGTATGAGCCTGTTTGCTGAAAATAAAGGGAAGTGTGTTGAAGTCCTCACATTTCTTGAGTTGTTTTTACCAAGTTTTCAGAAAGGTGGCTGGAGGGGGACCATGACCAGGTTTGCCCCAGGTCTAGACCACAACAGGTCAGTGTTTGCAACATACGGTTCAGGATGACTTTGGCATCAGAATCACAGGGGTGCATGTGACGAAAGATTACTGGGCTCTGTCTCAGCCTTGAGATCCTAATCTCTAGGAATCTGGCCTGGAAGTCTCAACTTTAATAAACTTCCCTGGTGATTCATATGCAGAATCAAGTGTGAGGACTCCTACCCTACATTTATCCATCAGCCAAATGACTTATGTAATAGTTTTCTATCACTGTGAAAAATCTGTTCTCCTAACTTATGGGTAACATAACTACTTTTAAATGTAAATGCTATGTAAGTCATTCTAGCAGTGGGGGAATTATAAATGGTTGAAGTTGAATGAGACTTAAAGAATACTGAAGGGATTTCAAAAATACTTTCCACCTAATTATTCATTCACTATGTCTTTCTTTATCTAAATCAATTGTTAATTTTGACTTCAAGTCAGCTTTTTAAAATGCTGGTGCGTAAGGCACACTCCAGAATGGTGCATGCATTCAGAATCTTTGAGGGTGGAACCCCAGATATTACTACTGGAACGATGGGTGGTCCGGGGGTATGAGTTAGCGGGCCAAAGACCATAGCAAAGGTTATGGTCAAGTCTGCAGAGGAAAATCTAATAATTAAGAATAAATCAGGTCTGGGGCACCTGGGTGGTTCAGTCAGTTAAGCATCCAACTTCGGCTCAGGTCATGATCTCATGGATCATGGGCTGAGCTCTGCATTGGGCTCTGTGCTGACAGCTCAGAGCCTGGATCCTGCTTCAGATTCTGTGTCTCCCTCTCTCTACATCCCTCCCCCGCTCATGCCCAGCCTCTTTTTCTCAAAATTAAATAAAATAAATCAGATCTGAAAATAAGAGGAGAAAAATCTATTGAACTGGAGATCCTGGTCTATCTCCTTCACCATAACCCCCACTATCATCTCCAAAATACCACTTTACTTCTATATAATTTAATGAGACTCTTACAGCAGATTTTATAGCTCATTAAGATATCCTAATTTCCCAAGGTCATAATCACACCAGAAATAAATTTTATGTTTTTTATGAATAACCATACCCTTATCCAATTATATTCACATCACAGAAATATAATTTTTTTTAATTCACTGCACCCCCACTTTAGCAGACAAAAATCAAATCCGCTGTAGGAGGTTGGGGGTATTGGATGGGTAAGATTCCTGTCAAGGATCTAATGACCTTAGCGAGCTTAGTGGTATAAAACTTGCTTGAGCAAAGATTCAGCATGGAATGCCCAAGCAGCTCTTTTCTTCTGGTGTCAGAATGTCAGCATTACAGCTGAGCTGTGCCTCAATTAATTGATTCAGAACAATTCCCGTTGAGCAATTGTCTTCTCTAAGGAATGTCAATGCGAACTGCAAGCAACTGTCACTTTGTATCAAATATGAATTATGCTGTATAATGGGTTCAGGTGCTCATCTGAATTGACTGTCATAAAATCCTCGTGTGTGATAATTCAGTGAAATCATCTCATTCAAATGATGAAAACAGAGGAGTAGAATAGTGACAAGAGAGCGGAGGTGATAACCTATATGCTGCTGACAAGAAAAACAATGTTTAAAGATTGCTACTCATTTATTGCTCACTGGGCTTTGTAATTAGCAGACCCCCCCACCAAATATTCTTGGGCACAGTGAAGATGTTATGAGAAAAGACATAATAAAAATTATCACGTGCTATTGGTGCGAAGTGGAAGTGATTTATAAGCAATTATCAAGTTGTATCAAAAAAGGTATCAGTTGGTTGAGCGTCCAACTTCGGCTCAGGTCATGATCTCACGGTTCGTGGGTTCGAGCCCCACATTGGGCTCTGTGCTGACAGCTAGCTCAGAGCCTGGAGCCTGTTTCATATTCTGTATCTCCTTCTTTCTCTGAACCTTCCCTCCTCACACTCTCTCTCTCTCTCTCTCTCTCTTTCTCTCTCTCTCTCTGTCTCTCAGAAATAAATAAAACATTTTAAAAATATTTTTTAAAAAAGAGGTATCAAGACGTAGTATTGCATGTACCCTTTGACCCAGTCATTTCTGCTCCTAGGAATTTACCCCAAGGAGCCAATTCCACAAGTATAAAAAGTCATATGCACAAGAGTCTTCCATATAGCCTTGTTCAGATTAGTAAAAATTGTCAAACAACACAAAAGCTCATAGTGAAGGGTTGTGTCTAGGACATGTGTATAAGGACATTATGAAAAATTTTTTATTAAAATGTTTTAATGTTTATTTATTTTTGAGAGAGAGACAGAGTATGAATGGGGCAGGGCAGAGAGAGAGAGGGAGACACAGAATCTGGAGCAGGCTCCCGGCTCTGAGCTGTCAGCACAGAGCCTGACCCAGGGCCTAAACCCATAATCGGTGAGATCATGTCTGGGCCGAGGTCGGATGCTTAACGGACTGAGCCACCCAGGAGCCCCAACACTATGAAAATATTAAGAATTATGATGCATGTGGGGCGCCTGGGTGGCTTAGTCGGTTAAGCGTCCGACTTTCGCTTAGGTCATGATCTCACGGTTCGTGGGTTTGAGCCCCACGTGGGGCTCTGTGCTGACTGCCAGCGCAGAGCCTGGAGCCTATTTCAGAGTCTGTGTCTCCCTCTCTCTCTGACCCTCCCTTGCTCACGCTCTCTCTCTCTCTCTCTCTCCTAGAAATAAATAAAAATATTTAAAAAAATAGAATTATGATGCATGTCCACAAACGTATTGACATGGAATGATGTCCAATACTGACCACAAGTAGAGTTTATAGAACAACATAAATAGTTATGGTACACTTATGTAAAGCTGCGTGCACATATCTACATGTGTATATGAAACAGAGAAATATCTGGAAGAATGTCCATTAAAATTTTAATAATCATTTTCTCCAAATGATAACATCTAGGGTAATTCATACTCTGGATTGTACTTTTTCCATGTTGCTTGAATTTTTACAATGAACATTCAGCAATTTTAAACACAATAAAGCTCTTTAAAAAGAAAAGAACATGATAAGAAACTATACATGAGTACAAATGAGGCTGAGGCATTGGCAAGGTTGCCCATGATTACACCTCCATTCAGAGATAATAATGATGAGGATGGGGGTGTTGCATAATAATCTTGTCTGATAGCAAAAACATTAATTTACAATTTATTGAGAGCAGCGATAGGCACGTTGCACCATTCAAAGCAATGGGAATACGTGGACTTGACACAGCAATTAAATAAACAAGCATGAAAGCACCTCTGAGCAGATCACACTGGGGACACTCAGGCTACTTCTGCGAGAGAAATACGACCTGACATCTGAAAGGGCAGCATTGGTGTAATGGGTACGGTTTAACGCAATTCAGGAGAGTTTATCTCAGCCAAGGAAATGCTTTCTGGCGGAAATGAATACGAGAGGTGAATTGAAAAGTGTGAGGTAGACAGCTTGCTGGGGAGGAAGTCAAATAGAATATCTCATAGAGCCCAAAGGAAGGAAGGAGAATATTTTTGCCTCGGGATTTCCAAAGAATAAATGTGAAATGTGTCTGTATTCTGTGGTTCCTGGCAATGTCTGCAGCCGAGTACTGTCAGGCTGTCACACTTCTAAGATGCTTTGGCAGGTTCATTGTGTAGAAACGACTGTGGGAGAGATCACCCTCAGAGAAATCGCATAAGCAAATCCTTTGGGAAGTTCGCTTTCTCTTTTCAGACCACGAAGATATTACTGAGGGCACAGCCAAAGCACTAAGAGAAAGTCTTGCACTGCGTTCAATGGTTTTACAGATACGCTGAGTCCCTGTTGACCTGAATGATGTTACTTCCAGGATATCAAGGGGATTCTTCTCTTTCCAAAAGAACCCCGGCCAGTCCTTCGGCTAGAACCTGAAATCTCTTCAAACATTCATTTCTGTTTGGGGATGTTATTGCATCTCCACACGGGGGTCCACAAAATAGCTATTTATCCCTCAGTAATGACTCATCAAGGGTTCTATGATCAGAAAATAGAATATCTAGAGACTGGGAGTGAGAACATATTTAATGAGGTGGGATGATAATGGCCAACGCTTTGAGTGTTACCTGACTAAGCCTGCCAGAGAACTACCATGACAGTTAGGTGGGGCCAAGACTGTTTTTAAAACTATATATGTATTTTTATGGGGCGCCTGGGTGGCTTAGTCGGTTAAGCATCCGACTTTCGCTTGGGTCATGATCTCGCGGTTCGTGGGTTCGAGCCCCGCGTCGGGCTCTGTGCTGACTGCCAGCTCAGAGCCTGGAGCCTGTTTCAGTCTGTGACTCCCTCTCTCTGACCCTCCCCTGCTCATGCTGTCTCTCTCTCTCTCTCTCTCCTAAAAATAAATAAAAAAACATTAAAAAAAAAATAAAACTATATATGTATTTTTAATATATAAAGTGTTATTTTTCATTTAGCACTTATATAATGCAAGGTTGTTCAAATGTTGAAAATAGACAAACTACTTTAGTATCTCATGACCAGGCACAACACTTGTCCTAGGGTATTGCTTTTTTTTTCCTTGAGAGGGGGGATGGGCAAAAGGAGAGAGAGAGAGAGAGAGAGTGAGAAAGAGAGAGAGAGAGAGAGAAAATCTCAAGCAGGCTCCATGGTCCGGCAGACATCTGGCTCAATCCCATGACCCTGGGGTCATGACCTGAGCAGAAATCAAGAGCCTGACACTCAACAGACTGAGCTATCCCGGTGCCCCAGTAGCTACGTCTTTTGTATATTATTATAGCTGTGACCATTTATTCTCTGCCCTTTCCTCCAGTTAACAAGTTCCAAGTGGGTGCTCCCAAGAGCAACTGGCCCAATGCCTGGCACATAGCAAGAGCTCAGTGATATTCAGTGAGTCATAGTGGAATGAATGGGAACCTAGGCAAAGATGACATGTTCACAAAGTGGGAGGAGTTAAGTAAAATAATTTGGTGGAAAGAAGCGCCTCACAGTGCGGTAACCTACTTTCCAATTTTGCCTTCGGTTGAAACTACTTGACGGAGATATATATCATCCTGGTCTTTCTGAGACCGTGGTCATTTTCTCTTCGTGCGCTACTTCTAGTTTTTCCTGCCAGGCACATTCAACACAATTATCCCTCTGCTGCAAAAAGCCCAGTGAAATAACTTTATGGAGTAGATTTCGTAAAGGTCAAAGTCACAAGAAAATAGGCCCCTATTGAACAATGGTGGGACATAACTTTCCGTTCATAATTTTTTAAAATTTTTATTCATTTTTTTTGAGAGACAGAGAAAGAGAGAGAGAGAGGGAGACACAGAATCTGAAGCAGACCCCAGGCTCTGAGCTGTCAGCACAGAGCCCGATGCGGGGCTCAAGGCTGGAACCCACGAACTGTGAGATCATGACCTGAGCCAAAGTCAGACACCCAACTGTCTGAGCCACCCAGGCGCCCCTCCTTTTTGATTTGTGATAGCAAATAGCAACAAAAAGATGAAATATTTTCATCTTTGAAAATATTCCTCTTTCCTTCTTTCTTTTTTACTTCCAAATCTTGTTATGTTATTTAACAGTTTATTTCCTGCATCTAAATAATGTAGGTATCAATGTTTTCTACACTGTGAGTTCTCCATCCGTACCAGAAAATAATTATTCCTATACGTAGCATACTTTTATTCCTGCTCTGTTATGGGTAAAATGATGTGGGTAGGGGTGGTAAGGGCACTATGGAGGTGTTATCCTTATTATTAGTCACCCCCCCAAAAGACAGGGAGTCATTTACTTAACAAATATTTATTGGGTGCCTACTATGTGCTGGAACCCAGCTCTTGACTCTGAAAACCCTGCTGGGAATGAAACAAAGTCCCTGAGTTCTAACACAACGATCTACTCAGAGCTAGTTTTCTCAGTATTGAGGTCCATTTCTTATATAAAATTTGTTCGAATGTGAAAAATACAACAATCTCTTAAGCACAGTGCAACTGGATTTTCTTTGCATTTTCCAATACAGGAATTAAAACAATAAAGTAGCCCTTGCCATCAGCATCAACTAAGTCGTTGTTAGTCATCTTGCTTTGGACAGATCCAAAGATGGATGAGAACAGCATTTGTAGGGATGCTTCATAGCCCGTTCGTGGAGAGGAACCTATGATGCCCTGTTCCCAAAGCTGATCCTCTCCACGATGCTCCAACGTTTTAGCTCCTGGGATGCTGTCAATGGGAGAAAAGGAGACAGAGGTAGCATTGCTTCTTTTAAAGTCCTCACCCTTACCTGCTGAGTTTATCCTGAGAGCATAAAAAAATTAGGGGGGAATCTAGGGGAGAGAGCAAATTGCTCTAAGTGTCTCTCATCTCCCCCATTTCCTCTCCCAGCTTTCAAAAGGAAAATGGACTAGAAAGAGGAATACTTCACACTTAGGGCCTCAATATCCTGCATCCTGGGTTTCTAGGTTTGAACTCCACTTGAAGCTGACCCTGAGGAAAGGCATTGAGTTCAAGTGTCTAACTGGGGAGGTGATCCCAGGACCATGGTCAAGGGAGTGAGGCATTGAGCCAGGAAAGGAGATGGCAGCCAGCCCCACCCCCCCTTACTTGTACCACCTGGTCGCCTCCCAGCTACCTCCCACTTATCCCACCTGTCAACCTGCCTCTCTAACTAGGGAGAGAGCTAGATAGTCACACTCCGTGGGAGACAACCTCCCAGCTTTGCAGAAACACGCCGGCCCTTCCTCCCGATGGAAGACAGGGTCTCTTTTTCTTCAAGGCTGCCTGGTGACTTGCTTTTACCAATAGAAAGTGCCAGAAGTGAGTCTGGGCAAGTCCTGAGCCAGTCTGAGACGCAGAAACCTCCACTTTCACACTTGCTGCGGAAGCTAACCACCATCCTGTAAAGAATCTAGGTTCATCCGCTAAATAGCAAGATGTGTACAGAGAAAGAGGGCATTCTGAGGAGAAGCCAAGTGCAAAACACATGAAGGGGGCCTTCTTGGCATCACAGCCCTTTAGCTGCTGGTGGAAGTCACCTCGGTGAGTAACCCAATGTAGAACTGAGGAGTGCCCAGGCTGAGCCCTGCCTGAATTTCTTACCTACAGAAATCGATAGATATATAGGTAGAGATAGATGATAGATGATAGATGATAGATAGATAGATAGATAGATAGATAGATAGATCTTGTTTTACATAGTGGTTGGGCATCAATTTAGGAAGCAGAGTTAGCTGATGCATACACCAACCTCAGTGACTCGTTGGTTGAGAGTCATTCCTAAGGGGGTGTTAATTTCCTGGAGTTTCAGCCTGTTTCAAAGGTGGGCAAAGCAGGCTTTGCTATGCAGAGAAAGCCCCAGAAAAAGAAATACAGGTTCTCTGGCCTATGGATGTCACCCTAGTGTGAGCTGAGGTGTCAAACACACCAGGATACGGGTGAGGCCCCACCAGCCCCTGCCCCACCTGGATACTCTCACTTAAGGGCATCACAGAGCTTGTGGCAAAGCGAGTCTTGTCAATTTCCTCCCAGTCCAGAGATCTCCACTGCTTCTGCTGTCTAAACTCATTCTTTCCAATGGGCCAGCTGTGATCTCTGTGTTCCAGGCAAATTCTTGCTTCCCTGGAGATTAAAACCTGCCTTCTCTTCACACCTGATCCTCAAAGCTTCTAAGCCACACGTTCCTTTCCTGAAACATTGGACATTTCTATGTCAATCGGCTTAAGGAGGAATAAATCCTAACTCAGCAGCAAGTTGCGTATTAGGTAAGGTGGAATGTGAGTTTGTGCATGCATGTGTGTTTGTGTGTGTGCTTGTGAGTGTGTGTGTGTGTGTGTGTGTGTGTGTGTGTTGGCAGAGAAAAGATTTCCAATGAAAAGAATATAGCCTCTTTTCTCGAGAAGCTCAAAGTCTAAAAAGAGACCGACTTCCAATCAGCAATTACTAATCCAGCAACATGATCAAGATAGTCATTCTACAAATGTGCTGTCCTACTGGATAAAAGTGATGCTCTGTCTCCTGTGGAACGCCTGTTATTTTCCTTGTTTTTCTATCTGTGGTGATGAGGTCACCCAGAGGACTGGGTCTCTCCCCTTGTTGCCCTGGTAATCAAAAGCATGTAATTAAAAGCTGGCTGGCGACAGCAACGAATGTGGTGCTGTGACCCAAGAGCACTTTTTTTCCTAAGCAAAGCTCATTAGACCACATTAAATGTACAATAGGCTTAAATTCACAGAGTGTGCATGGGGATGATCATAAGTGGGGGGTTTGAGCAGAGAACTCCTCAAAGGGCTGAGGAGGTCTAAGACTTGTTCTTTTAAAAATGTGAGGAACCCTAGGGGCCCCTGGGTGGCTCAGTTAGTTAAGCATCTGACTTCGGCTCAAATCATGATCTCATAGTTCATGAGTTCGAGTCCCGTATGGGTCTCCGTGCTGACAGTGCAGAGCCTGCTTGGGATTCTCTCTCTTTCTGTCCTTCTCCCACTTGCACTTTTTCTCTCTCTCAAAATAAACATATAAAAATAAATAAAATATAAATTTTAAAAAATGTGAGGAACCCAAGTAGAGGTTGGGCCTTCCAACATTTGCAGGAGGCAGGAAGCCCTGCAGAGGATCATAATATACAAGGCCGGTGGCTGGGAGGAGAGAGAAAGGTAAGAAGTGGGTTGGCTCAACAGGGCTAGATTAGAGACGCCTTACTGCTGAATTGCATCTTGTCTAAAAGACCAAGCTGAGTTGTAGTTAATTAAGTATTTTCTATCACCTAAACTGGTGGTTGGCATCCTTGGATCAAAAGATGGGATGTATGTGATTTAAAACAAAAACAAAAACCAAAGTGGGGATGAGCACTGAGTGTTATGTGGAAACTAATTTGACAATAAACTATTTGTAAAAAATAAAAAAAATAAAAAAATGCTCTGAAATGCTGGGTCTTGTTCATTCACTGAGATGATAACCCACATATTTATCTTTTTAAAAACAGAATTATCCAGGGAACGAGTTGTGTCAATTCCACATACCTTTTAAGAAACAGACCCAGGGACGCCTGGGTGGCTCAGTCGGTTAAGCATCCCACTTCAGCTCAGGTCACGATCTCACGGTTCAGGAGTTCGAGCCCCGCAACAGGCTCTGTGCTGACAGCTCAGAGCCCGGAGCCTGCTTTGGATTCTGTCTCCCTCTCTCTCTGTTCCTTCCCTGCTCATGCTCTGTCTCTCTTTCAAAAACAAATAAACATTTTTTAAAAATTTAAAAAAAAAAAAAGCAGACCCAAACTCCTGGGTTGTGACAGGCTTCAGATCAGCTCCCCAAACCCTCTCCAAAATGCCCTGAGAAGGGGAGCGCTAAAGCGGCCACTGGAGTTTTCCCAGGGGCCAGATGTTTTCCCAGAGGGCAAGAGAGGAGGCCTAGCCCACCCGGCCACCTGCCAGCTGCAAAGTGGCACAGCCACAGGCAAATCTGCCAGACATGCTGGTGGACTGCTCCTCCTCCCTCCAGAGTGAACCTGCCCCACTCGGGGCAACGTTCTGAAGCTTCTTCAGCCTTCTGGTTCCCAGCTGCATAAAGAGGACCGTACTCGTATCTGTCTGCCTGGCAGAGGAGAAGACAAAGTACCTTGCACGGTGCCCGTGACGTCGTGCGCAAGTCCTTGAGCCCCAGCTGTGCATCCGTTCACACCACTGGCAGCCGGCACAGGATGTGCGCTCGGGGGGTGCTGGGGGTTTCCCCACGTGCAGGCCCTTTCCCACTGAGCCCTCCTCGATGCCTGAGATCACTTATTGGAGAACTTCTCTGATCTCTTAAAAATGGTTCTTTAGGGGCGTCTGGTGGCTCAGTCGGTTAAGCGTCCGACTTCGGCTCAGGTCATGACCTCAGAGTTGATGGGTTTGAGCCCCGCGTCGGGCTCTGTGCTGACAGCTCAGAGCCTGGAGCCTGTTTCGGATTCTGTGTCTCTGTCTCTCTCTGCCCCTCCGTCACTTACGGTCTGTTTCTGTCGGTCTCTGTCTTTCAAAAATAAACATTAAACATTTTTTAAAAATTGTTCTTTATTAAAGACCCAGCGTAGCAGCTCCAGAGGTGGCTGGTGTGGCTTGCTCACCCCGTGGATGTACTGTGTTCCCAGACACACCCCATCCCGGACGCAGTGTCCTGGGCTCGTCAGACACACACGCTTCTCTGTTCGGGCGTGTGCGCACGTGGTGTCTGCGGAGCTGCAATGCCGTGTCCACACGGGCGCCCCGACGCGGAGTGATGCGCGGCCGCTTCACCTGTGTGCCCACAACCTGGGGCTTTAGGGGCCCTGGGAACTGGCTGAAAGTAGATGCAAAATTGTCTTGGTGAATCTGGATGCTTTGGGGCTAGAAGATGCATGGCTTCCGCCGGATTCCCATAAGGCTTCGTAATGAACGGACTGTAAAGGGGACAGCGGTCCGGATCGAGCCCTGCACAGCCGGCTGCAAATGCAATGATTCACCGGCCCGGGGACACCTCAGAGTGTCTTCCAGCTGGCGGGGGCGGGTGAGTGGACAGCCAGATAACCTCAAGGGCCCTGGGTGCTCTGATGTGTCAGGGTGAGTGAGCAGACAGGGCGAGAGCCAAACCCAACCCTGTTGACTCACACAGCTGGCTTCTGGAAGCAGCTCTGGGGTGAGCATACGGGTGGAGGTTCCGGTAACTGTGTCTGCATGGGGAGGGCTTGGCCTGGGGGGCGGGGGCGGGTAGTGAGGATTCTGTGCTCCCAGCCCTGCTGCAACCCAGGCCTCAGGGGGTGCTGAGCCCCAGGCAAGGGGGGTGCTTTCAGTCAGGTTCCCTGAAGTTTCTTTCAGGCCTAAAGTGAAATCTTTCAAATGCTTGCTCATTAAGTATTTCTCCCTACCTGGTATTTCTCTCAGCCTGAAGCTAATATAATTTGGAGATAGGGCTGCCGGGCAAAATAAAGGATTCCCAGTTAAATGTGAATATCAGAAACACAATGAATAGTTTTTTTTTGTAGATATACATATAAAATATATACATACATTTATATACACATACATATATACATTATATATGTGTGTGTAGGTGTGTGTGTGTGTGTGTGTGTGTGTAGAGAGAGAGAGAGAGACAATAACCCACATATTTATCTTTTTAAAAACAAAACTATGGAGAGAAAGAAGCTGTGTCAATTCTACATATGTTTTAAGAAACAGACCCAAGGCATCTTGGTGGCTTAGTTGGTTAAGCCTCCAACTTTCTGACTTCAGCTCAGGTCATGATCTTGCTGTTTGTGAGTTCATATACTTCAAGGGTCATACATATATACTCTATAATTATTTACTGTTTACCTGAAATTCACATTTAAATGGGAATCCTGAATTTTTGTTTGTTAAATCTGGTATTATGGGCTGAATTGTCTTCTCCAAATTCATATGTTGAAGCTCTAAGCCCCCAGTACTTCAGGATGTGACTTTATTGGAGGTAGGGTCTGCTCTTGAAAGAGGTAATTCAGTTAAAATGGGGTCATTTGATGGGCCCCAATCCAATAAGACTGGTATTCTTAGAGTAAGAGGAAATTTGGGCACAGATATGTACAGAGGGAAGACCACGGGAAGACACGTGGAGAAGGCAGACGTCTACAATCCAAGGAGAGAGGCCTCAGAAGAAGCTAGACTTGATCTTGACTTACAGCCTCCAAAACTAAGAAAATAAATGTTTGTTATTTAACCCCACCAGTCTGTGGTATTTGTTATGGCAGCGCTAACAGATTAATACATCTGGCAACTGTATTTGGAGAACACTATAAATAAAAGGGCACGAAATTATGAATACAGAATTAAGAACCAATGTGAAGGGGCACCTGGGTGGCTCAGTCGGTTGAGTGTCCAGCTCTTGATTTCAGCTCAGATCATGATCCCGGGGTCGTGGGATTAAGCCCCATGTCAGGCTCTGTCCTGGGCATGGAGCCTGCTTGGGATTCTCCATCTCTCTCTCTTTTTCTCTGACCCTCCCCCACTCATGCACGCACGCGCACGCATGCACACACACACACACTCACTCTCTCTCTCTCAAGTTCAAAAAAGTAACATTTTTTTAAAAAAAAGAACAAATGTGAATACTTATTAGAATGAGAAAAAAAAAAAGAGATCGTGGCAAATTACCAGACACTTGAAGATTTGAGTCCCATTTCTCGGAGACCCATTTAAGCAACTGGAATGCCCTATAGTTCCTGGAACTGAGGGACCCCCCACGTAAGAGGCTCTCAAGTCTAAGCTTTATTAGTACCCCAGTCAGTTTCAATCTGAGGGGATGTTTATCCCAATCTCTTCTAAAGCCCTCTCTGTTTATTTCCCTGGTTTCACTTGGCTTTCTCTGCAGTCTCTCAAATTACACAATTGGGTATTTTTGGAACTCTGTCTCTCCTTCTTTTATTGCCTGGTTTCTTATCTCTCTTCTGGGGATGAGATTTTTAGCTCTTCAATTTCGTGCAAAAATGGATCTTAATCATGTTTATAAAACAGCGAAAGCTTTTTCACATTAGAACTATTTTTAAAACATCATATTATTATTTTAATTATATGGGTTACTTTGGTAACTTTGTTTTCTACATTTTTTGAAATCTGAAAAGAGAAACGGGAATAATATAATTTTCTTTGGCATAAGGAACTCTTATAAAAACATTTAATTTTGGCTGTAGCCAACAGATTTATAAAGATGAGTGTATATAAATACATATGTGCATGTATATATTTCATATCTTTCTGAATGCTACACAAAATTATCCTAAAGCATAACTAATTACACCAACTTGATTGCCCAGTAGGAAATCAGTTAAATTAGACAAAATTGTTCTGTCGCAACCATATAAAAATTCTTTGTGGATAAAATGTATGTATATTTAAAATATCACATAGGAAAAGTCCATAAAAGACACTTCTTTTTCATTCTGAATTTTAAAACACTAGCTTTAATCTTTTTTAATTGAAAGAAGGGATTTTTGAGCATTGTTGTGGAGATTTTACATTAGTACAGCAGGCAATGCTTTTGAGCTTGAAAATCTGAAATCTCTCCTTACTAAGGCGAAAAATTGGCTTAAAATGCAATATGATAGAAAGTAAAAAGTATAATGTTATAAAAGTATGCTGAGTATAAAATAAAAGTAATGTAAGATGGATGATACACCAACGGGGAAGGAAGAGGAGTACGGAACAAGATAAGCCGAGTGAAAATTGATGAAATGTCAAGAAATGAAACCGATTTCTCAATTTCCGAAAAATGCCCTGCAGTTAAGTTGTGTGATGTATTAATAGATAAATGCACAGGGGTAATTGAGTAAACTCGCTCACCATTCTGGCTATACCGGTCTTGTGATAGAATTTGTAAAGCCATTTGGTTGTTTTTCCCCTCTAAAATACTGAAGATTCTACCTTGTTTGGGGGAAGGCAGGGGAGCTGGCACGCATGCGTGGACGTGCATGTAGGGACGGCATTATCAGAATGTGCATTCGCATGTGTGTAAATTGTGCGGTAAATGGGTACGGCAGGTGGTGATTACCCCGTAAGGGCTGTGACTGCTTCAGGACATTCATCTTGCTTTTCATTGTAGAAATTATAATTATAGTTAAGAATCACTAAGTCTTTCTCTTACAGAAATATTTAACAAGGGATAGAATTATGTTACTGTTTAATCTTTAGTTCTGCCTTTCGTTTTTAAAAAGGCAGTTAATTAAATGCCCAGTAGTTATACAGATATTATTTTAAGGTTTTCACTTTTTATTTTTGCTTTAAAGTGGCTGATTTCTTTGTACGGGTAATGATGCAGGTATCTTCCATGTGGGTACACTTAATGTTTGTGATTTTTTTCTTTGGAATCAGATATGCAGTTGCTGACCAATTGTTATCCATGGATGCAACTTTAGCCAGGGGGAAGTAAACAGTAACTAGTGCCTTAATAAAAGGTTCTTTTCCTTATTGTCTGACATGATTTTCTGCAGCCCAAAGTTGCCAAAATAGCCCCCTTTTTCTTGTTACCTGTTGCTGATGTATTTGTTCTTTCTCTGAGTATAGCTCCACCAAGATGGTTTGGTTATTATTCAGTAACCACTTGTGGTTTAAGGCCACAGGATTTTCAAAACTTATCTTAATTATAGTTATTCAACTTGCCATATAACAGATTCCTGGATATTCTATTGCCCTCCAGCTTTGCACAATGTATCCTAACTTAAATTAGTTGCAGTAAATGGTGTTTCACAGAAAGGCTTATACATATATTTAACTGAAGGCAGGGGTTACAGAATACATTTTCCCATCTTTTGGAAGCATGCAAAAGCCTTGTTGAAAGGTAACATATTTGCGTAATCAAAGATACGTTGTTTCAAGGTCACAAAATGAATGCACTCTGTAATATTTGAACACTAAAATGAACTTTGCGTTTAGCAGTAAGAGAGAGTGTGAATCAGTCTAGCAAATGTACTAGCCTGTTTTTGTTTGCCCTGTGTGTGTGTTGTTTTCAGATGCAAGAAAGCCACTCAGAATGGATGAAAGCTGCTAGTGAGAGAAAAGAAGAGTGGAAGAATCCAAAAGCCTTCGTGGCCATCAGAAGGCTAACATGCTCACACATCACCATCTAAGTTAAGAGGACCTGCATGCATTTCTGGTGGGAATAGAACCAGATCAGCTAAGTTAAAGATAATGTGACATAGGGCGCCTTAGGTGGCCCAGTTGTTTAAACACCTGACTCTTGATTTAGGCTCAGATCATGATCTTATGGTTGTGAAGTCGAGCCCCGCCATTGGGCTCTGCACTCACAGCACACAGCCTATTTGGGACTCTATCTTTCCCTCTCGCTCTCTCTGTCACTCCCCCGCTCAAGCTCTCTCTCTACCTCTCAAATAAATAAATAAACATAAAAAAAGCTAATGTGACAGTGCTGAATCATGTTGAGGATGCTCATATCCCAGGACCCAGCTATATTACTCTTAGCTAAATGCTTTGGAGAAACTCTAGCCTTTCTGTGTACAAAAAGATATGTACCAGAATGTTCATTAAAGTTCACTTTCTAATGTTCAAAATGTAATGGGTACTGAAATTAGAGGTATAAGAACATTTTAGTGTATTCATTTAATGGACTATTACATTGCAGTTAATAGGAATAAATTACATGGATTAATATAGGTCGATATCAGAACATTTGAGGAAGAAAAGCAAGCTATAGATGTAAGTCCAATTAAGAGCATTTATATAAAGCAAAAACAGTATTGAGTGTGCACACAGACTTGTGATTAAAGTGTAAAAGTGTACAAGGGAAACAAAAGCATGAACTTAAAGATAGTCCTTATCCCTGGAGAAAAAAGGAGGGAAATGAGATCAGGTACATGGGGTATGTCACCTATATCTATATAAATATACATGTATAATATATAATTCCTTTTATGGACAAAGAATACCTGAGCAGTGTTCAGAAGTGGTCTCCTTACTGCAAATAAATGAAAGAATAAGAAAGAAGATGAGGGGCGCTTGGGTGGCTCAGTCGGTTGAGAGTCCGACTTTGGCTCAGGTCATGATCTCATGGTTTGTGGGTTCGATCCCCGCATCGGGCTCTGTGCTGACAGCTAGCTCAGAGCCTGGAGCCTGCTTCTAACTCTGTGTCTTCCTCTCTCTCTGACCCTCCCCTGCTCATGCTGCCTCTCTCTCTCTCTCTCTCTCTCTCTCTCTCTCAGAAATAAATAAAACATTAAAAAAAAGAAGAAGATGGAAGGAAGGAAGGAAGAAAAGAAGAGAGGAAGGGAGGAAGGGGGAGAGGAAGGGAGGGAGGGAGGGAGGGAGGAAGGGAAGGAGGAAGGGAGAAAGAAAGACAATTGATACTGATATATAAGTTAATTCTCATATACTCAATACAATAGGGATGAAGATTGCTAAACCACAAAAGTGATGATTTTTTTTATTCACCACATTTAACCTTAATAACATTGAATCATGAAGGAGGAAAAAGAAGAATTTCATCAAGCATCATATCTCGAAGGTAAGTAGTATTAAGTTTTTTTTTTTCCAATTTAATTCTTTGGGAATGGTATCTCCCTATTATCACAAGAGCCTGTGGTTTGACTTTATCCCATTTAATCTTCAGATTTGATTTTTGTAACCTTTATGTAAGGAATATGCTACCTACCTGTTCCCCAAAGAGTCATTTTATCACAAATTTTAATACATACGCTGTAATAATAATCGCTCCTCCTTTTTCCCTGTCTCGACCTGTCACATCATCAGTATTCCCCAGCTACGCCAGCTGGCATCCCCAGTCCCACAGGCCACCTTGCCCCCTGCCTCCTCCACCAGCCACATGTCTCAGTCATGCCATGATTTTGCTCCATCCACCCCCCGCTTCTCCTGCTTCCCACCCCAGACATCAGCAGCCTTAGCTTGCTTACAGACTGCCCACACCCTGCCTGATGTCGTCACTGGCCCCATCTGGCCAACCCCCACCTGAGGCTTCCTCATCTGTCCATCAGCCTCACTCCCAAGCGGAACAAGGTGTCTCCTTCATTTCCCGCCCCTCTTGAGCCTCCCTGAGCTGCGTGACCCTGTCCTTTCTGCTGCGCCTTTCCTCCCTGATGGCAGCAGTGACCTCCGATGCACTGTCCCCCATGTCTAACGCACCGTGTGGCACACGAAGGGAGCGCTCAATAAACCGAACTGAACTAAGTAACGATCAACAACCCACATGTAGGACCAATTGTTAAATTAAAAAATGTATTGTGCTACGCCACGGGCAAAACTCTTACCCAAGAATGACTGAGTCTCCAGCTGGGTCCTAACTACGCCCTCATTTTCACTCTTGTCATTTTGACTCCCCATCATCTTCTGGGATTCCCGGTGTTCTCCTCTCTCTCTTATGGTCCACCCTCTATACTCTTCTGGACTGAAATAGTCATTTCCTTGTATCTGGGCTGATAAAATAATTGCAGAGATTTTTCAGGCAATTAACTCAATGGGTACCCTCTCGGTACTGTGCTGGGTTTGCTATAACACCACATAATGCTGTTTTTAATTTGCAGCCATACACGTCCATGACATGTTGGAATTCAGGGAGGCTCATTAGCTTACAATGTTTACTCTGCAAAATGGTTGTTGTAATTGAAGAAAATAACCTCCCCCACTTCACCAAGATCACTGCCTCGCTTTATGTTGCTTTAGGACAGCTCATCAGATACACACCCCCACTTTCAGGGCAGGAGCAGAATTGAGGTTCTTTAATCCTCTCTAGACATGTATGAGTGGGCGATGTGGGGCAGACATAATTGCGAATGGTGAAATTCACAGCCATATAATCTGTATGTCCCTCATTGGAAGGTTGTGGCCGTTTATGTGTCACCATCCCCAAAACACACACACACACACACACACACACACACACACATTCCTTCATGCACATACCGTACACTCGCACAGTCTTTATATTACCCACAAGGTCAATGATAGATTTCTTTTACCGTTTTATACTTAATCTTTAGTGCATACTCCATAAAAGATGTTCATCCATATCTAACATGTATTTGACAAGTTAAATCCAGTTGCTGTTCCATGACACACCATCCCCAATGATTGATCAAAACTTCCCATTTCCCCAAGTGAACCATGTCCCTGGGTCATGGGCACATGACACATGTCATGTAGTCTACTATACTTGTACCAATTCCTAGATTCCTTTTTTATAAATTTATTTATTTTGAGAGATAGAAAAAACACAGTAGGGGCAGAGGGGTGGAAAAAGAATCTCAAGCAGGCTCTGCACTGTCAGCACAGAGCTTGATGTGGGACTTGAACTCATGCACCATGAGATCATGACCTAAGCCAAAATCCAGAGTCAGACACTTAACTGACTGAGCCACCCAGGCATCCCTCCTAGATTCCTTTTTTAATCCCAGAAGGTTCAATCTTTTTGAAATAAAATGTTGCCTGGCAAGAATAAGCATGAGACTAAATTCAATTTCTAAAGATTATTTAATTTGCAAAAAGGCTTCTTATGCAGTTCCAACAACATTTTCTTCTTGAACATTCACGAAAGCAGTATTAAGAACTATTATTGGTAAAGTTTGTTCACAAAGAAAATTATTCCACTGTATCTCTACATAAAATCCTGTCCATGTGAGAATCAAGAAACAAGATGGAAGAGGACGGTTCTCAAAGTATGTGCCAAGGATCCCCACAACTTTTCAGAGGACCCACAAAGTCAAAACTATTTTGATAATAGTACCAAGATGTTGTTCACCTTTGTTGATTTCACTGTCCCCTGTGTGACAGTGATAGTCCCCAAAGACTACATGACCTGTGATGTTGTGACCTACTCATTTGACTGAAAGCAGAAGCAGATATGAGAATCTCAGCTTTGTACTCTTAAGCCAGACCTTAAAGAGATTTGTAAATATGTAAAACAATGCTATTATTTGCCATCTATATTTTTGTGTTGGAAAATACAGTTAGTTTTCATAAAAATGTATTACTCATATTGATGTAATGGTTTCTTATTATTTTTGATACATCAGTAAGTAAACATTCAAGATGTTTCTCAGTTTTTATTTCACATATAGGAAATATTGATAGCTATGACTTACAAACAATCCAAGAAGTTCTTTGGGCTTGTTAATCATGTTTAAGAGCATAGGTTTCCTGAGACCAAAAGGTTTGAGAAGGGCTGAACTATGCAAATGGGTGAGTACATAACTGTCAGCTTATAAATACTCTCCCCTAAAAATCTTTGCTCTAAACAATGTTTCAAAAGATGTGTGTCATGACTCAGAGGGGAGTTTTCCACTTAGAAGCCTCTCAATGGGCAATCAGCAGGCTGCACCTGGGCTGGTTTCCACCCCACCTGATCGTCAACATCCTCTGGAGCCCCCTTTAGGCAAATAGTAACAGTGGGGTGGGGGGCCTTCAGGCCCCACAAATTATTATTCTTGGAAAAGCCTGCACTGGGTCCTGGGCCTCCTTGAAACTTTCCCAGTTTAAGCAAATGCTTCTAACAGGTTTCCACCTTCTCTGTCTGCCTATCTAAAACTCATCCCATTTGAACTCTGCTAGGAGTCAAAGCAACCATCCAAACTACATATTTGTTATGCTTGCATAAGGATTGCCTGGAATTTGTTTTAAATACAAAGTGGCTCCTGTCTAGGATCCGGTCTAGACTTAAGGAATCAATAGCAGGGAACTGAGGGAGAGAGCTTCTCTTTGACAAGCTCTCTCCATAATCCTTGATAGTCTCCTGGAGGCCCCTGTGATTAGGGTGCAGGTCACCCAGAAAAGAAAGGAGGGCCTGATGTACATCACCCCCACACAGGGGCACCAAGCAGTCAACACGTGCCTTGAGACAGAGGGAAACGCCTGGTTGAGGCAGCACCCAACATCTACCCATGAAGCCAGACGTGGACGGGGCACTTGAGCACACAGGAGACCAAGCAAGGAGATGTGAGCCAGGTGCCATAGACCCTTGGGGGGAGTATTCGGGTTTGGAGTGCTGACTGATGGAGAAGAGAAAGAAGGAGGGATGAAGTAGAGAGGTATGTACCAGGGCAAGAAAAGGAAAGTTCCAGAAGTGAGGGTCCCAGGGTTGAACGATCATTTCCCCTTCGTGATTTTGCTTAGAGCCAGCCCTAAGCCTTGGTGTTGACAAGTCTCAAAGCTGACCCAAGAGCTAGCTCTGATGAAGATCCTTAGAAAACAGAAAGAGAAAGAACGTCAAAAGCCAGAAAGAGGGATCATGTTAAAAAAAAAAAAAAAAAAGACCTGGAAAGATGAGGAAAATAAAGTAGTAAAGTGGACACAGGAAAAATCAGATCTAAAGGCTTTTCAGCTACACGGTGTGTTTGAAGAAGGAAACCCTGTGTCTACATGTTTGTTCAGTCATGGGGAAGCAAAAGGCAGAGAAAGAATGCTCTAGGCCTGGTTACTTACCATGACCCATGGTGGGACACATTATACAAAACACACCCAGACACAAGTCAAGTGTTTAGAGCCTTTATTAATATTTTCTTGGCTCTAAGTGCCTCCCATTAAAGCCAGCTTCAATGCTAAATAGTTTAAGTTACATCCAGTGGGGAACTCTCCTATCTTTTCAGTTGTCCTCAATGCTAAGTTTCGTTCAAAGAAGGATTTGACTTGCTGTCCCTTTCCTTGGATACTTCTATAGCCAAAAGCCTGCGAACATGTACGCCCTTTGAATATTGACAGTTTTTAACATACACTTGCATTTCAGCAAAGGACTAATGAATTTGGGAAAGATAGTGTATTTTGGGCAAAATCTGATCTTTTCGGACCATTTTTGGTTGCCGGAGTACGTTCAATCTTCATGTACCTTTACTGCACAGGACGAGACCTCTCTAGCAAGCCCTCCTTGCATTTTGCAACACATTTACAAGTTGTAATGTGTGTGGCAAAGAGCACTTTTTCTACCACAGGCAACTTTGATAAAAGCAGAGTTAGGAGGAATTCGTTTTAGCCAAATCTGTAGAATGTCTTTGCAAAGCTCTTTCCTTTCTTAACCTTCCTCATTCTCAAGATAAGATGGGAAAAGAAAGGGGAAAAAACCTATTTGCCTCGTACAAACCTTTTGGAAGATGGGCTGCAGGGCTACAGAATGCTTAATGGGCTGTACAATTCCTTTTTCCTTAGCTCGCTGCTAAAAAGGAACTCCTTTGCTCATTTTTGGAAGATATTAGATGCTTTCAACTACATCAGATCTATTTTCTTGTGCTCTGAGTGGTAGATGCTCTGAAAGCATTCTGAGACATCTCCATAAACTCTTTTTTCTTCTTTCCAAACCAATTCTTAGCACATTTCACATAATTTGTAAGACATCACTAAGTTTTGTAAAAGTATGCAACAGTAGTGATCTGGTTGGCCAGAATCATCAAGACCTCACCTTAGCTGGATCTTTTTTTTTTTTTTATCCTGTTTTATTCTTTTTTCCCTCCCCATCTCAAAAGATCTTTCCTAGGATAGTAGGTGCTCATGAAATAGCAGGTGAAGGAATGTGTGCCAATGCCCTATATAGTAACGCAGTTGAATGTGACCTAAGAGTAATGTCTTTTAGGTTATTCAGAAAGCTCTCTCCAGATTTCACATCATATGCTCAAGGCAGGTGAGGTCAACTGGGACCCCAACCTATATCTAATGTGGTTCCAGGAGGGGGACCCTTGAATAGTACAAAGCGGTCTGCCCTCTATGACTGCTAAATCCCACAGCCACTGTGGGATGGTGACAACATGAAGGCTATAGGTTGTGTCTCTCTCGAAATCACTCCAGAATTAGTTTTGTCTTTTGCCAGATTTTTAGTATCTAATATTGTTTTCTCTAAACTTTTATTTTTTACAATTTATTTAGGTCTTCTACTTCATTATTTTTCTAGTCAGGCATTAATTAATGAAGGAATACTTCATTCATCAAAATGAATAGCCCCTCTGTTATGAGACAGGACATCTGTACATTGGCAAATTTTGCTTTTACTTTGGCTATCAGGAAGCTCAGTGTATATCAGAAACAGGGATTGTGGATTCAGAGATGTTGGGTCCTGGGTTTTAAGACATTTTGGCTACTAATAAGTATTTTATGATTATTTAATTACATTTCAGGGATTTTCCAATAATACTTACACATTTTCTTGAGATAATTAACACTGATCACACAGAAAAATTACTTTTTTATTTTTGCCTATGCTGGGTACTCATAGAAAAATGGAAACCATCAGATAATCTTATGACAAAAGTGAAAGTTATTTTTTTCCAAAATGAAACTTCCCTAGTGCTTCTCATTTAGAAATGATCGAATGACTTACCTCACTTTATAAAAGTTACACATGAAATGCGCCTAAAATAAATCAAAAGCCTTTCCCAACCCTCTACCAAATGAAACATACCTAAGAACAAGGTGAAAGTGCCTGGCCTACTCAGACAGGCTGATCCCAAGAGTAAACACAGACATTATATGTGAGGAATTTCCAGCAAGCTGTGAACAGAGCCATTTGTGAAGACTCCAACGAGGAAAATATCTAAACATTTCAATCAACTAAGAGTTCTGGTTACTAATTAAGACCTGAGAGCCTGTGTTGTTTTTCCTGTTTCTTTGAGCCTCTGAAACCCTTATGTGGAGTCAGAGACCTGGACTCCAAGATCACTTACTGTTCTATGAGCCTAATAGGACCTAACAGACCACCTGACAAGTGGTCACTTACCCAATGAAGCCTCAGTTTCTCAAGAATCAAAGTGAAGATCATACACCCACCTCATGGGATTATTGTAGGAACCAATGCAGATAGATGACATTATGTATATAGACAGACTTTACAAACTATAGGATGACACCATTTTGGTCCTATAAATTCCAGCATTGACATCAGTTTATTCGTCAGTTGGGAAGTGGTGGATTTTTCATAACATGTTATGTTCAATTGGTCAAATTCATGTAAAACTACATCATCTACTGCTGACCTCCACTTAATATTTTGTTGCTTCAAAAATCTGCATGGTTTTTGAAAACCTATTGAGTTCAGTGGGACAAAGAACTCTGTGTGGCAATACTTATTCCAGAACTTAACTTTGGATTTTAAAAGCTCTCTTTGTGTGAGAAGGGTGAATTCACAGTGTCTATCTATAGATTTAATGAAATTTATCGTCACACAGGTTGTTCTATGTGTGAAGTTCCACTTCTTTTTCCAGATTATTATTTTCTTGACTTTATTTACATTCTGTCTGGGTAAGCATGCTTGTATAGTTTAATAGTTTAGGTGATCACCCCATGATTTGATGAGGAGAACTGGAGCATAGAATTATGTTTTCAAGTTAACTGATTTGGCCATCCTCGATACAAAACAAAACAAAAACACCCGACTCTTGACTTTTTAGATGGCTACGTCAGCTTCTCTAGAAGCAATCAATCAGCAACAATCACATATCAGATAAACCTCAAGGCTGAGATGTCACCGAGGTGACTGGAAAGAAAGAATCAGCCTTGGTAGACATACAAAAACAAACCTTTTAGGTAAAGGCAAGGATCACAAAGAGGCTCATCCTTTCCCGTGGATGTCCTAAGCAGAGCAGCCCTGGTAATGATGGGGAAATACTGCAGGAAGAACCTCCTTCTTCCCCAGTCCGCCATGCTGGCAGAAAGAACAAAGAATCTGTGGGCAGTTGGACAGGAACAGGGTGAAAAGGGTGTGAGAGTGCTGATGGCAAGAAGACAAGAGAATGAAAAGTTGTGTAATCCTGAGAACATCTGAACATGCCCTGTCGCCAAAGATGGGGTGTCAGGAACAGCAGTCATGGTGTATGGACATCATGGGCCAGAAACCCTGTCCGAGGCTCTTTCCTTCCCAAGCACCCACTGACCTCTTTTCCTGATGACTCTTTCTATGGGGCAAAGGGTGGATGGATCAATACACTACTGACCCTTCATTTCACTCTTTGATTCTCTTCCAGCTAGGGAATAACAGCTGGGATTGAAAAGACTGACTTTCATGTGGTATTTTATTTTCTTTAATTTAAGTGCCCGTTTCCAGAAAAAAAAAAAAAAAACACCTTCACACCTATATGAAAATGCCTACCTACATAATTTCTTTGTCTTCATATATGACTAAATTGTGTGACTTCTGGAGCCGGTTCCTTTTATATGTGTGAAGAAGGCAGAGATTGCTTACATATGCATACAACCTGGTATCAGGGTGTGTATATTGAGATTTTTATGGTGTTTTGATTGGCGTTATTAATTATAATGTGCACAGAAGCACACACAAGGTATTTCTTTGGCAACAGAAAAAGAACATTATCTACAGCGTTTCACAAAATCTTAGTCCCATCATTTATAAAGATCTCAAGTTTATGAGTGGATACTAGAGATGCCTAAAGAATTCCCTTGTTAGAAGTAGTACTCATCTGTGACTCTTCAATGGTACTGATGATGAGAGTTTATATTAGTTTTTGTTCCAGAGGCTACTAAACGTGAATCTTATGAGGCTAACACTGGCTGAGTATGTGATGGACATAATAGTACTCATAAATATCCTATTTGTTCTCCTACTTTTCCCAGTTAGAATCACACAATGGATGTAAGAGGAAATGAAATATGTCACTTCTAGCCAGAGCCATGGAAAGACCTTGAGCAATTCTCCACTATCTGGAAATCTACAGAGTTTGCAGAAAAGTATGCAATGGTGGCGACTAAAGTAACCCACAATGCAAATCGCTGTGTAGCAGGATCTCCAGACCCACACGGGACATTAGGCAAGTGAAAAATTAGGCAAGTTTACCATAAAAAACATGCTGAGATTTGGGAAATGTTTGTTCTAGCAGCATAGTCCCTTCTGACCAATATAAATAATAATGGATTTTAGTCTTGAGAGCTAAATGAAAATCTGCAGTAAGACTGTTACACATTTTCAAACTTTTAATGAAAGGCTTAGTAGGATATAACAAGAATTGGCCAACTTTTTCGGGAAAGGCCAAGACAGTAAGTATTTAAGGCCAGATAGTCTCTTTACCCTGCCATAGGAGTATATAAGCAGCCATGATGATATGTAAAGAGTATGCTTGTGTTCCAATAATACTTTATTTATAAAATCAGGTAATGGACAGGATTTGGTACACTGGTCATAGTTCGCTGGACCCTGTGATATGGTACCTACTGTTAAAGGTATTTATGTTGAATACCTGCACTATGAGTTTCCTATGGCTATCTTAATAATGTACCACAAATTGTGTGGCTTAGAAGAACAGATATTTATTCCCTCACACTTCTGGAAGCTAGAAGCCAAAATCAAGGTGTTGGCAGGATTGAGTCCTCATGTAGGTTCTGAGGGACAATGTGTTTCATGCCTGTCTCTCAGATTCTGATGGTTGCTGACAATACGTGGCCTTCCTTGGCTTATAGATGCATCACCCCAATCTCCACCTCTGTTTTCACATCGCCATCTTTTCTCGGTGTGTCTCTGTCTTATAAGGAGACCAATCATATTGGATTAATGGCCCAGCTTACTCCTTCCTGTATGAATTCACCTTAACTAATTACACTGGCAGTGACTTTATTTACAAATAAGGTCACATTCTGAGGGAGTGGGAGTTTAGGGCTTCAACAAATCTTTTTGGATTACACAATTCAACCTGCAGCACTTGGTTACCTAAAGAACACATTCCACTTAGTAAATTATCAACAATACAAGCGAATTATAAATAAGCTCATAGGTCTTGACTTAATCAGAAAGATCAATTCATGAATCCTCTTGACAAGACTTAAATTTTAGGTATCCTGTAGAGCAATTAAAAGAAAAACTGCACTCATAACTAAAATAATAAATAGGATTTTATAATGAACATTTACAATTCAGTATCATTGTTCAGGCTCTACCTTTACAAAGTCATTGATTGATGCTTCAGATGAGAAAATTAGATTTGATCTACACACTTTATTTCTTGAGTCTGTTATTAAAGCAGAGGATTGATGAAATGATTATTCCTTAGAGTCTGAATGCAGACATCCATAAGAATATATTGGAGACGAAACTACAATTTCCTTGGCAGATTTTGAAAAAGGAGCACACAGGGGAGCAATCAAACCGTGCTTTACATTGCACATAAGAGGAATTCAGGAGAGACAACCAAGACCTAGCAAGTGGCGCCCTATGGAAGAATGTAGCACCCACACTGGGCTCGAAGGGCAGCCGAGGTTTGAATAGACTGGCCAGAGAGCACGTGATGGGAGCAAAGACAAAGCATGAGACAGAAGGATCAGGCTGATTTGAGGTCGCAGGGCATGTTGGGAAATAACAGTAGTTACACCTGCAAAGAGCACTTGAAATTGATATGAAAGACCTTGAATGGCACCCTAAGAAGAGTTCACATTACATTCACGAGTAATAGGTTTCTAAGCAAATAATCAAAGTTGTACAGTCTAGTACACAAGATAAATAAGGCAATGGATCGATGAGGAATTATCTAGGTATTATTGAAGAATGTCTAGGGATTATGATAAAAAAAGATGGTAAACAGTGAGCCTAGATAGTGGGGTACAGTTGGAGTGGTTCATACGAATTTTTATGTATCTTGATGACTGGAGCTTTGAGACCAAGAAAACCGTGAAGGAGAAAATGACGAGCCAATGCAATCTCAAAAGTGAGGAAAAAGAAGGCAAGACAAATCCTAGCTAATTACTCTTGGAGTGAAGACTAATTCATTAGTTCTGCTTGGTTAGTCAAGACAGGATAAGGTAGCCATGGTTACAAGTAATCCCCCAAATTCCAATAGCTTAGCACAACAGAGATTTATTTCTTGTTCATGCTGCATAGCTGGGAGAACTACTCTGTTCCACAGATTTATTCAGGTATCAAAGAGTCAGGGCATTCCACCATCTTCCAATGCTGCCATTTCAACATGGAGCTGCACAGGGGAAAGAAAGCACATGGACAACTCCCACCACTGTGTTTTTTTTTAAACAGTTTCCTATTTTACTGGGTACTTATTTTATTTTTCCAGTTTTCCATCTTTGCAATTATTATTTTTTAATAGTTTATTGCCAAGTTGGTTTCCATATAACACCCAGTGCTCATCCCCACAAGTGCCCTCCTCCATGCCCATCACTCCCCTTCCCCTCCCCCCACCCCCATCAGTCCTCAGTTTGTTCTCAGCATTCAAGAGTCTCTCATGGTTTGCCTCCCTCCCTTTCCTCCACTATTTTTCCCCTTCTTCTCCCCTACGGTCCTCCGTTAAGTTCCTCCTAATCCTATACGTGCAAACATATGGTATCTGTCCGTCTCTGCCTGACTTATTTCACTCAGCATAACACCCTCGAGTTCCATCCACGTCGCTACACATGGCCAGATTTCATTCTTTCTCATTGCCATGGAGTATTCCATCGTATAGATAAACCACATCTTCTTGATCCATTCGTCAGTTGATGGACACTTAGACTCTTTCCATGTTTTGTCTATTGTTGAGAGTGCTGCTATGAACATTGCAGCTCCCACCACTCTTAACTGCCTCCAGCCCATTTACCAGCACTTGTCACATAGCCAAAGTCCAGGGGTAAGTGGGGCTGGAGAGCACAGAAAAGTACATGCAATCTCCAATAAGTATTGCTATGTCTACTACATCATATTCTCTTCTATTTCAAAAATAGTTATCTCTGAATTTCTGTCCTTATTTTGCCTTTAGTAAAGGGAATCTATTTCTTTCCACATTGTTTTCACTAACTTACAATCAGGAAATGCTCATATATCCTCAACCATAACCATTGCAAAGGGCTTTCACCATCATCCCGGGCAATGGAGACACAAGCTAAAGCAGATTGTTAAAATCTGTTCCCCATTCCTCCTCGCTGCCTGCATTGATGGTATGGGTTGGGGCTGTCACATCTGCTTCCCCTCTAACTCCTAATTGTGTAATCATCCCGAAGGGTGGTTGTCACCAAAAACACCAACATGTAACTCAAAGGATAGGCACTTGTAGCAGGATATTAAATGCAACTTTTTCTAGCTAGAGTTTAGAAAAAGACGCCAAAGGCAGAGCAAAACGCAATCGTTGCCAAACATCTATGTGCTAAAACAAGGTAGACCTGTGTAGGGATATTAAGGGCTCTGAAATTGGTTCTTCTAGCATTAGCCCCTCAAACACCTTCGGGCTATGTAAAGACGCCAAGGATTCATTGCCTGGTTGAAGAGGCCAATAAGGAGGTTTTCCCTGGCGAGAGTTTTTGACGGGTGTGTTTCCCTCCTCAAGGAGAAGAGAACGTTTCCCTTTACCACAAGTCAAGTAAGGGGGCCTTAAAGAGAACTGAGCAAAGAGCATGGCTCTCCTGGAGTTTGGTAAAGTCAGAGACTAACATGTGACTCATTCCCTGAAACATCTGAAGGTCGGAGTCTATGGTTAAAGAGGGAAACACTGGCCTGACAGAGCAGAGGACGCCATAGGAGGGTTTACATATAGATTGAAGGGTGTGCGTGTGTGTGTGTGTGTGTGTGTGTGTGTGTCCCATAGATAGACATGAAACCTGCAGGAGTTCAAGCTATGGGTTATCTTGAAAGGACTCTGACTAAGAGCAAGTCTTTCCAGGAACAAGATAATCTTAGCACAAACGAGGCTGGAAGCAAATCATTAGATGCAGAAGCAGGGTGCAAGAAGCCCCTCGAAAAAGCTACCAATGCAGGCTAGTGACTGGTGAGTGATCCTCGGAAATAGACAGATGTGGGAGGAGAGGAGGTCTTTAATAAATCTCAAACAACAACCCCTCCGTGGAAGAATCAGCATTTGGAAACTATTAGACCCAGAACTCTCTAAGAGATGATCAGAGTACTAAGCTAGCACAGCTTTCACGCTCCTTCCTCTGGAGGGGCTCAAAAAGCAACATGAAGAGAGGGGCAAAAGGAAGATGGAGGAGAAACTTTCTTCTACCCTGCACTACTCTGACTAAATTAGACCTCAGCGGGGGGAGGAAGAGAAGTTTCTAATCGGTTGAGTAATCAGACCTAAATTAGGGAAGAAAGAAAAGCTTGAATTGAACTTGGCATTTTGACATCACAGTGGCTGGACTTCCTACCATCTGAGAGAAGATTTGTCATGGTCACCCCCAAAGGTAAGAAGGTAAAAGCTCTGGGGCATGCAGGCATCTTACCAAAGAGCAAGAAGACAGACTCACAGAGGAAGATTTGCAGAAGCAGTAGAGAAGACGAGTTAGGTTTCTTATTTTCTGGGTCTTTTTTAGTCCTTCTGGTTCAGTAAGTTAGTCCTGTTCATGTTAATAGCTCAGTGACACTAATAAATATGGCACGGGCTGGTAAATAATATAGTTGATTCTTGAACCTCACAGATTTGAGCTGTGCGGGTCCACTTCCATGCAGATTTTTTTTTCAATAAATACAATACAGCACTATAAATGACTTTTACTTTTAATTGTCTGAACATTTTCTTTTCTCTGACCTGCTTTATCGTAAGAATGCGGTATATATTACACATACAAAATATGTGTAAATTGACTATGTTATCAGCAAGGCTTCTGGTCAATGGCAAGCTATTAGCAGTTAAGTTTTGGGGACATCGAAAGTCATACACAGATTCTCTACTTCGTGTGGGGTTGGCGCCCCAACCTCTGTGTTGTTCAAGAGTAAATTGTAGTTCATATTATAAAAACTTCTAATAGAATAAGCAATAGTTGTGAGTTGTTTTCGTTAGTGGTTGGTTGGTGGGTGATTATGTTTTTAAGAATTTAAAGTGTGTGCATTGGACCAGATGGAGCTGACGGATATATTTAGAACTTTACATCCTGAGGCCAGGGAATTTACTTTCTTCTCAAGTGCGCATGGCACATTCTCCAAGATAGATCACATACTGGGACATAAAGCAGCCCTCAATAAATATAAAAGAATAGAGATCATACCATGCACACTGTCAGATCACAATGCTTTGAAACTTGAAATCAATTACAGGAAGAAGTCTGGAAAACCGCCAAAAACATGGAGGTTAAAGAACACCCTTCTAAAGAATGAATGGGCCAATCAGGCAATTAGAGAGGAAATTAAAAAATATATGGAAACAAATGAAAATGAAAACACAACAATTCAAAATCTATGGGATGCGGCCAAGGCAGTCCTAAGAGGAAAGTACATTGCTCTCCAGGCCTATTTCAAGAGATTAGAAAAAGCGCAAGTCCAAAATCTAACAGCTCACCTAAAGGAGCTAGAGGCAGAGCAACAAGAACGCCCTAAACCCAGTAGAAGAAGAGAAATAGTAAAAATTAGAGCAGAAATAAACAACATAGAGACCAAAGAAACAATTGAACAGATCAATGAAACCAAGAGTTGGTTTTTTGAAAAAGTAAACAAAATTGACAAACCTCTAGCCAGGCTTATCAAAAAGAAAAGAGAGAGCACCCAAATAGACAAAATTATGAATGAAAATGGACTTATTACAACCAACCCCTCAGAAATACAAGCAATTATCAGGGAATACTATGAAAAATTATATGCCAACAAATTGGACAACTTAGAAGAAATGGACAAATTCCTAAACACACACTCACTACCAAAATTCACACGGGAAGAAATAGAAAACCTGAACAGACCCATAACGAGTGAAGAAATCGAATCAGTGATCAAAAATCTCCCAACAAATAAGAGCCCTGGACCTGATGGTTTCCCTGGGGAATTCTACCAGACATTTAAAACAGAATTAATCCCAATTCTTCTCAAGCTATTCCAAAAAATAGAAGTCGAAGGAAAACTCCCGGACTCATTTTATGAAGCCAGCATCACTCTGATTCCCAAGCCAGACAGAGATCCAGCAAAAAAAGAGAACTATAGGCCAATATCCTTGATGAATACGGATGCAAAAATTCTCAACAAGATCCTTGCAAATCGAATCCAGCAGCATATCAAAAGAATCATCCACCAAGATCAAGTGGGATTCATTCCTGGGTTACAGGGCTGGTTCAACATTCGCAAATCAATCAATGTGATCCATCATATCAATAAAAGAAAAGATAAAAACCATATGATCCTGTCAATAGATGCAGAAAAAGCATTTGACAAAATACAGCATCCCTTCTTAATAAAGACTCTCGAGAAAGTTGGGATAGAAGGAACCTACTTAAACATCATCAAAGCCATCTATGAGAAGCCTTCAGCTAACATCATCCTCAACGGGGAAAAACTGAGAGCTTTCCCCCTGAGATCAGGAACACGACAGGGATGTCCACTCTCACCACTGTTGTTTAACATAGTGCTGGAAGTCCTAGCATCAGCCATCAGACAACAAAAGGAAATCAAAGGCATCAGAATTGGCAAAGAGGAAGTCAAACTTTCACTCTTCGCAGATGACATGATACTCTACATAGAAAACCCGACAGACTCCACCAGAAGCCTACTAGAACTGATCCAAGAATTCAGCCAAGTTGCAGGGTACAAAATCAACGTACAGAAATCGGTTGCATTTTTATACACCAATAATGAAGCAACAGAAAGAGAAATCAAGAAACTGATCCCATTCACAATTGCACAAAAAACCATAAAATACCTCGGAATAAACCTAACCAAGGATACAAGAGATCTGTATGATGAAAACTATAGAAAACTTATGAAGGAAATTGAAGAAGACACAAAGAAATGGAAAAACATTCCATGCTCATGGATAGGAAGAATAAATATAGTTAAGATGTCATTACTACCTAAAGCACTCTACACATTCAATGCAATTCCAATCAAAATTGCACCAGCATACTTCTCAAAACTAGAACAAACTATCCAAAAATTTGTATGGAACCACAAAAGACCCCGAATAGCCAAAGTAATACTGAAAAATAAAACCAAAACGGGAGGTATCACCATCCCAGACTTCAGCCTCTACTACAAAGCTGTCATCCTCAAGACAGTATGGTATTGGCACAAAAACAGACACATAGACCAATGGAACAGAATTGAGAACTCAGAAGTGGACCCAAAAGTATACAGCCAACTGATCTTTGACAAAGCAGGAAAGAATATCCAATGGAAAAAAGACAGCCTTTTTAACAGATGGTGTTGGGAGAACTGGACAGCAACATGCAGAAGAATGAAACTAGATCATTTTCTCACACCATGCACAAAAATCAACTCAAAATGGATAAAGGACCTGAACGTGAGACAGGAAACTATCAACACCCTAGAGGAGAAAGCAGGAAACAACCTCCTTGACCTCCACCGCAGCAACTTCTTACTTGACACATCCCCAAAAGCAAGGGAATCAAGAGCAAAAATAAACTGTTGGGACCTCATCAAGATTAAAAGCTTCTGCACAGCCAAGGAAACAACCCAGAAAATTAATAGGCAACCAACGGAATGGGAAAAGATAGTTGCAAATGACATATCAGATAAAGGGTTAATATCCAGAATCTATAAGGAACTCACCAAACTACACGCCCGAAAAACAAACAACCCAGTGAAGAAATGGGCAGAAGACATGAACAGACACTTCTCCAAAGAGGACATCCAGATGGCCAACAGACACATGAAACGATGCTCAGCATCCCTCCTCATCAGGGAAATACAAATCAAAACCACACTGAGATACCACCTCACGCCAGTCAGAGTGGCTAAAATGAGCAAATCAGAGAACTCTAGATGCTGGCGAGGATGTGGAGAAACGGGCACCCTCCTACACTGTTGGTGGGAATGTAAACTGGTACAGCCCCTCTGGAAAACAGTGTGGAGGTTCCTCAGGAAACTAACAATAGAACTCCCTTATGACCCAGCAATAGCACTGCTAGGAATTTACCCAAGGGATACAGAAATGCTGAGGCATAGGAGCACATGTACCCCAATGTTCATAGCAGCACTCTCCACAATAGCTAAAACATGGAAAGAGCCTAAGTGTCCATCAACAGATGAATGGATCAAGAAGATGTGGTTTATCTATACCATGGAATACTACATGGCAATGAGAAACAATGAAATCTGGCCATGTGTAGCAACATGGATGGACCTTGAGGGTGTTATGCTGAGCGAAATAAGTCAGGCAGAGAAGGACAAATATCATATGTTTGCACGTATAGGAGGATTAGGAGGAACTTGACGGAGGAACAAGGGGGAGAAGAAGGGCGGAAATGGTGGGGGAAAGGGAGAGAGGCAAACCATGAGAGACTCTTGAATGCTGACAAAAACTGAGGACTGATGGATGTGGGGGGGAGGAGGGATGGGCATGGAGGAGGGCACTTTGGGGATGAGCACTGAGTGTTATGTAGAAACTAATTTGACAATAAACTATTTGAAAAAAAAAAAAGAATTTAAAGTGTGTCCAATCAGTAATCCATTAATTCATCAGTACTTAATTGAGATCCTACAACCAGGTGCCTATAGCATCTATAAACTGCTGTCGGGTATTTGGAATATGTCTATCCTACTTTGCTCAAAGCTTTTACATATTAGTGGAAGTAGATCAAAAAGAATCTTAATACCATGTGATAAGAGTTATAACATAGACTAACATCAGATCGGAGAGTAAGAGCATTTTACGTCTCAGAAAGGATCTAGAAAGCTACCTTAGTGCGTGGCATTTAATCTGATGTTTGATGTGCTGATTTCACCATTAACCAGAATGGGTTGAAAAAGAGTGAGATTAGTCTTGGTAGCAAAACAATTTAGCACAAAGGCATGCAGCAGGAGAACCCAACTTTCTCAGAGGCAAATATGCCCCCCATAGTTATAAGTGCCATTGGTCAATGTTAGCGAAAGCGTCTAGAGATTATTTGGAGCCCAGATTGGTAACAAACCTGTGTGACATGTTACGGAATTTAAAGATATCTTTCAAGCCATTGAAAGTGGTTTAAAATATTTAGGTTTTGTTTTTATGTTTATATACTTTTAAAAATAAGCAGTAGAGGAGCGCCTGGGTGTCTCAGTCATTTCAGGGTCCAACTTCAGCTCAGGTCATGATCTCCCAGTTTGGGGGTTTGAGCCCCGCATCGGGCTCTGTGCTGACAGCTCAGAGCCTGGAGCCTGCTTTGGATTCTGTGTCTCCCTCTCTCTCTACCCCTCCCCTGCTCATGCTCTGTGTCTCTCTGTCAATAAAAAAAATCAACATTAATATTTTTTTAAAAAACAGTAGTAAAAAAATAAACAGTAGAAGTCTTTTAAAAATTTATCTTTAATTTCACTATCCAGAAAGACTACTGCATATATTCTGAGGTGTTTACTTCTGTTATTTACACATGTATATAATTTTTATTTTATTTCATTTGTGTAGCCATTATTTTTAACTTAATATTATTCTTGCAATTATCTTCCAGTGTCGTTAAATAACTTTTGACAATATGATCTCTAAAGACTGACCAATATTACAGCAAATGAATTCACTATGCTTTATTCAGCCACTCATCTACTGTTAACAATTGGGTTTTTCCAAAACTTGGTAATTGACATCCATATTTATAAATCTTTCAGTGCATTTCTATGCCTTTAAGATAAGTCCAACAAATTAAATTGCTAAATCAAAATAAATTCTTTGGAAGCTCTTTTTTACACACTTTAATTCTTTTCAATTTTTTTAAGTTTTATTTTTAATTATTCTTGAGAGGGGAGAGGGGCACACGGAAAAGATGAGAGAGAGAGAGAGAAAGAGAGAGAGAGAGAGAGAGAGAATCCCAAGCAGGCTCCACACTGTCAGCACAGAGCCCGATGTGGGGCTTGAACGCACAAACCATATCATGACCCGAGCTGAAATCAAGAGTCAGACGCTTAACCAACTGAGACACCCAGGCACCCCTTACACACTTTGAAATTTATTTCCACAAAAGTTTTGCTAATTTACACCCTCTTCCTTTGCTCCAGTGGCAATGTAAAATGTTCTCTGTTTCTTTGTAGATTGATCAGTAGGACAAAGTAATTGCTTGTATAATCTCTGCTGGTTTTGTAAGACAGTAAAATTGTAATAGACATTTTTATAAATAATCCTTGATAAATAATCTTTGTTTAATTTCTCAAATAAAAGCCCACTGAGGAAATGTTGGGTAATAGAGAGAAATGCAGAGAAAAAATGTTCAATGACTTCAAATCTATATCTTATCATTAAGGACTGGTAACATCTTGGTATATATCTTTCTAGTTCTTCAACTCTCTTTCTAAATGTATTTAACAAAATTGAGACCTTATTGCACTTGGACTTATATTTTGTCTTTTTCATATAAGAGCAGGTAGGTTGTCTGATCATTAATTAGGCTTTAAAACACAGCTTGTAAGAATTGCAAATACAAGACTTTCCCTTATATGAGCGTTCTGTTCTAAATCTCCATTCCTTCATTGGAAGTTAGGTTGGTGTTAATCTTTCATCTTTACATGAACATTTTTGTATATCTCTCTGCATACCTTAAATTAAATCCTAAGAAAAACTGCTAAAAATGGAAATGTTGAGTAAAAAGGTTTGAACATCTTTTATGACTTAATTCATACTGCAAAGTTGTTTTCCAAAAAAGGATGTGCCTATGAGTAGTGAATGAGGGGTCCTGCTTCACAGCTGAAGAATTACCAATAGTTTAATTTTTCCTATTTGACAGAGAACAATGGATTTTTACTTAAGTTTGCCTTTCTTTGTTTATTTATAAGGTTAACTATCATTTTATGTCTTATGGACAACATTTTTATTTTCTTTGGAGGATTTGGTGCTATCATTGGTGATGGCCGAAGTCTTTTTGGTGCCATTAAGATATTAACCATTTATATTTACTCATATGGTTGTTTTTACCCTATATTTCATATTTCTGAGTTCTTGAATTTTGCATCTTTGCTGGCTATAGTACATCTTGGAGTAAGTTTTTTCAGACACATACAGGGGTTCATTCCGAGCCCTTGTATAACTAAATTGTCCTTTCTGCTACTGTCACATGTGAATGACATCTTGCTGGGACATAGAATTCTTAGGTCACAAGTTTCCCCCCCCGCAAATCCACAGGGTCCTGTGATATGCAGTGGAGCGGAGAAGAATACGCATGTGTGATGGTTCATTTTATATCAGTTTGACTGGGCGTGGGATATTCCTAGATATTTAGTCAAACATTACTCTGGGTGTTTCTGTGAGAGTGTTTTGATGATGTTAACATTTGAATTGGTAAACTGAGGAAAGCAGTTTGCCCTCTTTGCTGTGGGGGAGCCCCAGCCAGTTGGTTGAAGATTTGAAGAAAACAAAAGGCTGACTTTCTCCCTAATAATAGAGAATTCTGCCTGACTGCCTTCAAAATGGAACATCAGCTTTCCATCTCCTTCATAACCACGCTAAGCCACTTCCTTTTAAGTCTTCCTCAATAGGTAGATAGATACAGAAATGACATAGATATAGTTGTAGATAGGTATATATATAGATACAGGTATATAAATATATATGGTATAGAGCTAGATATAGATAATATAGATATACGTGATATAGATATAGATAGGTTATATAGATAGAGATAGAGATGATAGAGAAGAGATAGATTCTGTTTCTCTGTAGAACCCTAGCTAATACAGCAAGTTACCTAGAATTTATTTTTTCTGTTTTCATGGTTACAGAATTTGTTTTCTTTATCTGTGAAATTTAAAAATTTTTACCACGATATCTGTCTTTTTCTTTCAGTCGTTTTGTTTGGAACACAACATGATTTTAATAGACAGAGAGATGAAGGATCTATAGTAGCTGTTCTCTGTGGAGTCGAGTACAAGGAAGGTCATCTGTTGGGAGAAAGCAGGAAGTGGTGAGGATTTAAATTCTGTGACTCAGTACTATGCCTTTAAGGTATATGTCCTGCTGTCTGTGTCTGTCAATCTATTTGTGTCAGTTACAATACTCCTACTGTCCTGGCTTGGTTTTGACTTCTACTGCCTGGATTCAGATGCGACCTTCAATATGAACCTTCGACCCTTTGCATTTAACAATTACCTATTGTTAATTTTTCATATACTTCAGTGTTCTTTTCTGAGACTTGAACACAGGAATTAATTTACATTCATCTTTCATTTAGTAGACTTTTGGTAATATTTGTTCTCTGATTTAAATTGAAAAGAATCACAAATATTATTCACACTGCAAAAATACACTTGCATGTTTTTATTTTTATTTTTCTTTCCAAAAGGATTTTGGCTTTTATTTATGAGTTTTTTGAAGTTTCTTTTTTTTTTTTTTACAAATAGTTTATTGTCAAGTTGGTTTCCATATAATACCCAGTGCTCATCCCCACAAGTGCCCTCCTCCATGCCCCCCCCCCCCCCCCCCCAACACCCATCAGTCCTCAGTTTGTTCTCAGCATTCAAGAGTCTCTCATGGTTTGCCTCTCTCTGTCTACCCACTATTTCCCCCCCTTCTTCTCCCCCACAGTCCTCCATTAAGTTCCTCCTAATCCTCCTATACGTGCAAACACATGGTATTTGTCCTTCTCTGCCTGACTTATTTCGCTCAGCATAACACCCTCAAGGTCCATCCATGTTGCTACACATGGCCAGATTTCATTCTTTCTCATTGCCATGTAGTATTCCATAGTATAGATAAACCACATCTTCTTGATCCATTTGTCCGTTGATGGACACTTAGGCTCTTTCCATGTTTTGGCTATTGTTGAGACACTTGCATATTTTTAAAGCACACACCCTCTTTGGATCACTGTTGATGATAATCAAAACAAACTCCTACTTTATGGTGATCAGCAGACTTTGTCCTTTTTTTCTATTTTATTGATTTTATTGTTGAGAGACCAGTGTGAGCAAGGGAGGGGCAGAGGGAGAATCCTAAGCAGACGCCACACCCAGCATGGAGCCCAATGTGAGGCTTGGTCCCATGATCGAGAAATCACGACCTGAACCAATATCAAGAGTCAAGTGCTTAACAAACTGAGCCACCTAGGTGCCCCAAGCTTCGTCCTTTTTTTTAAAAAAATGCATATATACAAATGTGTATAAGTGGATTTGTTAGACAAGAACATAAAAATAAAAATCATTTTAGAAAAGACACCTATTCTACTGTAGATGTTTTCCAAGTGATTTTGTTAGGGCTATAAGGGAGCATAAAATTAGCTCACTGACACTGTAATTCCACAGTTGAATTCTGCATGATTACTACGACTTCACTCATCAGTAAATAATTAGTAAGACGTACTGTGCATTAGGCATTGTGGTATGCAAACTTTATTAGTAGTCTTATACACATAAATTTTTTAAAATTTATTTTTAACATTTATTTATTATTGAGAAACAGAGAGAGACAGAGCATCATCAGGGAGGGACAGAGAGAAGGGGGTACACAGAATCGGAAGCAGGCTCCAGGCTCTGAGGTGTCATCACAGAGCCCAACGCAGGGATTGAACCCACAAGCTGTGAGATCATTACCTGAGCTGAAGTCGGATGCTTAACCAACTGAGCCACTCAGGCGCCCTGATAAATTTTTAAATTTATGGCACAGATTTGTCCTATGAGCACAATACATAATAAAATCACATGTTCTTGTGCTAATTTAGCATTCTTTCAGTTACAATAAAATTACCCCTTTCTATAAATATTATGCTTCAAGATTACTAGAGACTTAAGTAGCTATACTCACTATAACTCTTAACCTTTTACAGTTTCTTCTCATTTTGTTAGGGTTAATGATGTTTGCATACTTATTACTTTCACGTCCTATGCAGTACAACCCATAGGAAGGTGTGTGGACACATCCATGCGTATCCACACTCCTGGAAAAATCTGAGGTCCTGCATAATTCTATAGCTATCAAAATCCTGTTCACCCACAATACTCTATGTTCCAGAGCTGTTCGATCTTACATTTCCCCATATTTATTCAGCTTATTTTTATTTGTCCAATTTCCATCTCAATGCTGGGGATCTTTAGGGAACATCTGTCTGTTTCCCACCCACTTACTTTTATTCAGTCGTCAGTCATTCCACTAGTCAGTCAACAAATATTTCCTGCAAGCCATGCACCATAAATCTTGATCTAGAGAAATCAGTAAGGCTTAGACGTTTTCCTTAAGAACATTATAGGTTAGGGGTTCCTGGATGGCTCAGTTGGTTAAGACGCCGACTTCAGCTCAGGTCATGATCTCATGGTTCCTGAGTTCTAGCCCTGCATCGGGCTCTGTACTGACAGCTCAGAGCCCAGAGCCTGCTTTAGATTCAGTGTCTCCCTCTCTCTTTGCCCCTCCCCTGCTCACAGTCTGTCTGTATGTCTCTCTCTTTCTCAAAAATATATAAACATTAAAAAAAGTATAGGTTAGTACCATCCAGGCAGAACTGTTTTCCAGGGTCCTTGTTATCAATAGGCTTAAGGCAATGAACAATCTGATTTCTGAAAAATTGTAGTAATTACAGCAGTATCTCCATACTGTAAGGAGGAAAAAGGAAGGAACATTAAATAAACTACTGGATTTTTTGTGGGTGGAATTTGAGTCTGGGAAGAAATGAATATAAAGGATGCCTGAGTGGTTCAGCTGGTTAAGTGTCAGACTCTTGATCCTGGCTCCCGTCATGATCTCATGGTTTGTGGGACTGAGCCCTGTGTTGGGCTGTGTGCAGATAGCAGAGATCCTGCTTGAGATTCTCTCTCTCCCTCTCTCTGCCCCTCCCCCACATATGCACGCACTCACACAGCGTTTCTCTCTCAAAATAAATAAGCTTTTTAAAAATTGTTCTGAAAAAGAAATGAACGTAAAAGGAGGTTTCTGGGCCTATGCTTGGGCAAAAGGATCTTAAAATAGTCTGGCACTGCAGGAAGACTTCTACAGGGTAAAGAAGTCTCTAAATCCTGAGGCTGGAATTAGGAAGAAACCAAACAGGTAAAATACTGAGCAATCCCTCCAAACTCCAGTCATTCCGCTAACAGACTCTGAATTAATCCAGCTGGCAAAGATCCAAAATAATTCTTCCAGGGAGGCCAAAGGCAGAGCTGCATATGGAAATGGCCACCATTTCTTCTGACCCCTCCCTCCCAGGGTCCCCATCATTCAAAAACATCATAGATTATCCGTAAATTGTTCCTGTAAGTAAGAGTAGTATTTCATTAATAACAAATGGTAAAACGACCCAGATTTGTTAAATAAAAAAAAAAAGAATATCCACTGTTAATCCAGGATGATAAATGGTGCGAGTCTTCCATGATAAGTTTGGAGTTAAGAGATGTAAAATAAAAACAACATCGTGAGGCTACTTGTACCCAAGTGGAAATTGTTGGTAGCAGAACTCTACATGTGTTCATGGGGATGGAACACAATGGAAGGAAGTGGTCAAAGAACTTGGAGTTTCATTGTTCCAGAAGCCACCTCGTCCTGTACCACAGTTTGGGTCCTACGGTATCAACTGTGATTTGCACAGATATGAAGAAACGGGGTCCGATCTATATATATATAGGTCACATCCAGTTCAGTTCACTAATTGAAAATAGTGCTAAAGAAGGTGTGCTAGCCTATTCAGACTGCAGTGTTAAAATACCATAGACTGGGTGGCTTCAGCAACAGAAACCTATTTCCTGCAACTCTGGAGGCCAGAAGTCCAAGATCAAATTTCCATCCTTTTAGTTTCTGGTGAGTTCCTTCTTCTGGCCTGCAGATAGCAACCTTCTTGCTAACCTTCACATGACTATAATGCTCTCCCAATCTCTCTCTCTAACTCTTCTTCTTCTTCTTCTTTTTTTTTTTTTTTGATGTTTATCTATTTTTGACAGACAGAGAGAGACAGATCATGAGTGAGAGAGGAGCAGAGAGGGAGACACAGAATCGGAAGCAGGCTCCAGTCTCTGATCTGTCAGCACAGAGCCTGATGCGGGGCTCGAACTCACAGATCATGAGATCATGACCTGAGCCCAAGTCGGACTCTTAACCGACTGAGCCACCCAGGCGTCCCTCTCTCTAACTCTTCTTATAAGATCACCAGTCCAATCGGATTAGGGCTCCATCCTTGTGACCTTATGTAATTTTAACTATCCCCTAAAAGACCTGTCTCCAAAGATAGACACACTGAGGAGTTAGGGATTTGGGATTCAATGTATGAATTTTATGGTGACACAATTAGGTCAATAGCAGGTTATATAGTCCCTTACCAGAATTTTGTTTCTATACCTAGTTGAGTCTTAGTTTGCTTAGAAAAGTTTCAAGTTTGAAGAAAAAAAAATGTATGAATATTAAATAGTACCTGGAAGTCAAAATAACACTGTTTCAAACTGCCAGCCTCCTAGACAAATTTGTCCCCACTCACTTTCCGAAGCTCATATGCAATGTCTCAGTTAGATTTTATAGATCTCTTTACTTCAAAAATAGGCTTGGATAGAATTTCCATTGCCACGAATGATGGATTTGAAAATGTAACACTGTAGCTATACGAGCTCCATACTGTGACAAGTCACTTAGGCGCATGAACGTCCCCAGGCTAGGAGACAGCTATTTTCCTACCCTCCTCGCACCTCTGCTCTGAGGACATGGGCCAAAATGCAGCACACGGGGACTCCTTGGTTTTCCAGACTGGAGGTCTGTTGAGGATCCCTAGGAAAGCTCATAATTAAGAAACTGTGGACACTTGCGACCACTTATTCAGAGCCAGTTTCTTAAACCAACGTAAACTATAGAATGTCCATGTTCATTAGGTGTCAACTCTGATCGTCTCACTCTTGTGTCGTCTCCTGGGTGCATTTTGTGATTGATTGTCTTACATCTCATCATAGAAACTAAGAACAAGGTAGATTATTTAATAAAGAATGGTGTCATTACGGGGCAGCTGGGTGGCTCAGTTGGTTAAGCATCTAACTCTTGGTTTCAGCTCAGGTCATGGTCTCACAAATGTGAGACTGAGCTCCATGTCAGGCTCTGCGTGGAGCCTGCTTGGGATTCTCTGTTTTTCTCTCTCTCTCCCCCTCTCGTGTGCATGCTTTCTCTCTCTCTCTCTCTCTCTCTCTCTCTCTCTCTCTCTCTCTCTCTCACACACACACACACGCACACACACACACATGCACGCATGCACACACACACATAAACAAGTAAACCTAAAAAAAAATGGTGTTGTTGTGACCCACAGTTTAATCCAACCACCTTTGTGAGTAGTAAATGTTCTGTCCTGTTACACACCAGGATGTTGAAATTTCAGCTTCACATGGACCAAACACACTGGGAAACCAAACGAAAAGCCATAGAGTGTACTCAAGTTTGTTAGGGCACCTAATCAAGGAGGGAAAGAAGGTACATCAAACTTAAGGAATGTATAAAGTCCTTTAAAAAAAATCGGTCCCGTACACTTCAGTATACCTTAAATTCCTTTCTAATGTTATTTAATTATTTATAGACATAAAAGCACATGCAAAGCCCTAAGGTTTATATCTCAAATTCATCTATAAAACCAGAAAAAAATAGGAATTAAGAACAAACAAAAAATACAACGTCAATAAAATTAAAATTGAAATTCTTTTGCTAGGTAGCACGCTGTTATGTTATGTTGCTGCTTGGAACATGACTGTATGACTCACTGCTACAGCACAGGATGGCCTTTTTCCCTGATTATGAACTTTTTGATATTATCATATCAAATCATATATGATCACAGTTATATATTCATAAATAATTTCATTTTATTTAATGTAAAAATACGTATTGCATAGATAATAAAAATGTTTGTGACCAAACATTTATTTACTATAGAAGCACAAGCATAGTTTATATGATAACAATTGTATAGTATAAGTTTCTTTTAATTATTAAATACCAAAGGCAGAAAGCCAATGAAAATTACCCAAACATTTAATACACATGGATCAGCCCAATTTTGTGTATTTCTTGTCTGTCACTTTAAAGGCACAATTGTGAAAGGAGGAAACATGAAAACAGGTTCATCTATATATTAACTTCAGTATAATAGCCTACGCTTTCAGCTAGGGTGGCCAGCCACCCTAGTCTGCCTGATACTGAAGGGTTTCCTGGGACATGGGATTTTCGGCCCTATAACCAGGACAGTCCTAAATTAACTGGGGTAGCCAAGCACCCTCCATTCAGCCTTACATTTTGCTCCAGCCTTCTTCATGCCAGCATCTGCATGTATTTTTGGCTGTAGTTGCTTTTGCTTTCCATCATCAGTCAACATTCTTCATCAAATCTTCCAAAGTTTGTTGAGAAAACATAACTTCCATGTTGACCCTTAAAAGTGGTTCGCTATTGTAGAAGGTGGAGGACTATGTTTTATCTAAACTCCATAGTGCCCTTTTAATGGGCTTGCAGGTATGATCTGCCCACTAGCTTCAGAAGACGCAAGATTCTTTTCATTCTAGCATGCCTGTATTGTCATGGATCAGTGACGGCTCGGCCCTGGCTCCCGTTCTCAGGAAAGCTCCTCATGTACGACTTGGACTCTACATGCCCTGAATGCATCATCTACTGCCTCTATTCAGTTGCTTTTGATGATCAAAGAAGAACTACTTGGCTCCAATGTGATCCTAAATATAAATAGAAACACTATGTTAACATAGGATATTTGGTTATTAGAAAAAAAAAAAGTCATCCAAATGTAATCGAATAGTCACATTTTCCAGTATTACTTAAATAAACACACAAAAAAATGTGATGCTTATTAAAAAAACAAACAAACTTTTGAACCCCCCAAGAACACATCCACAGATTCAGAAATGACTTCTCATAGATTATTTTAACCCTGCATGTTTATTCATATTTTCAGAGAGTGCCATTTAAAAAAAAAAAATTTTTTTAATGTTTATTTTTGGAAGACAGAGGGAGATAGGATGTGATTGGGGAGGGGAGGAGAGAGGGAGACACAGAACCCAAAGCAGGTTATAGGCTCTAAGCTGTGAGCACAGAGTCAATTGCAGGGCTCAAATTGACAAACCACAAGATCATGACCTGAGCCAAAGTCAGATGCTTAACCAACTGAGCCATCCAGGCACCCCAAGAGAGTGCCATTTTAAAATATGGAGAAAATTGGGACGCCTGGGTGGCTAAGTTGGTTAAGCGTCTGACTTCGGCTCAGGTCATAATCTCATAGTTCGTGGGTTCGAGCCCTGCATCAGGCTCTGTGCTGATGGCTAGCTCTAGCTCAGAGCTTGGAGCCTGTCTTCAGATTCTGTATCTCTCTCTCTCTCTGACCCTCCTATGCAAATGCTGTCTTTCTTTCTCTCTCTCTCTCAAAAATAAATAAAATATTTAAAAATTTTTTTAAATAAAAAATATGGAGAAAATTATGATTGTGAGTTAGATTTAATTTGAGATATGATAGAATCTTGGCAAGTCCTTTTTGATACATACTGGATAAGGTTCAGCCACTTAGGTCTATTTCAAAGAACAATTTTCTAAGAAGTAGTCTAAATAAGATCATATAATAAAAAGGTAGAATGTTCATCTGAATTCTCATCCCCATGATTTTAATTCTTGCATCAATTTTTTTTTTCTTTTTTCCTTTCAGAACTTGAAACTGTATTGACCTTACCCTCCTGAATATTTTCAGTTGATTGTGACTTATCAGCTCTAAGTCTTTTAATGGTCTATGCTTTTCATTGACAGGTAGACTGATTTTATGGATTTTTTTAAATCATAACTTAATTCCTTGTTTCAAATATGAAATGGATCAAAATGAGAAGTTTAGTCATGCAGCAAAACTTATAGGACCCATTTCAAAATGTCATTCCGGGGACTTTTCTTTTCTCACCATGAGGTCCATTGATGTTAATGCTAGTTATGGGGATAGTTCAAGTAGTTGGGATCTCTATAACTTTAAAGAGAACTTTCTCATCTCGGCACATATGGAAAAGAATAAATGCAATCTATTTGGAGGACAATTTTCTGTTCATTTTACTGTTATTACAAATGTATGGGTTTGAATCAATTATTTTACTGCTCCATCACAATTCTTGGTTGATTCCTCAAAATAACTTCCCTGTTTTTTGTCTCAAGCTTATTTCTCTTGTAATAAACATTTTGGCAACATTTTCCAACATTTGTTGGAAAGAAAAGAAGTCCTCTGAGAAATATTGTTTGTCCTCTCTCAGTAAGAAAAATAGTAAAATTCTAAACACGGAAAATTACTATATTTTCTGAAAAAGATGTATGGGAATGTCTTCAGCAATATGAAGATCTTATTTAAGGAGGCTACTACTCATTCAGTGGTAAAAGAATTTTTACTTCCTGGGGCGTCTGGGTGGCTCAGTCGGTTAAGCACCCGACTTCGGCTCAGGTCGTGATCTCACGGTTTATGGGATTGAGCCCCACATCGGGCTCTGTGCTGACAGATGGGAGCCTGGAGCCTGCTTCAGATTCTGTGACTCCCTCTCTCTCTGCCCCTCCCCACCTCAAGCTCTGTCTCTCTCTGTCTCAAAAATAAATAAACATTAATTTTTTAAAAATTTCCTGACTAACCAATAAATCCTTCAACATTTCATAAGATGGCAACTTTGTAGATTTCATTTTCAATCAAACAACTCAGAAATAATTTCCAGTTCCTTAAATCACACAAGACAAGAGCATATTTTCCCAAATCTCTAATTTGATGTCCATAAATGTCTTGAATCAGGATAAAGATTTGTGACCAACTATGTCCCCAGACTTTGGTCTTGGTTACAGTTATTCTAAATCCTTATCTCTATTTAAATATCTGATTATAAAAGATGTGATATTAACGCATATCAAGTGCAAATGGAAGGAGAAATTTTTCAGAAGGGGATTTGCAGAACTAGGAAATTGTGAAACTGGGGAGAAGTGGTCATTTTGAAGAAAATAAGGATGATCTGTGAGATGACACTAAATGTATGAAGTCTCTAACTTCACTTGGGCCTCTATGCTTCTCCCAGAGGAGAAGAATCAGAACCTACTGGGTAGCTTTGGTGAGCTTCCTTTTTTAAAGTCCAAAGCAGTGACTTGATCTGCCATTTCCTAGTGCTTGTTCAAGCTGAGGCAAGGATGAAATGTGTCCTGAATAAAGACTTAGGAACTAACAAATTATAAATTCTCAGCTACATTATCCTATTATACACACAGGAACTCAACAGTGTCACTAGCCCATGAGGTAAGTTCCAAGTTGATTGCTCGGAAATATTTCCCACAGAATTAACATTATCCAGTAAAGCCTTGGATTGCAAGTAACTTGTTCTGTGAGTGCTTCACAAGACGAGCAAACATTTTTAATAAATTTTAACATGATAAACAAGTGATGTCTTGTAATATGAATAGTACGTGTCACAGAATGTCACATGATCACAAATGAGCCGATGGTTTTTCTCAGTCATTCTCTCTCTCTCTCTCTCTCTCTCTCACTGTGGGATTGTGGGTGATCATCTCCCAACCTCAGATGCTCAGTCTCAGGCCACGGTGTTTGGCAGGAACCGGTGATTTTTTAGAATGTTGGAAGAGGCCCTCAAATGGCACTACTGTATTTTTTGTCACTTCAAAGTACCTGTGGACAGTCCTTTGCTTTTCCATACAAAGCTTAGGAATGCTTTGCTTCATTCTAGGTCATTGGATGGGTTCCTTGTTACAGTTGCAAGAAAACAAAAAGATTCCTTGAGCCAATATAGGGTAGTGATTCCCTTAGTGATAGTGAAAGTCGTCCTACACAGTTACCTTCCTCTCTCTTTTCTCCCTCACACCAGCCACGAAAGTTTTCAAAGGTAAGTACAGATTCATTTGTTTATTTTTCTTTATATGTTTTTATTATTTTATTATTTATATTTTTATGATTTATTATAATTTTATTTTTATTATTTTGTATCATATTACAGTTTATAATCATTTTTATATGAATATTTTTGGGTTGGGGGACAAATCACCTGAATTCCCATTATTTCTTATGGGGACATTCCACTTTGATATTCAAGTGCTTTGGATTACAAAAGTATGTTTCTGAACAAATTATGCTCGCAAACCTAGGTTTTACTGTATGTGGAACTTAGACTTTCACCCAAGACATACATACATTGTATCGCTAACAAACTTTAGACCTTGACCATCGCATATGACATTGTTCCCTGAGAAAGAAGCTCCAAAGAAGTTTCTATTCCCAGACCCTGTGAGCATATCTTTAGCATTGTCATCTTGACAATAAGAATAAAATGCTCCCCTTTTTCATCTAACCCTGGGCCCTAGGAGAAAAGCACCTAAGATATGATTAAAACAGAGATTCCCAAATCTCTCTATCACAGAGGAGAGACTAAACACGGAAGGGGTTTAATGATACGGATTTACACATATGGTATCTAATGGTAAATTTTAAGGCTCAAAAGATAAGTGATTTTCCAGGATACCGAATATTCTGTTCATCACAGCTTTAGAAATATCAGCCTCTGTAACAGAAATTCAGTCACAAAAGGACAGGAGGCTGATGATATTTATGGGAGAAAGGATTAAAATCCTTTATGTCTACTTCATATAACAAGATCTATAAACTTTAATGACCTCAGAGGATCTGACTGTCCATAATTGTAGAAATTAGATACAGTAATGAAACACTTGGCTCTTCTATTTTCCGGAGGCCATCTTAACGCCACATGAGCAGTGTACCTAATTTTTCTGGCTTTTGGCCATAATATATACAGAAGCCATGTTGACCAAATGTCTCACTCTTTTAGCAAGAATGCAATCATTCATATAGCAATGGTGAAAAAAACAAAAATGAATTAATGTTTCTTAACAGTTACCTGACATTACATTTCCTGTCCTTTCTACACCTTCCTGTGAAATATACACAATGTTAAAATTTAAAATTTTGACATTCATAATTTTTCTCTTCTAGTAATGTGCTTCTTCCTTTTGGCAAGTTAATCTCTAGGGGCCTGGATTTTCTCTCTTGTAAAATGAGGGAATTGGGTACCAAGTACTAACCAAAAGATTTTCTAACTGAGAAAGTTCATAGTACTACTTATATTTATAGTAGGGTTGTACAAATATGTAAACATACTGTGAGAGCTAGGCTCTCATATCTTGGGAAAGAAGTTTTACATGGGGAAACGGGGACAATAGAATAAAGTCTGGTATTGATTGAAACTTAAGGTGTTAGTATGAATTCATGTTTTTAAATATATATATAGATGGATAGACACAGACATACACATGTCTGTAAGGGCTAGTATCAAGATAAACTGCTTTGTCTACTGAGAGGACCTAGAAGCAATTAGCACGCCTGGAGCCCAAATATTGGTTCTAAATGCTGTTCTCTAATAAAAGGAGTCGAGGCAAAAAGGAGCCATGGAGAAAATGTTGATTTCAGGACTGCGAGATGAAACATACAACACAAGCCCAGAACATCTTTTGATGCCAAAAAGTAAAGACTTGTTTGAAAATGATGGGGCTATGTCAAAAGAACACGGGAACCAATGTGTGAAGCTTCCAAACTGCCAAACCTGGAATCATTTGAGTGAAAAAATAAAGTCTAATATCAGATTATAACCTGTAGAATAAAATTAATATCCACAAGTCCATACTCATATCAATCAATCAATCAATCAGTAGGGGAGAAGAGAGTGTGCTTCTTTACAATAGAATTCCAAGTAATACATATGAAAGATGTGAGGAAGAGAGAAAATGACCATTTTAGGCAAACATAAGAACCATGGACAAACGTTAAAATTAGTGGGCATGACCATGATAGAAACTGAGATGGATAATTGCATAGCCTGAAAGCACCTCCTAACAAGATAATTACTAAGTAAAATGGGGAAAGTCCTATTAAAATTTTTTTTAACATTTATTTATTTTTGAGAGACAGAGAACGAACAGGGGAGGGGAAGAGAGAGAGGGAGACACAGAATCCAAAGCAGGCTCCAGGCTCCAAGCTGTCAGCACAGAGCCTGATGAGGGGTTCAAACCCATGAACTGCAAGATCGTGATCTGAGCTGAAGTCAGATGCTCAATTGACTGAGCCACCCAGGCGCCCCAGGAAAACCCTAATTTTATATGGAGAAATCAGCAGATTCCACCTTAACCAATTGGTCGAAGTTAACATCATTGGTCATAAGATATATTGACATGATGTATCCCCTGATACGATGCCCTGGGAAGGGCACAGTATCACTTCTGCCTTCTCACCAAAAATGCATAATCTCAATCTAATCCCATGAAAATATTAGGTATGTATAAATAGAGGGGTTTTTTAAATAATGACTGGCCAGCAGTACCCTCCAAAAATGTCAAGGTCATGAGAAACAGAAACATTGAAAAATTATCAGAGTGAAGGAGACTAAGGAGGCATGGCAATTAAATAACATACAAGTTTAAGGATTGAATCCTGGACCGAAAATAGACTCACGTGAAAAAACCGATGACATTTGAACAAAGTTTGTGACGTAGTTCATTGTATTGCATCAGTATTGGATTGTATTGCTTTTTTCCCTTCAGTGATTGTGCTCTGCCTGGGCAAGCTATTTCTAGAAGCTGGATGAATGTATAGGACCTCTTTGCAACTTTTCTGTAAGTCTGAAAATATTCCAGTTTTTTTTTAAATATATTTTTATTTATTTCTAGGAGAGAGAGAGACAGCATGAGCAGAGGAGGGTCAGAGAGAGAGGGAGACACAGACTCTGAAATAGGCTCCAGGCTCCGAGCTGGCAGTCAGCACAGAGCCCGACGCGGGGCTCGAACCCGCGAACCGCGAGATCATGACCTAAGCGAAAGTCGGACGCTCAACCGACTAAGCCACCCAGGCGCCCCAATATTCCAGTTTTTAAATCCAGGCAAATAATATAGTTGTAACAACTTCCAGATTTTACATATACTGACATTCATTTAGCAAATACTTATGGAATGACTTTTCCGTGCCAAGCCCCATGCTAACGGGTATCTAAGGATCAGATACATGATTTGCAAACATCTTCTCCCATTCAGTAGTTTGCCTTTTCATTGTGTCGATGGTCTCCTTCACTGGCAGAAGCTTTTCAGTTTGATGAAGTCATGTTTGTTTCTTTTTTGCTTTTGCTGCCCCTGCCTTTAGAGTCAGATCCAAAAAACATCACTAAGACCAATGTCAGGGAGCTTACTGCCTAAGTTTTCTGGTAGGAGTTTTATGGTTTCAGGTCTTACATTCTTTAATCTATTTGAGTCAGTTTTTGGTATGTGATGTACAATAGTGGTCCAGTTTCATTCTTTTGCATGTAGCTGTTCAGTTTACCCAACACCATTTATTGAAGAGACTGTACATTCCCCATTGTATATTCTTACCTCCTTCGTCATAAATTAATTGACCATAGAAGCATGGGTTTATTTCTGGGCTCGCTGTTCTGTTCCATTGATCTATGTGTCTATTTTTATGCCAGTGCCATAGTGTTTTGACCATAGTATAGTTTGAAATCAGGGAGTGTGATACCTTCAGCTTTGTTTTTTCTCAAAATTGCTTTGGCTATTTGGGGTCTTTGTGATTCCATAAAAATTTCAGAACTATTTGTGCTGTGAAAAATGCCATTGGAATTTTGATAGGAATTGCACTAAATCTCTAGATTGCTTGGGTAGTATGGATATTTTAACAATATTAATTTTTCCGAACCATAAGCATGAAGTATCTTGCCATCTATTTGTGTCTTCTTAAATTCTTTCATCATTGTGTTATAGTTTTCAGTGTATGAATCTTCATCTCCTTGGTTAAATTTATTCCTAGGCATTTCATTATTTTCCATGCCATTGTAAATGGGATTGGTTTCTTGGTTTCTCTTTCTAATATCTTGCTATTAGTGCACAGAAATGCAACAAATTTTGGTATACTTACTTGATGTCCTGCAAATTTACTGAATTTATTTATTTTTTCTAACAGTTCTTTGGTAGAGTCTTCAGGGTTTCCTAAATATAATAATATGTCATCTGCAAACAGTGAATTTCACCTTTTCCTTACCAATTTGTATGGCTTTTATTTCTTTTATTTTTCCCACCTGCTATAACTAGGACTTCTAATAACAGGTTTAATAAAAGTTGGAAAGTGAGCATCCTTGTCTTTGTTCCTGATCTTGGAGGGAAAGCTTTCAGCTTTTCACCATTTAGTATGATATTAGGTTTGGTTTTGTCATATATGGCCTTTTTTGTGGTTAGATATGTTCCCCTATGCCTATTTCATTGAGAGTTTTTTTTTTTTATCATAAATGGATGTTGAATTTTGTCAAATGCTATCTCTGCATTCGTTGAGATGATAACACAATTTTTAACTTTTGTTTTGTCAGCATGATGTATTTATGTTGATTGATTCACAGATGTTGAACTATCTTTGCATCCCTGGAATAAATCCCACTTGATTAGGGCATATAATCTTTTTAATGTATTATTGAAGTTGGTTTGCTGATATTTTGTTAAGAATTTTTGCATATATGTTTATCAGGGATATTGGCCTATAATTTTCTCTCTCTCTCTTTTTTTTTTTTTTTTGTGGTATCCTTGTCTGGTTTTGGTATCAGGGTAATGATGGCCTTGTAAAATGAGTTTGAAAGTCTTTCTTACCTTCAATATCTTTGGAAGAGTTTGAGAAAGATGGGTATTAATTTGTCTTTGAGTGCTTGATAGGATTCACCAGAAGCTGCCTGGTCCTGGACTTGTGCTTGTTAAGAGGTTCTTGACTACCAATTCAATCTCCTTACTACTAATTGGGCTGTTTAGCTTATCCATTTCTTCATGATTCAATCTTGGAAGAACCAGAAATTTTGGTATGTCGTATTTCTGTTTTCATTTGTCTCTAAGAATTTTTTATTTCTCCTTGATTTCTTCATGTTTCCAGGAATTAATCCATTTCTTCTAGGTTGTCCAATTTGTTGGTGTCTAATTGTTAATATTAGTCTTTTATGATCTGTTTTATTTCTGGTGGCATGTCATAAATTTTCTTTCATTTCTGATTTTATTTGTTTGGTGGGTCTAGCTAATGGTTTGTTAATTTTGTTTATCTTTTCAACAAGCCAGCTCTTGAGGCACCTAGGTATCTTGGTAGGTTAAGTATCCAACTCGATACCAGCTCAGGTTGTGTTTTCATGGTAGTGAGATCAAGCCCCACTTCAGGCTCCATGCTGAGCATGGAGCCGGCTTGGGATTCTCTCTCTCCCACTCTCTCTGCCCCTGACCACACTCAAAATAAATAAATAAACATTTTTTAAAGATCAACTCTTAGTTTCATTGATCTTTCTATGTCTTTTAGTCTCTATTTCATTTACTTCTTCTCTGATCTTCATTATTTCCTTCCTTCTGTTGACTTTAGGTTTCATTTGTTCTTTTTTTCTAGTTCCTTTACATGTAAAGTTAGATTGCTTATTTGATATTTTTGTTGTTTCATGACGTAGGCCATTATTGCTATTTACTTTCATCTTAGAACAACTTTTGCTGCCTCCCATAGATTTTGTCATATTTCTGTTTTCATTTGTCACTAGGAATTTTGTATTTCTCCTTGATTTCTTCAGTGATCCAACTGCTGTTCAGTAGCTTGTTGCTTAATCTCCACATTTTTGTGGTTTTTCCAGTTTTCTTCTCATAATTGATTTTTAGTTTCATTGTGGTCGGAAAAGATGCTTGCTGTGATTTCAATCTTTTTAAATTATTGAGATTTATTTTGTGGCATAACATGTGTTCTATACTGGAGAATGTTCCATATGCATTTCAGAGGAATGTATTCTACTGCCTTTGAATCGAATTTTCTATATATACCTATTAAGTCCATTTGGTTAAATGTGTCATCTAAGGCTGTGTTTCCTTATTATTTTCTAAATGCCTGTATGTATTAGAAGTAGGAATTAGATGTCTAACCAACTCCGTATACCAAAAGCAGATTTCCAATGTAATAAACTAAGTAGGTATTTTTTAGTTTCTTTATTTATTTCTGAGAGAGAGAGAGAGCACACATGAGCACAAGCAGGGGAGGAACAGAGAAAGGGGGAGAGAGAGAGAATCCCAAGCAGACTGCTCAAGGTCAGCACAGAGCCTGATGTGGGGCTTGAACTTAGGAACCATGAGACCATGACCTAAACTTAAATCAAGAGTTGGACGCTTAACTGACTGAACCACCCACGCACCCCATAAGCTTCAACCCATAAAAATGGTAAGATAAAATTACAGAAAAATAGTTTTTAAAAATAATCTTGGGTTGGGGAAGATTTTTTTGCACAGGATAGAAAATCTATATGCTATAAGGGAAAAATGGAAAATTTTAATTTCATAAAATTTAAAATTTTTACATAATAAAAGATACCACAAACAAACTAAAAAAGACATGGGACAGGCTGAAAAACATATAAATATACATAAAAGATGAATTGCATATATAGAAAGAGATCCTATAAATACAGAGACAATAGAAAAATGGGAAAAGAACATGAACTGATCATTTGAACATGCAAAAAAAGATAATGGCAAATATTATATGCTCAATTCCTTAATAAAAATAAATACAAATTAAAACAATAGTTTTATACTTTCACCCAATTGACAAATATTTTAGGAAGATTATTAATGTTCAGTATTGATGGTTAGATAGATATGAAGTAAAGAACTCACATAAACTGTCGGTGTAAGGAAACACACATATCTTTTGATTTGGTAATTTAACTACCATGAATCTATCAAAAATACTCAAATGTGTACACAGGAAGCATGTATAGGAAAGATCATTTGAATTGTTTTCAGCTACAAAATTTTAGGAAAAACCTCAATATTCCTTAAAAGGGGAATGAGAAAAAATATATAAAATATGCAGACATCCAAATACTTTCCAATTATTAAAAAGAATGAGGCTGTATTTACATATAAATATGGAAAGATCTTAAAGACATTTTATGACAAGCAAATTGCATATCAACTGATATAGTATGCTTTTATTTCTATATAATATATAGGCAGACATGTAAATAGATGATAGAGAACTTACATATTTTACTCGGCATTTGTTTCATATGCTTCTTGGTTTGAATTTTTGCATTGAGAATCTATTCATTCATGACACATGTAGCTAAAAATGTAAAGTGAAAAAGGAAGATTCTTTATGATTTAGAGCAGCTCTATGTAAATATAGTTATTTTGTCCAACTTTTAAGGTCACACTTACGAGGAAAAAATGAGCTAAAAGTAGAATATGGAACCAAAAATATGTATTCCATAGATTAAACTAGGCAATAGATTTTCTTGGTAAAGCTTGAAAATGTGAATGACTTCATTCTAAACACAACTCATTGAATTATAGATCAAGTAAATTGCATCTTTATATTGGAGGATAAGTTAGGGAGAGAAGGTTGAGAATTCTACCCAGCGCTGGCTAATAGCCTCATTATTTTTATAGTGTGTACTAGGGAACAGTATAGCCTGACTCTTTGAGTCCACTCAATTAGAAAAGAAACAGAAAAGTGAATTTACCATTTTGAATACATTTCCTGTGCTTAACGGAAATAAATGTTGAGATAAAGAAGAAAAGCACATGTAAGGTCTACAAACTCAGGTGTAGAGAAACTCCTAGGTAACATGAAAACTGGAAAGGAAGACTACAGAGCCAACATAAAGCTAGAGGGGATATTCGAGAAGCAGTGAATGAAAGTTAAAACTAGAAGTCACGCCATTTTAAAACACATATTTGAGTTCTGATAACATGAATAAACTGATGGAGGAAATAATGAAATGCATAATTTCCCAGCTATCCACCCATTGTTCAAACCAGAAACTGGAAGTCATTTTTATATTTCCCTTCCCTCACCTCTACGTCCAGTCCATCATTATAAGAAAAATGACTCCATCAATCCAACTGCCAAAGTATCTTTCAAATCACACCATTACTATTCTACCTCACATGCCTCTCCTCTGGTGTCACCACTGTCTCATCTTGCCAGAAAAACCACAGTGAACTCCTAACCCTTCTTCCAGTCCACCCTCTTGTCCTTCCAACTCATTCATGTAACAACCAGGCTGATCTTTTAAAAACTTAAGTAGTCCTGTCCCATTATGTCAAGGACTTTCCAGGGCTGCCCTGCTGTGACCTTCAACACATGATACTTGCTATGGCTTCCCTCCTCCACCTCTCTATCCATCTTCATTCTCCGTGTTCCCTCAGCCGGTCTTGCTTCCTTTCTCCCCCTGCGTCCCTTTTCAGGGCCATCATACTCTTTTCCCCCACATTCTTGCCTGATTGAGTCATTCTCATCATTCAAGTCTCAGCTGAAATGATATTTACCAGTAGATGCTTCCCTGACTACAAGATCCAAAGTAGCCCTCACATCAACCATTTTGGTCTCAGACCTTTTCTTCCATAGTATTTACAGAAATGTGTAATTACATATTAATTTTATTGTATGCCTGTTTAATGTACATCCTCTCCCCTACTGTACAGATTCAAAGAGGGCAGGGGCTATATCTATCTTGTTCTCCTCTATATTCTCAGTACCTGGTATGCAGTAGGTGTTCAGTAAATGAATAGGTAAACCCAGCAAAATCATGTCCAGAAACACTTTGATAGGACAGACGTGCCTAACAAGAAAAAGATGAATAGGAATAAGTATTGTTCATGTGATTTAAAGATAGAAATGATAATGTAGGGATAGATAAAGGGCCCTCTAGGGAGGTCAAATGGCTTCCCAGACACACAGTGTATTGGGAAGTCAACATGGCCACCATGTTTGCTCTTCACTTACTGGGTCTAGAACAACTTTGTCAGTGAACCCATGGTGATTATTGACTGACTCACACTGAATAAACCTTTGACAGTTCTATGTGCACATTACAATGCCAACTCATTAGTTTATAATAAAAAATATAACTGTCAAGTCAACCTGATCCTCAATCTTTGTTTAGCTCAATATCTCCCTATAGGAGAGAGACAGATAGCTAAATTATATGCATTTGAGATAACTATAGCTCAGAAAAGATTCCTGGGCACAAATTACTTATGCAGCTAAAGTACTATCATTTTAGAGTAAGTCACCATTATCTTACTCCTGGGTTCTCACAGTAGCCTCCTACCTGTTCTCTACACTTATCTATTAAGCAGATAGCAGCAAAGTGCTTCTTTAAAAACATTCATCTAATCACCTTCCTCTATTTAAAACCCTTCCATTGTTGTCTTTACGTTAGAAGGAAATCCAGGTCCTTCTTCGTGGTGGCTCTGTGTGTTCTGGGCCCTGTCACGTTTCCAATCTCATTGGATGCTCCCCTCCCCAACACTCTAGATGTCTAGATGTCTAGGTGTGCTTTCAGACTGACAGACCGAGTATACAAATGGACAATGACCAGACCATATGTAAAAATAAAACTCTGACCCACAGCCTGCAACAACCAGTCCATTATCTACAGTAATCAACCAAGGAAGCCATCCTGCTTCCTATGAGTCAGACTTGTAGGAAGTCAGGCCACTATCTCTAACAACTGATCCAAGAAACCAAACAATTACCCCTCAACAATTGAACTGAAAGGGCCAGGACTTATTAATAACTAATAAGTCTGCCAAAACATAAGTGGCAATAGCTAACTCCCTCGCCATGGCAAGCTCAGAATAAATGACTTTTGCTTATTCTCTTTTGGTTGGTCTTCATTTATTTCCACAAGAGTCTTCACCGTAATAAGTTGTTTCCTTCCCAGGAGACTGTTTTTTCCTGTTTTATTTGCCTAAAATTTTTCCTCAGTCCTTCATATAGACACCTCCTTCCTGTTTTTTAGATTTCTGCTTGTATATTTAAGACAACCTAAAAAAATTGTTTAATGTTTTTATTTATTATTGAGAGACAGAAAGAGACAGAGCATGAGCATGGGAGGGGCAGAGAGAGGGGGAGATACAGAATCTGAAGGAAGCTCCAGGCTCTGAGCTGCCAGCACAAAGCCCAACATGGGGCTTGAACTCACAAACCGTGAGATCATGACCTGAGCTGAAGTTGGATGCTTAACCGACTGAACCACCCATGTGCTCCTTAAGACAACTTTTCTAATCTCCTTTTGAAATACCCCCATCCCAGTCTGGTTTTGGTTTAATTACAGCACTTACCACAATTTAACAATCATTTCGTTTATCTTTTCCATTTACTTGTATTTTACCTATCACCCCCACCTATCATCACTAGAATGAAGCTTTATCAGGATAGAGATTCTCTCTCTCATTTACTCAGACCACTCGTAGACCTAGAAAAAAAACCCATAAATAAATAGTACTGAAGAAGCCTGTTGCATGACTGAATGGGTGAATAAATAATTGCATGCTAAAGGAAATGTAGACCCAAGGTAAGAAACAATTGTGCTTAGCCACCCATTGAAATCTCTAGATGTTGGATGAGTCTATGGTGCTGCACTTTTGCCAGCTTCCCTTAGACCCAGCTTGATACAGAACATCCCACTTCAAAGCAGAGGATATAGGAGAGTCATTGCCCAAGGATGAATGACTGAAAAATTCTCACATAGTCTATGAACCTCAAACATCTGATATGAATTATCCCTCTAGCCATCAATTATTAGCTAGGTCTTCTCAGAATCTAACCCTCAATGTCAGCTACTTCTATTCAAGTAGGTTATTGAAGGTTATTTCAAATGGAACCATTGGTCACAACTTCATTATAGCCCCGCCTATCAGTCAGAGTTTCTCAAAGAAACAGTACCAACAAGATAAAGAGAGAGAGAAAGAGAAAGAGAGAGAGAGATGTAGATATATATAGATATAAAATTGACCAATGAACAATACATATTTGAATTACGTGAGTCTAGTTAGACAGATTTTTTCCAATATATATAGTAAGTCCTATAAATGCATTTTCTCTTCCTTATGATTTTCTTAAGAACATTTTCATTTCTCTAGATTACTTTGTTGGAAGAATACAATACATAATAGTATATAATACATATAAACCTGTAAAATATGTGTTAATCTACCATTAGATCCTTTCTAAAGGATCATTTCAGCTGCCAGGTTGAGAAAAAACTATAAGGGGAGCGAAGGCAGAAGCACTGAGATCAGTCTGGAAGGTACTGAGCAATTCAGGCAAGAAAGGGTAATACCATGACTTTGGAGGTAGCCATGAAGATGGCGGAAAGTGGTTAGAATTTGGATACTTTCTGCAAATAAAATCAAAAATATTTTCTAAATTATCTAATGTGAGGAGTGAAAAGAAGAAATGGAGCCTATTATCCACCAAGATGAGGAAGACTGGGTGGGGGGTAACTGGTTTTGTGGTACAGACTGGGAGTTCATTTTTGGACATGGTGATTTAGAAGTCTGTATTAGACATTCAAGTAGTGACGTCAAGTAGGCATTTGTATGGGGCGCCTCGGTGGCTCAGTCAGTTAAGCGTCCGACTTCGGCTCAGGTCATGATCTCACAGTTTGTGGGTTTGAGCCCCGCGTCAGGCTCTGTGCTGACAGCTGGCTCAGAGCCTGGAGCCTGCTTCAGATTCTGTATCTCCTCTCTCTCTGACCCTCCCCTGCTCATGCTCTGTCACTCTCTCACACAAATAAATAAAAACATTTTTAAAAAAGTAGGCATTTGTCATAACAAATCTCTGCTTGTGGGAGCCATCAGCATGTGGAGAGTGAAGCCATGAGACGGGATGAAATCAGTAAGGGAGTGAGGGTTGAATAGAGGACAGAACCCAAGGCTGATTCTTGGAGCATCCTGGCAGGAAGGGCCCTGGAGAAGAGAAAGACCCAGCAAAGGAAATGAAGAAGGAGCAATCAGGAGGGTGGACGGAAGGCACAAGCGAGTGTGGGATCCCGGAAAGCAGGTGAGGAGACTGTATCAGGATGGAGTGACCCAGTGTCCAATGCTGCTGGGACAGCAAGTCACATGAGCCAAGACCTGGTCACTGGGCAGGAGTGCGGACACCCCTGGTGACTTTGACGAGAGGAGTTTCAGCAGGGATGTGGGATGAAAACTTGGTTGGATGATTTAGAGAGGGGACTGGAGGAGAGTAGTGGAAGACAGTGAGTAACAATAACTCAAAGAGGTTTGTTGCTAGGGGATCAAGTAAATGGAGCCATTGATAGGTAGGGACCAGAGAACTCTTTACTTAGGAGTAATTCCAGCAGAAGAACCCAGTAGCAGGGAAATGCTGATGAAAGAGAGGAGAAAATTGCTGGCATACGTCACAGCCGGTGGGGTTTAGTGCAGGAGAGGAAGGCTTGTCTTTACACAGGAGCTTGGCTAGTTCAGCTACGGTGAAGAGCAGTAACAGCGTGCAGAATGCACTGTCCATAACCCTTGACATGCTCTCTGTGATACTGCAGAAAGGCTGGCTGCCTCTACAGGGCCAGAGTAGGCAGAAGTAAATGTTGTGAATCTTGTCCCGTGGTAACTTCAAATGTTCTTTTGTGAATGTGTAGAGAGATCAGTTCCATAGGCGACCATTTCTTTCATGAAAAGGTGAGGGGCATATATATTTCCACATCAGCTCCCTCCCCCTAGACAGATAGACACCCCAATGGCATTTGAAGCAATCGTCTGTGACCCTCTCTGTCTGTGTTTGGTTTCTAACCTACTTCTATCTCATTCCATACCACCAATATCCTGCCCTTTAGTCTTTATCTCAGATTTTGGCCCTTTTTCTGGCCCTTTGAAATTGGCACTGCCTTCTGGTTACTGGTAAGATTTCAGTACTTCCCACTAACTTTAGCTAGGACTCATCCCCTTAGCTCCTGGCTGGCTTGAGATGCATGATCTGCTATTTCCAGCTCTTTGAAACTGAGTCCCTGATTTGGCTGATTTCACTAATGCACTAGCCTGGATCTTCTTTATCACCCCCTCAAGAAGAGGTCACATGCAGTGACCACTGGGATTTTGCAGTGAAAACAAATTCGAAACAGCAAAGTGAATTACCACTGATAATATATATATAATTGTTTAGCATACTGTAGCCCAGGCTCATAAATCAGTAACAGCTGAGAGCATCCTATTGATGAAACAAATCCATGGGACGCTGTGGCAGGCAGAATTCTAAGATGGTCTCCCAAATTTTTCACTCCTTCCTAAATGTTTGCAGCCTGCATAATCTCTGGAGCTGTGAGGAAGATGCATTTCACTGCTGTGATGAGGTTATGTCACATGCACAATTGACTTTACAAAGGGAGATTATCCAAGTGGGCCTAACCTGGTCACAGGATCCCTTTAAGAGCAGAGAGTTTTCTGGGGTATCTGAGTGACTCCGCCGGTTAAGTCTCCAACTCTTGATTTCCACTCAGGTCATGATCTCACAGTTCATGAGATCGAGCCCTGCATTGGGCTCTGCACTGACAGCATGGAGCCTGCTTGAGATTCTCTGTCTCCCTTTCTCTCTTCCCCTCCCCTGCCTTTGCTCACTCTCTCTCTCTCTCTCTCTCTCTCTCTCTCAAAGATAAATACACATTTTTAAAAAAGCAGAGAGTTTTCTCCAGTTGGTATTGAAATAATTCCGAGATTTAAAACACAAGAAGGATTCCATAGACAGGCTGTTGCTGGCTTGAAGATGGAGGGAGCCATGTCTCAGAATGGCAGGCATCTCCTAGAAACTATGTATGAGTCCCAGCTGACAGCCAGGAAGGAATTGGGGACCTCAGTCCTACAACCGTAAGAAATGAATTCTGCCAACAACAAGAATAAACTTGGAAGCAGACTTTTACCCAGGGGCTCCAGATGGGAACTCACTCTGGTTGATTGATTTTAGTTTTATGTGTCTCTGAGTAGAGTCACATATGTCATGCCGCACTTTGGACCTACAGAATGGTGAGGTAATAAATGGGTATTATTTTAAGCCCCTAAATTTGTGATAATCTGTTACATGTCAGCAGCAGACAAATGCAAATGTCATGGGCCAGTAGCAGCAGGTCCCTGGCAACTGAGTTTTAGAATATCCATCCAGGGCCACCTGGGTGGCTCACAGGTCATGATCTTACGGTTCATGAGTTTGAGTCCCACATCGGGCTCTGTGCTAACAGTATGGTGCCTGCTTGGGATTTTCTCTCTCCCTTTCCCTCTCTGCCCCTCTGGCTCACTTTCTCTCTCTCTCAAAATAAGTAAATAAACATAAAAAGAAAAAAAAAAAAAGAATGCCCATCCAGACAAGATAGGTAGCCTGTAGAGAGGAGCTAGAGAATGTTCCTGTAGCTTCTGAGAAAGGCACATTCCACCTTTATCTTCTACTTCAAGCCCTCGGTCACTGTGGTCTTCTTTCCTTAGTTAACACTCCCTCTTCTACCTTGACTGCTCTGATTGTTACCTGAGATGGACGTTTGACATGTGTGGGCTTTGATTTCTTACATAGATGCTGCTATTCCTTGACTTATCCTTGATTCCACACATGGACCTATCCAGCTCCTTACCCCCAACCACCCTCCTTCTCCTTTCCCCACCCTAGAGCCAGACTAATGTTCATTAAACTCTGAATCCCAGTCTGGACCCAGCACACTGGGTCTGAGGGTAGGGGCAGCAGTTGGCATTGGTCAAGCCGTACTTTCTTGGAAGGAAAGCATTACAAATACGCAGTAGCCATGCAAGGTCTGGAACTCCAGCTTTGGTTTTTGAATTAGGTTCGTTTCTTCCTTTCCTGGAGAGGAATTAAACCAATAGCATTGATGTGACAGCCCAAAATGGTGACATTGGATGTTCCAAATTCAATTTATTTTCATTACCTTGACTATGTGATGTTCTGAAGTGACATAGAAATTCTTCAGGTTCTATATCTGAAATAGATTTTTAGATATTCATAAAATCCTAAAATTATAGATTTATGTAGTCTCAAAATTATAAAATTCAGCGTTTCTCTGATCCCACAGGGCTGTGCTACAAGAGACCTAGTGGAGAAGCCTCTAGACTATAGATTCTGCAGTTAATAGTGCTGACCTGTGGCAATGACATAGCAAGAGACTTGCTACCGCCAACATCAGCAAAGTACTAAGGAGAAGGTAGAGATTAGGTAGGAAACACTATAAGAAGACGAGGCTATAGGACTTTAAAATCTCTGTGAGTGGCTAAGACAGGTTGGGGATGGATTAGGCCAAACAGGAAGAATGAGAAAGGGGGGCATGCCAAATTGGGGTCCAATGCTAAGAGCTACTGAATCGGCATATCAGGGTCTAACAACAAGTGGACAGCAAAGCTGAACACGCTGGGTACCATGGGACAGTAAGGGTGGGGAACTTATGATTACTGAGTTTTTCCATTCTACCAAGTATCATCCCATGTGTTTTGCATATGCATTTTCTTCTCAACTGCCTTATGAGATCAGGTACGACCAGCTCCGTTTTACAAATGCAGAAATGGACACCACTCAGATTGGATAAATGACTCATCTTGGATCATACACCTAGTAACACAACAGAGTTAGGATTTGAACGGAGTGACCTCCATTGGCCGCACCCCATCGTGCTGCTTCCTGATGGCTCCTCCCTTAACAGAGGCACCACGGAATCCATGACACTTATATTCCATTCTATTCGATGACAATTTCTTGACCGCCTACTGCATACCAGGGACTGTATACAGTGCTAGAGAGCTCTGCTTCTCTTGGCTCTGTCTTCCATGATCTAGTGGGAACTCATCATAGAGCAGCACGAATGGGGAACAAGGATTTTTGTGAGCTGTATGAATATGGTGACAGCAGTAAAAGCACACCGGGCGTACTGAAAGCCTAGGGTGCTTCAGACACTGTGCTAATGTCAGAAATGCCGTAGACAGCAAAACAGTCCTCTTATTTCACAACTATGCCTGTTTCCTTGCTGCTCCTGCTCTAGGGGAAAGCCTTTGCAGACTTCAGAATGGTCTCTAAATGGTCTCAAAATCTTAAGGGAGGTATCCTAAGGACGTGTTCCCCTTTAAAAGTGAAAGTAGACCAGTTGGCCTGGAGGGGATCGACAGAAATATGCCAAGAGATTTCCAGTAAGTACATGGCTGGGGAATTTGGGTAAGCTCCAAGCTCAAAAAGCCTCTGTCAGAGTCATCTGAAGGAAGCAGGGAAAGAATGTGATTGTAACTACGAACTTTGGAGCCTCATCAATAAACCTCATGGAGACAAAGGTGTTAAGAGAGAAGATGATCTGACTGGAGCTTAACAAGAGGGAGTTCTAATAGAGATCAAGAATTTGTTCCTGTTAATCTACTACTACTGCCAATGAAAACAGATAATCAAGCCACTTAGAGAAATATAAGCCACTGGGAAATGGGAGTGACTTATTTTCCAGGCCCATATGAGGTCTTTCTTAAAATGATCTCACTCTCTTTATTTCTAATGCCATGTGCGTAAGCGACCTTCTGATTAGCATTTTGACTCTGGTATCAGAAGTTGGAGTCTGGATTCCAGACAAATTATTAAATTGGAAGTCTTATTTATACATCTCTCATTTATAAATTTGATTAACGTAGAACAACCTCAGAGAAGTTGAATGGACAACTTAGGAAAGATTCTGCAAGAATCTCTAGGTGTGGCTGTTTCCCAGTGTCTGGTCTGTAGATTTGGAAGAACTACCTGCTTCAGATTCTGTGTCTCCCTCTCTCTCTGCCCCTCCCCTCCTGGCATTCTGTCTCTCTCTCAAAAAGAAATAAACATTAAAAATTTTTATAAAGAAAATAATAATAGGCCATGACTGAAATTTACTTCTTTCTTAGCCACTTTAGTCTTCTGGAATATCTTGAGTCTTCTCACTCTGGAACCTACAGGTAGAATGCGACTCTTGGGCATTATGCTGGTCGATTTGTACAAAGTCTTCTTTTTCACAATAGTCTTTCTTTTTAACGAATTGGCTTTCCACATCCTTGAATTTGCAATCAGAAAATTGAATCTATCCCCGTGGAGCTGAAGGCAGAGTGATCTGTGTTGATCGGCAAAACCTTTGAATTATGTTTTTCTTGCATCTTCCTGACCTTATTGGAAGCCTGCTGTTTAGAGGCAGTGTTTATATTAGAAACAACTGCTTTGATATCTCTGGCAGGGAATGAAGCTCTCTTACTGGCTACGGTCTTCCCCTGGGGTGCCCACAGTGCATAATTTACGTGGCATTTGGGGGGACACGCATTCTAAATAGACGAGTGCTCTGAAATGTCTTCCAGATTTCAATGCTGATGTCGATGAATACAGCAGAAGAGGAAGGCTGAAGACAGGCTATGGATTCTCTTTTATAGATGTAAATGATGGAGCTTATCAACAACATGCTTTTAAAAATATTTTATTTTTAATTGTGGTAAAAAATGCATCATAAAGTTACCATCTTATTCATTTTTAATTATACGGTTCAGTGGTGTTAAGTGTATTCTCATTTTTGTGCAAGAGATCTCTAGAGCCTTTTTTATCGTGTAAATCTGAAACTCTATATCCATTGAACAACTCCCCATCTCTCCCCTTCCCCCACCACCGGCAACCTCCAACCTACGTTATGCTTCTGTGAATTTGACTACTTTCAATACCTTGTATAAATGGAATCACAAAGCCTTTGTCTTTTCATGACTGGCTAACAATATGCTTTTGATAATAACACCAGTTCCTTCAGTTAAGAAGCAGCAGGGGACATTATCTTGTCATTATGGTAATAGTGGACATGGACATCAGTGCCGGTCATTCCATGTGCTAAGAGTTTCACATTCGGGAGCTTGGTTGGTCCTTAGAGATAACAACCCTTAAAAATAGATCCTGTGACCACTTCCATGTTCACAGACATGAGGACACAGGGCTGTAAGACCAGAAAGGCCGAGTAACCAGTCCAGTGGCACAGAGGTAGCAGGTGTTCTCAGCAGCATGCACAGCCAACTGGTCAGACCCCTTAGCCTGCACTCGACCACTAGACCACACTCCTTCCGAATAATGTCTGTAATTTGCCAGAGATACAATGATCTTCTCTTCCAAATCTCCATCGTATCTCTTGGAGAGAGGAGAGATGTTTCGGGGCGGGGGGGGGGGGCGCCCCTGTTATGCTAACATCCAATTTTGCAGGATCTTGAAAGCAGCCATCCTAAGACCAGCTTTACCCAGATTTTTCAGGGCCGATTAATGTAATGAGTGTGGCAGATACTCCATATCTTCCATGCACCCAAGCTCGTCCGTATCTGCAGTGGATAGTTTCTAGGCTCCTGACAGCTTCTCTCAGCTGCTCTGAGACTGTTTTAGTTGCCTGAACTCTGCCAGCTTGTCCAACCAGCATCGGGGGTGTCTGGGAACCCTGGGAATGTAACGTCCCTGGGGCGATGCTCACCCAGCAAGGATGACAGTAAGGGAGATGCAATGTCCTAGCTCCCCTGGCCATCACTCCTCCCCCACTCCTTACTACTGCCATTTCTGCCTCTCCCCGCGCCCTCATTTGCACCTCCTGGGATGACTCAGTAAATGACTCCCAAGTTCTTCCCTGGGGTGTACTAGGGAACACAAGCAAAGACATTTAGCAAACATGAAAGTGGAATTACAGTGCTGGCTACTGCTACTGCCCAGTTTGTTGTTTTGGCTGTTGTTGTTTTTAACAGAATTGCATCCTCAGACCAGTTGTTCATTGGAGTAGCAAGGGGAGCACGGCATTGACCATGGGACGATTGGGCAAATACGACTGGGCTAGGTCACCAGGGCGTGGAAGTGCGGAATTCAAAAGGACCTGGCCAGCCTTGTGCAACACCCGCTGGTTAATAGGACAGACGGTACCATTTTTAACAACAAACAGCGCAAAGTAAATTGGAACCTAAGTGTATGTGTCATTGTTGGCTCTTTGCAGAATGAATGAAATGCAAGCTGAGCAAATCTAAAAGGCAAATCATTTCCTCTCCCTCCGAGTAAGCCACCTGTGGGTCTCTGTTCATTGGTACTAAGCACACCATAAGTGATTATACAATGGGCCTCTGTGTCTTTCCCGTGTACACTACTACTGAGCTAGACCAAGCATTCAAGGGAAAATAAAACAGTAAATGCATGGTACAAATCGATTTTATTAAAGAAACATTTCACTCTAGCAAGAGGGAAATAACCACATTGAACTCATTAGGAAATGATGAAAACATTATTTTGTCACAGTCCTGAGGAGCTGCTTCTAGGCTAAGTGACTAATTGGAAGTTAATCAATCTTCAACAATCAAGCAAATACCCTGCCGTTATATGCAATTCACCCTACAGAAACCTGGCATCCCAACCTTCACATGGCATGAGAGAGAAGGTGCTTTCATGGTTCAGGAAGTCTAAACACATGAAATTTGCCTCCAGAAACTCACAAACGAATAACAGCTTCCCAAACCAAATAACAATAAAGTGATTCCAGAGCGAAATTTAGTGCCTTCATTTTCTCAGAATAAGTTGGTTTCAAGGGGAACATGTGAACAATAGAACAAGATGACTAAAATATGGGATGGTTCCAAGTGATAACAGAAGTGGGTTTTTTTAAAGTCAAGATTAGATGGAAAATTACCACAGCATCATTTGCACTGAGATATTTCCCCGAATCTCCTCCTACCGTAATTGAAGAAAAAGAAGTGTGAGAGAAGAATAGGATTAATTAAAAGGTAGAGTCAAAAGGAATGATTCCCTCCCTTCCATGATAACCATCACATAAACAACAATGAAATGAAAAACAAAGCTCTGAGAAAGAAGAAAGGTAGAAGTTTCTTAATTCAGTTTGAAACGTTTCCATTGGAATCAAGTCAGAAGAACTCGTGTTTATCCACAGTTTTATCTGTCTCTAGGTGTGTCAGCCTTATCTATATTTAAAACAGAAGATTATTGAGCAGAAGGCTTGTGATTTACTCACACGAAACAGTGAAACTTGGTATATAAATCTGGAAACCATTTTCTTGGCACTGAAGAGTTATTGATTAATTTTGCCCTCTAATGTGCAGTGCTGAGTAATTATTGGAATGAATGTATACGAGAATGTAGATACTCTGAACACATCCCAACTTGGGTGGGCCCCATCCATAGGTTGGGAGGACATTGTGAGGGATCACCTGCCAGTGAGCAAAGCCTGCTGGGATAGCAGGGAGTCCAGTAGAACTTGACTTTGGACAGCCACTAGGGAACAAACCATCATATATATATAAGGCCAGTTTTGTCAACCTTTGAGTATTGACATTTTATGACTTTGTAGTTTTTTGTTTTGTTTTGTTTTGCTTTTTTTAAAAATTTTTAATGTCTATTTTTGAGAGAGAGAGAGAGAGAGAAAGAGACAGAGTGTGAGTGGGGGAGGGCAGAGAGGGAGATACAGAATCTGAAACAGGCTCCAGGCTCAGAGCTATCTGCATAGAGCCTGATGCGGGGCTTGAACCCACGAACCATGAGATCATGACCTGAGCTGAAGTTGGATGCTTAACCGACTGAGCCACCCAGGTGCCCCTTGTTTTGCTTTTTAGAGAGAGAAAGCATGCAAGTGGGAAAAGAGCAGAGGGAAAGAGAGAATCTCAAGCAGGCCCAATACAGGGCTTGATCCCACAACCCTGGAATCATTAACCTGAGCCCAAATCAAGGGTTGGACACTCAACCCACTGAGCCACCCAGCACCCCCTGAGTATTGACATTTTAAATCCTTGACCTTCATAAAAACATAATGTGAAACCATTTGAGTATTTACAGCATCTATTGCTTTGTGTTTACATCAATGTATGAAGCATTAGAAGTGCGAAAATGGGAATTAAGCTTTTTCTCAGTGAGTTTAAACTCCAGTGGAGAAGACATACTACCATTTCTTTTTTTACAGAAATCGGTATATAAATAGAGAGAAAGAGAGGAGAGAGAGACAAAGAAGGCTAAATAATCTGGAGGTCAGAGTCAAAGTACAATATAGAGAAGGATCTGGAATGACTCCCGGATGTCTGGCCCAAGTTACCATGTAGTCATTTGCGGAGATGGAAATAGAAATACCCCACAAGGAACAAGGATCAAGTAAATGATGAGCTCATTTATGAGTTGCTATCAATGGTTATGAAGATGGTATGGAATATACGGCTTCAAAATGTTCCTAAAACAGACATATTTAAAAAGTCATAGATGTTAGTGTGCATTTTTTGGCATTTGGCTTATTGTTATAAAATGAAAATGAAATCTTTCACATACCGCGCGCGCGCGCACACACACACACACACACACACACACACACACACATTCCCACATTACTCCTGTCCAAAGGATGCTATCTGGAATTCGGCACAGGTGGCTGTCAGTCCCCATAGAGCACATAGCAGTTCTCACTTCCCTTCATGAAATGTTGTTCTCTCCTCCATAGTCAGAGGACCATCTATTTACTACTGCCTCTCTGAGTTTAAGTTGCTGTGAAGACTAAAGCAACCATTTACTTCTTCGAATCTCCACTGAGTTATTACTATTTTTTTCTAGACCAGTTCCTTGCCAGATCTTTATTGTTTCTTGGCCTTGAAACTAACACAGAAACAGATACAAGTTGGCTTTTCCTCAAGTTCACCATCAACCACCGTGCTCCGTGGGAACTGTGTCAGCCACAGCGCTCTCGCATCTGCTCAGGGAGTTGAGAGCACCCGGGGTGGCCGCCTGCTTGCTGCCCCTGAGAGCGGGCTGGGCACTTTTGTCCTGAGCATTCCCAATTTCAGTCAGTTCGGAAGCCTCAAGTTGCCAAGTGTCTCGATGTCTGAAAAACAGGCTAAAGACAAGCCTGTTCAAATAGAGAAGTTTTTTTTTAACCTTAATTCCTGCCAAGTGGTTCTTGAAATGATGACTTTCACGCCATAACAAATCTGAAAAAAGAAATAGCAAATAAATCTTGCACTTGTTTCCTATAATGAAGGGATTTGGACGATGTGTTTGGAAGGCTGTGTTCTGAAGGCAAAGAAAACCCCTAGAAGGTCTGGGATAGGAAATGACAGTCCCCTTCTTTCTCTTGCTCCTCTCGCCCGGGATAGGAGAAGCTAACTTACGAGATGTCACCCCGAGATGGAAATGCTATGCTCCAGCCGGCCTCCATTGTTTCTCCAAAGGGGCTTCTCTGCACCACGGTTTGTGCAGGAGCCCAGAAGATGGCCGCTCCAGATGACGGTAAGATGTGCCACACGTTGTTTTGTAGTGGTTGCTGTTGTTGTTTCATCCACACCAGACCGTTTCCTGGGTGTAGCATGATCATCCATTTCTCTGTGTTCTCCTCATTTCTCTATGTCCTGTATGCCTTTTGCCCTCCTAGTGGACACGTGATTTCTTATCCCTTTGCTATTTTGGCCCTTGGGAAAGAATTCTCGGTTCCCTTGTCTCAGTTGTGATGTCAGTGGTTAGATACCTCCACTATGGTTCCTAGTATACGGCGTTGTGGTTCTCGTCTGTGGCCACCGCACGGACTGGCTCTATTTATCCCCAGAAACTCGCAAGGTACCTTCATAGATTCAGTAAGCATCTGTGGAAGGATGGAACTAATTGGATTAAATAAGGGTAACTTCCCTGATAATTTTCTTTCTTCAAGCATTTCAGCCTCTATGGGGTGAAGCAATATTATCATCATCATCAGTCCAGAGATGGTGGATAATGAAATATCAGAGAAGTCATACTTCAACTCCCTAAATTTCAGCATTTGTACTCCATACAATATCAAATGACACGTAGTAAAAAGAGAAAACCAAATGAAGAACAGTAAAACCTTGGTTTGTGGCCATAATTCGTCCTGGAAACATGCTCGTAATCCAGAGCACTTGTACATCAAAGTGAACTTCAAGAACCACTGGCTCAGTGATCATCGGACATCTTGCATCATGTACTACTCGTATTGCAAGACCTCGCTTGTTTATCAGGTTAAATTTTCTTAGAAATATTTGCTCATCTTGCAGAACACTCTCAGAACAAGTTACTCATATCCCAAGGTTTTGCTGTATGGGGCATTTACACAAATCAAATTTCAAGAAAAGAAATAACTTGTATCGATGGGGGGGGAAGATAATTATCTTTATACAGCCATTTACCCCAGCTGCTCCTACTTTTTCCAAAATTGCCCCTGCTCCTCTTTTTTTTTTTTGTCTGAGATTGTTTCTCATACATATCACAGGATAACTCTTGGTGAGTCCTGTCCCTCCCTCTGCCATCAGACACACCTGTCCTGGCCAGGTAATTAGGTTGCTGCACACCTGTTCCTCTTCCTCCAATTTCCTGGTCTCTGATGGTCTTTTTCTGCACATCCCTGAATGGCATTTTCTCTCATTCACTCTCGGCAACGTTGTCAATGTCGTCTTCTCCTTTGAAGTGTTATTTTCTAGGATAATTGGCTTTCTTTATTTCAAGTTGACTAATTGGGAAACTCCATATTTTCTATACATCATTTTTGAATAATGAGTTCAAGCATCATTATAGCAGAGTTTACTACTTTATACATGCTACTTAAGAAATAATGCAGTTGTGCAAAGAAACAAGTAAATATGTGAAGTGATGATATGTTAATTAACTCGAGGAGGGGACATCCTTTCATAATGTATACGTGTATCAAATCATCATGTGTATACTTTAACCATCTTACAATTTTGTCAATTATAGCCTAACTAAAGCTGGGAAAAACTAATGCAAATTAGTAAAATAATTTGAAAATTTAAGAGCAACCATACCTTAGTATGTCTTTAATTTTTTAATGAATAATTATAAGTAATTTTAATCCATTATTTCTAACTTTGCATTCACAGTTTTATACTATTTAGTTTAATGAAAACTCTAAAATTGATTAAGTCCCACAAAACCTGGATCCAATTCCTGGATCCAAGCTTAGAGAATTCTTTTTGACTAGAACAAATTACCTTTCATATTCAAAATCCTTAATCTATCTGGAACTTATTTTATTTTTATTTTTAAAAATTTTTTAATGTTAGCTTATTTTTGAGAGAGACAGAGCATGAGTGGGGGAGGGGCAGAGAGAAAGACACACACACACAGAATCTGAAGCAGGCTCCAGTCTCGGAGTTGTCAGTACAGAGCCTGACACAGGGCTCGAATCCACAAACTGCGAGATCATGACCTGAGCTGAAGTCAGACACTCAACCGACTGAGCCACTCAGGTGCCCCTGGAACTTATTTTAGATTATGGGATGGGGTGAGAAATTTGCCTGCCTTGCCCGAAAATGGTTAGCCAATTGCTTTAACACCATTTTATTTATTTATTTTATTTTTTAAGAATAGTTTATTGTCAAGTTGGTTTCCATATAACACCCAGTGCTCATCCCCACAAGTGCCCTCCTCCATGCCCATCACCCCCCTCCCCCTCCACCCCACCCCCATCAGCCCTCAGTTTGTTCTCAACATTCAAGAGTCTCTCATGGTTCGCCTCCCTCCCTCTCCCCCACTATTTTCCCCCTTCTTCTCCCCCATGGTCCTTCACTTCAACATCATTTTAAAATAATATGTATTGTGTTCCAATTGTTAATAAAGATCACTTGAGCATATATTCAATATTTAAGTGTGCTTGGAATCCTGGGATTTTTATCCTGTTTTAGTGCTCTCTCTATTTTGGTTCCACTTTTAATTATTTTTGAAAACAATAAAAGAAAAATTCCTTCTTATGCTTAGTTTCCAAAATGTTCATAGTTATTATAATTTATTTTTGTTGTTGAGCTTTGATATCACTCAATCATGTATCATAAAAAGAAGCCCACTGGAATTCTGATAAATTAGCATTTAACAAAAGCTGATAACATTATTAAGTCTTCTGATCTGGTAACATTGCTTTTTTGTGGTTGCCCTTGGAAAATGTTGTAGATGTTTTCCAATGGACGGTCTGCATTTCTAATTAAGTGTATGTCTATGTAATTCACACTTGCTGTTGCTGTCGTGAAGTGTTCTTTGCTTGGTTATCATTGGTTATTATTGGAAAACTGTTTTACACTTAATATGTCTGTGTCGTGTGTTTTGCAAATGACCACTTTACTAAACTTTTTCATTTATTTTAGTAATTTTTCAGGTACAAACTATTATCCACTTGATACTTTCTTTCGTCTCAGTATTTTCTAGCCTATTTAGCATTTCTCATTGTATTGGCTAAGATTCCACCATCACAAAATAGCAGTTAACTGTTTACATCAGTATTTATGACTTTATAGAAATGTCTCTGAAAGAGGGAGAGAGAGGAAAGGAGGGAGGGAAGGAGACACAGAAAGATCCATCTACGTATGTATATCTACATATTCATTTGTATTTGTGTATGTGTGAAAAAATATGTGTATATATGAAACATTGAAGCAATATTCTTTTTAGTTGCCTTAAATATGTTATCAAACATGGATGTTGAACTGGGTATTTTTGGAGGACATCTTTTGATTTTATATTTTGTATCGTTTATGCCTCTTACATTAATAGGTTTCTTGCTAAATGATCCTTGATTCCAAGAATAAACCCTACTATACTAGTAATTTGTTGTTCTTTTAATACAGCTAGATGGATGAAATTTTATTGAGGATTTTTTCTCCTCTATAATCATAAGTGAAATTTAGCTGTAGTTTTCTTTCATTGTGATAATTTTATCAGGTTTTGGTATAAGGTTAAAATAAACTGGGAAGATTTCCATCTTTCTTTATGCTCTGGGACATTTTAAATTGCAAAGAACTCTATAATTTCAGAGTTTAAAATAACATCCATAAAATCATCTGGCTTTGGCAAATTTGGGGGGATAATTATCTTTTTCAATTTTATTCATGATGGGTCCTCTACATATTGAGCCAATTCTGGTTATTTATATATTCCGTGCTGACAATCTATTTCTTTATGATATTCTAACTCAGTTGCATAAAGTTTTATAGAGAAGTATCTCCCAATGGTTTATCTTTGCAAGCTATCAAGTAACAACTTCAGAATAAGCACCCCAATATACTTACTTAATAATTTCACATATGTTCTACCATATTCATGGATTATATTACTTATAAAACAAACCTGGTAATAGAAACAATTTAAGGATAAAATAAAGATGAAATAAACATTTTAAAAGTAATTTACCATTTTTGTTACCCAATAAAAAAGCTTCTCTTGTAAAAAACAACTTTTTCCTCCTCTAAAACAGTCTGGGTTTTTTTTTCCAGCTTTATTGAGATATAACTGATATATAACATTGTGTAAGTTTGTGTACCATGTGTTGATCTGTTTGACACACACATTGCAAAATGATTTGCTAACACTTTCATGATATCGCATAATTGTCATTTTTTTGTTTTCTGTGGTGAAAACACTTACTGTCTACTCACTAGTATTTCCGGTATTTAGTACTGTATTAGCTATAATCACCATGCTGTGAATTGCATCCCCAAAAATCATTCATCTTCTAACTGGATTTGTACTCTTTGACCTACATCTCCCCATTTCTTCCATCTTCTAGCATGAAATAGTCTTAATATTTTAGTAAGAGTCATGTGATTAAATAGACTTTATTATTATACTTTATCTTCATATAATACATTGTGATATTTTGATCAAAGAACTTTTTCAAAATTCCATTTATTTTGATATTTTTAAAAAGCCCTCTTAGGTGTAAATATACCTCATGAATACACATAGGTTCAAACTGGAAAAAATAAACAAATCATGGCAGGCTTACTAAATCATTATATTCACTTTTCTTTAGGTTCACTCATCAGTTATACAGATATTGCTGGAAATATTAAGAAAGGGCTTTCCCAGGGTGCCTGAGTGGCTCAGTTGGTTAAGCATCTGACTCTTGGTTTCAGCTCAGGCCATGATCTCACCGTTTGTGAGTTCAAGCCCTGTGTCAGTCTCTATGCTGAAAGCACAGAGCCCGCTTGGGATTCTCTCTCTCTCTGCCCCTCTCCTGCTCTCTGTCTCAACAATAAATAAATAAGCATTAAAAAAAAAAAAAAAAAGAAAGAAATGGCTTTCCCGAAGTCAATCAGTTTGGTCTTTTTCTTTTTTTCAGTTTGGTCTTTTAAAATAATCAGAAGTTGTCAAATTTTATAAATAAATATCTTTTAATGTTTTTATTTATTTGGCGCAGAGCCCCATCTCACAAACCATGAGATCATGACCTGAGCCAAAATCAGGAGTCTGACTCTTAATCAACTGAGCCAAGTTTTTATATTTTAAGAAATGAATTCTAAAAATCATGGAGACTGCATATTTTTAATATTTGAAAAGTAGATGAAGTCATTTTGCATCCAGGTGTTTAGAGTGTACAGATAAGAGTTTTTTAAGTGACACATACTATTTTCAGCAACAAAATCATACAATGATGGAAACATTTCCAAACTGATCCTCAAAATACTGTCTCCATTGTACAAGTTTCTGTTTTTAGTTCCTTGTAAATGTATCATCTTTACTTTTTTAAATCTTTAAAAAAATTTTTTTAACATTTTATTTTATTTTTTGAGAGACAGAGAGGGACAGAGCACGAGCAGGGGAGGGCCAGAAAGGGAGGGAGACACTGAATCTGAAACAGGCTCCAGGCTTTGTGCTGACAGCTCAGAGATTATGACCTGAGCCAAAGTCAGACACTCAACCGCTCAACCGACTGAGCCACCCAGGCGCCCTTCATCTTTACTTTTAAATGGTAGATTTTGTTAATATAGTGTCTTCTCAGTGGATACAACTGACTGCCATTTACCTTCACAGAAATAGTCAAGAAATAGAATACCTGTCTTTATAAAGGAAATGTGCATAACTCATCAATAGCTTAAACTGGTAGTTCTTTCTTTTAATTTTTTAAATTTTTTAAAAATTTATTTCTGAGAGGGACAGAGCACGAGCAGGGGAGGGCCAGAAAGGGAGGGAGACACTGAATCTGAAACAGGCTCCAGGCTTTGTGCTGACAGCACAGAGCCCAACTCGGGGCTCGAACCCATGAACCGTGAGATCGTGACCAGAGCTGAAGTCAGACGCTTAACCGACTGAGCCACCCAGGTGCCCCTAAACTGGTAGTTCTCAAGTTTAAATCTCAGATACCTTCTCAGAAGACATGAAATTTCAGGTACCATATTAGTTTAGCTCCTCGTTTTTATCAAAAGCATATAGATTTGCAAAGATATGATTATGGAATTTGGTAACTATTGACCTTTTAAAAGTAAAACATAAACCACATTATATCCAGTGGCAACCCAATCTCATAAGAATTTGATACCTGCCACCATCCATTTTTTAAAATATATGAATCAGATTTTATTTAATGATGGGAAATTGTACTTCAGCCCTTTTCTCTTTGGATTTATAGTTGTATTCTGCTTCCACTATTCCCTCCTCCAGAGAATTTGTTTTAATTTACGTTTATTTTTGAAATCTGTGCTGATCACCATTATTTTCTACAATAAAAATATGCACATAAATTGAAAGTTTGGTTTTATAATTACCTGTGAATGAACATAAGGCTGTAAGTGTTAATTGCCTCTTGGGTAAAGCTATCATTACAATTGTTAGTAGTACATAATTGGTCACAACAACTCAACTATATTACAAATTTCCATAAATAATCATTAAACAATTTTTTCTTAATTCTTAGGAAAAAAAGTTCTTAATGACATGAATGAACTTGGGTTATTTTCATGTATTAAAGATAAATATTGCTTATGCCTTGAATGAGACAGGCCTCAAAATTCTATTTATATATTTCATGTTTCTAGATGTAAGCCCTGAGAAACCTTGTTCATATAAATAGATAGGAATGGAAGTTTTATTTTAGCAAGGCTGTTCAATTTGTTTAACCACTTCTGGATCATATGCCAAAAAGCTACCCACTGATGAAATTACTGTTAATAATCTATCATTTGACAATTCAAATTTTTTCTTCAATTTTGTTGAAAGCAAAGAATGGATGGGTTACCCGGTCATTAGAATTCATGCACTTGGGCTTTATTGAGATCTACCAAATGATTATTATGTGAGTCAGCCTTGGCTGTATAACCAACAAAATCTCAGTGGCATATAACAAAAAGTGGTTATTTCTATCCCTGGCAAGTATGTAGGTCACCTGGGGCAATGCTGGTCTATTCCATGTGTCGGTTTTCGGGGTCCAGAATGAAGGCATCGTGGGTACACTCTTGCCATGTCAGTGAACATGACATGTGCACATCTTAAAGCCTAGACTCAGAGTTAGAATATGCCCCTCTGCCCACATTCCATTGGCCAAAGAAAGTCAGATGACCAAGCCAAGGTTCACTGTCGTGGGATGAATAGTCTTATTATGGATGATACATCAGGTGGGGGAGTGAATATTTCCTGACCAATGTAATCTACCATGCCTATTCTCTTGTTATTTCTTTTTGTTTAGGATTTGGTTTTTGCCCAGTGGCAACAGGTTCAAAACAAAAATTTGCAAAGGGTTAATAAGTTAAGAAAGGCATAAGGGAGGCTTCTGATACACAGGTAATGCTCTCTTTTTGACCTGGGTGGTAAAAAATAGACAGGTGGGTTTAACTGGTGATAATTCATGAAAATGCACACTCATGTTCTGTGCACTTCTTCTGTAAGTATGTTATACTTCAAATAAGAGCTTATTTTTGAATGAGGAGTTGGGAAAAAAAATCTTTTTATTTTTCTTTTTAAAAAAATTTGTTTAATATTTATTTATTTTTGAGAGACAGAGGACGAGTCGGGGAGCGAGAGAGAGAGATGGAAACACAGAATCCAAAGCAGGCTCCAGGCTCTAAGCTGTCAGCATGGAGCCCAATGCAAGGCTTGAACTCACGAACTGTGAGATCATGACCTGAGCTGAAGCTTCATGCTTAACTGACTGAGCCACACAGGCGTCCGGAGTTCATTGCAGAAACTTTTTCAATGCAATATTGTTATAAAGGTTCTTTCTTACCGTATTACAACATTTAAAGGTATATTTTATGAATAACTCTAGAACAATAGATTGAGGGCATTTAACTTGTGGAAAAGTCTGCTATGGAACTTACTTAGCAAGGCCATTCTTGTTTTCAGATCTACTAAGTAAATCAGATTTAGATTTATGTTGCATCAGAAAAACACTGCGTTTTTCAATTCAAATAAAGATATTAATGCTTATTTCAAGACGTTATTTTTTAAAAAACACTGCAGAATAAATTATGGAATGTCTTGTAATATAGTTTACTAAATGTGATTAAGATTAAAATTGTGTAGATTCATTATGAAAAGTGTACCCACTTTATGAGTTAAAAATAAGAATAAGTCTATACACTTTTTAATATTTTAATTTCTAATAATATAGTGTGGTATATAGCTAAAACGGTATTATTATGAAAAGAGAAATACAGTAAAATCATGGTATCTATTAAATGGAGTACACATCATGTTTAGATGTTGACATTTGGCTACTAGAATAGTTAACTAAAAACCATATGTAAAGATCCAAAAATAGCTTCACGTTATAATAATTTTGTTCACATTGTAAATAAATATTTCTACATCTCATGGAACAAGATTTTATACACTGCTAAGAAATCAATTATTTTAGGACCTATCATGACTTTGAAACTTTAATGAGGTAAAAATAAATCTAGAAGATGAAATCATTATTTTTTAAGATATGGCTTGATATAACAAGCCCCAGTATATATACCAAATCCAAAAAGAGGAAAAAAAAAAAACCACTTAGTGTAACAGAGAAAATTTGGACCCCAGTTACTTTTAAAGCAAATAGTACTGCCAGTCCGCCCATGTACTTTGCATATGCTTTACTTTCTAGCCAGTGGGTCCTAGGGAGGAGTGTAGAGAATAGCTGGAGAAAATTGTTTAAATTATTTACACAAATGAAAGCAAAAAGAGTCATTTTAGCAACAGTAGTTCTTGCCAATGTCCCTTTGCTTTGTCCCCTCTAATCTTTCCTCTCAGAGAACAATGCACTTCTTGACAATCTTTGTTAAAAATGAGAAGGGAGACTAGAAGACAATATCCATCACGCTTTTCTCCCTTGAAGGTCAGATGTCAAAACAATCTCCCAAGTGCAAAAGACTCTTGTTTTTGATACACCGGCTGCATTTTTAAAAAGAAATATGTATGAGAGAGGAAAAAACTAGAAACCCCGTAGACTTCTTGATTCATAGATGCATCATAAAAGGAGACTTCCCAGAAAAACTGTATTTCCAGAAGTCCCTTCGTTTGGTGTCCTGGAACCTTGTATTGACCAGGGGCCATGCACCCACAGGGGGGTAAAGCTATCAGGGTAGTTTTAATGCTGTTCCCTGAACTTGTCCAGGCTTTCTACTTTCCATGCTCATGGTAGACTCAGTGAGACCAATAGACTAGTTTGGGCCACTGTGACGTAAAGGAAAATGATGTACGTCTTTTGCAAATGGGAGTATTCAGTTCCACTTACAAGACCTTCCAGAATTCTCTTTTCTTTTGGTCATAATGATTAGCAACCTTTCATCCATTGGCTACCTGGGTCACAGAGTAAGGACAACATGATACAAAGACCCAAACCATCCCCGGTTGAAGGTGCTCCATCAGTGAGAAACAAACATCTGTGGTTTAAGCCACTAGGATTCTGAAGTTTCCCAGACCATCCTGACCAATTCAACTTTCTTTTGTAAAGTGGGCAAGGCTATTTTGAAAGGAAAGATAAGAAAAAAGAAACCTACATTACACCAGGGTAGAGGATACAACAAAGTTGTTCCTCTGTATATTGTGTCCTTTAAACTAGCCACATTGTATCCCCTTTCAAAAGACCCTCCTTAGCCTGGAGTGAAGACCCTTGGTTTAAAAAAAGAAAAAGGGTCTTTTAAATACTTTGCCAAAAGGCAACTGGGGGGAAAATCTCTGTGGAAAACAAAATCCATTCATAATAACTTTTCAATACATTTCCAGAAACTGTAAAGTTTGTATTATTTTAAATAATTTAGCCTGACTGCCATTTAGCTAAGAATATGTTAACCAAATATGTGCCCCTACACTGAAAGCGAAGAAAAGCCATCAATATCAACCACCTCAGCAAGGTGACACCCTGACCTCCTCTGACCTGCCTGGGAGACACAGGTATGACATCAGACTAAGTGAGGGTCCTCTGTAAACTACAAGCTTCAGTATTAGAAAAGTTTATTCTCAAAACCTTAGATAAAAAACATAAAAGTAGATTTTCCATTATTTAATTTGCGGACCACTCTGGAAGTATTCCTTTGCATACACCCACATCACTTTAAACTCACAGAGCAGAGCATTCTCTTTTAATCTGTGGTTAAATATCGATCTATCTATCTATCTATCCAACTCTCTATCTCTCTATCTAAATTTTAGTTAGTTAACATACAGTGCAATATTGGTTTTTGAAGTAGACTATTCTTCATTGTTACCAATTTTAGGTATTTGTACTTCTATTCTTATTTTTTCTCACTTGATCTTGTCAGATATTTATCCACTGGGTTGGACTATTTCAGAAATAATCTGTTGTATTAGTCAATTTTTTATTCTTCTGCTCTATTATTACTACACTTTTACATTTAATAATTATTTCCAGGGGCACCTGGGTGGCTCAGTCAGTTACGTGTTTGACTTCGGCTCAGGTCATGATCTCATGGTCTGTGAGTTCAGGCCCCACGTCAGGGTCTGTGCTGACAGCTCAAAGCCTGGAGCCTGCTTCAGATTCTGTCTCCCTCTCTCTCTGCCCCTCCCCTGCTCACTCTCTCTCTCTCTCTCAAAAATAAATAAACATAAAGAAAATTTAAAAAAAATTATTGTTTCCATTCCTTTTCCTAGGTTCATTTTGTTGTGCTATTTGCTTCTAGAGTGAAATACTTATTTGTTTGTGGTTATATTCTTTGTGGTTTGATGATTAAAAAGCAGTTAAGATTTCAGTTATAAAATGAAGAAAGTCTGGGGATAAAGTGTTTAATATGGTGACTATAGTTAATAATCCTGTACTCCATACTTAAAATCCTAAAACAGATTTAAGTGTCCTCAACACACACACACACACACACACACACACACACACACATATACTGACGAATGTGTTAATTAGTTTGATTGAGTAATCTTTTCACACTACATATGCGTATCAAGTCATCACATTGTAGATCTTAAATATTATAGAATCTGGACCTTAAGACTTATAAAATTCTTATTATTATAATTATATATATAATTATAAAATTATAAAATTCTTATTGGTCAATAATACCTTAATAAGTCTGGGAGTGGGAAACATTAAATGTGACTTTTTCTTCTCAGAGTATAGTTTTCATTGTACTAATGACATATGTTTCACTATGGTCAATGTCTAAATATACTAATGTTTAAATCTGTAATTGCATATTTGATTTCTTTCTTTTTTTTTTATTTTTTTACTTAAATGTTACTTAGAAAGGGGTTGGGTTTAGAGGAAGAAAGGTTTGGGGTTTCTTTTTTTTTTTTTTCCAATTGTAAATCCTCTATTACACACCTAGCACTGTCATCACGGAATCTACCTGTATCACTTCTGCTTTGGAGAGTGTAGAATTGTTCTCAGTTATTGACTGGGAAAGAGGTTGTCATGGATTCTGGATCTGGGATTTAATCTGTAGTTTTTTCTCACTGGGTCTAGGAGTGGCACAATTCTTAACCCAAAGTTCCATGGCCAAAATGGAATTGGCTGCTATGTAATGTATTGAGATGGCTCTCAGAGAAAACTTGTGTTCCCAAAGTATAAAACTCACAAAAACATAATCGGTGATAGTGTGGACTCCTCTGCTTCTTAGAACAGGACAGGACAGCCCTTGGTTTCCTTGGAATCATCACTCTAATTAAACACAACACAACACAACACAACACAACAGCAGTACAGACATCTTTCCTGGGCATGCCAAGCCAAGTTTTGTTTTCCTGCAGAGCTAGTGAAGAGTGGGCTAATGGGCTAACATATTGGTGACCAGTACCACAGAAGTGACGGTACTAATTCATTGTCTCACCCACCTTTGGATCGTGCCTCCCCAGCGGTGGCCAGGGGTAGAATGGCCTGGGAGGTGGTACATTCCGCAATGCAGCCTACACAGGGCATGCATATTCTCAAGAATAGCTTTGCTAAGGGAAATAAAAATACAAACTCTCCAAAAACACCTGCTGTTTTTTGCAAATTAATTATAAAAGTAACTTTTATTTAATTATTAATTTGGTCTGTTTTGTGCCAGTAGGAATAGTTGAGGTCCTTCCTTCCTAACATCCAACCAGGAAGAAAGAGTTTTGAATGTTGACTGAACAAGCCCAGTGTTGCTTTCTTAGCAGATCACTTGGATCTTAGCAGATCACTTGGACCAGCTTCACCACAACTGATGTAAATGTTCTGTCATTCTGCGAGTATTAGAAAAGTAGGGATATTTGTTGTGCCCAATTGGCGAGTCCCCAGAGACCACCAAGGAGCCCACACCGATGCAAGTACCAAAGGGTCTTTATTACAAGCTCGAGCCAGGGCTCACCCACCTACCGGTGTAGTGGCAGCAGGGTGAAGCCCCGAACAATAGCGAGCAGGGTTTTTATGGGGTCAGGAACGGGGGTGTTACAGTGCACATGTTGTATGTATAGCATCATCACATAAGCACCAATCACAATTGTACAGCACCCATGGTAACAGCTTTGACCATTCAGTATCTGTGAGGTGTTCATTACTTTTGGTGGGACCCAATCAAAACATTTGAGAATCCTTTGAAAATGACCAATTATGAGGTGAGTTCAAAGGGCCCACGTGGGGTTCATGCAAGCAGTGAGTGATTGGCTAGTTTGTAGAAAATAACTATCTGCAGTTCCCAGCCCTAACTCAGACCACAGGAATGCTTTTTTGATTAGCTGATCTGAGGGTGGTCCGAGGATGGCTTCAGCCTTGAGATTCTTTTCCTGGAACTGGGCTACGTGCAGCCCGAGGTTGCTCTTAATTGAGGCCTTAATTTGAGGTTCCTCATATTCTCTTTCTAAGGGATGAAGTTTTATTTATATTTATTAAATCATTACTAATTATATTATTACATCCTCATATTCCTACTTAATATTATTGCCTGCTTGATGGTATTGCTTGCCTCAGATCAAAGACCAAGTTGAGAATGTTATTATAATTACATCAGTAATAAAGTTCATTGTCAAAGTTATGTAAGAAATAATAGAAAATGTAAACATCTTTACTTTAGTCCCTCTGGTTGTCTCCTCCTGAAATACTAACTCAATGTCAGAAGTTCAGGGTATATTCTTATGTTCTTCTACATCTTTCTCTTTTAACAAATCGATACAAAGGGATACTGAGGTTTTTTTTTCCCATGGGAATATGCTATAAATATTAACTCCACAATTTTCTCTGAAGACAAATTTTTCTAGTATTCTTTATGTGTATATTCTATTCAACACTATTTACATATAAACATTTATGACGGGGGGAGGGGGGTGCTGAGTGGCTCAGTCAGTTAAACGTCCGACTTGATTTTGACTCAGGTCATGATCTCACAGTCATGATCTCATTGTCATGAGATCAAGCCACATCAGGCTCTGCACTGAGCTATGACTTTGAAAGTTTTGTTGCATCAATATAAAATAATCTATTTGGGTCTCACCCTATGCTTATTATCTTAAATTGATATTTTTAACAGTTTTACTGAGACACAATTACATATCATAAAATTCATCTGTTTTAAGTATACGATTTAGTGAATTTTAGTATGTTTACAAAGTTTTTTAGCCATCACCAACAATTGGCTTTAAAATATTTTCATTGTACTAAAAAAAACCTCATGTTTATAATTCCCTATTTCTACCCCCAGCTTTAGCCAACAACTAATGTAGTTTCTGTCTCTTATTACTTGTCTTTTTTTTTTTTTTTGGACATTTCATATAAATGGAATCATACAATGTGTATGACTTCTTTCACTGAGCACAATGGTTTTGAACTTTAACCATACTGTAACATTCATCGTACTTTGTGCTTTTTTTATTGATTTTATTTTTTAATGTTTATTTCTGAGAGGGAAAGAGAGAGAGAGTGTGTGTGTGTCTGGGGCATGGTGGGGAGAGGCAGAGAGAAAGAGGGACAGATGATCTGAAGCAGGCTCTGTGCTGACACCAAAGAGCCCGATGTGGGCTCAAACGCAAACTTTTAACCATGAGATCATGACCTGAGCCAAAGTCTGAGCTTAAGTGACTTAACCACCCAGGTGCCTGATGACTAGTATTCCTTATATATATATATATAGTTTATTGTCAAGTTAGTTTCCATATAACACTCAATGCTCATCCCAACAAGTGCTTTCCTCCATGCTCGTCACCCCCTTCCTTTCTCCCCCACCCCCCATCAACCCTCAGTTTTTTCTCAGTATTTAAGAGTCTCTTAAGGTTTGCCTCCCTCCCTCTCCCCCACTATTTTTCCCCTTCTTCTCCCCCACGGTCGTCCGTTAAGTTCCTCCTAATCCTCCTATACGTGCAAACATATGGTATTTGTCCTTCTCTGCCTGACTTATTTCGCTCAGCATTAACACCCTCAAGTTCCATACACATTGCTACACATGGCCAGATTTCATTCTTTCTCAATGCCATGTAGTATTCCATTGTATAAATAAACCGCATCTTCTTGATCCATTCATCGGTTGATAGACATTTAGGCTGTTTCCATGATTTGGCTATTGTTGAGAGTGCTGCTATGAACATTGGGGTACATGTGCCCCTATGCATACATATTGCTAAAATGTCAATACTACCCAAAGCAATCTAAACATTCAATGAAATCCCAATCAAAATTGCACCAGCATTCTTCTCAAAGCTAGAATAAACAATCCTAAAATGTGTATGGAAACACAAAAGACCCTGAATAGCCAAAGTTGTATTGAAGGAGAAAACCAAAATGGGAGACATCACCATCCCAGACTTTAGCCTCTACTACAAAGCTGTCATCATCAAGACAGTATGGTATTAGCACAAAAACAGACATGTAGACCAATGGAATAGAATAGGGAACCCAGAATTGGACCCACAAATGTATAGCCAATTAACCTTTGACAAAGCAGGAAAGAGTTTCCGATGGAAAAAAGACAGTCTCTTGAGCAGATGGTGCTGGGAGAAGTGGACAGCAATGCACAGAAGAATAAAACTAGACCACTTTCTTACACCATATACAAAAATAAACTCAAAATGGACAACTAGCATTCTTTATTGATCTTTGCCCAGAATATATTGACCCATTTCTTTATTTTCACCTTTAATGAATCATTGTATTTCAGCTTTCTTGTAAAAAATAAAAGGTTCCATTTTGTCTTTTACCCAATTTGAGAATCTTTGCCTTTTTTTCTTTTTAACAAATTAGGTTAATCCATTCACATTTTTATTTTAACAATCATGAATACTCACTTGTTTCTGCCACCTTGTTCTATGCTTTCTGCTTTCCATCTGATATTTACTGACTTTTTTCTAGAATTTTTCTGCTACACAACTTTTCCTTGTGTGTGTTTTGTTTTGTTTTTTCCTGCTAAACATTTGAAAAGTATGTAATCTACTTCATTTTATAAGAAGTTTCCTTAAAGATGAATTTGTATTTTTCTATGTGCATGAGTGAGATTGCCCTGTAATGTTTTGCTCATATTTTGGGGGGAAGGGATTTGTTTAATTGTTTTTTAATGAAAGTTCTTTTGGTCTCATAAAATCATGAATATTCCCTCTTTCTCCATTTATTCTAAAAGTTTGGTAAAAGCCAGTGTCATTTTGCTTCTACTTTTTTGAGAGTTTTCCTTACGGGAAGACTTTTGACTATGAGTTTGATTTCCTTAATAGAAAAATGACTACACAGATGTTTCACTTCTTCTTGTGTATATTTCCTGTTTTCTGTAAGAATTTGTCCATTTCATCTGCATTTTCCAAAGGGCTGGGGTAATGCTTTGCTTAATGTTCTCATGGTCATTGTCATTGTCAGGATTGAATTATTTATTGTTTTATCTTTCTTAAAAAATTATTTATTTATTTTTGCTTTTGACATTGGTTAAATCTGCCCTCTCTCTTTGATTCCTGATCAAAGAACATTTAGTTTTGCTGATTTTCTTTATAACGAGTTTGTTTTCTCTCATTAATATAGAAAAAGTCTGAAAATAAGGGCCCAATGACATTGGAGAATAAATAATATGTTTTTTAAAAAACAATTATACTGGAAATGCCAGGGAAAAGCTCTTGGAATGGGGTTCAAGAGGGGCAGTGAGAAAGTGAGGACAGGAAGGGACAAGGACACCTTCAACGGAACACTATGGAGCCTGTAGGGGCATGGGACCCAGGGATGGGATGCTTGCCTCTTTCCCTCTCTCCTTCCCCCAAGATCAGGCCAGCTTGCTGTGAGTCACCCCTTGCAGTATATCTGCATTTGGAGAGGTTCAAAGGAGGGCAGGCCGCTATCTAGCAATTTGAAACTCTGGTTTTCTACAGTGACCTTTAGGGTCTGGGCTATTAGGGAATCATTATGAAATCCTAAAGGTGAAACTAAATGGGTGAAACTCACCCATCCAAGTGGATGATATCTAAGATCTCTGCCAGTACTAAAATTCTGCCACGCTTGGAACAGAACACTGTAGTATTTTAAATCATTAAAGAGAGTTGTGCTCTTAGTTTCACTTGTACAGCCTATTGTCGGTCACATTCTTGATTTATTTAACGTCAAGTCCTTGTTTAGGAATGCAACAGCTAATTATAGCACTAAGACTATGGAAAAGTATGATTTGCCTTCCGACAATATATCTTGACAAGATGTCTAGGAAGGCCTTGTGGTAAACAGAAAGAAACAGTATGGATTAGTAATGTGTACAGTAAAAATTTGGTAAATGTATTTTGGACCTGAATTATTAAATATATATATGAAATAAGGATTAAAGGATGTAGGAAACTGTGCTTCCAAATAGCAAATAATAATAATAATAATAAATACCTTAAATGTAAAAACTGACAGATTCCAGAATGAAGAATGAGAAAAAGAAGTGAAATTTTTGTTGAAATTTGGCCATGCTAAAAAAGGAAGCTTCAGAGTTCATTAAGCATCTTTTGTTTTGCCTAAGAAAAAACTCAGAAAGAAGTGAAACTTTAGAAGTTACAGTGAATAAACACGGAGACCCATTTGCATACTTAATGATTTAAGAGTCTACCCTCACTGTAGCAGTCTATAAAATCATAAAAATATATGCAAACATTATTTTTAGTACACATAATCTTAAATCTCTAAAAAGTATTTTGGAGATATTTCTAACACCTCTAACTGAAATCTACAGTTAAATTCAAGATTAAGGTTTAGTCAAAGCAGTGGTCAGCACCAAGATTATCCTTAGAGACCATCTCTAGATACACAAGGTGTTACTAAGGTCATATGTATATTAAAATAAAGGGTGAGGGGCACCTGGGTGACTCAGGTGGTTAAGCATCCAACTCCTGATTTCGGCTGAGGTCATGATCTCACAGTTGGTTTGAGCCCCATGTCTGGCTGTGCACTGTCAGCTTGGGACTTTCTCTCTCCCTCTCTCTCTGCCCCTCCTCCACTCAGGCACATGCTCTTTCTCTCTCCCTCCCTGTCTCTCAAATACATAAAATACATAAAGAGTGAGTACAATTTTACATGTTCTCCGACTCCTCTCTGGAACCTGCTCTTTCACTAATAGACTGGGGAGTTATTAGTAAGGAACCTCAAGTTAATGTGTTGTCATTTTTCATAACATCTAGGCTATTCATTGTTCCTCTTCACTCATTGTCACTGACCCGTATCCTGGAAGAGAGCAAAAGAGCTGTGACATCAGATGGAGGGTAAGGGTAGTAGGAAATCTCTAATATTCAGAAATCCTATGCTGAAGAAATGGGTTGATCAACACATACTAAGTCGGAGGATAAATTCTGAGACTGGATAACCTCGCATTTCATTCAGACCCAAGTAAAACATTACACAAAGGAGCTGAACTCATTTTTTTAAAGAAAATCAGACATAGAGTTTTCCTATCCTAAAGCATATTTGTGTCTGCCGGCAGACGAGTACAGGTAATTGCCTCCAGGTGTTTGCCTGCAGGAAGTCATTGAAATTCAGCGCAAGTAATGGCAGTTTCCTCCACAGCAAAAACTAACCTGCAGGAACCTTAGAGGTGGCACAGGTAAATTTTAGAATAGCAATGTCAGCCAGCGGAAAGACCATAGACCCAGAAGACCCAGTTTCACAGGGAACAGATTAACTAAAATAAGAATCAGGGCATATTGTTAAACGACAACACTTTAAGATTTAAAAAATATATATATTGTTCTTGCCTTTTTAAAAAAGTTTAAAAATTGGTGGGGATTTTTTTTTAATTTACACATTTACGGCAACTGCCCACCAGATCCCACCACCCCCTCCCCCCGCCGAAGAAATATGAAGGCTAAGAATAATAACACTTTAAGTCCTGTTTTTATGGGAGCTTGTGTACAAAAATAATTTATTATTCAATTCATTATTAATGATTCATTATTATTAAATAACTCACTATTATCAAATTTCTGAATATTAGAGATTTCCTACTACCTTTACCCTCCATAATCTGGATCTTTTTTCCACTGTGAATAGATACCGTAGGACATTTTATTAAAGGAAGGAGATAAACCACTGGTATTTAACTCATTTCTTCCACTCAAACGAAAATAATGTTTGTTTGTTTGTTTGTTTGTTTGTTTCAAAAGGCACAAACCAACAAAGACAAGATAAATGAAAGTGATGGTAACAGTAACAAAAATTTGGAAAATTGGAGCAGGTTTGGGAAAGTGAAATTCTAAGCCAGCTGCAGGGAAAGCTGAGAAGTAGCCTGATCTTTGGGATCATTTTTACATAATAATCCAGGAATGGGCATCATTGGGACCTCTGGAAGTTGTGTTGAAAGTGAGGTTGTTGGGGTGCCTGGGTGGCTTAGTCGGTTAAGCGTCCGACTTTTGCTTAGGTCATGATCTCGCGATTCGTGGGTTCGAGCCTTGTGTCGGGCTCTGTGCTGACTGCCAGCTCAGAGCCTGGAGCCTATTTCAGAGTCTGTATCTCCCTCTCTCTCTGACCCTCCCCTGCTCACACTGTCTCTCTCTCTCTCTCCTAGAAATAAATAAAAATATTAAAAAAAAAAAAAAGAAAGTGGGGTTGTTTATGGGGCGCCTGGGTGGCTCAGTAGGTAAGCATCCAACTCTTGATTTCAGCTCAGGTCATGACCTCATGGTTCATAAGTTCGGGTTCTGCTTGGGCTCTGCATTGACAGCATAGAACCTACTTGGGATTCTCTCTCTGTCTCTCTGTCTCTCCCTCTCAAAATTAATAAATAAACATTTTTTTTAAAGTGGGGTCATTTATTTTTTTCTTAGTTTTTTTAAGTTTTATTTATTTCTTTTTTTAAAGTTTATTGTCAAGTTGGTTTCCATAGAACACCCAGTGCTCATCCCCACAAGTGCCCTCCTCCATGCCCATCACCCCCCTTACCCTCTCCCCCATCCCCATCAGCCCTCAGTTTGTTCTTGGCATTCGAGTCTCTCATGATTTGGTATTGGCACAAAAACAGACACATAGACCAATGGAATAGAATAGAGAACTCAGATTGGACCCAAAAATGTACAGCCAAGTTTTATTTATTTCTGAAAGAGAGAGACAGTGTGAGCAGGGGAGGGTCAGAGAGAGAGGGAAACACAGAATCTGAAGCAGTCTCCAGTCTCTGAGCTAGCTGTCAGCACAGAGCCTGACGCGGGGCTCGAACCCACAAACTGTGAGATCATGACCTGAGCTGAAGTCAGACACTTAACTGACTGAGCCACCCAGGTGCCCCAAAAGTGGGGACATTTAAAAAGAAGCTGGACCCCCATATACCTTCCCCTACTCCACGCAACAAGCCAACTACACACTCCACACCTCAGCAGATGACTGTAGATGACAGCAGATTTCCTGTAGACAGATGCACAAAGGGGTTGAGCCTGCATAATGAGTGTTAAGATTCCCAGTATTTTTTGCCCTTTCCATTCAGCAACATTGATAGATGTGCATGCGCGCTCAGGCGCATGCACACACACACACACACACACACACACACACACACACATCACACACACATCCTAGCCAGTAACTGGAAGTCTCTATGGAATTTGGCCAGCCTAAAAGAAAATATCTAAAAACAATAGCCTGGGGGGGTCCCTAAATAAAAGCAAATGGAAAAAAGAGAAGAAAAACAGGACAAGTCCCGAAAGTCCAAGTTCTGAAATTTCCACAAAGACAGAACTGAGAAAATAGACAACAGAAAATCACCAAAGGAAGAACTCCATGTTTTCCCAAACATAGGGATATAAGTCTTCAGATCAGAATAAACCCAGCACCGGTGATAGTGATAAACCTACACCAGGAAACATCATTGTGAAATTTCAGAATTCTGAAGAGAAAGAGAATATACTATGAACTTTCTAGAAAGAAGAGTCTTCATAAGAAGAATGGCATGAAATGTCTCAACAATAATGCTGAAAGCTAGAAGACACTAAATTAATAAATGCCTTCATAATTCTTAAGAAAAATTGTTTCCATCTTAAAATTCTTATCTAGACAACATATAAACTAAGTGTGAAAGTAGAATCAAGACATTCTCAAGTGTTTTGAGTCTCAAGGTTTTTTGTTTTCCATGAACTCTTTCTTTTTTTTTTTTTAAAGTTTATTTATTATTGAGAGATGGAAACAGAACATGAGCGGGGGAAGGGCAGAGAGAGAGGGAGACACAGAATCAGAAGCAGGCTCCAGGCTCTGAGCTGTCAGCACAGAGCCTGACGCGGGGCTCGAACCCACAAACCCTGAGATCACGACCTGAGCTGAAATCAGACACTTAGCCGTCTGAGCCACCCAGGTGCCCCTCCATGAACTCTTTCTTAGGAGCCTCTGGAAGGGTGAGCACCACCAAAGTCAGGGAATAAACCGGGAGGAAAGTGTGGGCTACAGGTAATGGTATCCCACCTGAGAAACAGGAGACTACAATCCTCAGAATGGTGGGAAGGAAGGAGAGCCTCATAGAAGCAGTGGTATGTCAGGCCTAAGGGGTGACTCTTCAGAATGTAAGTCAGAACGCTCTAGGAGAGAGTAAACCAAACCCCACGTTGAGTGAGTCTGAATGTACTAAGATGGCACTTACCCATCCTTGATTGAATTAGTAAGTAGATGGAAAGCCCTGCAAATCTAAAACTCAGTCAATTACTTTCACCAGGGAAATGAAGAAAAAGCATTATATGGTTTAGCCACGAATAGTGTTCATAGCAATACATGTGGTCAAGGTGATAATAGACAAACACTGCCAGCTAATCCAAGCAAAATGATAACCTACACGGGGCACCTAGAAGGATGACATCATAACTTGTCACTGCAGGATAGAAGGAGTGGGAATGGGAGAGACATAAAGCTTCTTGTTTAAGAGTTAGAAGTCAATGGCAAATGTCAAAAAATTGCCAACATGATTATATGTGTTTACAAATGTAAATATTAAAGAATTGGCTAAAAGAACTGAAAATATTTGTGTCTTGAGAGTGGGAAAAGTGGAGAAGGTAGGCAACTGCTTTTGCTCATAACATCCATTAAAGCTGCCTGACTCTTTAAACCTCCATGAAAAATTATACATTAACTTTTTTTAAAAAAAGAAAACAGTTGAGGTGAAAACATGTACTCTTAAAAGCTTTGAGTAAATCATTTCAGGAGATATGACTAAGGTGGATCAGTTATCTCGCAAAGATCATACCTGTCTACTTAAAATAAATATTTAAAAAATGTTTAGAGAGCTCAAGTGGGGGAAAGGGGCAGAGTGGGGAGGGGAGAGAGAGAGACAGAGGGAGAGAATCACAAACAAGCTCTATGCTCAGCATGGAGCCTGACACAGGGCTTGATCCTATGACCCTGAGATCATGACCCGAGCCAAAATCAAGAACCAGGCACTCAACCGACTGAGCCACCCAGGTGCCCCTTTGCCTGTCCATTTCTTAATTCATTCATGTAGTCATGCTGTGAATGAACATTTATTAAATGACTAGCTGTGCAAGATATCATGCAAAACGCCATGGGACAAGTAAATAGGAAGGACTACAGTGTGATTTTCTTCCTCATGTTGTTGGCAACCAAATAAGAAAGATATGCAGAACACGTTTGTACATGTTTATATGAATAGATGATGGGTAGGGAGGCAAAGGAACTACGTGTTACCATATAAAAGAAACAGGATCGGGATTTGCCTGTTGGATGTGACGAACTGAATTGAGTCTTAAGGGAAGAAGTAGACAAGGTAGCTAGTACTAACGTGAGCAAAAGCATGAAGAAAGGAAAGGTTTCAGCCAGCTCGGAGGGTTCAAATCATTCCCTCTAATGCGGGACAAGGAATGACAACGTTAATTCCAAGAGAGCAGGGGTGGTGGGTGCCTTACTCGCCATCTTGCTGTCAACAATCTAGAACATTGCCTGGCCCATTATAGATACTCAAGAACATTTGCCTTATGCACGGCTTGATCAGATTGGAAAGCTAAGTTAGGAGTTGGTAACAGACAGCTTTGATGTCATGTAAGGATCTTAGAGTTTAGACTGCAATAAAATATTTGAGGAGAGGATTAGCATGGTTGTAATTTGGATGGCTGAATTCTGGATAGAATGGAAACATGAGAGATGTCAATTTAAGTAGCAAGAAATGAAAGATAAAGGTCTGAATGGTACCCATTAGCCGCTAACGTAGAAAGGAAGCAACAGAGCAGTTATTGCAGAAGCTGGCCATGACTTTACAGAAATATGCCACGTTTGGAGTCAGGAAATCTGAGTTTAAATCCTGTTCTCTCTCATTTAATGTGTGTGAGAAGTCATGGACACAAATCATAGAATCTCTTTAATGAATATCAGTTTCTTTGTTAGTAAAATTAGACCTAAAAAAAAATTCCTTCATCTATTGTCTAAAGGGTACCAGGTACCTTTCAAGGACATGTAAATGCATGAAGGCAGTGTACATAGGACGAAAGGAGAAAAAGCCGTAAGACTGGGGACATGAAACACAGCAGAGAATGCAGCTAAAAATCCATTATGATTCACAAAATCTAAGTAAGCAGTTTGTAAACTACGAAGACAAGCACTAGTTGCATTTAACCTACCTCATTTCTGGGGGCACCTGGGTGGCTCAGCCAGTTGAGCATCTGACTTAGGCTCAGGTGAGCTCAGGGTTTGCGGTTTGTACCTGGTGGAGAGCTTTATGCTGACAGCATGGAGCTGGGCTTTGGATTCTCTGTCTCCCTCACCTTTTACCCCTCCCCCTCTCTCAAAAGCAAACAGGTTTTTAATTACAAAAAGTTGTATCTACACCCTTTCTGATGTGGTGGAGGCTTGAGAGATCCTGCCACGGACATAAGGAAAAGGCATTACACAGGTGCACAGTCAATGGGTGTAGATGCAGCTTGCGGTTGAGAGATCAAGAGAAAACTGGAAGCAAGATATTCACTGGGTTGAGAAACTGAGTCTAAGAAAAGCTTTTTTGAATGAAGGAGGTATTTGAGCAGATTTGTAATAGGAAAGAGTCCACGGAATAGGAGCGAGAATAAAAAGAAGTGGGGGCGCCTGGGTGGCTTAGTCGGTTAAGCGTCCGACTTTCGCTTAGGTCATGATCTCACGGTTCGTGGGTTCGAGCCCCGCGTCGGGCTCTGTGCTGACTGCCAGCTCAGAGCCTGGAGCCTGTTTCAGAGTCTGTGACTCCCTCTCTCTCTGACCCTCCCCTGTTCATGCTGTCTCTCTCTATCCTAGAAATAAAATTAAAAAAAAATTAAAAAAAAAAAAAGAAGGGGAAACTGATGGGCTAAGACCCACAGGCGATCAATGGATACACAGTCAGCGGGGAAGCATGTTAGTTTTAAGTGAAGAATAGATTCCACTTCCTCAAGAGGAGGAAGAGTGAGAGGGCAGAGGGGCAATAGCAAAGGAATTGTGGCATCAGGGCTCAGGATTGTCTTGTTTTAATAGTCTTAACTTTCTCCACGAGCTAGTCAAGGACTTCTGCTGAAAGCAAGGTAAATGGGTATGGGTCAGGGGAGGAGTTGGGAGTTTGAAAGAGCAGACAGATTTCTGGTCATAGAGGGCAGGGATTGAAACCCACCTATGAGAAGGACCATCAAATATAAGCAAGCTCTCTGAACCCAAAGAAGAATATTAATATATTGCAGCTACAGTTTATTTAACATAGTATTTTTTTTTTTAATGATCTCAGGGGTGCCTGGGTGGCTCAATAGATTAAACGTCTGACTTTGGCTCAGGTCATGATCTCATGGTTCGTGAGATCTCATGACTCTCTGCTATCAGTACAGAGCTCACTTCGGATCCTCTGTCCACTTCTCTCTTTGCCTTTCCTCTGCTAGTGCTCTGTCTCTCCGTCTCTCCCTGTCTCTCTGTCTCTTTCTCAAAAATAAAATAAATAAATAAATAAATATTTTTAAAAATACAGGGGGTGCCTAGGTGGCTCAGTTGGTTAAGCGTCCAACTTCAGCTCAGGTCATGATCTCGTGGTTTGTGAGTTCGAGCCCTGCATCGGGCTCTGTGGAGACAGCTCAGAGCCTGGAGCCTGCTCTGGATTCTGTATCTTCCTCTCTCTCTGCCCCTCCCCCGCTCACATTCTGTCTGTCTGTATTTCTCAAAAATAAACATTAAAATTGTTTTAAAGATTAAAAAAACTGGTTTTAAAAATAAATAAACACATAAGTAAACCAAAAACATATGATCTTACTCGTTTGTTTGTTTAGAGCTTGAGTGGAGAAAGGGATAGAAGGAGAAAAAGAAAGACTCTTAAGCAGGCTCCATACTCAGCACAGAGCCCAACTTGGGGCTTGATCCCACAAGCCTGGGATCATGACCTGAGCCCAAACCAAGATTTGGACCCTCAACAGCCTGAGCCATTTAGGCTCCCTGATCTCATTGCTGTTCATATGAGATCACCATATCACAGAAAGAACATTGAAGGTGAGAAAGAAAGAACTTGCCCAAATGACGGGGCAAGTAGGTTTTTGTCTCCTATTTTAAAAATTTCAATCATATTTGCTCATTAGTGGAGGAAATCATTCTCTTTAAGTTATGAAACTATAACTTGCTGCCATCTTTTCTACTTTCCATTCCTTCCATAGTTAATCATATCTTGCTGGGAGATGTTTGAAAGCAGGGGTGGTTAATGCTAACTTATTCTTAATTAAAATACTGTCATTAAATTAAGAGGGGCACCTGGGTGGCTTAGTCGGTTAAGCATCTGACTTCGGCTCAGGTCATGATCTCATGGTTCGTGAGTTCAAGCCCTGCATTGGGCTCTGTGCTGACAGCTCAGAGCTTGGAGCCTGTTGCGAGTGCTGTGTCTCCCTGTCTCTCTCTCTCTCTCAATGGCCTTCCTCTCTCTTTCTCAAAAATAAGTAAACATTAAAAAAATTTTTTTAATTACAGGAAGATGATTTACAGTAAAACGTTTAAGTTTCAAAAGATAAAAGATTTGCGAGAGAGAGAGAGAGGGAAGCTTTCTCTGGAGAAGAGATCTTTCTGGATCTCAGCTGAAAGTAAAAAGTGAAGAACTGGATAATATAATAAGACAGAGAAAAGTAGACTACTGTATCTTTAAAGATATCATAGGATAAAGGAAAAGAGGATAAAGATGACCATTTTTCAAAGGTTTATATACGACAATAACTAGTATCCATAACTTTTAAAGAAATTAATAGATTTTATTATTTTTTAACATTTTTTATTGTTTATTTTTGAGAGAGACAGAGACAGAACATGAGCAGGGGAGGGGCAGAGAGAGAGGGAGACACAATCTAAGGCAGGCTCCGGGCTCTGCGCTGTCAGCACAGAGCCCGATACTGGGCTTGAAGTCACTGACCATGAGATCCTGACCTGAGTTGAAGTTAGACGCTCAACCTACTGAGCTATCCAGGTGCCCCTAAAAGATTTTATTTTCTAAGAGTAGTTTTAGGTTTACCAGAGCACTTCTTCTCCTCCTTGCCTTGGTATGGTACCTGTGTTACAATTAACGGACGAATGTTGATATGTTATTAGTAATTTAATTCCGTCATTTACGTGAGTGTTCCCTTCCTCACGTTGTATAGTTCTAGGGGACCCGCAGCATTTAATCTACCTTTAAAAAAAAAAAAGTATATATATATATATAACACTAGCACGTTACAGAGGTGCTGGGAAATTTTTTTTAAGTTTTTATTTTTATTTATTTATTTATTAATTTATTTATTATTATTTTTTTAATTTTGAGAGAGACAGACACAGCGCAAGTGGGGAGGGGCATCGAGAGGGAGAGAGAATCCCAAGCAGGCTCTGTGATGTGGGGCTCAAACCCAGGAAATCGTGAGATCATGACCTGAGCCAAAACCAAGAGTTGGACACTTATCTGTCTGAGCCACACAGGCATCCCCTAATCTACCATTTTTAATTATCACCTCCAAGATAGTTTTGATTTTTTTAATATTTAAGTTGAGGAAAACTCACAAGAGATGAAATTTACATTTAGATTTTGGGTGTGTGATCCTGCTTCTTGCTAGGACTTCAAAGCAGTCACAGAAAAGATTTTTTTTTTTTTTTAAATTTCTAGGAGAGAGAGAGAGAGAGAGATTGAGACAGCCTGAGCAGGGGAGGGTCAGAGAGAGAGCGAGTCACAGGCTCCAGGCTCTGAGCTGGCAGTCAGCACAGAGCCCGACGCGGGGCTCGAACCCACAAACCGCGAGATCATGACCTAAGCGAAAGTCGGACGCTCAACCGACTAAGCCACCCAGGCGCCCCAGAAAAGATTTTTTTTTTGTATGTTTGCATCACCTTTAGAAAATTTTCTAATCAGTCGTCTCCAGAGCTCAATATTATCTAAGAGAAGTAATATAAGAAGTGATTGTTTTAATTTTAATTTTTACTGAAATGCAGTAAGATTGATAGAAATGATCACATAATTCTTATAGGTATAACAAAAGTATATAGTACCGAAGGAAGGGGCCAAATGCACAGATTGCTGATGTTTTCAAATCAATATTCTGCAGTGAACGCAAATACATCTTGCATGTCATCTCAGATTGAAGAGAGCCTAGAATACATAACCTAAATATCATAACAGGTTTGTTGAAGGTTTGTCTACACTGAAATGCTGTGCAATTTGCACAATGTGACCTCCAGGTCATAAAGAGAGAGAATGAAAGAGCCCAGAGTACACGAATGGATTAAAGAAAATCTAAAAAGGTGAGGTCTTTGATTAAACTTTATAGTACCACCAAGTACCTGATTCACCAGTCTTTGAAGAAGAACCAACAGAATCATAGATTCTTTACTCTAGAACAGACTATACTGAGCTGAGTTCAACAGAGTCACTTTACAAATAGAAACTAAAACTCAATGACATGTCAGTGTTAGCGATAAAAGATACACTTACCTGTGTTTTTCATCTAAAAGGAAGAAAAAGTAGACTATAGATCTCATTTCCCTGCAAATATGCTATGGATCGAACACCCAGAGTTAGTGGATGATTAATTTTGATTAATGAAGAAGACTATAGAGAGGGCTATAGAGAATAATAAGATAGAGTTTTCTATTCTAAACAATTTAGACCAGGAAATAGAGACCCAGGAAAAGCAAAAAACGGTAAGAGCTCTTAAAGTTTCAGGCGTGATGACCTATCTGATTGGGAGTATGCCAATTTTCTGCTAGGCCGCTGGACCGCTTCATGAAATGAACACACAAAAAAGGGACAATTCAACTAGATCTTAGAGAGCTGATAGGGTTTGGAGGAGTAAAGACGGGGAATGCAGGCGTGCCATGTAACGGCAATGATTGGAAACATGGAAACTTTTTGCGGAAACGGTGAGCAGAACCATTCAGCTGAACGTGAAGACTTTATTTGGGGAAGCAGGTGACAGTGATTCTGGAAATGTACGCTGGGATCACACCGTGATTTGAAAGCGGCTAGAGGAATATGGACTTAATCTTGTAGTTAGGAGCAGGCTGCTTGCTTTCTTCAGTGAGGGAGTTACATGCTCAGAGCATTATTTTTAGGAGATAATTAGGGTGGTGTGCCCGATTAAGAGAAGCTAGGAATGTTTGGCCTTCAGCCCTATCTTTTCCAAGTTCATGCATTGGTGGACAGCTGTCTTCTTTCTCCAGACACCCTCCCATGTTAATATTGGCAACAGTGGATTACTACTGGATTAATCTACGACTCAGCAGCTTCTTATTAAATGCCATATAGAACGTACTTGCTTTTCATCTTTAGCAATCTTTTGAAGAAGGTCGAGGAAAATATTTTTAGATCTACCACATTGACCTCTACATCTTAGGGTAATATTAATGAAATCCCAAGTCCTCGACATGTTGGTGTTGGGAAAACAAGGGGGGGTGTTGGTTAAACAAAACTGAGAGAATTAGAAAAACGTGGTTGGAAATGATGTCAAAGTCTCAGGCTATGGGTGGTTGTAAAGAGCTAATCTGATTTTCATTAGAGAATCTATATTCAAAAGCCCGGTGTCAGGGCAGGACAAACTAGAAGCATAGGGACAGGTATCCAATTCACAGACTTCATAGCACCTAAAAATAATACTGTTCTGGGTTTAAGAACAAACCATTCACCTTCAAATTCAGAAGCAAAGAAGAGAAGGAAAATAGAACAGCAGAATGGAAAATAGTGACAAGTATGGAAATGAATCTTTGCTTAAAAGGATCCAGTTACAACGTAAGTGAAGACAGATAGGAAGTGTAATGAGGAGATATGGAAGGGTAATATAAAGAGGACACTGCACATAGTGAAAGATTAAGAGAAAGAGCTACTTCGGTAGTTTTCTAGAAGTAGATACATTCAGATGACTTCTTCTGTCAAGCATTCCTAGAAAACAGGTCATGGCCATCACCCCATTTTACAGATGAGGATACTATAAAATGTTCCTTAGTATTTTAGCACATGAATCTTAGCTTACTAATTAGCAATGTATCTGAGTTGTAATTTGGCCACGATAAAAAACATTTCATTTCTTCCCTCCCCTCCCCCAATGCAGGTCTTTAGTTTAATCCAGAAGAATGATTCCTTTGACCTATCTGCTACACAACTGGCCAGTATTCCTTCATGATATCTCAACACTGCCATATATATTTTAGGTGACCAGAAAAATCAAGCAAGCTTTAAGGAAATTGCAGTAGTTAAGAAAGCCATAGTATTGAATCACTTGCCGGTATTTCTACAGTACCCTAGAATTTCTTATTTAAGTATTGCCCAAATTCATTCTGGCCTTCTTTGAATTTGTGAGAATGGACACAAATATTTTCTTGTGTGTGTGTGTTTTTTTTTTTTTTTTTTTTGCAGAATAACAGCTCGGCCTTTTGGGAATATGAATCACAGGGCACATCATAAAAGAACTGATGTTTGAAAACTTTTTTGAATAATCATCGGTTTGGGGAGAAACGTTTTTTTTTTTTTCCAAATAAGGAAATAGAAGATTTCTTGATAAGAAATCTCATTAGAGGTTTGAGGGAAAAAGATTGCGTGGATTTGTTTTAGCGGTGTCAATATGGATACAAGATCATCAGTTGCTTAGAATACATGCTTAAGAGACATGGTTATTGAGACAGTTAAAAAATATTTTTGAAGCGTATTCAGAAGCAAACCACATTCCTCCCCACCGAGTCCAACTTTAGGGCATTAGAGGCCGTGATTTTAGAAGAAGACAAGTAAGAGCCAGAGAACTTTTGGATTTACCTTTCTGGAAATCATTTTAGTTTGGTCCAGAGGGTTGGACTATGGAACTTTCTGAGAGAACATGGTTACGAAACTGTTGTGTGATTAGAGCTCAGGAGGGAGGGACTGTTTTGACTCTCTTGTTACTATGTGAGGGCTGGAATTTTGCAACCAGAAGGCTCCGCAACAGTTGGGAATGACAGTTGTATGAGGAGCAAGCAGAAGACAAATGTGTGTGTCCTTTTTCTCCTGTTCTGAGCACTATCTACCATGACTGTGCCAAGAGGTTTCCCGCTTGTATCAATATTTTTCATAATTACCAAACCTCCTGTGCAAAATCCATTAACAGCAAAAATAAAAAGCCTTAGAAATAATATCGACGCTGTCTTTAGGTTCGACAGCCATCTGGTTAGCTGATTTTCGCTATGCACACACACATACACAGCCTTATTTAGATGCCTTATTATAATCCTTGTTACATATCCAATCATCTACTATAAATGAAGCTCTACCTCCTCTAACAGAAACTAAAATAGTTGAAATTTAAAACGCACTCAAAACGTGTTAAAGTTAACCATGAGCCGTTATTGCTCTATTATTCATGGCTTGCTCTTATCTCCCATTCACTTGCCTATCTCTTGCTTGTATATTAATATTAGTTTCATTTTCCTTAGCCTCTGTTAAGTTCATTGTCTATTGCTCTTTCTCCAGGTTGCCCCAGTTTGGACTTTCACTCTAGAGTCTTGGGTTCCTTTACATTGATACCCATAGACATTCTGGCATAAAAGGAACCACCAAGAGAACAAGATACCAATAAACTCGAAATCATAAATTAAACCACGTGCTCTCGCCAACAGAAAATGAAATGAAACAGTACAGAATAGTACAGCACTGAGTGTAGGGAAGGAAAAGATGGTGGGGTGAAGGTTTACCAGAAGCAATTTAGTTGCAAATGTCATTCAGTGAACAGACATCTAGAGAAAACCTCTTAAGGCCCAACAGCATATTTAAAAAGCCAGAAGCCAGTGAGTTTGGGACCTGATCAGGTCTGGGGTAACAGAGACATTGGTGTAGGAGGTAAGCATTGGGAGTCAAGCTGTGTTTGGAGAAAGAGGGCACTTGTAAAGCTGAGGATGGAGTTGTGGGGTCGGCAGTTTATTTACAGAAAGGAAAGTCTACGTATAACCAGTGATTTAGATGGGAAGTGCGAAATGCTTTTAATGTTCCATTGAATCCTGTCCTGTAACCTGGTTTACACACCTAGAGTACCTCTGTGCTGATGCTGAAATCCCATAATTATAGATATGACCCCTTCTAAAATGAAAAAATGCTAGAGATTATATATTATACACAATATACATACATAAATATGATATATATATTTAAACGTGAATTACAAAACACAGTTATGAAAATATAAAGTATATTTTTGTCATAGGTCCCACCTGAGTGCTGCTGCAGATATGTGAGCAAAGGAAGGGAGGGGGGTAGTGAGGTCTCGAGGTTCAGGATGTGATCTTTTCTGCAGACGACGAGGGTCCTCGCGAGGCCATCCGTGGTTGTATTTGGACATGTTACTTAATCTCTCTAAACCTGACTTCCTTTTTTTCAGTAGCATGTGGCTAACAACAGCACTTGTAATAGCGGGGTATTATTTTTGTTCAATAAATTTTGCTTTGGAATATTTTAGATTTACGGAAAATAGGCAAAGATTGTACAGAGAGCTCCCATACACCCTCACCCAGTTTCCCCCATTGTTAACATCTTACATGACCATGATGCTTTGTCGAAAAGGAGAATACAGGGAGCGCCTGGGTGGCTCAGTCGGTTAAGTGTCCGTCTTTGGCTTAGGTCATGATTTGGCTCAGGTCAAGTTTCATGAGTTCGAGTCCTGCATCAGGCTCGCTGCTCTCAGTGCAGAGCCCATTTTGGATGCTCTTGTCTCCCTCTCTTTCTGCCTCTACCCTCCCCCCACCTCTCCCAAAAATAAAATAAGCGAACATGAAACAAAGGGAGAGTACATTGCTGTTAACTCCAGACTTTATTTGGATGCCACCAAGCTTCTCCACCGAAGTCCTCTCTCTGTCCCAGGATTCTATCCTAGGCACCATTTGCATTTACTTATCATGTCTGCCCCATGTCCACAGACTTATTTCAACATATAAAAGGTAATAAATGTTAAAGCACAGTTAGCAAAGTGTGGGCAATGCAATAAGCAATTCGTCAACACTTACATGTATGCTGCAGTTATAACTAGGGGACAGGCACTAAGTGCTTTAGAAATACCAGTTCATCTACTCCCTCTGTGTCTCTTTTAAGCTTTATTTAAGTAATCTCAACACTCAATGTGGGGCTCAAACTCACAACCCCTGAGATAGATCAAGAGTTGCATGTTCTTCTTCTTTAAAAAAAAATTTTTTTTAATGTTTATTTTTAAAGGAGAGAGAGACAGAGCATGAACAGGGGAGGGGAAGAGAGAGACGAAGACACAGAACCCTAGGGGGGGCTCAAACTCACAGCTGTGAGATCATGACCTGAGCCAAAGTCGGATGCTTAACCTGCTGAGCCACCCAGGCACCCCAAGAGTTGCATGTTCTTCTAACTGAGCCAACCAGGCACCCCTCATCTATTCTCACAATATTTTTTTTTAAATTTTCTTTATTTATTTTGAGAGAGAGAGAGAAAACGTGGGCAGGGGAGGGGTAGAGAGAGAGAGAGACGGAGAATCCCAAGCAGGCTTTGCGCTGTCAGCACAAAGCCCAACTTGGGGCTCAAACCCATGAAACCATGAGATCATGACCTGAGCCAAAACGAGAGTCAGATATTTATCAGACTGAGCCACCCAGGTGCCCCCAATTCTCACAATAATTCTATGAAGATTCCAATTACATCCAATTTACAGATGAGTAAACTGAGGCACAGGAAGGTCAAGTAAATTGCCCAAGGTCATGCTTCTGGCAGAACTGGGATACAGTCCAGGCTTCTAATCATCAGATTGCCTTTCTCTGTAAATGTTTAATACAGGCTGTTATTAGGAGCAGATTCTGGAACTGGTGAATTCTGTCCAGGGCAGTAGGGTTATTACTAAGCAGTTATTTCCCAACCCCCGGTCAGATGCCTGATTTTTAACCCTCTTTAATCCCACAGTTATAGCAAACCAGAAAGAAAAGACATGGAATGTGGACTGAATTAGCCAGGAGCCCTCCGTGAATAGCTTTCCATATAGACCCCTTGCTGTGCCATATTATTTTTACTGTTATACACATGCATACCTAATTCTTTCTATCTCTCCCTCCTTCCCTTCCTTAAGCCATGAAACCTCCACCAAAAAAAAAAAATGAGATTTTTTTTTTAATCTGGGAATAAAGAGTAAGAGCAAGCAAAGGCAGTGGAGTTGCTGGGGAGTGAGAATTGAGGTTGGGATATAAAAGGAAACGGATTTGGGTACAGAAAGAAAGAAACAAAGACTGGGGTTCTCCAGTCAGGCTCTGCCAGGCACCAGTTTGACAATGTTGTACACGCACATGGCCACTTTGTATTTCCATTCCCCAGTCTACAAAATAAGCAGATCCCTTTTAACCGCATTAGATGACATCGAGGCCAGAGATTCAAACATTCCAAGCTGTTTCAAAGAAAATACAGAAGTAAGAACCCGGAGAAGTTGGCATGAAAATCTTGGTAACTAAACTGACAGATGAGCAGGACTCAGGACAACAGAGCTATTAGTTTGGGGCCATCTTGAGAGTGGCCGATAAACAGGACCTGAAAGTAACTGGCATGATGGGACTCAGGGGGAAAGGAGTTATGGTTTTCTCCCTCATTTGTTCAATAACATTTATGTATGTATGTATGTATGTATTTATTTATTTATTTTAAGTTTATTTATTTTGAGAGAGACAGAGACTGTGCGAGTGGGGGGAGGAACAGAGAGAGAGAGGGGGAGAGAAAATGCCAAAACAGGCTCCACGCTGTCAGCGCTGAGCCCCACGTGGAGGCTCAAACTCACAAACCAACTGTGAGATCACGACTTAAGCGGAACGCAAGAGTCCGATGTTTAACCTGCTGAGCCACCCAAGCGCTCTTCAGCAAACTTTTATTGTGATACTGTTTCAGGTGCTGGGGATTCAGTGGGGAACAAACCAAGCCTCCTTCACTTATGACCCTCTTATTCTACTTGAGGATTGAGAGGTAACAGACAAGTGAATCCATAAGATAATTCCCGGATGCTGGATGTGATAAAAGAAATGAGTGCTGTGATAAGACAGAGAGTAGGGGGTAGAGGAAGGGGTATCCACCCTTTAGATCCACGGAGATAGAGAACGCTTAATTTACATATGTTCAGATTGTGGACCCAATGGGGGAGATGAGACCCTTCAATCCTTCTGCAATCAATAAAATGGCCTTTATTTATAATGCAGTAAATGTGTGTATCAAAACAGCTTTCCACAGGAGGTTTGAAACCGTTTTACTAGAAATGTTAAAGAGTACACAACACTTTTTTAAGAGGAACTTAGGAGTAATTCTTCCTGGAAATAGGAGACTGGCATAAAGGCCTTTGGCCTTCTGAGGCTATGAACAAATCAGGAGTGCCCCAGTCAGGTCTCTCCTTGGACAGAGGAGGCTGCAGTCCAGTGCAGAGGTTTTCCAAGTCCCCATTTTCCTGGGCAGAAGCATTACTGAGATAGTAGCGTTAGTTAGAGTAGGAGCAAACATTCATTGAGCACTTTGTCGCTTCCAGGCTTTACATCTACTATTTCACTCAATCCTGTCTTCACCCCATGAGGAAGGTACTAGAACTTAAAGCGATGAGAGCACCCTTTCCCAAAGTCACCAGTGACCTCTCTGACTGGAATCCAGGTATGAACCCAAAGCCCACATTTCTTATTTCATCTTCAAGGACCTGACAAGATTCTTTCTCAGGTCTGTATTGATTCGTGTAAAGATAGCCCTGGTGTCTGCTATGGGCTGGACTGTATTTGGAAATAGAATCTTTGGGAGGTAATTAAGTTAAATGACATCATAAGTATGGGGCCCCGATCCCACAGGATTAGGGTCATTCTGAGACACGAGAGTGCTCACTGGCTCCCTCCATGTGACACCCACAGAAGAAAGAAGCACAGTGCACAAGTGTCTGGCCGGCTGTAAGCCAGGAAGAGAGCTCTCACCAGAAACCAAATCAGGTGACCCTTGATCTTGGACTTGCAGCGTCCAGATCTGTGGGAAAATAAACTTCTATTGTTGGAGTGGCCCAGTCTTTAGTAGAGCAGCCCTAGCCAACTAATACAATGTCTTAGATTGGCTTGCTTGTTTCCACATCGTTAGATCCTGGATAAAGTGGAATTATTTAGATAAGGTTGAATGCCATTGCTCTTTCTTTTTTTTAATGCTTACTTATTTTTGAGACCATGAGAGAGAGACAGAGCGTGAGCAGGGGAGGGGCAGAGGGCAAGGGAGACACAGAATCCAAAGCAGGCTCCAGGCTCTGAGCTGTCAGCACAGAACCTGACTTGGGGGCTCCAGCTCAGGAACTGTGAGACCATGACGTGAGCGGAAGTTGAATGCTTAACCAACTGAGCCACTAAGGCGCCTTACCTCTGAGTCTTTCTAGCGCTCCCCAGTATGCCATTTGTAGACATAGTTTACGAGAAATCATTTCAGGAACTGCAAGAATTACTTCCATCGGTCTTTTCTAGTCTTCTCTTAGCCCTTCACCAGAGAGTCCATGAAATAATACTCAATAAAGTCTTTCATTCGTTGGCATCGAACTAGGAGCTTGTAAATGAAGTTAGAGAACACGTTTCTTGTAATAGAATATCCTGTAAGGTTAACAGTATCAATATTGGTGTAAATGTGAATTAAATCATTCTTCTGAAGCCTAGACATGGTAAAAATTAGTCATTTTCTCTTCTTGCCTTCATCCATCACATCATCCTGACTTCCCCATTTTCATCACACAATCTACCAGATTCTCAAAACTTGAAATTATGGACTTTTTTCCATTTCTTTTCTCCTTTTCCCACAGATGTAGAACAGTAGAGAACTACTGTAATGTTTTTCACAAGATATAATCATTAGGCTGTTAAGCATCTCAGTATTCTCTGGGCTCCAAGCATGGATCTACCACTTATTAGCTCTGTGGCAGCAGGTAGATTATTTGGCATTCCTAAGCCTCTCTTTCTTCCCCTGTAGTACGGGTTTATAGTGGGGATTAAATAAGTTTACACAGGAAAGCCTAACAAGTCATAAACTCTCAATAACTGTCAATTACTACCACCAGCACTACAGATGCTATTTACTATGGCTGCTGATAACAAATCTACGCTAACAATTTCTGCCCATGCAAATACTACTATTACCACTACTGCCGATACCATTACCACTTTACTACTTCTGCTGGAAAGAAACTTCAGTATCGTCAACAACAATAATTCTTCTTAAAAAGATCATTCTCAGTTCAGATGTCTCCAATTGACTACCAACTGCAGTATCGTGTTGGAATTCCTTCCTAATGATGCCGGATAAGGCTTTCTACGGGTTGTCTGCTGTCTCCTCATTTTGTCTTCATAGCTCACTACTAGGATGGCCCAGGTGTATGCCTCTCATCTGGGTAGAGTTACTGATAGCTTCTCTTTCCCATGCAAAAGTGTCCTGATTTGGATGCGACACTTAACACGGCCACCGTACCTGTTTTGCGTTTGCTTTGGCTTTCTGTTCTAGCCAGCAAACTATTCCTGCATAGTTCACTTGCTCTCCCTTTCAAGCGATTCCCCTTGCCTGGAATGCTGTTCTCATACCATTGCCAAATCATGAACTTTCTCTCCTTCAACATCCTACTCAGAGCTCAGCCTCAGGATGGAACTTTCTCTGATAATCTTGCCCTCCACCCAATCCAGAAAGCGCTCAGCAGTCATGTAAATAACTCTGTATAATTTTAATTGGCTCTGTTTATAAGCTGCTACTTGTATCTTTTTTTTCCCCCTCTAGGTATTTTTTTCTGTGTGTTTGTCTTGTCTCCATTAAGTTGTAAACTCCCATAGGGCAAGGCCTGAACACACGTTGGTGTTGGTATCAAGTGGATGAGTAGTTAGGACTGTACTGTTGCAGACAGTGCAAACATTGTTGATTATTAATCTATTAAAAAAATCCTTCATTAATGCTTTGTTTGTGGTGGCCCTGAGACTGCTGATCTAATGTGAAAACATATCTAGTTTCTGCTAGTGCCCAGCTAACTAAGATAAAATCAACAGTTACAAGCTTTCCATAATGTGAGGGGGACAGTGCAGGGATATTCTGATCTATCAGACTGGATATGAAAGGCATGTTACTCCGGAGACTGTTTTCTTCAGCGATATATACTTGTCTCTTCAAGGCTGGGGGCCCATCTCAGAAGAGAAATAATATTTACTTTCAAAACAGGTCTCAAAAGCAAACAAAGCCTCAGAACACATACAATATTTTAAGTTGTGCAGAGAGGGGAGAAAAGCATTTAATTTAGAAGGCCTTTAGTGTGTGTGTGTGTGTCTAACAGAAAATACCACATGGTCCAGCTCTCCAGGATCACTAGGTAAGTGGATTGTTCATTTCAGTCCTGGTAACAAAGGACAGTCTGGGCAAAGGGTCCTTTCTCACTGCAGGGGGGAAGAAGTGGGAATCCTTTTCCGTGACCACCTGCTTCCCTCGCTTCAAACCCGCACATAAAGTGCCAGATACCCGTATATCATTCTCGGCGCGGAGCCCACGGTATAAACCAACGTAGGCGGTGCACTAGATAACATCAAAGCCCCAGGCAGGGGCCAGAAAAGGGGGGGGGGGCAAAAAGCAGCCGAGGCAATGAAGCGCCTCCCCCTAGCATTTCCTCTCACGCCCACTTCCAACCTAGGAGGCTTTTGGTTTCTGCTTTTGTTGTTTTTAAAATTAAAAGTTAAACCCAGGAAGCTTTGGATCAGACTCTGGCGTTGCAGTTCGGGTAAGTTTTCTCTGCGTTCTTTTGTCTGGCGTCTGGCTTGGCAGTAGCCCGGGCGTGGGGCAGAGTTGGCAGAGCGGGCGGGGAAGGTTTTGTCGCCGGGTCGCCCCGAGGAGGAGGGGATGCGGCCGGTGGACGGGAAAGCCCGGCGCGCGCGGAGGGCGGAGGGCGGAGGGGAGGGACGGGCGGCGGCGTGACCCGGCGGCCGGCGGGGAGGAACCTCGGGGATCTCCGCGTGGCGGCGGCGCTGCCGGGCCGCGCGCAGGGCGGAGGGCCGGGGCCGCGGGGCCGCGCCAGGGGGGAGCCCGAGCCGGGCCCGGCCGGGCGGCCGCGTGGGAACCGGGGCTGGGGACGCGCGGGCGGCGGTGGTGGCCGGAGCCCGCTGGACGCGGCGGGACGGCCGGGTCCCGCGGCCGAGCCCCAGCGTGGACTCTTGTTCTCCCAAAACTGCTCAGCGAGGAAAATGTGCGTAGAGCCTTGCAGTGACACTGCCCTCACTTGAACCCCACTCCTCGGGGGGAGGGGGGCTCCAAAGCGTTCACACGGCCGGCAGGGAGATGCAGCCAGAGTGAAATGGGGCCCTAGGATCCCCTCCTTCCCTTCCCCCCCAAGAGTATGGTCACCTCCCCCATTGTTAGAATTTTTGACAGTTCAAACTGCTGTTCACCCTTCACATTTATTTTCCGGTTAAAAAAACACCCCCCCCCATTCCGATACTATTTGAGAAACTGTATTTAATTTGTCACAAAACAAGCCGAAACTAGCTACTTTACCGTTTAGCTGGCTTTTCCTGCGTTCTGATAACTAGGAAGTTAGAACTGTAGGCAGAGTCAGGGAAAATGGCATTTAGAAAATTCGAAACTAGAAAATACGAAACTGTTCCGTATTGCATGTATTTGAAAGGAGAGTTGAATATTGATTTGCCGCTCAAGAAAGTTAAATTGTTAGTCTATTTAAGAAAAAAGTTCTTTAACAAGCTGAAATGACAAAATTTTCTATAACTCCACAAATTGCAGGTTTAATCTCTTAGAAAGCTCCTAACAATGCCAAATCTCATATAAACATTGTGTTCATAGTGTGCATTAGTTATTGAGTTCACCAACTATTGGATTAAAAATATATTCATTCAGTTAGCATTTTGATTTAGCAAGTGACACCAAGTAGAATTAATAATTATCAAGCTACCTTAATCTTTATCTTCTGACAGATGAGGTATACTTTAACATTTAAATGAGGGTTTATTTTTTATTCAGATGACCAGTTGGACATTATTTTTTGTGACTGCAATCCATTAGATGTCATCTACTTTTATAAAAGAGAGATGATTGCATCACTTGGTAATTTTAAAGATCGCAAGGTTGGGAACATCGTATGCTAAATAACATCACTTCGAATTTAGGCAGTTATTGGATTATCTTTGCTCTTATGACCAATTTAGTTTTTAATAGGTATATCTCCCACCCACCCCTCCTTACCTAACATTACTTTTGGCTACAAGCTCGCCTTTACGGAGTATTCCATTTTTAATCATTCCCATTCTGGTGCATTAAGCTTTTCTTAGCTCAAACGAGCTAGAGGTAGGATTTCCTCGGGGGAATTTTCGGGGTCAACCCTAGAAGGAAAAGCCTAGATGTCTTTATGGAAGCCCCAGGGAACAAAACAATTCAAGTTTGCACAGATGGCCCACATAGTGGGTGTACGGTCGTTTAGCATTTTTATTCCTTAAAAGGGGAAAGCAGTTTGGTTTAATCTGAGAAATTTTAGGCATCAAAATGTTTGTTTTGCCTTACTCCTCCCAAGTTCATCGCGGTTCCTTAAACCAGTCACTTTTGGCTGCTTCCTTAGGTGTACATGTGCAATTTCTGAGCCCCAGATTTCTAACATTCTTTAGTACATCTCACCCCAAAAGACCTTACTCGATACCCTGGTCCAGCTCCTCCGGATTTACTTCCATAGATTACCACTCCTTGCTTCCTCTACTGCTTTCTAGCAGCTAGGGTCAAACTCTGGTTTATGGTAATTACTCCCTCTTCCTCGTCTCTCTTCTTCTCTGCGTCCCCGGAGCCGAGTCGGCTGCCCAGCACCGCACTTCCCTTTCTGACCCCAAAGACCCCTCCTCTCCCTGACCCAAGCTGTCAGGCGGACAGGCAAGGGTTAACCGCGCTGGCAGCCGGGGCGCTGGGAACCACCAGCCGGCTTTGGAGCGGCCTCTGGAATAACCTTGGCTTCCCTCAGTCTTTTAATAGAACATCCGCCACCAAAAAGTGGTTTCAGTTCGGGGTTAATAATATGTCCCCTTCCACCCTCCAAACCAACACCCCGCCCCCCTCCCTTTTTTTTTTTTTTTTAAGTTGTTTTTCAGAGTTAATGAGTTTCAAGTTTCACAATGACTTTCCCCTTCCCTCCACGCGTTGCTGAGGAAACCCCCTTGGGGTCCCCCCCCGCCCTCCCTTCTCCTTTCCCCTCCCCCATTCGGCCCGGGCGGGGGGCGGGACTGGGAGACCCCATGACGTCACTGGGCCGGCCCACATCCTGCTTTAGAAAGTAAAGAGACGGTAAAGAGAAACTACCGCCCCGCCCGTCCCCGCCCCTGTTCCCGGACCAACCGCCCCCAACTGCGCGACCCGGCCAGGCCTTCCCCGGGCCGCGTGACCGGCTGGGCCCGCCCCTCTGCCCCCGCCGGGCGCCAGTCCCCAAGCCGGCGCGACCCCGGGCTCCCGCCCCTCGCGTCCCTAACCCCGCCCCGCCCCCCCAGGGCCGCGCCGCCGCCTCCTCCGGCCCCCCGCCTCCTCCCCGCGGCGGCCTGGCGGGGCGGAGCCGCGGGCGGGTGGCGGGGGGAGGTGCGGTCCCGGGTCCGCCCCGCCGGGGAGACCCGGGGCTCCGGGCTCCACGCGAGCCCCGACCAGGACATCCGCCCCACTTCCATCCTGCGCAGGGCTGCCGGCCGCGCCTGTCCACTCGGGCCTCTGCGCTGGCGGTGAACCACCCCCCCGCCCCTCCCCCGCCGAGCCCCAGCCTCAGCCATTGCTGGGGGACGCCCCCTCCCCCGCCCGCGCGGCTCAGCTCGCGGCCTCCCCGCCTCCCGCCCCCGGGGATCCCCTGCGGCCCCGCCCACCCGCGGGAAAGCCTCGGACCTTCGCCCTCCCTCCCCCGCGCTGCCCGGCCCGCGCACCTCCCGTCGCCCCTAAAGACGCTAAACGTGCCCTACTCTGCCCTGGGGAGAGGTAAAGCCCGCGCCCGCCCTCCGCGCCCCGGGCCCCAAGGACCCGGGGGCCGCCCGCCCAGCCTCGCCGCCCGGCCCCCTGCCGCCCCCTTCCCCGCCGCAGCGGTCATGCCGCGGCCCCGGGCGCCGGCGAGCGCGGCCGCCTCCCCCGCCCGGCGCCTGCGGCCCCCGCCCGCGCGCCCCGCGCTCCCCCCCCGCCCCCCGGCCGGCTCCCCTGTTTAATATTTCAGCGCTGGGTGGTGTGAGTGCCAGTCGCCGGCCTCTAGTGTGGCTGCTGCTGGGGCGGCGGCGGCGGCGGGGAGGGCGCCGGGGGCCGGGAGCCGCGGCGGGAGGAGGCTATGTTTGTGTTTGGGGTTGTCAAGTGAAGGAGGGATCCCGGGCGCCGCTGCTGCCGCCGCCGCCGCCGCCGCCGCCGCGCGGGGGTCGCGGAGATTCCGAGCTGCGGCCGCCGCCATCAGCAGCGCAGCTCCAGGGCCGGCTGCAGCGGCAGCGGCTCCGCCGGGCGTCCTGGCAGCAGGTTCGGCGCGGGCTCCGCGGCGGGGGCGCTGCAGCTGGGAGGGCGGCGGGCGGCGGGGGGGGGGGGGGGGGGGGGGCGCGTGTGTGTGTGTGTGTGTGTGTGTGCGCGCGTGTGTGTGTGCAACCGCCGACCTTGCAGAGGGGATGGCTGCGTGCGGGAGACACTTGCCACTTCTGGGCGCCCTCGCCGCGCGCGAGCGGCCCGAGCTGCGGTCCTGGGAGGCGAGCAGGTACGAGGGACCCAGCCTCCCCACCCCACCTTCCAGCCGCAGACGCATTTTGCAAGGGGGGGGGGGTGAGGGAGACCAGGCCTCGGCTTCCCAACCTCCCGGCTTTGTGGCTTTCTTTTCCTTTCGTTCTTTGCTCCAAGTGCCTGTTTACTCCCAGCCACCTGGGTAGTTTCTTTCCGGGTTGGGAGTACGCGCCTGCAGCAGTTGGGAAGTGGGCGGTGGGTTTGGGCGCGGGTCGGCTCAGGCTCGCTCTGGGGTCGGGCTGGGGAAGGAGTTGCTGCTGGAGAGGGGAGGGGGCGGTGGGGGAGCCGGCGGCGAGGAGGAGTCTCAGGGCTGCCGCGCTCGCCTCATTTCGTCCTGCTCCTCCACCTCCGCCGCCGCCTCCTCCTCCGCCTCCTCCCCCTCCTCCTCCTCTTCCTCCTCCTCCCCGCATCCACTCCCGGCTCCTTCCAGCGCTGGCACTTCCATTCCCCCTCCTCCTGGCATGCAAAGCGCTTTGTTCAGTGCAGCGTTGCAGAGGGGTTTTCCCAGGCTCCGCCCTCCACATTCATTCATGTTTTTTCTCCTTGCAACTGTCTTTACGTTTTTTGATCCTGTCATGTTTTTGCTCCGTGTAGTATTTATTTTTTTCCTGCAAAAGAACGGATTATGACTCGTCCTAGCCCCTCCGGTGCCGCTGTCTTTCCCTATACTCACTTCCCCCCTCAAGGGTCTAAACATGGGATGGACAGCCAGGGACAGTGGGTAGGTAGGGAACCGGCTAAGCCAGGAGCAGTTACTGATTGGGAATTTGCATATTTTATATTTAGGCTTCTGATACGGGGTCACGTGATTGTATTACATTCGGAGTTCGCGCTTTAAGAACTTCAGATATCGTGACCATTTAAAAGCTTTTAGTTAAGCGTTCATGCAATTTGGCCCCAATGTCTCCGAATTCTCTATTGAATCAAGCTTTGTGAATCGGATGGTGGATGTATTTAATGCAGAGTGTTGAAGAACCATATCTTTTATAGATCATTTAGCACCGTAATGGTATTTGGCCGTCATATTTCGTATTCTTCCCCATGCAGTTAAAACAATTGCAAATAATTTTGTGCAGCATCCGCACATAGCCTTATCAAGGGTAAAATAACTGAAGTTAATTGTAGCCTTTGTTACTTCTGTTTTTTCTCTGCTGTAATGAAATAATAAATTTCCAAAACCTTGTATAGGGATATTAGATCTAGTCTTCCCCACATAGGCTTTCTTAAGGAGTATTAGTATTTGAGTGTTTTTGTGTGCCAGGCAGTGGGCAAAGCATCAACATTGTTTAGCTTAGACCTTATAATCACCCTACAGGGTGGATACTATTTCCTAGTTTTAGTGTTGGGGAATCTGATCTTCAGAGAGGTTAAGTACCTTGAACAAGGCCACACAGTAAAGGGTAAAGCCTGGCTTTGAACCCAGTCTGGTTTGACAGCAAACTATGTAGTCATGACCTGTGCCCTACAGCCTGTTGAATAAAACCACAGACTAGGTATGATCTCCGTGGAGAGTAACTGAGTCACATGGTACCACATTTTTTTGTTGCTGACAATGGGCAGGTTAGTCAACCCTTCTTCTCTCTTCTTGTCTATACAGTAGATAAATGATAGCTATCTTACGAGTTATTAAGATTGGATTAGGTAATGTGTAGAAAGTACATAGGCACCCCGCAGGTGCTTAGTAAGTATTCTTTTGTTTTTCTACAGTACTTGATATAATAGGTTTTAAACAGAGCATTCCCATTCCATTCTTTGTGTCTGCTTAGTGATTAAACATAATTTCATGTTTATTATCATTGCCTTGGGCTTTGCTTATCAGCATTATTCCAGGAAATGAAAACTCAAGTTTTAGCGTTAGGATTCTTGAGGATCTTGGGGAGGAGGAGAGAGAGGTGGCCGATTTGGGGATTTGGGAAGAGAGATAATCAGATTTGGGATTATTACCATTTTGGCATATTGGATTTCCGATCACTGCCATCAAAACATAGAAGTCAGGACAGACTAGGTTATGCTGCAGTAACAAATAACTCCCAAACCTCAGCCACTTAAAACAGCAAAAGGTCTCTTTCTTGTGTGTGCTCTGTGATCACCTTGGATTATTAAGACCTCAGCTCTGTGTTGCATTACTGTCTAGAACAGTGCCTGTCCCACAGCCCAGGGAACACAGAGTGCTGGAGGATTTTGCTTTGGTAACTGGATGCAGTGTGTGTCTCCTCCACTCACAGGCCATTAGCCAGAACTGGTTACACATTGTAGCTAAATGTGGGGAGGCAGAAAGTACAGCCCTGCGACAAGCCTCAAAGAGAAAGCTGGAGTAATGGGGGAGGGCAGCTCCGGTAGCAACCACATATTTTAACTGAATTAATTCAGCAGAACAAGATGAATGAGACATGGTCCTTGTTACCAAAGAGCTTATGGACAAGCAGAAGTATTATAAACGACATAACCCTTTTATAACATGATGCTACGCTTTAATTGTACCCTCTGACGTTACTTTAAAACCTACTTGAGTGAATCTTTTTCACTCTTCTCTGATAAGGTACAGTGATTTTCTGTTTCCTTTATGAGAAAGCCCAGATAGGGGCGCCTGGGTGGCTTAGTCGGTTAAGCGTCCGACTTTCGCTTGGGTCATGATCTCGCGGTTCATGGGTTCGAGCCCCGCGTTGTGCTCTGTGCTGACTGCCAGCTCAGAGCCTGGAGCCCGTTTCAGAGTCTGTGTCTCCCTCTCTCTCTGACCCTCCCCTGCTCATGCTCTCTCTCTCTCTCCTAGAAATAAATAAAACATTTAAAAAAAAAAAAAAAGAAAGCCCAGATAGTGTAGCAAAATGAGATGTCCTATGGTTAATTACAAGTTAGTAAGTGATCCTGTGCAGATGTCTCCAGCTTGGTTATCTTTTGTTGAGGTTAGGTTAGTGCTAACTCAGCCATAGCTTTAGAAATGTTTTTCTCCTTTGAAGGTAGTAAAATGTGCTTTTTTTCCCCCCGTTTTCAGCACATGGATTAATTGACGGATGTTGAGTTTATGGCACTACCTTTTTGTGACCTGCACTTCCTACAGTTTCTAAGAAGAAAAAGGGGCCCCTGAATCAAAGAAGATGCCTCGAACTAAACAGATTCATCCTAGAAATCTAAGAGGTAAGGCTCGGCATTACATAGAGGGATGGTTCCCAATAAATCTTATGATAAAATATTTCTTGGGGAACAGAAATGGCAGATGGCTGGGTGTCAGCCCTGCCCCGTGGTGAGTGCCAGGAAGGCGCCATTTCTCGTGTTCATGTCCACTTTTCCCGTGCAATTCCTGACTCTTAGGAAATGCTTCATAAATATTTTGTTGAATGAATTCATCCGATTTGACAGAATGACAATGCCTTCCCAGCCATCAGTGTGGGGATGAAAGTGATTTACTTCCTCTTAACAGGGACCGCGTTTGCTTCGCGGAATCTAAACGGAAGAGTCAGATGTTCTTTGCCAACCAGATGAATGTGAATTTTGTACCCCTCCCCACACCGCTTTTGAGATTTATCTCTGTGCTGTTCTGTACATTAGATGATCTACAAGTGAAGAGGGTAGTGGTGGACATTAACTCAGACCATTACTTGCCTGACCTGTTTTTCCATGAGGAGGCAGTGGTTCAAAATTACGTACATTATGTATATTTCATACAAAGGTGAAAAAATGCGAGTTTCCCCTTAACTGAAGAGAGATTTTAATATTAGGAAGGTGAGTTTATTTTAGCTTATTGTCTTCAAACCGTATGTTGTTCTAGTGTGTTATATCAACTGGGAAGAGCAGTTACCTTTTATATTCAATTTTAGTAGGGGAGGGTCTAGCAAGGCTAAGCAAAGAACCATCAGAGCAAATAATACTCCCCAACTGAGTCCAGTATCTTACAAAGTATTTACTATTACAGGCAAAAAAAAAAAAAAAAAAAATTCTCAGGCACACGCCAGGTGAAAAATAAAGATCAAACCAATTAATTTAGAATGTGTCTTTGGGAAATAAGTTTGGCCGGTCACTGCGAGGTGTAATTGGAAATGTGGTCAGTTTTGTGGCCTCCTTGAATCTGCAACAGCGCTGATTTCCCGCCGAAAAGGGTGCTGGGGCTCCCTGCTGGCAGAGTTGGCTGCCTCGGACCAAGTTCAAATTGATGACTCTAGAACCAGTGTTTAATGAGGTGAGGCTTTAGATGGAGAACATTAAGTCTTATGCGTCTAAGTCTGAGTTTTCAGAGTTCCTTAGAAAATGTAGAAAATAGACCGTGTATTTGCCTGTCTTTCTTGCCAGCATCTGAGCTCCTAAAAAGTAGATGCTTTCTCCCATTTACTGCTGTAGGCAGAGCCTTCCCACCCCTGGGTGCCAGCTGATGTGGGCATTTGGAGTCTTGGGCCCAGCCTTTATGATCCCGCCTGGGGGCTAAAGGAACCGTAGGCCCACACCAGTCCTGGCCGCTGATAGGAGCCCTGATATTTGTCGACAGGAATGCATGATTGATCTCAAAGTATTATTCATTAGGTCATAAATAGTAAACGTTTTTTCGTTATTTCATATATACAGGCATACCTTGGAGTTACTGTGGGTTCTGTTCCAGCTGACTGCAATAAAGCGAACATCGCGGTAAAGCGAGTCCAGTGAACTGTCTGGTGTCCCAGTTAGTGTAAACGTTACGTTTATGCTCTGCCGTGGTCGATGGATTTTGCAAGAGCACGGTCTTAAAAAATGTACATGCGTCAATTAGAACATCCTTTGTTGCTAAAAATGCTAGTTCTCATCCGGGGCTTTCAACGAGTTGTGACCCCTTGACAGGTACAATAACGATAACGAAAAAGCTCGAAATGTTGTGAGAATCACCGAAACGTGACACAGAGACACAAAACGTCCAGTTAAACACAGCATCGCCACAAACCTCCTTCAGTTTGCAAAAGACGTGATCTGCAGAGTGCAGTAAAGTAGAGCCCAGTAAAATGAGGCGTGCTTGCCCTTTATCACATTCTAGATCCCATGGCTGTCCAGAGAAATGCCGATCTCAGGCCACAGACTGTTTTCTTTTTTGCACCAAACATACAGCCCAATAGATAGTTGTCCAATGCCTTCAAGTGCCACTTTTCTAGGAGGTAGGGACAAAATGATACTCAAATGTAGACCCCCGAAAGAAGGGTGGAGTTGAGGGGAGGAGATGGTGAACACATACCTGCACCAGCGTGGTGAGGGAAGAGCAGAGGTATGGAGCTTCCCCAGAGTGGGGGCATCCTACTGTGCCCTCATGTGGGGGCGGGGCAGTTTGGCACCGGGCAGGGTAGGAAGAAAAGAGAAGCAAAGGAACCATCTGAAGTAGGTTCTGTTCAGGGGCCAAAGGGGTGGGAGAGGGTAGGAGATTGGAAGAGGGGAATTAGAAATCAGATCCTGAGGGTCCACTGAATCTGAGTCTTAATTAATTTTTAAACATTTATTTTTGGGTTTTTTTTTTTTTTAATGTTTTTCTTTGAGAGAGATTGAGAGACCAAGCATGAACGGGGAAGGGGCAGAGAGAGAGGGAGACACAGAATCCAAAGCAGGCTTGAGGCTCTGAGCTGTCAGCATAGAGCCTGATGCGGGGCTCGAACTCATGAACCGCGAGATCATGACCTGAGCCCAATTCAGATGCTCAACTGACTGAGCCACCCAGGCACCCCTAAATGTTTATTTTTGAAAGAGAGTGAGTGTGCATGTGCGCAAGCTGGGGAGGGGCCGAGAGGTGGAGGGGGAAGAGGATCGGAAGCAGGCTCTGTGCTGGCAGCAGACAGCCCAATGCAGGGCTTGAACTCATGGACCAAGAGATCACCACCTGGGCTGAAGTCAGGCGCTTAACTGACTGAGCCACCCAGGCACCTCATGAGTCGAAACTTAGTATGTAGACCTAAAACTTGGAATAGGAAAGCTTCCTTGTTTTCTGAAATGAAGAGGATTTTAAAGTTTTCAAAGAGAACTTGAACTAAATTGAGGTCTGGCCCATCAGTGAGAATTGAGCAAGTTGCTCCACTGAGGCAGTAATGAGCTCTCAGGCCCTGAAGAGTAGATCAAAGTAGATTAGCCAAGTGGTGAGACCTGCAGGGTAGCCAGGCCTGGGGCGGGGATGGGGTGGACTGACTGGGGGCGTGGCGCTGCGTGGAAGGGGTGTATCTGAGCCAGTGAGCTTACTCAGCAGGCAAGGATGAGGGTGAGGCTGTTCTGGGTGGGGAAACCCTAGGAAACAAAGGCACAGAGGCAAGAAGGTGCTAAGAAAGAACACTTTCAGAGTTTCTACTTCCCTTCCAACATGTATGTGAGGACTGTATCCCCAGGCACCGTTTGGAGGTTATAGTAAGCAGGTATGTCCTGAATTGTAATTTCTCTGCTATTCCTGGATAAATTCATTTTGCTGGTGTTTAAAAAACGAAAAAGGTAAGCCGGTAAATATTAGTGATGAAAAATGAATTTTTTAGCATTTATTTTGTACCTCGCTGTGACAGTTGAAATATACTGTTTGTTTTGCTTTCCCTGTCACCCACTGCTTTGATTGACAGAAGATGCGTTGTGTAAGTTAGCTATGCAATAGGGAGAGAGGAAATCAGAAGACCAGAAAGCGAGTCACAGCCCAGTTTGCTCACGCTGCTTAAAGTGCATTTCTTCATTTTAGGCCTCCTTGGAAAATAGTCTGTGAAGTATTTGTCTCATGTTTGGTAATTAAGTCAGTAATAAAAAGATTTATGCTTGAACTCAGATTATATGTTTATTATGCTTCCGTGGCCATTTTAACTCTTGACATATAATTTTTCTTTGGTTTATTCTCAGTTCAGCTGGTCTTAGATGGTCCAATGGGTATACAAAGCCGGAGGGTAAACTTAGTACAGCTTTCTGGAATGTAAATTTTATTCGGGGGAAACTCTACAAACGTATGCTTGTGTGTTCATGTATAAAAATATTTGCAAGTATAATCTATCATAGAGTATTCAAAATTTGTACGGATTAAAATTAGGCACATCTATGCTATGGTCCTGTGAGAGGTGGAATTTACACTTGTTCTATGTTAAGGTTCTTTAGTGGACAAGTGGGAAAAGAACTGATGTGTTAAGGGCAAGACAGGAGGGGGCCCCTGGGTGGCTCAGTCAGTTAAATGTCCGACTTCGGCTCAGGTCATGATCTCACGGTCCGTGGGTTCAAGTCCTGCATCGGGCTCTATGCTGACCGCTCAGAGCCTGGAGCCTGTTTCAGATTCGGTGTCTCCCTCTCTCTCTGCCCCTCCCCCACTCATGCTCTGTCTCTCAAAAATGAATAAATGTTAAAAAATATTTTAAAAAAAGGGAAGACATGAATTTGGGGCAAAACTGAACCAGAGTTAGAACTGATGGGGAATCCGTACAGGTTGTAGGAGGGGTTTGTTGAATCCTGGTGCCTCCATCCTCGACCCTATACACCAGATAGAACCTTTGTGGTTGTGCCTGTCTGCACGGATTAGGTGGGTAGAGTTTAAAAGGACATCTCCTCATGAGGCTGAATAAGAACTTCTGAAGAGCATGAGGGAAACACTTGGGTATTCAGACGAAAGGCTTTGTATGTTGTCCTAGGTTCCCTGGAGAAGGACTCCCAGGCTAGAACTCCCACTCGTGATCACCTTCGCCCGCAACCATTCCCTTCTGAACCCCCATGTCCCCTGTCCCCCCAGGTCATTGCTTGGACTCAGGTAACCCTGATGGAGTAAACGGGGACCTGCTGGGATTCTAGGTCAGTCCTCTTAAGAGAAAGGGCTGTTTTCCTACCGTACCAGTCAATGCTTTGAATGTGTTTCAAAACTTGGGGGAAGAAAGAAAATAGGCGTTACCTATTTTAGTTGAATTTGAGCCTAGGGTTTCAAAGACTGATCTAGTTGAAGATAGGAAGTCAGAGTAGAAAATAGCAAGTGTTAACCTTTTGCAAAAAGGTGAGTTTTATTAACCTTCTGCAAAACATATTTTGGGAATCTTGGGGTGGCTGCTTCTCATTTTTATTGGTTGAGTGCACTTGGGTCTAAATGCCTGGCTTTATTATGACATGAGAAGCAGAGGGTGAGGTCCACCCATGGGGTCTGTGGATGCCCATCAGCTCCTTGTAAGATGAGGCCCAGAGTCCTGGGTTTGGCTCCAACATGGTTTGGCCTTCTCATTCTCCTGTGTAATCTGAAGAATAATTTCAGGAGCTCAGCCTGCAGACCCAGCGATTCTGGGCTCGCTCTTCTTTCTGCAAAGTATTTCTTTTCCCCTCCCATTTCCACTGTTTTCTTTCCTCATGTGGGAGATGTCTCTGCCGGAAGATTCCTCTTCATCTTTGAGCTTTCCCCCCTTCTCCCCCCTTGTACCCCCTTGTCCCCCCTTCTCCCCCTTCCATCTCACTCCCCAAAGTACAGGGGGGCCCCCATTACAGGTACCCTTCTCCATTTCTGATACTGCATCATAATTTATTCTCCTGTAGATCTGTTGTCTTAGCGGGCTATAACTCTACGTGTCAAAATAGACTGTTCTAATCATCCGTCTGTGATCAACAAAAGTGTATTTGCACTAGCTTATTCACAAGCTAGAGGGTTAAAGATGATTTGTACTCTGGAAATTTGTTTATGCTTCTGAACCTTGATTAGCAAATGCTTCTTCTCGTAGCCTTGATTAAGAAACCTGTTAGAATATAAAACTCTAATCACCTGAACCAAGTGCTTATTATTAACTTTTGTCTTATGTGAGTTTGTGCCATAGGATTCCTAAAGTTTATCTCTTTGGTACATTTCATTGATATCATGGTGAAGAGTTGGGCCTCATGTTATTGCTGGCTAGCTGTTTGGCCTTGGGCAAGCCGCAAGTGTTGGATAATGCGTGAAGATTAGGTAATACGGCAACATTTAGCCCAATGCCTGGCACCAGGTAAACACTCAGTACTGAGTTGTAGTTTTATAGGAAACCGGTTTCTGCCAAACTCTTGGGTTGCATTTGCTTTGCCAACAGAGGAAACCCAGAAGCTCAGCGTTCATTACCGATAGGTCTTATTGTCCTCAGTGTCTAGGGCTTGGGGCGTGGAGGAGAGACATCACTTAGGAAAGAATATGGGAAGGAAAACTCGTAGCCAGTGTGTTGCCTCCTCAGTTTGTCTGTGTTATGAGCGCACTTAAAAGTGCTCGTCATCCTGTTCCGATGGACGTGACAGCCTGCAGTCCTCACTTGTGTTTAGGTTGTGACATAGCATCACTCGCTTTGTCCCCTGTGCTCCCCGCCTGTGGGGACGCCCAGGACCCTGGGGGTTTTCAGGAGTAATCCGATGAATGTGGTTATTTTCATTGGCTGTCAGTGTGTGGACCCCCTCCAGGGACTGTTTGGTAAATCATCTGTCTTTCGTTTCCCTGTTATGTGGGGATGGTCTTGTTGAGCTTATAAGTAGAATAAATTGAATTCTGATGATTTTGAGATGGAATTCCAACCATGTATGCATCTTTTTTTAAATATTTGAATGTCAAGTCAGCATTTCTGTGTAGACGGTCTTAAGATTTGAGAAGTCTGAAATCTTGCAGGGTAAACAACCCATGGTTTATTGAAAACAATTCTGTATAGGACTGCAGCTAGAAAGGAAATAACTAAATAACTTCGCCTATAGTTTTTGATGTTAAAGGTAAGAAAAGGATTGAAGTTATTAGCAGCTACCACGTACGTAGCCGTCCTTTGACTAGGATAAAAATCCTAGATTTCATATAGCAAGCCTCCCATTTGTTTTCTGATAATTACTTTGCAGCTCATATGAAGAGCTCGTTTGATGCTTTTGGAATGCTTAACATTCACCAAATGCTTTTTTCTTTTTAAAAGCAAATACAAGATGTAATAATAAGATTAATCAGGGTAATGATTTTATTTTAGAACATCTTTGCACAAAATACGTTCTGATGAGGTGTAATTTTATCTTATCGTAGAAGAGGAAAATGCATAATGCGTATAAAATTCTTCCATTATACACATACATTGTTGAGCTCTACATTTAGAATGCCATGTCATTTGAACAAGTCTGGAACAAAGTTGGTTCTTGTGTTATCTGAACACGTATTCTGTGAGTAAATTAAATGCCTTATTTTTTCAGTCCTATATTTATTATTTTAAAACATTTTAACAACACTCTTTTGCATTGATTCATCTCCCTCATTTTATAGATGAGAAAGTCAACCAGAGACACTGAAGTGAGTTGGCTTTGAGCAGCTTATTTGTATGCTATTTGAGATGTTTGTGGAGTGGGCTTGAGAATTTTATTTTTTTAAAGTCCTACTGCTTCCCATAGTTATGGTTTGTTGTGGACTTGTGGCAATAGGCATGTTGTGTTATACATCATCTTTACTATAAAAAGGTCTGTATGCTAGGTTTTTTTCAACATGCTTTTAATATCTTTGCTCATGTAATCCTTACACCCAAGTGAGACAGATGCTAATAATGCCCCTATTATATAGCCATGGGTATGAGGCAGAGAGGTTGCTGGTTGCTGAGGGTCCCACAGCCTGGAGGTCTCCACTGCCTTTGCTCTTGCCTGTCATGCTTATAGTTGCTAATGCTGTTAGGAGAGTTTTCCTGATTACTAAGAGCTTGCAAATGCGCCCCCTCCCAATTGCAAAGTAAAGTTTGTCAAGCACAGCACATGGGGCCAAGGTTACTCAGAAGGTCAGAATTTGAAGGACGTTGGTTTTCCCTCTCTAAGTCGTTAGTTGTTGAAATTCATTTCAGAGTTGGTTATGTATTTATTACTCTCAGCTGGACTTGCTGTTAGGAAGAAAGGAATGTCCAGGCTCTTCAAGAAAGAATAGTTCCATCAAAGAAGTTGGCTTATGTATTTACTTAGTAATATATAGTTGAAAGTAGAGATATCTTGCTTAAAAGGGGAAAATGGCAGTATTTATTTATTTTTGATACTTATTTAAAAGATTTATTATGAAATACACTTGACATACGATAGTATATTAGTTTCAGGTGTTCAGCATAGCAATGTGACAATTCTATACCTGACTCGCTGCCCACCATGATAACTGTGGTCACCATCTGTCACCATCCAACATTATTACAATATTATTGACTATATTCCTTATGTGTTTTCATGCATTTTGTCTGTGGGTATTTTGCATCTCCATGACTTATTTTATAACTAGACATTTTTACCTCTTAATCCTCTTCACCTGTTTTGCCCATCCCGCAACCCATCTCCCCTCTGGCAACCACCAGTTTGTTCTCTGTATTTATGGATCTATTTCTGCTGTTTGTTTATTTGCTTGTTTTGTTTTTAGATTCCTATATAAGTGAAATCTTACAGAATTTGTCTTTCTCTGCCTAGTTTCACTTCGCATAATACCTTCTCCGTCCATCCATGTTATTACAAATGGCAAGATTTCATTCTTTTTTGTGGCTGAGTAATATTCCATGGTAGACACACCGTGTATCTTCTTCATTCTTCTGTCAGTGGACACATGGGTGCTTTCATATCTTGGCTGTTATAAATAATCCCGCAGTCAGCATAGGGGTGTGTGTATCTTTTTGAATTAGCGGTTTCATTTTCTTTGGGTAAATACCCAGTAGTAGAATTACTGGATAGTATTTTTTTTTAAGTTATTTATTTATTGTTTTGTTTTGAGAGAGACAGGGCTAGCACATGTTAGGGAGGGACAGAGAGAAGCGGGGGGACAGAGAGAGAATCCCAAGTGTAGGAGTTCAAGCCCTAAGCCAAAACCGAGAGTCAGACACTTAATTGACTGAGCCATGCAGGCACCCCTCGTATGTCTATTTTTAAGAAGAATGGCAGCATTTAAATGGAAGTCTCTGCCTAACAGTTGAAATTTCAGACATAGATGCTTAAAAACTATATCTGGGGAAACTAATGTGAAAACAGTAAAATTCTAAGTAAAATATAGATGAAAACATTTTGTAGTTTTTCCTCTTGAAGTAGGTACAGAAGAATATAGAAAACGTACTATTTTAGTTATGTTCTGACTCCTCTAGATTGTGGCATAGAAGTAGGGCAAATGAAAGAACCTCTTGTAAGGGATTTGGGTTAGGAGACTGTTAGTCTTCCGTTTAATTCCTCTAACCATGAACATGCCAGTGTGCTATGCATAGAAATAAAACCTCACACCTGCCTTCTAAGGGTTTTTAATATAACAGGTCTCCAAACATATGAAAAAGATTTCAGGGCAATATAAAGCAACAAATACATAATTTAAAATTAATGTGGAACATGCAATATGGGAGTCTCAAAGGGAGAATGAAGGAAAAACCATCTGGGTGAGATAAAGCAATCAGAAGGTACTTCATGGAGGAGTTAACTTTTTTCTTAGTGAAAACTGAATGAAGTGGAATTTTGAGATGGAGTTTTAAAGAAAGGAAGCGTAGATTGGTAGAGAAAATAAGTTGTTTTGAGACTTTGTCAGAAAGACCAAAGGGACAAGGGGAGAAAATCACATAGAAGTGGTTGTTGGCCTGCTTTACTTGATTGGAGTGGATTTCCCAATGAACTTGAAACTTTAAGGGAAAATTCAGGAAACTTTTTAGGCTTGACATGTGCAGTTTGTGTTTAAGGCAATTATAAGATCACCAAATTGACTTCTTTTATACTAGGATGAGTATTTATAAAAGGTATGTCAGAGGCTAGAGACTCTTATAATACTTTGATATTTATTTATTTATTATTTATTTTTTAATTTTTCTTAACATTTATTTATTTTTGAGAGACAGAAGAAGACAGAGCATGAGCAAGGGAGGGGCAGACAAAGAGGGAGACAGAATCTGAAGCAGGCTCCAGGCTGTCAGTACAGAGCCCGATGTGGCGCTCAAACCCACGAACTGTGAGATCGTGATCTGAGCTGAAGTCTGATGCTTAACCAACTGAGCCACCCAGGTGTCCCAGTGCTTTGAAATTTAAAAACAGCCTCCTCACAGAGAACTTTTAGAGCAGTGAGACCACTCTATATGATACTGCAATGGTAGATACAGGTCATTATACATTTGTTCACATCTATAGAACGTACGGCCCCCAGTGTGAATATTAATGTAAACTGCGGACTCTGAGTGATGATGTGTCCATGTAGGCTCATCAGTTGTAACCAGTCGGTCGCTCTGGTGGGAGATGTTGATTGTAAGGGAGGCTGAGCATGTGTGGAGGAAAGGAGTATATGAGAAATCTCTGCTATGAACCTAAAACTGCTTTAAAAAAATAAAGGTATAAAGGTTTAATACCTCCACCTAGGCTCAGTATAATTTGTTGACATCCAGGGAAAGGGTGATAGTATAAAAGGTAAAAGAAGGAGGCTGGCTCTGTGTATCTGTCTCTATTTCAGAAAATCATCTTATTGCATAGGAACAAGCCAACAAAAGGGTACTATAGAACTTTGAGCAAATAACTGGAATTTAGTTTCTTCCTTGAGAATAAGGCATGGGAGTGGGCAGGGGTTGGGGGCAAGGTGATGTTGATCTATAATTTTCTTTTTAGTTTTACATAGTGGTTATTCTAAGGCAGGGGTTCAACAAAACAGTGTTAGTGGAACTCAGCCACGCCCACTCCTAGGTCTCTGCCTGCTTTCCTGCCATGGCTGTAGAGTCCAATAGTTGTAAATGGCTCAGAAAACCTAGAATATTGGCTATGTAACCTTTTACACGAACAGTTTGCTGACCCTATCTATGGGATACAGGGGAATTGGACTATTTATAAACCCCTTTATATTGGGGAATAAGTTAGAATGCTCCATCTTTCTTTGGAGGACTGTATGAGTGAAATCTAAGGGAATTGAGAGGGTCTGCTTTAAAGGGGATTCACATTCATTTGGTTCTAAGGTGAAGAGGGAGGTCCTTAGAGGCTGAGCTGGTCTTGACAGAGGATTTTATTATTTTTGATGTTCGGATGCCAGGATCATGGGTCTCCACTCAGAAGGCCTGGGAGCCATTCTGTCAGAGCACTGTCCTTTCTCTATTGTATTGTGTCCCTTAGTCACCTCTGTATTTAACTCACGGTAGAACAATATGGTGGGAACAATATGGTAGAACAGTATGGTTAAGCCACGATTCCCAGGGTGGTACCACAAGCATTCTGTGGAGGATTGTTCTTCAGGAAAATCGAGCTGTCTTTGAGAGGAGTGCCTTCAGAAAAGTGGGCCCTGAGAGGCGGGCCCGCCACTTAAGAGTCGTGTGCTGACAACGGGGACCCATTATCTGCACGATACCTGCTATTCACGCGTCAGGCTCTGCAATTAGGACTTTGGTTTCAGAGAACACGATTACATTTCTGAGTGTCCAAATTCTCAATATTACCTGCACCGCTATCTTTAATCTCCGAACAGTGCCTTATGTCTGGTGGTTTTGGGGATAGTGAAATGAGAGTAGATATTTTTTATTTTCTGGTTTTGTTGTACTTTATTTTGTTTAAGATTAAATATTCTGTGTTAAGGTAAGGCTCGGTTGAGTTTGTAGTAACTATTTGAAGAGTTTGAGAAACACTTTTGAAAGCGATGCTGATTCTCCACAGATACATGAGAACATTAGCCTTGTTATTTTGGACCCTGTCAGTGTTGGCGTGTGGCTCAAAAGTGGTACGAGATTGGGTATGTTAACATGTCTCCTTTCTCAAGTGGAAGGTGGAGCCTATAGTGGTCTTGAAGTGAAGTGAAAACCAAGCGCCGCTGTGGAAGCCTCAGCGGAGACCTCTGTAGGCCCTGCTGGGATGGATTGGACACGTTGTGGAGTTCCACAATTCTGTCCCTGTCTCTCAGGACATTTGTAGTTGAAGACCTAGAGACCATAATGGTTGCCACGTGGAAGTCCAGGCAGCTGTACAAATATTTGTTGAGTGAACATAGAAATGATGTTCAATTTCCATGTATAAGCAGATGTGTGACTGCATGTCAGAGGGGTTAAGTGCATTATTTGGCCTTCTATCGGTTGATAGTTTAGGTCGATCTGTTCTGTTTGGTGGAATTAATGCCATTTGCGCTTTGCATTTACAATAACATCTCAGTGAAGCCAGCATTTCGTTAAGTTCTCACGGAAAGAGTTCCTTTCTTCAGTCTCTTCTTCTTCAGTCTTCTTCAGACAGGAGCTCATTGCCTCACTAAATCCACTGCAGGATTATGTGTATATATATATTTTTTACAACTTTTTAAAGATAAATTTGCATGAAATAAACTTCGCCCATTATATGTGTACAGTTCAGTGAAATTAGTAAGTTTACTGAGTTGTGCAACCTTTACCACATTTTAATTCTAGAACATGTTCATCATTTGCACTGTTTTCCCAGGCCTGGTAGAGGTTAGTCATGCTCCCAGGTAACTGCTCGTCTGCTTCCGGGCTCTTGATGTTTGCCTTTTCTGGACATTTATAGAATGGGATCGCACAATTTTGTCTTTACTTTTGTCTTTGTCTTTACTTTCTTTCAGGTAGCATTGCTTATATGAGTGTATCACCCTTGTTTTATCCAACTACCAGCTGATGGACTTTTGGGTTGTTTTCCATTTTTGCCTATTATGAATACTATTGTAAGCAGCCATGCCCAGTCTGCAACTAGCCGGAGTGTTCTAGAATGTTATTTACATCAAGTTGGTTGTTAAAATCTGTTTTACCTGATGTAATTACAGTGATTCCAGCCCCCTCAGGATTGCTGTTTGCATGGTACCCCTTTACTTTGAACCTTTCTTTATTTCTTTACCCTTTTACTTTGAACCTTTGGATTCTTTGAACCTAAGGGTTCTTTTGTGGACAGTGTGTCGTTGGAATTGCTCTTTCATCCAGCTGGGAATTTGTCTTTTGGCGGGGTGGATGGTTATTGCATTCACATTAATGTAGTTATTGTTGGATATATGTCTGCCATTTTGTTATTTTCTAAATTTTTAAAAAATTTTTTGAGTTTATTTATTTAGAGAGGGAATGAGCAGGGGAGAGGCAGACAGAGGGAAAGAGAGAATCCCAAGCAGGTTCAGTGCTCTCAGCACAGAACTGTGAGGTCATGACCTGTGCTGAAACCAAGAGTTGGACACTCAACCGATTGAGCCACCCAGGTGCCCCTCTTATTTCTTTTCTATTTCCTCCTAATTTTGTTCTTCTGTACATCACTGCTTTCTTTTGTGTTAAAGTATTTTTTAGTGCACAATTTTTATGTCACTGCCTTCTGCTTATATATGTAAATCGAAAACGATTTCTGTGTTCACTCATCAATACGTTTTAGTGTACAGCTTTTATTTCTCTGTTGCATTTGTTGTTTTGGCTGTATTTTTGAGTAATTTTCCAAGTGGTTGTCCTAGATGTTGTAATATGCACCTTAATGTCTCCCTGTCTGCTCGAGAATACTATTACTTGAACCTGGTAAGATATAGTAACTTTGTTCCAGTTTGTCTCTTTCTTTTCCGCTTTATGCTATTGTTGTTGGATGCGTTAAATCCCTTTATGTTATAAATTTAACCATACTGTGTTAAATTATGGCTTCATACAATCTTAACCTTTTTGTCAAGCATTTTAGGACAATACATGAGAACAAGTAAGAGAGTCTTGTATCCACCCACATATTTACCTTTTCTGGCACTCCTCATTTCTTCATGTGCGTTTGAGTAGTCGTCCGTGTCCCCTACATTCTACCTGAAGGACTTCCTATAGTGCTTTTTATAAGGTGGGTCTCCCAGCAGCAAGTTATCTTTTTAAAAAAAATCATAGAATGCTTCCCCCCCTTTTTTCATTTTGGAAAGTAGTTTTCTGGCTATAGAATTCCTAGCTGATCGTGTTTTCCCCCTGTGATCGCTCTGGACCTTCCACTGCCTTCTGGCCTCCATTGTTTCTGATGAGAAGTCAGCTGTTTTTCATGTTGTTTTTCTCTCTGCATGATGATGAGGCTGCTTTCAGTTATTCCTCTGTTAGCAGTTTGAGTGCTGTGTATTTAGGTGTGGATCTCTTTGTGTTTGACCTATTTTGAGTTGAACCTGTTGGATATGGAGGTTAGTGTTTTATTTTTTTATTTTTTTATTTTTTTAAATCAAATTTGGGAACCTTTAGGCCAGTTTTCTTAAAATATCTTTTTCACCTTTTTCTCTTTTCCCATCACATGTATGTTGGTAAGCATGGGGTCGTTTCATATGCCATGAGGTTCTTTTCACTTTCCTTTCATTTTTTTTTCTTTCTTCGCCTCAGACTGGTTAATTTCCATAGACCTATCATCAACTCTACTGATTTTTTAGTTTCTTGTGCCAGCTCAAATTTGCCATTGAACCCTCTGCTAAATTTTTTATTTCATGTGTCTTACTTTTCAATTCCAGAATTTTCCATTTGGTTCCCTTCTTTATAATTGATAGCTCTTTATCAAGATTCTCTATTTGTTGAGTTATTATATTTTATTTTAATTCTTTAAACATGGTTTCCTTCAGGTCTTTATGTTTTTTCCCCTCAAATGTGTATACCCATATAATGGCTACTTTGGAGTCTTACTCTGTCAAATCCAACATTTGGGGACAATAGAGACTGCTCGCATTGACTGCTTTTTCCTGCGTATAGGTCACACTTCCCTGTTTCTCTTCCTGTCTCCCAAGTCTTTTGTCGAAGTTTTACATTTCAGATACTAGATTGTAGCAACTCTATTCTGATTCTTGTTGCTTGTGTATTTTGTTGTTGCTGTTGTTGTTCTGTTTACTTCTTTGCCGGAAATACATCTGCAAAGGCCGTCTCTCCCATACTGTGTGGCTGCTGCTGTCCGTTCAGCTTTGCTGTTTGTTTGCTTCCTTGTTGCTACTTGTAAACCTGGCTTCCCTAAGGGTCACCTTCTGGCTCCCAGCTTTGTGTTCAGCCAGAGACTGATCAGAGGTTGACCTCAAGTCAGTAGGGCTTTTACTCTGCTCATGGGTCCGTGTGTGGCCTCAGAGGCGCGTTCGGCTTTCAGGCAGTCATGTCTGACCTGGCTTCTGCTTTTGGCATCTTAACTATGCGTGTAGGTGCAGGTTCTGTCTGCAAGGGATATGTGGGTGGCGTGAGTCCACTCCGGTGTCTGCGATGCACCCTGGGATATCTGTAGAGAGTTTATCAAGGGCACTGTGGTTGTCTCACCTCCCAGAACTCCCTGTGGAGCCTCGGCCAGTCTGTTGGTCTCTTGCGTGCCCTGCACGGGACCGTAGAGCTCAGGCCTTCATGTTCTCTTGCTGAGGGGATTGCCACTTGGCCTGACAGTTCCCCGCTCCGTATCTGGTGGGCCTGGCCCGGCGGTGGCGTGAAGCTGTTGGTTTCCTCGGCCCACCCTCACGGCCAGGCTGTGGCACTGATGGAGCTGGGAGCAAGGGGGTGGCAACGGCCGCCAGCAGCAACGACATAGGCCTGTGCTGTGCTGGTCCTACCTGAACTTGCACACTTTTCGCAGAGTGAACACTCCTCGCTTTGTGATGGGCTTTGGTTGATCTCCAGAATGCTGAGCTAGCTGTTTCTGAGTTCTGTCTGGCTTCATAAGTTGTGTTTTGGGGTGAAGATTTATCCGCCTTGTTAATTTTGTCATTGCTGCCTTTTCCTCCGGAAGTCTCCTGAGCTCCTCCTGGGTCCTCAGACCATCAGTTTCACCATGTGTTTTAACAGGCTTTCTACCGAGGACTGCTCACAGACCCATCGAGTTGGCCGAATACCTGGTTGCTTTTGAAAAGATACAAAAAGCGAAATGATTGTGCCCTGAGGCTACTAGTGTAACTTTTACTGATATTTTACATCCATACCACTCCTACAAACACCAGCCCACTGATAACTTTTTTGTCAAAGCATCTATCAGCTGTGTGGTTCAGTTGGAAAAAAAAATTCCAGAGGCTTTGGGGTTTTGGAGTTTGTGGAATTGGGACTGAAGCCTGATTCTGTGATTTACCAGGTCGGTGATTTACAGAGTGGTTTTTGATTCCTCTGAGCCTGCGTTTCCTCACCTTAAATTGTGAATGATTAATACCTACCTGATGAGGTATTCTGGAGATTAAACGTAACATCCAGGAAACATCTGGAACATAGCACGTATTCAGTAAATGTTGGTGTGTGCTTGGGAATGCAGTTTTGGTAACTCTTACTTTTTCCAGATTATCTGCTTCTTACTTTACCTAGCTTTGCTTCCTGAGCTTCCTTTTCCTTTTACAGAATAATTTTGGTACTTTATAGAGTGACTGAAGCATGTGTGTTCCCCTCGGAGTACATTTTGGTTGAATGCTCTTTCCAGATATCCAAGTGTCCCTGATATTTCACAGTGATTTCCTTTCCCACATCCAAATTACATGTGATCGTAAGTGGCAGTGAAACTGTTTATGGCCACTTTATGGTGAATGAGCTCATCTATAAGATGGTCTTTTGGGGAGGTCTATAAAATAAAAGAAAGTGGGTCATTTTCTAGGTGGTCACAGGACATGGTTGGAAGGGGCAGACCCAAGGCCTCTAGTAGAGATGATCAAAGACTTTCACAGAGACATTTTCTTGGATCTCACTGGACCACAGCTCACTCTGTTCAACTTCAGACTCTCTGTTCTCAGATATTTAAGTGCATACGGAGGAGATCGTGGCTTTGGTGGCATCATTAGTTGTCATGTCATTTCTGGGTCTAGAGAGGTTATGATTGGACTAAGGCAAATCCAGGTCCTTTTATGAATAGCCATCGTCTCCTGTGATTCTCAGAACTGAGGAGTTAACAGTTCCTCTTACGTAACATTTTACTTGACTCTCGGAACACCTTATGCCAGAGTAGTTTATAATGCTTTTTATTAAATTTTCAAAAATTAAATTTCTAGACACCACCTCTTATTGGAAGCTTCAGTTTTCTCCTGAAGAACGTGTGGGTCGTGGACAAGGTTTTTATCACGAGTAATTCTTGAAAACAAAGTCCTTAAGTTATAAATTGCACAACTATTGACATTGCAGAATTTACACAGACAGGAAATACAGACGTAGAGATCTCTCCTTGTAAAGTGAAATCAGTAAGTCAGGTGTGCGGGGGTCAGGATTACACAGGTATTTTTAGAGGCAGTCACCGTGCACTTGTAGCTGGGACTGCGTGCTGTCTGGAATGAGATCCGATCTAGCAACTCATACAGGCCTGTCACGTACATGATACTGTCAAAGTTCTGTAGTTAGATCATGGGTTTGCCAACTTTAAATGGTGTCTTGGCGCCCGCATTTGTTGCAGGACTAGAGTGTGGAGTTGTATGTGCATGCTGCTTCTATGAAGCACGATACGAATGCTGGTCCTGAGAAAGGTCTGTAACAGGTTTATAAAAATTACTTCTGTTCTCTAGCCTTTAAAAAGATCAAACCAATAACTTATGATAAAAAACTGTAAGAGTTTTATTAAGTGAAATAAAGTTGGAGACTTTTTATTCTGCGTAGAGTGGATATTTTTTCTTGTGCGCTCCGCGAACCTCTGATAAATAAACCATGCAAAGCACCGGGCCCTCTGAGTGCCGTGGAGGGTACGAAAGTGACTGGCGTTAGTGCCAGCCTCCAGGGCCCTGCGGTTCCATAGGCTGTCAGATAAGCTCCCTCCCAAGTTCAAGGTGAGAAGTGCCCTTGGCGGAGTAGAGCTGCCAGGGGAGACCGGGAAAGGAGGGAGTGCTTTCTCATTCATTCGCTAGGAGAGCCTTTCCCCCATCCCCAAGAATTCTTTTTAGTCTCCCTGTCCATTCCAGACCAGTTCTCTGAGTCTCCACTTTAGCACGCAGAGCTTGCACGTACGTTTCTGATTGCCCTGCATCATGGTAGCCTGAGAGAGAGACCAGAGGAATTCATTGGTGAGAGACTGGGTTAAGGAGCGGAGCGCGGACACTCGGTGTGGCCTCCGCACTCGAGGGTTGTGCCAGGCTGCAGGTGACGTCTGACCCGACCTGTCCCTGGAAAAGCCTCGCCAAAGTGCAGGATCCCGCTCCACGAAAAGATCCTGGGGAAACAACTCGAGTAAGCTCGGGGGCCGGACACATGCTAGACTCATTTGGGAAAAATGCCGTTTGTGTGAATCAAGCTGTTGGTACCAAATGTATGAAGAACTACTGACACCTCATGGATGTGGATATTATTATTTTTAGTTCTGTAAAGTGTGTGTGCGTATGTCGGAGTCTCTCTGAGTATGAGGACGCACACAAGGACGGTCTTGGCTCCAACTGATCTGTGAGTTTAATCTGTGACAATGACAACTGTTCAGTATATTCCCAAGTTGTTTGAAAAATAAAGTTGGAGTACGTCTGTTGAGTAACAGCTTAATCCCTCCCGAAGCATCCATGTTCGTTCTATAGAATTCTGCTGATAGGACTTACTCAAAGTGAAAACAAGGTAGCATGTAAATAATTCGTTACCCTTTTCAGATTTATATGCATTATTGTTTTAGGACCACAATCATGGTTTTCTTTTTTTTTTTTTTCAACATTTATTTATTTTGAGAGAGAGAGACAGAGCATGAGCAGGAGAGGGGCAGGGAGAGAGGGAGACACAGAATCTGAAGCAGGCTTCAGGCTCCGAGCTGTCAGCATAGCTCAGTTTTCTTTTTTTTTTTAAACAGACTCTTTTTTTTTTTTAATATTTTATTTACTTTTGAGAGAGAGAGAGACAGCATGAGCAGGGGAGGGTCAGAGAGAGAGGGAGACACGGAATCTGAAGCAGTCTCCAGGCTCTGAGCTAGCTGTCAGCACAGAGTCCGATGCGGGGCTCGAACCCATGAACTGTGAGATCATGACCTGAGCCTAAGTCGGACGCTTAACCGACTGAGCCACCCAGGCGCCCCTCAGTTTTCTTTTTTTAAAATGATGTAACAAGGTCAGTGCAGAGAAGTAGAGTTGGGGACTCACCGACAGGTAAGTCTGGATAAGTCTGCACGAATGGATTGCACCAAGTTCATTTTACCATTCATGTATCCTTTGCTCTGTGGACTTCCGTGCACATCAGCCAAGTTGGTTGTTTCCAAATTGATCTCCAAAACGAATCTTATTTTCTAACATTTGTAATTTCGGAATCATCATCTACATACGTGAAGGCCCCAAAAACAGGGAAAGATGTTGACTTCAACGAGTAGGTGTTTGTTTGGGGGCTGGGTACTGAAACTTCACCCCAGAAATGAACACACATTTTAAAGAGGACATGCAGAACATCAAGATACAGAAAAGTATTGAAATGTAGCAGGACATTCCAGACCTCTGGAGAGGTTATATTCTCGGGTATGGGGAATTACAACCCAGAAATAAAGAGCATAGCAGATACAAAAATATAAAGTATTTATCTCAGAGATGATAAAATTAATATTAAAAAGTTGTTTGCTGTTATATTTAAGAACAGGTAATAGGTGAGTGGATAAAGGAAATTCAGAATGGTCAAAGTAATACATGGAAACGTTACTCTCAGGAATAAAATGTCACACTAGAAACTGGAGATAATTTTTATTTACCAATGCATTTGATTAAAACATTTTTTAAAATGTTTATTAAAAAATTTTTAAATGTTTATTATTATTAAGAGAGAGAGGATCACAGCATGAGTGGGGAGGGGCAGAGAGAGAGGGAGACACAGAATCCGAAACAGGCTCCAGGCTTTGAGCTGCCAGCACACAGCCCAATGTGGGGCTCAAACCCATGAACCGTGAGACCATGACCTGAGCGGAAGTTGGATGCTCAACTGACTGAGCCACCCAGGCGCCCAAATGTTTATTCGTTTTTGAAAGAGAGAGCAACAAAGAGTGAGTGAGTGAGCAGGGGAGGGGCACAGTGAGAGGGAGACAGAAGATCCGAAGTGCAGAAGCCCCATGTGGGGCTTGAACTCAAGGACTGTGAGGTCATGACCTGAGCCGAAGTCAGATGCTTAACCCACTGAGCCAACCAGGTGCCCCGGCATTTGGTGTTTTTTTAAAAAAGCACTCGGTGTTCCTGATGTTAGTGGGTCAGGTGTAATCATTTGTTGTTGAAGATGTGGTGGAGCTTTAAAGGCGTTTCTACTCAGTATATACTCCATTCATACTCAGCCCAAAGTCCTTCGCCCAGGTGTTCTATTTCTTGAAATGAATCCCAAAGAAAAAATTTATCAGAGGCAAAAAGATACTTCCCTAAAGATACATGTTTTACTGTTATCTTTAATAGCAAAATAGTGGAAGGGACCTGAATGCCCTTTAATGTAGAATACTAAGTTGATCTTCTGTTTCAAAAATCTCCTGATTTAAAAATGGAAGTTTTAAGACCCTGTGGAAAGAGGAAATGCTTGCCGTATGTGAAAATATATGTATAGCATAGAACATGCAATTATATGGCCTCTGTGGAAATGCAGTCTAAGAATCTTAAACCATGTTAGAGATTGAGCATTTGGCACATGACTCCGTTTCATTGGTCAGTCTGTGTTCTGGGCACTGCTCTAGACCAGAGAGGCGGAGCCCTTTAGGTGATTCTGAATGGTCGTGTAGATGGACACTTACACAGCTGACAATACCATTTGAAAGAGTGGCTTTCCAGAGAAGGCTATTCGTGAGCTGAGTCTTGGAGAATGTATAGGAGTTGGCTGGGTCATCTGGGAGGAAGTGATCTGAGCACGTGCAAATAAAGGCGTGAAGTGTGAGTCATGGGGGATGTGTGTCTTTACAAGGACCGTTTTATTTCCAGGGAGAACGCAGCAGTGATGAGTGGTGTAGAGGGCACAGAGCGGGTGGTGCGGAACAGGTTGTGGAGGGTGTTTATGTTACAGACGATGGAAAATGACTCTCGTCTTCACCTTGTGCAGCTTTTTCTCCATTGAGAGTATAGTACACGTTCTTTGTTTTGTTCGTCCTGCTTCAGCCTATCATTGAACGTTTCGGGCCACCTGGCTGTGTGGTAAACACAAGCGGAGCGCACAGAATCAAAGCAGGCACTCATTTGTGTCAGTTTCTTTGTGTATCTACTGTTGCAGTCGTTCATTGATTTATGGTGGTTTTCTTGAGACGGTACACGAATCAGTGGCAAAAATGGAATTTTCTGACTCCTGACCCGTGGAACTGTATTTCCTTTCGCAGTTCATTGCTGCAGGTTATAGCTGAATGTGAACATATTTGTGGATAATGTGGTTTTACTTATTTGGGAAATAAGTTTTATTGAATATTACGGGAAAGAACTGTGTATGCAAGAGGGAGCAGCTGTATTTTGCTGTTTTTTAGAATTCTTTGTTATGAAGTCTAAGTGATAAATACCACCACCATTTATTGTTTTTTTTTTCTTGTCTTTTTTGTTTTAAGTATCTTTTGTGAAAAATTAAGGAGCATGATACATTTATTAGGACATTAATATCATGCAGGTTCTTTACGTTTAAATGTTTTGATCTATCGATGTCCTTTCGATTGAAGGCAAATAGTAGTTATCAGGTGCTCTATTAGATCTTACTTAATGCTTTCATAAAGGAGCACAGGTATTATAATTTCCAAATGTGTTTTGTAATATTTGAGGACTGTATTTTGGTGTAATTGGTTTCCTTTCTTTATCCTATATGTTCTTTACACTTAAAAGGCCTATGGAAGCAACCCAAGTGTCCATCAACTGATGAATGGCTAAAGAAGGTGTATAGATATACAGTGGAATATTACTCAGCCACAAAAAAGAATGAAATCCTGACATTTGCAGCAACATGGATGGATCTAGACGGTAGATTGCTAAGTGAAATGAGTCAGGAAAAGTCAGATACCATATGATTTCACTGGTAGGTGGATTTTGGAAACAAAACAAACCGACAAACAAAAAGAAGAAACAAGAAACAGACTCTTAACTATAGAGAAAAAACAGATGATTGCCGGAGGGGAGGTGGGCGGAGGATGGGTAAAATAGGTGGTGGGGATTAAGAGGACACTCACTGCGATGAGCACTGAGCGATGAGTCACTGTATTGTACCCCTGAAACAAATACTACACCGTATGTTAATTATACTCCAATTAAAAAATAAAATTAGGTAGAATTCACCATGACAAAAATGAAAAAAAGCATTCCAAGAAGAGATCCACGGCTTTTACTCAGCTGCAAAGAGGTATACAGCCCACACGGAAAGGTGCGAACCCTCCCGTTCCCGTCCCGCTCCCCAGACCCCAAAGCCAGGAAGGCAAGGGACCAGGATGCACTTCAGAAATGAACAGGTTTCTACTCTCTGAATCTCTACTCTGCCTCTTCTGAGCTCTGTGGCTGAGGCATTTCTCCATTACAAAAGGAGTATGATACATCTAGCCCCGGTTCGTGATGAGGGTTAAAATAGATGCTCTATTTAACATACCCGGCGGGGTAACCTTCGAGGAGAATGATGTTGTTACCGCTCGGCGCTCTTCCCAGAAACCAGCTCTGTGTCCTTGGGCAAATGATTGCTCATTTCTTGGGCTTGTGTTTTCATCTAAACTAAAAGGATTTAGACCTGGCCGTTTCTGTTTCAACTAAAAAAGAAACCTGAGATTATTCCAAAACTCAGGATGGCCCTCTGCAAATCGGAGAACTCAGCTGTGCTGAGAGCATCGACAGACGTGTCCTCCTGTGGCGCCCCCAAAGGGAAGCAGGCAGAGACCTTTGTCTCGCTGACTTAAAACACGCACGTAGGGACACTTGGGTCTTGTTTCTGTGCCACCAAGCTTTTCTTCCCCAGTTTTCTTCCATTGAGAGTCCGCCAGTCACCTTTGATGGAAACCATGCCTGTCGCCTCAGGTACCAATGAAAGCCATACAGAAGCCATCCTGTAAACCGGCTTCTCTTTGGGGTCGGCTGACGGGAATCCTGCTTCCGTTCTGAAAATGGTATTTCCGTGTGTGGTGACTGGTAGTGTGCTCTCCCTTCATCTTCAGCGCCAGTAGCTTTTGAAACCCCGTTGATCGATTGGCTCCAGGGTGGTTAGATTGATTGGTTGACGGTGGGTGCGTGGACGGGCAGTTGGCAGAGACTTAAAGTACGAGCCTCCAATCAGGGTTTGTGATCGCAAAGAACAGACACCCAGAGAAAGAGTCCATTGGAAGGGTGAGGATTCGTCCACGTAATTGGCAACGCAGGGGATACAAGACAGGCAGAAAGCTGCAGGTGCAGCCAGGACATGGGAGATCACGGCAAAGGAGAGCAAGGAGGGCCTGGCCACCCATGAGGACGTACCTAGTGGTGGGTTCCCCAGCCCTGGGGCATAGATGCAGATGCTGGGCAGCTCAGAGAAAATACAAACAGAAAGAAGAATGAATGTTTTCTACTGATGGACCCAGGAGATGTTGAAAGTGCTTATTACTTGTGTGTGCACTTGTGCACCTGCTGCGAGAATGCATACACATGCCTGCTTTGGGAGGGAGGGGACCCAGGGCTTTCATCAGGGGCCTGAAAGGGCCTTTGATCCCAGAGGAACGAAGAAATGCTCTATAATAAAGAGATTTAACTGTGTTTGAATCTTTGCTTTTCCACCAGGTGGTGCAAATCTTTTATGATCACAGAAGTTAATCCTCTTAAAAGATAAGAAAAATTTAAAATCAAATCATTTTCTCCCTTAAGAGTTTAGTTTTAGCACACAGCAGCAAAGGGTCATTCATTTGATTCTCACCTTCTTTCTTCATAAAGAAATACGTGGATTTATATAATTTATATAATACTGACTGTTGACTTAAACCAGCCGTAGAGTTTTGAGACCATGCCACAGTATTTTTTGTTTTGGTCCTTCTAGAAAGAAACGATGACACCTGGCAAAAAGCGGTCATCTATTGAGGATGCGGATTATTTCATTCAGTTTTTACAGTGTTTTGCTCGATACTTGTAGGATTTCAGGTTTTGAAATCCTGATAGAAATGCATTGTAGCAAACATGTCCGATATTTTAACTGTCTCCTAATGTGACCCAAATGACAAGGGGGATTGTAATCAAAACAGGAAGGTAGACCGCTGAATGGAAGAGGTTCCTCGAAAACGTTTTTCATCTGTGAGACGTAGAAATAACATAGAGCAGGGCCTTTGCAAGCCAAGTATAAATAGTTCATTGCTGGGGTAAAGGCAAGAATGAATTTTGTGTTTGAATATGTTTACAGTTGTCTTAGAAACTTGGGACTGTTTCAGTTTGGACACGTTTTGAATATTTTGGGGAAAACTATTTGAATATACTTACTAAATTTAAATATCACACACACACACCATTAACAGAGTTGCTTAAAATAGACATTCCTAAGATGAATTTTTTTAACAATTCAAAGGTAGTTTAACATTTGAATTTGATAATTTAATTGTTTGGATGTGGATACCAATGGTTAGCTAGTAAGTTTTTTTCTTTAAAAAAATTTTTTTTAACATTTATTCATTTTTGAGAGAGAGAGAGAGCAGGGGAGGGGCACAGAGAGAGGGAGACACAGAATCTGAAGCAGGCTCCAGGCTCTGAGCTGCCAGCACAGAGCCCGACTTGGGCTCGAACCCACAAACTGCAAGATCATGGCCTGAGCTGAAATCGGATGCTTAACCAACTGGGCCATGCAGGTGCACCTAGCTACTAACAGTTTTAATTTACACCTAACAACATTTAAAATATTCTAAGCCCACTAGATATCCTCAAGGTCCATGCTGTGTGTTTAGAGTTTAGGTGAAAACTTACTACATATGATCTTTTTTGATACTACTCATAATCTGCTCTATAGGTATGATCTAGGTCAGTATTTCTCACTTTCTTCTTGTTGTTAATCTCATTAGGGAGAAAAATTGACCATTAATCAACTTTAAGTTTTCATCTAATGAAGAATATTAACTACCAAGAAGATTTTGTTGGGTAGGGTGGATTTTGAATGGCCACAAACCATGGTCATAACCAAGATGTTTTTGCCCCCGCCAAGAACCAGTTTTTCCTCATTTGAGTCATGACTGCCCCTGTGAAAAGAGCATGATCTAGGGTATATTGTCCTTAAAACCATTTCTTTATCTGTGGCATGTCTGTAACACGTGAATGGCTTTGCTCTCATTCTAGGGGCGTTGCAAGTCAGTTGCTTATAGTGTGCATTTGTTTTAAGGACTGGAAATTAATTGTGCTTTTCATTTATACCTTATTGATCTTCCTTGAATCCAGAGGGCAATGTAAGGGTCCTGGATTCCCTGCCTCCCAAGCCAAAGTGGACCCACACAATTTAATTTTTGGAGACATTTTCTCAGGTGAGATGTGAATGAATTCCTTTATTTTCATCTCCCATTTCTCTTTAAAAAACTTTTTAATGTTTGTTTATTTTTGAGAGAGAGAGAGTGTGAGCCGAGGAGGGGCAGAGAGAGAGGGAGACACAGAATCTGAAGCAGGGTTCAGGCTCTGAGCTGTCAGCACAGAGCCCAATGCGGGGCTCGAACTCACAGACCGTGAGATCATGCAAAGTCGGACGCTTAACCAACTGAGCCTCCCAGATGGCCCTTCATCTCCTATTTCCCTTGTACTCTCTTTGGGCTTATGTTTAGAAGGAGAAATAAAGCAGAATTGTGTTTTTTGTCTATTTTGTCATGAAGTTTGTGGTTTTTGGCTGAAGAATAAGTCAAGTAGACAATTTAAAAGTTATAATGCTTTTCTTGGCAGTTTTGCAAAAAGGGTAGAGTAGTGTATTGGAAATGGATCCCCTTTGTCCGGTTTTCTCATTTTGTGTTTAAGAAACACAGCTCTAGGCAAGGACTCAGAGCACGTGGAACCACTCGGAGCAGAGTAGCATCTCGTGCCGACTTAAGAGGCATGGCAGTCATTCTGATTTGATTTATTCATAGGAAGGATCAGGGCGCCTGGGTGGTTCAGTCGGTTAGGTGTCCGACTTCGTCTGTGGTCGTGATCTCACGGTTCGTTGGTTCAAGTCCCGTGTCGGGCTCTGAGCCTGCTGACAGCTCAGAGCCTGGAGCCTGTGTTCAGATTCTGTGTCTTCCTATTTCTCTTACCCTCCCCTGCTCACACTGTCGCTCTCTCTGTCTCTCAAAAACAAAACAAAATACAGAGGAAGGCTGTAACTGATGGGCAGTGTGGACCTATAGATTGATTTGGCCTCTGTCTACTTGCTTTTTACCCCTCTAGCCTGTCATCTACTCGCTGTGTCTCTTTCTACATCTTTTTGTCTTTAGAAATAAGTACACAGAGAGTTTTGCTAATTTTCGGTTTTTGGCCCAAGGTGATGGGATGCTATATATTACACTCTAATTTCCTTTTTTGTACTTGATAGTTTGATAGGGACAGCCTTCCACTCATCATATGTAGATCTTAATTCACAGTTTTAATTAGCTTAATCTAAAATAATTAGTAATCTCAAATATGAATTTGCCTAATTTTTTCAGTTATTTCTTTGTTAGAACAAGTTAATTGGTTTGGGTTTTCCTCTTGTTTGATTTCTGTTCTTCCCTTTGCTGATACAAACTAATGCCGTAGGTATCTACTCATTGATCCTGTTTAAGCAAACGTAAGGTGTTTACTTTCCTTTGATCTTCCCTGTTGCGTCTTCATACCTGTACTCCCTTTCTCTTAGGTGACCTTTCTCCCATCACTTTGAAGGAATGTTCCTGCTTTGTGTTGGGAGCCCTAGCACTTTGTCAGTCATACAAGTTGCAACTGTTTCTCTCAGCCTGTATTTTATTTCTGCCCATGGCACCTTTTCATTATTACAGAATTTTAAAACTTTTATCTATTCCAGTCCATCAATGCTTTTCCTCTTCCAGCCTGCAGTCACACAAATACTCTTCTGACATCTCTTGTACCATTTTTAACAGAAACACCATATTTTGTTAATTCTAAGATGCACAGAATTTTTTTTTTAAACACTTTCACGTCTCCAAAGTTGTTTTAATAGTGGGTCATAGTTTAACGGGCGGTGCATTTTTCTTTCAGCGGCATATAAAACAACAGTTTGTGTGACGACTGATGCTTTGAATTCACTAGAATGTGACATTCCTTGTGTTTAGATCTTTAATTTATTTGTGCATATTTTTTGTGTATATTGTGCAGTAGAGAGTCTATTTCTCCCCCCCCCCCGAAATAAAACCAGTCTGTCAGGATGGTATATTAAGCGAAGAATCTTTTTCTCACAGAATTAGCATAATTTCCCTTATAGCACTGGCCTCCTGGCCTGGTTTTCCAGCTTATTTATTCCTATACTGACACCATACTACTTTGGTGGCAATAGCTTGTTAGTGGGATTTAAATTCCTAAAGGGTTTGGCTTCACTGTGTTTTTAACAGTCACGTTTCTTCGTGTTTGCTTTAAATACCCCACGTTTCAATTCCCAAGTGTCTGTTTTTGCCTATTCTTTTTCCTTAAAGTTTTGGTTAAGTGGCAGGCGTTTTGTAGGACACCGGCATGACCGCTGGTGCTCGTTAGTGTCTCCCGCTTTGCGGGGTGTGACTCTGCACCGTGTGTGAGGGAGGGGCCCAGTGAATGGGGGGGGCCCCCCGTGTGTCCTTGCTGGATCATGGACCTTCGGGACCTCCCGAAGTTAGTAAAACCTAAGAGACCATCCTACACTTTGTGGATTTTCTAACAAGCGCTGGTGTCTGTCTTCTGAATGCCAGGGGCACTCCAGTCAGTGTGACAAACAGGAATTCCCAGAGTCGTGCTTTAGAGTAAACTGACAGGTGGACCTTGGGCGTGGCAGGGGGTTCTGGATCATCTCTGGAGATAGGCAAGAGTGAGAGCATTGGAGTTACCACATTTTATCAGCTTTTTATATGTTTGGGATTTTCTATGAGAAAGAGTTTGTGTGCGTGCTTGTATGTGTGCGGGTGTGTGTGTGTGTGTTTTTACTGTCCCATGTGTGTAAATGATGCGTGTTGCAGGGTGACCTGCCCCTGTTGAGACCACTTTTGTGTATGTATGTACGTTCATTCATTTTTGGGAGAGAGTGAGTGAGTGAGCCCAAGTTGGGGAGGGGCAGAGTGAAGGGGACAGAGGATCCAAAACAGACTGTGTGCTGACAGCACTGAGTGCTCCATGTGGGGCTCGAACTCACAGACCATGAGATCATGTCCTGAGCTGAAGCCAGGTAGGTTGCTTCCTAACCACAGTTAACTGACTGAGCCGCCTGGGTTGCCCCTGAGACCCCTATTTTATTTAATTTATTATTTTTTTAAAGAAATTTTTCCTTTTGAGAGACAGCACAAGCGGGGGAAGGGCAGAGAGAGAGAGAGACAGACAGACAGAATCCCACATAGGCTCCAGGCTCCTAGCTGTCAGCACAGAGCCCAATGCGGGGCTTGAACTCCCAACCTGTGAGATCATGACCTGAGCCGAAGTCAGATGCCCAAGACCACTATTTTAAAGCCATGAATGGAAGCCAGGGAAGATGGGTTTCTGGCTTCCTGAATAAGAATCCTAAATGAATTTGCTCTCCACACAGAACATTGTTGATAATCACAAATTGAGATCTCTGTTAATATTTTGTTACTTTGAAGGGCAGACTTGTAGACTTCTTGACGAGCTGGTCAGCGCCCCAACATGTGTTATTTTTTTGCTAAGGGAAAATACATTCCGACTTCTGAACACAGGTGTCGTCAGTTGAACTTGAAAACAGCAGCTCTTTAATTAGGGACTAAGTGGGGGCACCGAGTGTACCTCGTGGAGCTTTCGAGCTGCTGGCCTCACCCCGGTACTCCCCCTCCGACCACATGGCCTCTGAGGCCTTGCTCTGCAAGTAGGCTTGGCAGTTCTGTGTCTCACCTTCCTTCCCCAAGCCGACTGGCCCCGCGCCTCCTCAGTGCAGTCATTCTGGAGCTTGGGTTGGCAGCGTCACCTGCCGTCGCCTGCCGATCTCCGGTGAACGTGCGTCCTCAGGACGTCCTGCTTATTTCTGCTTCCGGGGCTGGGGCGGCCCCGCAGCTGTCGGGAACACCGGCCCAGTTGGTCACCAGCGGGCGGGAAGCGTGGTGCGGGCCTTGGCTTTCAGTTTTCCTCTCTGCTCTCCACCCTGGGCAGTGGCTGGGTGTTTCGTACACACCCCCGGTCCCAGGGTAGGTACGATGCTCTCCGGTCAGCGAGCACGTGGAACCAGCAGACCGACCATCCGGGCAGACTCGGAGCTCGGCCCGGGTCCTCGGAGGCCCCGCGGGTGGACGGAGGGGCACAGCTCCGCGCTCGGGCCCGGGTCCTCGGAGGCCCCGCGGGTGGACGGAGGGGCACAGCTCCGCGCTCGGGCCCGGGTCCTCGGAGGCCCCGCGGGTGGACGGA